>NC_092708.1:290986594-291586728 GCF_047496885.1 Scyliorhinus torazame
GGGAGAAGTTGCTGAACACAGCGGGTCTGGTGGCCTGAAGTGCATATGTTTTAATGCAAGACGCATTACGGGTAAGGCAGATGAACTTAGAGCTTGGATTAGTACTTGGAACTATGATGTTGTTGCCATTACAGAGACCTGGTTGAGGGAAGGGCAGGATTGGCAGCTAAACGTTCCAGGATTTAGATGTTTCAGGCCGGATAGAGGGAGTTGCGCTCCTGGTTAGGGAGAATATCACAGCTGTACTGCGGGTGGACACCTCAGAGGGCAGTGAGGCTATATGGGTAGAGATCAGGAATAAGAAGGGTGCAGTCACAATGTTGGGGGTTTACTACAGGCCTCCCAACAGCCAGCGGGAGATAGAGGAGCAGATAGGTAGACAGACTTTGGAAAAGAGTAAAAACAACAGGGTTGTGGTGGTGGGAGACTTCAACTTCCCCAATATTGACTGGGACTCACTTAGTGCCAGGGGCTTAGACGGGGCGGAGTTTGTAAGGAGCATCCAGGAGGGCTTCTTAAAACAATATGTAGACAGTCCAACTAGGGAAGGGGCGGTACTGGACCTGGTATTGGGGAATGAGCCCGGCCAGGTGGTAGAAGTTTCAGTAGGGGAGCATTTCGGGAACAGTGACCACAATTCAGTAAGTTTTAAAGTGCTGGTGGACAAGGATAAGAGTGGTCCTAGGATGAATGTACTAAATTGCAGGAAACAATATTATAACAATATTAGGCGGGAACTGAAGAACATAGATTAGAGGCGGATGTTTGAGGGTAAATCAACATCTGACATGTGGGAGGCTTTCAAGTGTCAGTTGAAAGGAATTCAGGACCGGCATGTTCCTGTGAAGAAGAAGGATAAATACGGCAATTTTCGGGAACCTTGGATAACGAGAGATATTGTAGGCCTCATCGAAAAGAAAAAGGAGGCATTTGTCAGGGCTAAAAGGCTGGGAACAGACGAAGCCTGTGTGGAATATAAGGAAAGTAGGAAGGAACATGAGCAAGGAGTCAGGAGGGCGAGAAGGGGTCACAATAAGTCATTGGCAAATAGGGTTAAGGAAAATCCCAAGGCTTTTTACACGTACATAAAAAGCAAGAGGGTAGCCAGGGAAAGGGTTGGCCCACTGAAGGATAGGCAAGGGAATCTATGTGTGGAGCCAGAGGAAATGGGCGAGGTACTAAATGAATACTTTGCATCAGTATTCAAAGAGAAGGAATTGGTGGATGTTGAGCCTGGAGAAGGGTGTGCAGATAGCCTGGGTCACATTGAGATCCAAAAAGACGAGGTGTTGGGCGTCTTGAAAAATATTAAGGTCGATAAGTCCCCAGGGCCTGATGGGATCTACCCCAGAATACTGAAGGAGGCTAGAGAGGAAATTGCTGAGGCTTTGACAGAAATCTTTGGATCCTCACTGTCTTCAGGTGATGTCCCGGAGGACTGGAGAATAGACAATGTTGTTCCTCTGTTTAAGAAGGGTAGCAAGGATAATCGAGGGAACTACAGGCCGGTGAGCCTTACGTCAGTGTAGGGAAGCTATTCCTACTCCTATTTGGAAGCAAATGGACGTATTTGTGAGAGGCAGCATGGTTTTGTGAAGGGGAGGTCGTGTCTCACTAACTTGATAGAGTTTTTCGAAGAGGTCACAAAGATGATTGATGCAGGTAGAGCAGTGGATGTTGTCTATATGGACTTTAGTAAGGCCTTTGACAAGGTCCCTCATGGTAGACTAGTACAAAAGGTGAAGTCACACGGGATCAGGGGTGAGCTGGCAAGGTGGATACAGAACTGGCTAGGTCATAGAAGGCAGAGAGTAGCAATGGAAGGATGCTTTTCTAATTGGCGGGCTGTGACTAGTGGTGTTCCACAGGGATCAGTGCTGGGACCTTTGCTCTTTGTAGTATATATAAATGATTTGGAGGAAAATGTAACTGGTCTGATTAGTAAGTTTGCAGACGACAAAGGTTGGTGGAATTGCGGATAGCGATGAGGACTGTCAGAGGATACAGCAGGATTTAGATTGTTTGGAGACTTGGGCGGAGAGATGGCAGATGGAGTTTAATCCGGACAAATATGAGGTAATGCATTTTGGAAGGTCTAATGCAGGTAGGAAATATACAGTGAATGGTAGAACCCTCAAGAGTATTGTAAGTCAGAAAGATCTAGGTGTACAGGTCCACAGGTCACTGAAAGGGGCAACACAGGTGAATAAGGTAGTCAAGAAGGCATACGGCATGCTTGCCTTCATTGGCCAGGGCATTGAGTATAAGAATTGGCAAGTCATGTTGCAGCTGTATAGAACCTTAGTTAGGCCACACTTGGAGTATAGTGTTCAATTCTGGTCGCCACACTACCAGAAGGATGTGGAGGCTTTAGAGAGGGTGCAGAAGAGATTTACCAGAATGTTGCCTGGTATGGAGGGCATTAGCTATGAGGAGCGGTTGAATAAACTCGGTTGTTCTCACTGGAACGATGGAGGTTGAAGGGCGACCTGATAGAGGTCTACAAAATTATGAGGGGCATAGACAGAGTGGATAGTCAGAGGCTTTTCCCCAGAGTAGAGGGGTCAAATACTCGGGGGCATAGGTTTAAGGTGAGAGGGGCAAGGTTTAGAGTAGATGTACGAGGCAAGTTTTTTTACACAGAGGGGGTAGTGGGTGCCTGGAACTCGCTGCCGGAGGAGGTGATGGAAGCAGGGACGATAGTGACATTTAAGGGGCATCTTGACAAATACATGAATAGGATGGGAATAGAGGGATACGAACCCAGGAAGTGTAGAAGATTGTAGTTTAGTCGGGCAGCATGGTCGGCACGGGCTTGGAGGGCCGAAGGGCCTGTTCCTGTGCTGTACATTTCTTTGTTCTTTGAATACGTGGCTGGAGAGATGGTGTGTGATGGGGGGGGGTTTGCAGATTCTTGGGGCATTGGGGCCCGTACAAATTGGACGGGTTACAATTGGGCAGGACCTGGACTGATGTCCATGGGGAAGTGTTTGTTAGAGTGGTTGGGAAGGGTTTGAACTAAAATGGCAGGGGGATGGAAGCCTATGCAAGTAGTCAGAGGAGGAGGAAAAAAGGACTTAAACAAAAGACAGAAAGGCGAATAAGAAAAGTGATAGCCAAGGGCCAGATTCAAACAGAGCCACAGTGAAAAATATTGGGAGCGAAACAAGTAATATTAAAAAGACAAGCTTAAAGGTTTTGTGTCTTAACATGCAATAAGAACTAATCGCGCGAATAGACGTAAACGGGTATGATATAATCGGGATTACGGAGACAGGAATGGGAACTGAATGTCCAGGGGTATTCAGTATGTAGGAAGGACAGACAAAAAGGAAAAGGCAGTGGAGTGGCAGTGCTGGTTAAAGAGGAAATTAACGCAGTAGTGAGGATGGTATTAGCTCTGACAATGTGGAATCTGTATGGGTAGAAGCGAGAAACACCAAGGAGCAAAAAAAACATTAGTGGCCGTTGCATAGCGACCCCCAAACCTCAGTGGTCACATTGGGAATGGCATTAAACAGGAAATTAGAGACACATACGATAAAGGAACAACTGCATTTATCGGTGATTTTAATCAGCAATAGATTGGGCAAATCAAATTAGCCACAATGCTGTAGGAGAACTCCTGGAGTGTATACGTGACAGTTTTTTGGACCGATACTTTGATGAACTAACTACACAGCAGGCTATCCTAGACTGGGTACTGTGTAATGAGAACAGAATTAATGGCAATCTAGTTGTGTGAGACCCCTTGGGGATGAGCGACCATAATATTATGGATTTTTTCATTAAGATGGAGAGTTGAAGTATTGACTGAGACAAGGGTCTTGAATCTTAATAAAGGAAACTGCGATGGTATGAGGTGCAAGTTGGCTATGGTAATTTGGGAAATGTTACATAAAGGGATGACAGTGGATAAGCAATGGCAAGAAGCGCATAGACGAACTGCAACAGTTGTTTATTCCTGTCTGGCACAAAGGTAGCCAATTCATGGCTTACAAGGGAAATTAGAGATGGTATTTGATCCAAGGAAGAAGTATCTAAATTGGCCAAGTAAAACAACAGGTCTGAGCTTTGTGAGCAATTTAGAATTCAGCAAAGAAGGACCAAGGGATTGATTAAGAAGGGGAAAATAGAGTACAAGAGTAAGCTTGCAGGGAATATAAAAACTGACTATAAAGGGATTCGGGGATATGGTGTACGGGCCGGAGAGTGGAGCTGAGTCCACAAAGATCAGCCATGATCTCATTAAATGGCGGAGCAGGCTCGAGGGGCCAGATGGCCTACTCCTGTTCCTAGTTCTTATGTTCTTATAAAAGTTTCTATAGGTACGTGAAGAACAAAAGATTGGTGAAGACAAATGTAGGTCCCTTACAGTCAGAAACAGGGGAATGTATAATAGGGGCCAAAGAAATGGCTAAGCAACTAAACATATACTTCGGTTCTGTCTTCACAAATCAGATACCAAAAATATTGGGGAACGCAGGGTTTAATGAGAGGGATGAACTGAAGGAGATCAATATTAGCAGAAAATGGTGTTGGGGAAATTGATGGGATTGAAGGCTGATAAATCCCCAGGACCTAATAATCTACATCCTAGAGTACTTAAGGAAGTGGCTCTAGAAATAGTCAGCGGGATTCTCCGTTCCTCAGACTAAGTGTTGATGCCGGGGCAGGATTCGTGGACTTCCACGACAGCAAAACTGGCACCGCACCTGGACCGATTAGCGACTGTTAAGGGGCTAGCACCGGCATCACGTGGAACACAATCAATTCCAATGAGAAACGGCCAGATCCACGATTGACACTCAGGACGTTGACAAGCTGCAGCCGCATATGTGTATAGTCCCCCACACACCATCCCAGCCAACAAGATGGCGTTGGTTGCGCGGGAGCTCTCCTATCCCACTGATGGGTCAGCAGGAGCCAGAGGGCACCTAGGGGGGTGGCCTCGGGGGACAGCATACGACCTATGGCCTGAAGTTCAGAGTGGACACTCAGCGGCATGCGCAGCTGCATGGTTACCATCTTGCAGGCTGTGGCAATGGTGTTCCGTGCCCGTCCACCCCGACTCCACAGCCCACCTCCTGGCCACCCTCCGCTACTCCCCCTGGCAGAAACCCCCCAGCCAGTGGCAGGACTATCAGCAAACTATGGCAATGTTACATAGAACATAGAACAGTACAGCACATTACAGGCCCTTCAGCCCACGATGTTGTGCTGACCACTTATCCTAATCTAAGATCAACCTAAATTACTGCTGTTCTTGTGCCTGTCGAAGAGTCGCTTAAATGTCCCTAATGACTCTGACTCCACCACCTCTGCTGGCAGTGCATTCCACGCTCCCACCACTCTCTGTGTGAAGAACTGACCTCTGACATCTCCCCGATACCTTCCTCTAATCACCTTAAAATTATGTTCCCTCGTGACAGCCATTTCCACCCTGGGGAAAAGTCTCTGGCTATCCACTCTATCCATGCCTGGCTATCCACGCCTCTCATCACCTTGTACACCTCGGTCAAGTCACCTCTCTTCCTTCTTCTCTCCCTCATCCTTTCTTCATAAGACATACCCTCCAGTCCAGGCAGCATCCTGGTAAATCTCCTCTGCACTCTCTCCACAGCAACCACATCCTTCCTATAATGAGGCGACCAGAACCGGACACAATATTTCAAGTGAAATGAAATGAAATGAAAATTGCTTATTGTCACAAGTAGGCTTCAAATGAAATTACTGTGAAAAGCCCCTAGTCGCCACATTCCGGCACCTGTTCAGGGAGGCTGGTACGGGAAGTGTGGTCCAGCCAGGGCTTTAGGACACAATGTTCCAAATGTGGTCTAACCAGGGTTTTATAAAGCTGCAGCAAAACCTCACGGCTCTTAAACTTAATCCCCCTGTTAATGAAAGCCAACACACCGTACGTCTTCTTAACAATCCTATCAACCTTTGAGGGATCTATGTACGTAGACCCTAAGATCCCTCTGTTCCTCCACACTTCCAAAAATCCTGTCTTTAACCCTGTATTCAGCATTCAAATTCGACCTTCCAAAATGAATCATTTCACATTCATCAAGGTTGAACTCCATCTGCCACTTCTCAGCCCAGCTCTGCATCCTGTCAATGTCCTGTGTTATGTAACATGCAACAGCCCTCAACGCTATCTACAACTCCACCAACCTTTATCTCATCGGCAAACTTACTAACCCACCCTTCCACTTCCTCATCCAAGTCATTTATAAAAACCACAAAGAGCAGAGGTCCCAGAACAAATCCCTGCGGGACACCACTGGTCACCGACCTCCAGGTGGAATACGTCCCATCCACTACCACTCGTTGTCTTCTTTCGGCCAGCCAAATTTCCCTGTATCTCATGCCCCCTGATTTTCTGAATGAGCCTACCATGGGGAACCTCATCAAATACCTTACTGAAAGCTATGTACACCATATCCACTGCCCAAAAATGTTGGACACTTTCTGGACCCCCCTCTCTCTCTCCCTTAGCAGCCCGTTTCACAATTTTTAAAAGCGCAAGTGAAAAAGCCTTTAAAAGTGAAATAGCTAGAGTTCAGGGTATATATGTTCCGGTTAGGGTGAAGGGTAAGGTTGGCAGGATTAGGGAACCCTGAATGACAAAACATATTGAAGTTTTGGCCAGGAAAAAGGAGGCATGGCTCAGGTAAAAGCAGCTGGAATCAAGGGATTCCCCGGAGGATACAGGAGTATACTCAAGAAGGAAATTAGGAGGGCAAAAAGAGGACATGAGGTAGCTTTGGTTGAGAGGATTAAGGTGAATCCAAAGGGATTATTTAAGTATATTAAAAGGAAAAAGAACTAGAGAGAGAATAGGACCCTCAAGGACAAAAGTGGACATGTTTGGAACCGCAGGAGAGGGGCAAGGTTCTCAATGAATATTTCTCCTCTGTGTTTACTGTGGAGAAAGACATGAAGACTTGGGAACCTGGGAAGGTTAGTGGTAATATATTGGGGATGGTTTGCATTACAGCAGAGGTGGTGATGGATGTAATAAAATGTATGAAGGTGGATAAATCTCCTGGCCCTGACCAACTATATCCAAGAAGACTGCGTGAGGCAAGAGAAGAAATTGCAGGCGCCCTGGCTGAGATATTTGCATCACCATTAGCCACCGGTGAGGTACCAGAAGACTGGAGGGTAGCAAATGTTGTGCCCTTATAGAATGGTAAGCCTAACATCTGTGGTGTGTGAGTTACGAGAGAGGATTCTGAGGGATAGCATGTACAGGTATTCGAAAAGACAGTGTTTGATTAAGAGTCAGCACAGCTTTGTGCGTAAGGGATCATGCCTTACAAATTTGTTTAAAGTTCTTTGATGAAGTGACCAGGAAGGTTGATGAGGGCAGGGTGGTAGATGTAGTCTATATGGACTTCAGTAAGGCTTTTGATAAAAGTTTCACATGGTAGGCTGCTCTGGAAGGTTAGATCACATGGAACCCAGGGAGAACTGGCAAACTGGATATATAATTGGTTTGATGGTAGGAAGCAGAGGTGGAAGGATGCTTGTTGGACTGGAGGCCTATGACTAGTGGTGTGCCTCAGGGGTCAGTGCTGGGTCCATTGCTGTTTGTTATCAATATCAACGATTTGGATGAGAATGTACAAGGCATAATCAGTAAGTTTGCAGATGACACTATATAGGCAGTGAGGAAGGTCATCAAAAATTGGAGCAGGATCTTGATCAGCCGGGGAAATGGGCCGAGAAATGGCAAATGGAGTTCAATTTAGATAAGTATGAGGTGTTGCATTATGGAAAGTCAAATCAAGGTAGGACTTCACAGTGAATGGTAGGACCTTAGGGAGTATTGTGGAACAGAGGGACCTTGGAGTTCAGGTGTACGGTTCTCTAAAGGTGGTATGGCTCAGGTAAAAGCAGCTGGAATCAAGGGATTCCCCGGAGGATAACAGAGGATAACAGAGGGACCTTGGAGTTCAGGTGTACGGTTCTCTAAAGGTGGAGTCACAGATAGATAGGGCAGTGAAGAAGGCGTCTGGCATGCTGGCCTTTATCAGTCAGGGCATTCAGCATAAAAATTTGGAAGGTATGTTGCAGTTGCACAGGATGTTGGTGAGGCCTCACCTGGAGTATTGCGTTCAGTTTTGGTCTCCTATCTGAGGAAAGATATTCTTGTTCTCGAGGGAATGCAGTGAAGGTTTACCAGACTGATTCCTGGGACGGCGGAACTGACTTATGAGGAGAGGCTGAATTGATTAAGATTGTATTTGCTGGCATTCAGAAGAACGAGGGGGAATCTCATAAAAACCTATAAAATACTAACAGAACTAAACAGGGTAGATGTAGGAAGGTTGTTCCCGATGGTGGGTGTGTCCAGAACCAGGGATCACAGTCTGAGGATATGGAGTCGGCCATTTAGGACAGAAATTAGGAGATATTTCTTTATCCAGAGAGTGGTGAGCCTGTGGAATTCATTACTACAGGAAGTAGTTGATGCCAAAACATTGCATGTTTTCAAGAAGCAGTTAGACAGAGCACTTAGGGTGAAGGGGATCAAATTATATAGGGGGAAAGCGGAATTAAGCTATTGAGTTGAATGATCAACCATGATTATAAACAATGTGCAGCAGGCTTGAAGGGCTGAATGACATCCTCCTGCTCCTATTTTCTAGGTTTTCTATGTTTCATCCCTCCTCTCTGCAGTAATTAGCACCTTGATCAATATTACGACCCCCCGTCGCCTGAAGATTTTATACCTCAGTATATGAGCTGCCAATCTTGCCCCTTCCATATTCCCATTTGTTAATCAACACCCTCAACTCATTGCCTTACTCGCAAGACTCCTTGCATTAAAATAAATGCCGTCCAGCCTTGCCATACTACTCCCTTGTGCCTTAACTTGCCTCTAATCTCTCTGCCTTCCAGACTGACTTTGTTTTTCTTCTATATTTGGCTGTGCATCACCCCCGACTCTACCTTCACTCCATATCCCACCCCCCTGCCAAATTAGTTTAAACCCCCTCCCCCACCAAGTATTAGTTTAACCCCCCCGCAATAGCACTAGCAAAACTCCCGCAAGGATGTTAGTCCTATTCTGGTTTAGGTGCAACCCTTCCAACTTAAAAAAAAAAAATTTAGAGTAGCCAATTCTTTATTTTCTCAATTAAGGGCAATTTAGTGTGGCCAATCCACGTACCCTGCACATCCTTGGGTTGTGGGGCGAGACCCACGCAGACACGGGGAGAATGTATTAACTCCAAACGACAGTGATCCGGGGGCCGAGATTGAACCCAGGTCCTCGGCGGCATGAGGCAGCAATGCTAACCACTGCGCCACCCATCCAACTTGCACCGTTCTCACCTTCCCATAAATGGACCCAGTGATCCAGGAAACTAAGTCCTTCCCTCCGAGACCATCTCTTCAGCCTTGCATCGATCTGCCCTATCCTCCTTTTCCTAAACTTACTCGCACGTGGAACTGCGAGTAATCCAGAGAGTAAAACTTTTGAGGTCCTGCTTTTCAATCTGCTACCTATCTCTCTAAATTCCTGTTGCAGAACCTCATCCCTCTTTCTACTATGTCATTGGTGCCAATGCTAACCTCAACCTCTGTCTGTTCGCTCTCCCCCTTTAGAATGCCCTCAGTGACATTCCTGATCTTGGCACCAGGGAAGCAACATACCATCCTGAAGTCACATCCTGGAGTCTGTCTGCACCCCTCACTTTTGAGTCTCCTACCACTATTGCTCTTCCACTGTTAATCCTCTCCGCTTGTGCAGCTGAGCCACCCACAGTACCATGAACTTGGCTCTGATTGCACTCCCCAGAGGAACCGTCACTCCCACCGTTTCCCAACACAGAATAACAGTTCTTCAGTGAAATGCACAGAGGCTTTTCTAACTACCTGCCTCCCTTCTTCTGACTGGTGGTCACCCATTCCCTCTCTGACCGCACTTCCTTAAGCTGCAGAGTGATGACATCCAAAATGTACTACCCACGTAACTCAATGCCTCCAAAACCCGGAGCTCAAGTTGGTCAAACCGGTGGGACTTCCCACACACGTGGTCATCCAGATTGCAAGGAGCGTCTAAGAATTCTCACATGCTGCAGGCAGTGCAACGCACAGTACTAAACTCCACTGGCATAACTTTAGTTAAAAGACTAGTTAAATGGATTTAAATTTAAAGTAAGTTTGAAAGCTTACCTTAAAAGCTCTTGCCTTAATGTAGCTTTAAAGTGGAGAAAACAACTTACCCACTACCTCATAAAAGTAAATTACTACGGATGCTGGAATCTGAAATCAAAGAGAAAATGCTAGAAAATCTCAGCAGGTCTGGCAGCATTTGTGGGGAGAGAAAAGAGCGAACGTTTCAAGTCCAGATGACCCTTTGACAAAGGGTCCCTTGCTTTTATACTATTCCCAAGTTCCCAGTGATGACTCAACTACCTACATGGATTCATAGAATTTACAGTACAGGAGGCCATTCGGCCCATTGAGTCTGCACCGGCCCTTGGAAAGAGCACCGAACTTAAGCCCGCGCCTCCTCCCTATCCCCGTAACTCAACTAACCTTTTGGACACTACAGGGCAATTTATCATGGGCAATCCACCTAACCGGCACACCTTTGGTCTGTGAGAGGAAATCTGAGCACCTGGAGGAAGCCCACGCAGACACGGGAGAAAGTGCAAACTCCACACACACAGCCACTCAAGGCCGGAATCAAACCCAGGTCGCCGGAGCCGTGAGGCAGCAATGCTAACCACTGTGCCACCCCACACCTGGTTATTAGCACCTATTCACCTTGCAACTGATTGACAAGTTAACTGTCACCGGTTGCTTTGTTGTTGACAATAATATTCCAACATGAGACACAAGCTTGACCTCAATAACTGTTTTAAATTACTTCTGGAAACCTGCCCCTGCAGATCACAATGTCTCAATTCATTTGTGTGACATATTCCGAAGCAATGAACTGTCAAATACAATAAACTCCAAATATTTTCTTCCCCCCACCAATTATTAGGTGTCTTCTTCGACCCAAATTGTATGCCCACAGGACTGTCTACCAGTGAACAATCTGCATATCTGTACCTTTACCGTACATGTCTCGGCTTCCGTGTTCGCAAGGCACAGTGTTAACCTTCAGATGAAAATTCAGGAGGTGTGTTTAAATATCAGGACTTGATCCACGATAGCGTGCAACACTTTTTACCCGCACCTGTACATATACATGATTTAATTTTAGGAGTCAATGTTCGAAAACACTGACTTTTTATTTATCAAACCAACCTTTAGTCACTGGCATAAATTATTAACGTCCAACCCAGAAATGACTAACACCAGTATTAATTGAGACATTAACAAATGACAGGTCCACCCCGCCAGCAGCAGCGGCCTCACTGCTCCAGTGGGGGAGGGAAAGCCTCTGCACAGACTATTCACGGACTCCTCCGTCCATTCCATCTTCCCGGAGAGAGGCGTGGACGGACGGTGGGGCAGACAGCTCCTCTCTCCCCCAATTTTTGCCAATGGTCACCGTGAGGCCCCGGTTCTCAGTTTCCCCCATCCCGCGATGAGCAGCGACACCTTCGCACCAGCCGTCGCTCCCTCCCGAGTAACTATTCCCCCAGGCTTCCTGACTGAAGAGCAGCCAGTGTCCCCAGGGTTCAGACGGAGCCGTCCTCAGAGGCCTAGCACTCACCTCCCCCTGCTCCCCGCTGCAGGTGCTCGAACTCCGGGCCCGGCCTCCAAACTCCGAGCAACCGAACAATGCGAGCGGGAGAGCCCAGTGAGCAGGGCAGCGAGCCGAACTCCGAGCGACTCAACAACCCTGCATGAGCAGTGGGCTGGGCCTGTCATGTGATAGCTGATTTATTTTCAAAAGGCTTTTTCTGAAAATTGATTTTCAGGAAAATGACTTTGAATACCTCTATCAAACCTCCTCTCAACCTTCTTCAAGAAGAACAGTCCCAAGTTCGTAGAATCATACAGTACAGAAGAGGCCCTTCAGCCCATCAAGCCCACACCAACAAAGCACTATTCCAAGTCTACATGAATCCGACTTCCCAGCACTTAAGCATAGCCTTGAATGTCATGAGATTTTAAGTGTTCATCCAATTATTTTTTAAAGATTGGGAGGTTCTCTGCCTCAGTTACCCTCTCAGGCAGTGAATTCCAGACTCTCATCATCCCCTGGGTGAATGTTCTCCCCTCTAAACCTCCTGCCTTTTCACCTTAAAACTATGCCCCCTTGTTTATTGACCCTTCAACCATGCGGAACAACTGCTTTCTATCCACCCCTCCATGCCCCTCAATCTTATACACCTCAATCAGGTACTCAGCTTTCTCTGCTCCATAGAAAACAACCCAAGCTTATCCAGAAAATACTGGACAATCGCAGCCATACTGACAGCATCTATGGACAGAGAAAGGAGCTAACATTTTGAATCTGGACGACACTTTGTCAAAGTGCTTTGTGGCCCTATCCCACAACTCTTTTATTGGTACATTGACGACTGTTTCAGTGCCACTTCATGTTCCCGTCTGGACATGGAAAAGTGTATTAATTTCACTTTCAATTTCCACCCCTCTATCATCTGAACATGGTCCATCTCCGACACTTCCCTTCCTTCCTTGACCTTTCTATTTCAATGTCTGGGGATAGACTGTCCAATAATATCCATTATAAACCCACCGACTCTCACAGGTGGGTGGTATGGTAGTACAGTGGTTAGCACTGTTGCTTCACAGCGCCAGGAACCCAGATTTGATTCCCGGCTTGGGTCTGTACAGAGTTTGCACGTTCTCCCCGTGTCTACGTGGGTTTCCTCTGGGTGCTCAGGTTTCCTCTCACAAGTCCCGAAAGACGTGCTTGTTAGGTGAATTGGACATTCTCGCTCAGTGTATCTGAAGAGGGGCCGGAGTGTGGCGTCTAGGGGCTTTTCACAGGAACGTAAACTTAAGCCTACGTGTGACACTAATAAAGATTATTTTTTTAAAGTTACCTCGACTACAGCTCCTCACAGCCCACATACTGTAAGTACTCCATCCCATTCTCTCCATTCCTTCACCTCCATCGCATCTGTTCTGACGATGCCACTTTCCAAAACGGCGTTGCTGACATGTCTTCATTCTTCCTTAATCATGTATTCCCACCCACTGTAGTCGACAGAGCTCTCAAACTTATCCAACCCATCTCTCGCATCTCTGCCCTCACCCCCTCTCCTCGATCCCAGAACCAGGATAGGGTCCCCCTTGTCCTCAATTTTCACCCCACCAGCCTCCGTATTCAAAGATTTGTCCTTCGCCAGTTCCGCCAACTCCAGCATGATTACACCATCAAACACACCTTCCCTCACTCCCCCGTCAGCATTTCACAGGGTCTGTTCCCTCCGGGATACCCTGGTCCACTCCTCCAGCACCCCCAACACCTCACCCTCTTCCCACGGCACCTTCTCATGCAATCACAGAAGATGTAACATCTGCCCCTTTACTTCCTCCCTGCTCACCATCCCAGAGTCTAAACACTCTTTTCAAGTAAGGCAGCACTTTATGTGCACCTCCTTCAAGCTGCTCCCACTGCAGTCTACTCTACATTGGGTGACCGCTTTGCAGAACATTTCCGGTCTGTCCACAAGCTTCCTGTTGCTTGCCATTTCCACTCACGATCCTGCTCTCACATCAACATGTCCATCCTTTGCCTGCTGCAATGATCCAGTGAAGCCCAGCGCAAACTGCAGGAACAGCACCTCATCTTCTGATTAGGCACGTTACAGCCTTCTGGACTTAACATCAAGGTCAACAACTTGAGACTGTGAACTCTCTCCTCCACCTTCACCCCATTTTTATTTCTATTTTAAAAATAAATTTAGAGTGGGCAGCACGCTGGCGCAGTGGGTTAGCCCTGTTGCCTCACGGCTCTGAGGTCCCAGATTCAATCCCAGCTCTGGGTTACTGTCTGTGTGGCGTTTGCACATTCTCCCCGTGTTTGCGTTTGTTTCGCCCCCACAACCCAAAAGATGTGCAGGGTAGGTGAATTGGCCACTCTAAATTGCCCCTTAATTGGAAAAAATGAATTGGGCACTCGAAATTTATAAAAATAAATAAATAAATTTAGAGTACCCTTCTTTTTTTAAAAAAAATGTTTTATTGAAATTTTTTCGATCAAAATTTTTTCCCTTTACAGATCAAACGTAACAATAAAGAAAGTTTAACAATAAACAAATGGCTAATCAACATGGTAATCTAATCGTTTAACATAAACTAAAACTTCCACCCCCCCCTCCCCCCTGGGTTGCTGCTGCTGGTCATCTGTCTTCCCTCTAACGTTCCCCTAGGTAGTCGAGGAATGGCTGCCACCGCCTGGTGAACCCTTGAGCCGATCCTCTCAGGGCAAACTTTATCCGCTCCAGTTTTATGAACCCCGCCATATCGTTTACCCAGGCCTCCAGTCCGGGGGGTTTCGCCTCCTTCCACATGAGTAGAATCCTACGCCGGGCTACTAGGGACGCAAAGGCCACAACGTCGGCCTCTTTCGCCTCCTGCACACCCGGCTCATCCGCAACTCCAAATAGAGCTAGCCCCCAGCCTGGTTTGACCCGGGCCTTCACCACCTTAGAAATCACTCCCGTCACTCCCTTCCAATACCCCTCCAGTGCCGGGCACGACCAAAACATATGTGCGTGGTTTGCCAGGCTTCCGCCGCACCTCCCACACTTGTCCTCCACTCCAAAGAACCTGCTCAGTCTTGCTCCCATTATGTGTGCTCTATGTAGCACCTTGAATTGAATCAGGCTAAGCCTGGCGCACGAGGAAGAGGAATTTACCCTGCTTAGGGCATCAGCCCACATACCCTCCTCTATCTCCTCCCCTAGCTCTTCTTCCCACTTTCCTTTTAATTCGCCCACCAACTCCTCCCCCTCTTCCCTCATCTCTCGGTATCTCTCTGACACCTTGCCCTCTCCGACCCACACCCCCGAAAGCACTCTGTCCTGAATCCCCTGTACCGGGAGCAGCGGAAATTCCCTCACCTGTTGTCTTGTGAACGCCCTCACCTGCATATATCTAAGGAAGTTTCCCCGGGGCAGCTTATACTTTTCTTCCAATGCTCCCAAGCTCACAAACGTCCCATCTATAAATAAATCTCCCACCCTCCTAATTCCCAACTGGTGCCAGCCCTGAAATCCTCCATCCATTCTTCCTGGGGCAAACCTATGGTTGTTCCTGATTGGGGACCCCACCAGGGCTCCCCGCACACCTCTCTGTCGCCTCCATTGTCCCCAGATATTCAATGTTGCCGCCACCACCGGGTTCGTGGTAAACATTTTTGGTGAGAGCGGTAGCGGCGCCGTCACCAGCGCCTCTCAGCTCGACCCTTTACAGGGCTTTCTCTCCAGTCTTTTCCACGCCGCTCCCTCACCCTCCATCATCCATTTACGAATCATCGCCACATTGGCGGCCCAGTAGTAGTCACCCAAATTCGGTAGCGCCAATCCTCCTCTGTCCCTGCTACGTTGTAGGAACCCCCTCCTTACCCTCGGGACTTTCCCTGCCCACACGAAGCTCGTGATGCTCCTGTGTATTTTTTTAAAAAAGGTCTTAGTGATTAGTATAGGGAGACATTGAAATACAAATAAGAACCTCGGGAGGACCATCATCTTAATTGCCTGCACTCTGCCCGCCAACGACAGAGGCTGCATGTCCCACCTCTTGAAGTCCTCCTCCATTTGTTCTACCAATCGTGTCAGATTAAGTCTGTGCAAGGTTCCCCAGCTCCTAGCGATCTGAATCCCCAGGTATCGGAAGTTTCTTTCCACTTTCCTTAGAGGCAGCCCTTCTATCTCTCTACTCTGGTCCCCTGGGTGTATCACGAATAGTTCACTCTTCCCCATGTTAAGCCTATATCCCGAGAAATCTCCGAACTCCCTCAACATCCGCATAACCTCTATCATCCCCCCGCTGGGTCCGACACATACAACAGTAGGTCATCCGCGTATAGCGAGACTCGGTGTTCTTCTCCCCCTCTAATCACCCCTCTCCATTTCCTGGAGTCTCTCAACGCCATGGCCAGAGGTTCAATTGCCAACGCGAACAACAGTGGAGATAGCGGGCATCCCTGTCTTGTTCCCCTATATAATCGGAAATACTCCGATCTTTGCCGACCCGTGACTACACTTGCCGTTGGGGCCCCATAAAGAAGTTTGACCCAGCTAATAAACCCGTTCCCGAACCCAAACCTCCTTAACACCTCCCATAAATACTCCCACTCCACCCTATCAAATGCCTTCTCTGCATCCATTGCCGCCACTATCTCTGCCTCCCCCTCCACTGGGGGCATCATTATCACCCCTAATAGTCGTCGCACGTTGACATTCAGTTGTCTCCCCTTTACAAACCCTGTCTGGTCTTCATGCACCACCCCCGGGACACAGTCCTCTATCCTCGATGCCAGTACCTTTGCCAGCAATTTGGCGTCCACATTCAATAATGAAATAGGTCTATAGGACCCGCACTGCAACGGATCTTTATCCCTCTTCCGAATTAGCGATATCGCCGCCTCCGACATTGTCGGGGGTAAAGTCCCTCCTTCCCTGGCCTCATTGAACGTCCTCACCAACAACGGGGCCAACAAGTCCATGTATTTTCTATAAAATTCCACCGGGAACCCGTCTGGTCCCGGAGCCTTCCCTGCTTGCATGTTCCCCAGCCCCTTAATAACCTCGTCCACCCCAATCGGTGCCCCCAGGCCTTCCACCTCCTGCTCCTCCACCCTCGGGAACCTCAATTGATCCAGGAACTGCCGCATCCCCTCCTCTCCCTCTGGGGGTTGGGACCTATACAGTCCCTCATAAAAAGGCTTGAACACCTCGTTTATCTTCCCTGCTCTTCGCACCGTGGCTCCCTTTTCGTCTCTAATTCCCCCTATCTCCCTCGCCGCTGTCCTCTTTCGCAACTGATGAGCCAGCAGGCGACTAGCCTTTTCCCCATATTCATACCTCCTCCCCTGTGCCTTCCTCCACAGCACCTCCGCCTTTCTGGTGGTCAGGAGGTCAAACTCCGTCTGGAGTCATCTCCTCTCCCTGTACAGTCCCTCCTCCGGGGTCTCTGCAAATTCCCTATCCACCCTTAAAATCTCCCCCAGTAATCTTTCCCTTTCCTTGGTCTCTGTTTTCCCTTTGTGGGCCCCAATGGAGATCAGCTCTCCTCTGACCACCGCTTTTAGTGCTTCCCGTACCACTCCCACACGGACCTCCCCGTCGTCATTGACCTCCAGGTATCTCTCAATACACCCCCGCACTCTTCCACACACTCCCTCGTCCGCCATCAATCCCACATCTAATCGCCAGAGTGCTCTCTGCACCCTTTCCTCTCCTAGTTCCAGGTCCACCCAGTGTGGGGCAGGGTCCGAAACCACTATGGCTGAATACTCAGCTTCTTCCACCCTTGAGATCAACGACCTTCCCAGAACAAAAAAATCTATCTGGGAGTACACTTTATGGACATGGGAGAAGAAGGAGAACTCCCTGGCCCTCGGTCTAAGAAATCGCCATGGATCCACTCCCCCCATTTGGTCCATAAACCCCTTGAGCACCTTGGCCGCTGCCGGCCTTCTTCCGGTCTTTGATCTGGATCTATCTAGCCCTGGGTCCAGCACGGTATTGAAGTCCCCTCCCAATATCAAGTTTCCCACCTCCAGGTCCGGTATACGACCCAGCATCCGTCTCATAAATCCCGCATCGTCCCAATTCGGGGCATATACATTAACCGACACAACCTCCATTCCCTCCAGCCTGCCACTCACCATTACATATCTACCTCCGCTATCTGCTACGATGTTCTTTGCTTCAAATGCTACCCGTTTCCCCACCAATATGGCCACCCCTCTATTCTTTGCATCTAGTCCTGAGTGGAACACCTGTCCCACCCATCCTTTCCTTAACCTAACTTGGTCCGCCACCTTCAGGTGCGTCTCTTGGAGCATAGCCACGTCTGCCCTTAGTCCTTTCAAGTGCGCGAGCACTCGGGCCCTTTTAATCGGTCCGTTCAGGCCTCTCACGTTCCACGTGATCAGCCTCACTAGGGGGCTACCTGCCCCCCTCCCGTGTCGACTAGCCATCACCTTCTCTAGCCCAGTCCCATATCCCGCCTCCGCGCTCCCACTCGCTCCCCAGGCATCGCATTCCATCCCCGTCCACCCACTCTTTAGCCATTTCCTTTTTGATTTCTGCAGCAGCAACCCAGTTGTTCCCCCCCCCCCCCGTCCCCCCCCCCGCTAGATCCCTTTCTAGCGTGATTGCTCCCCCCATATTACTTCCGCAAGTCAGCTGACTTCAACTGACCCCGGCTACTCCTGCTCATTCCTTGACCCCCCTGTCTGGGGAACTCCCATCCGTCTTGCGCCTGTCTTCCCGCCATAATCTTTCTGGCGTGGGAACATCCCTTTATCTGACCTGCCTCTTGTGGCGCAGCTCCCTTTCCTCTCCCCCTCCCATTCCTCATTCTCCGCCTATGTCTCTTCTTTCCCCCCTCACCGGCGCCCACATTTCCTAGTGTCTCCCCCATCCCAATTTACTTCTCTATTTACATCAACCATAACAATAACAATAACATTCCCTACAGTATCAGTCCCTCAGTTCCGATCCAATTTCTCCTCTTTAATAAAGGTCCATGCTTCTTCCGCCGTATCGAAATAATGGTGTCTCTCCTGGTACGTGACCCATAGTCGTGCCGGCTGCAGCATCCCGAACTTCACCTTCTTTTTGTGTAACACCTCCTTGGCTCGGTTAAAACTCGCCCTACTTCTCGCCACCTCCGCACTCCAATCCTGGTACACCCGTACCACTGCATTCTCCCATCTGCTACTCCGCACCTTTTTAGCCCATCTCAGGACCTCTTCTCTATCTTTAAGATGGTGAAATCGCACGATTGTCACCCTGGGTGGTTCTCCCGCTTTTGGTCTTCTCGCCGGGATCCGATGTGCCCACTCCACCTCCAAGGGGCCCGCAGGGGCCTCAGCTCCCATCAATGAGCTTAGCATCGTACTTACATAAGCTCCACAGTCCGCTCCTTCCACTCCCTCAGGGAGACCCAGTATCCGAAGGTTCTTCCTTCGCGCTCTGTTTTCTTGGGCATCAATCCTTTCAATACACTTTTTATGGAGTGCCTCATGCGTCTGTGTTTTGACCGCCAGGCCCAGGATCTCATCCTCATTATCCGTCACCTTCTGCTCCACCACGCGGAGCTCTGTCTCCTGGGTCCTTTGTGCCTCCTTGAGCCCCTCAATTGCCTGTAGCATCGGGGTCAGCACCTCCCTCTTTAGTAGCTCCACACACCGTCTCAGAAATTCGTCTTGCTCGGGCCCCCATGTCTTTCTCCGCCGCCATCTTGTGTCTTCTCCCTTTCTGTCCCTTTCGTCGACGATTCCTCGCGCTGCAGCCACCGCCGCCGATATTTTCCTCTTTCGTTGGGGGGGACTCCCTATTCACTCACCCCACACCGGGTTGCGTCGCCCAAAAATTTCCCGTTGGGGCTCTTAAAAGAGCCCGAAGGTCCGTCGGAGCTGGAGCCGCCGAAACGTGCGGCTAGCAGGGCATCGCCGCAACCGGAAGTCTAGAGTACCCTTCTTAACCTTTATACCCTCATTTACATTCCTTTTGCCTGCTGTCCTCGACATCTTTGTCCATCTCCACCTATAGACAATGGCAAACATTCAAGGAACGCATGGGGGAACTACAGCAACTGTTCATTCCTGTCTGGCACAAAAGCAAAATGGGTAAGAGGGCCAATCCATGGCTTACAAAGGAAATTAGAAATAGTATCCGATCCAAGGAAGAAGCATAAAGATTGGCATAGAAAATAATAGGTCTGAGGATTGGGAGCAGTTTAGAATTGAGCAAAGAAGGACAAAGGGATTGATTAAAAAGGGGAAGGTACGGTACGAAAGTAAGCTTGCAGGGACATAAAGACTGACACTAAGAGTTTCTATAGATATGTGAAGAGAAAGAGATTGGTAAAAAGAAATGTAGGCCCACTGCAAACAGAAACAGGAGAATGCATAATGAGGGCAAAGAAATAGCTGAGCAATTGAATCCATACTTTGGTTCTGTCTTCACAAAAGAGGACACAAATCAGATACCAGAAATGTTGGAGTATGAAAGGTTTAGTGAGAGGGAAGAACTGAGGGAGATCAACATTAGTAGAGAAATGGTGCTGGAAAAATTGATGGGATTGAAGGCGGATAAATCTCCAGGGCCTGAGAATCTGCATCCCAGAGTGCTTAAGGAGGTGGCTCTGGAAATAGTGGATGCATTGGTGGTCATCTTCCGGGATTCTATAGACTCTGGAACTGTCCCTACAGATTGGAGGGTAGCTCATGTCACTCGTATATTCAAAAAGAGAGGTAGAGAGAAAGCAGGGAATTATAGACCAGTAAGCCTAACATCGGTAGTGGGGAAAATTATTGAATCCATTATCAAGGACTTTATAGCAGAACATTTAGAAAGCAATGGCAGGATCAGTCAGAGTCAGCATGGATTTATGAAGGGAAAATCATGCTTGACAAATCTGATGGAATTCTTTGAAGATGTAACCAGTACAGTTGACAAGGGGGAGCCAGTTGATGTGGTATAATTGGACTTTCAGAAGGCATTTGACAAAGTCCCGCATAAGAGATTGTTGTGCAAAATTAAAATGCATGGGATAGGGGGAAATCATAGAATTTACAGTGCAGGAGGAGGCCATTCGGCCCATCGAGTCTGCACCGGCTCTTGGAAAGAGCATCCTACCCAAGGTCAACACCTCCACCCTATCATCATATCCCAGTAACCCCACCCAACACTAAGGGCAATTTTGGACACTAAGGGCAATTTATCATGGCCAATCCACCTAACCTGCACATCTTTGGAATGTGGGAGGAAACCGGAGCACCCGGAGGAAACCCACGCACACACGGGGAGGATGTGCAGACTCCGCACAGACAGTGACCCAAGCTGGAATCGAACCTGGGACCCTGGAGCTGTGAAGCAATTGTGCTATCCACAATGCTACCGTGCTGCCCAAATGTATTGAGGTGGATAGAAAACTGGTTGGCAGAGAGGAAATAAAGAGTATGGATTAATGGGTCCTTTTCAAATTGGCAGGCAGTAACTAGTGGGGTACCACAGGGATCGGTGCTGGGACCCCAGCTATTCACAATATATATTAATGATTTGGATTTGGGAACAAAATGAAACATCTCAAAGTTTGCAGACGGTACCAAGTTAGGTGGAAGGGTAAATTGTGATGAGGATGCAGCGATTTTACAGCATGATCTGGACAGGTTGGGCAAGTGGGCAAATCAATGGCAGATGCAGTATAATTTGGATAAGTTTGAGGTTATTCACTTCGGAAGCAAAAACAGGTAGGCAAATTACTAACTGAATGGTTGTAAATTGGGAGAGGGGACTGTGCAGCGGGACCTGGATGTCCTTGTGCACCAGTCGCTGAAGGTAAGCATGCAGGTGCAGCAGGCGGTAAAGAAGGCTAATGGTATGTTGGCCTTCATTGCGAGAGGCTTCGAGTATAGAAGCAGGGATGTGTTGCTGCAATTATACAGGGCCTTGATGAGGCCACATCTGGAGTATTATGTGCAGTTTTGGTCACCTTCTCTGAGGAAGGATGTTCTTGCTCTCGAGGGAGTGCAGCGAAGGTTTACCAGACTGATTCCAGGGATGGCGGGACGGTCATATGAGGAGAGATTGACTAGGTTGGGATTGTTCTCGCTGGAGTTCAGAAGAATGAAGGGGTATCTCATAGAGACTTATAAAATTTTAATGGGACTAGACAGGGCAGATGCAGGGAAGATGTTACCAATGATGTGTGTGTCCAGAACCAGGGGTCACAGTCTGAGGATTCAGGTAAACCATTTCGGACAGATACAAGGAGGCAGTTCTTCACCCAACGAGTGGTGAGCCTGTGGAATTCATTACCACAGGAAGTAGTTGATGCTAAAACATTGAATATATTCAAGAGGCGGCTGGATATAGCACTTGGGGTGAATGGGATCAAAGACTATGGGGAGAAAGGAGGATTAGGCTATTGAGTTGGATGATAAGCCATGATGGTAATGAATGGCGGAGCAGGCTCGAAGGGCCAAAAGGCCTCCTCCTGCTTCTATCTTCTATGTATCTATGTATCACTGTCCCCCTATTCAGCCTCACCGCTCCACCTCCCCCCCCCCCCCCCACCCCACTACAGTATAAATCTGTCCCCATTTCCAGTTCTCTCTAGCTTTGAGAAAGAGTCATCCAGACTCAAAACATTATCTCCCTTTTCTCTCCCAGATGCTGCCAGAACTGCTGAGATTGTCCAGTATTTTCTGTTTTTGTTTGACAGTCATCCAGACTCAAAACTTGGGGCGGTAAGTAAAATTACTTTCTTTCTATCCCACCTCTCTATTCCATTATCCCTGAAACAATATTCCTGCCATACTGCATCCAATTCTTTGCAGCTTCTAGCTTTCTGAAAAGAAGCATGCTTATTCTCTCTTCCTCAGGCCTCGAATGATCTGATTCACTTGGCAGTTTTCAACAACGTTCTCTTTTAATTCCTTATTAATGAAGCCGCTCCAATTTGGTAAAGGAAGGATTAGCAACCACCAATCAATATGTATAACAAATTCTAACAGTTTAATTACAAACTGTATTTACACAGACTTTCACAATGTTATCACTACTAGCTCGAGGATCTAATCTAGAACATAGAACATAGAACACAGACCATTACAGCGCAGTACAGGCCCTTCGGCCCTCGATGTTGCGTCGACCTGTAAAACCACTCTAAAGCCCATCTACACTATTCCCTTATCGTCCATATGTCTATCCAATGACCATTTGAATACCCTTAGTGTTGGCGAGTCCACGACTGTTGCAGGCAGGGCATTCCACGCCCATACTACGCGCTGAGTAAAGGACCTACCTCTGCTCTGACATCTGTCCTATATCTATCTCCCCTCAATTTAAAGCCATGTCCCCTCGTGCTAGACATCACCATCTGAGGAAAAAGGCTCTCACTGTCCACCCTATCAAATCCTCTGATGATCTTGTGCGCCGCAATTAAGTCATCTCTTAACCTTCTTCTCTCAACGAAAACAACCTCAAGTCCCTCAGCCTTTCCTCATAAGATCTTCCCTCCATACCAGGCAACATTCTGGTAAATCTCCTCTGCACCCTTTCCAATGCTTCCACATCCTTCCTATAATGCGGCGACCAGAATTGCACGTAATACTCCAAATGCGGCCGCACCAGAGTTTTGTACAGCTGCAACATGACCTCATGGCTCCGAAACTCAATCCCTCTACCAATAAAAGCTAACACACCGTACGCATTCTTAACAAACCTCTCAATCTGGGTGGCAACTTTCAGGGATCTATGTACATGAACACCGAGATCTCTCTGCTCATCCACACTGCCAAGAATCTTACCATTAGCCCAGTACTCTGTCTTCCTGTTATTCCTTCCAAAATGAATCACCTCACACTTTTCTGCATTAAACTCCATTTGCCACCTCTCAGCCCAGCTCTGCAGCTTATCTATGTCCCTCTGTAACTTGTAACATCCTTCTGCATGGTCCACAACTCCACCGACTTTAGTGTCATCTGCAAATTTACTCACCCATCCTTCTACGCCCTCCTCCAGGTCATTTATAAAAATGACAAACAGCAGTGGCCCCAAAACAGATCCTTGTGGTACACCACTAGTAACTGGTCTCCAGTCTGAACATTTCCCATCAACCATCACCCTTTGTCTTCTTCCAGCTAGCCAATTTCTGATCCAAACTGCTAAATGACCCTGAGTCCCATGCCTCCGTATTTTCTGCAGTAGCCTACCGTGGGCAACCTTATCAAACGCTTTACTGAAATCCATATACACCACATCAACTGCTTTACCCTCATCCACCTGTTTGGTCACCTTCTCAAAGAACTCAATGAGGTTTGTGAGGCACGACCTACCCTTCACAAAACCGTGTTGACTATCTCTAATCAAATTATTCCTTTCCAGATGATTATACATCCTATCTCTTATAAACCTTTCCAAGATCTTGCCCACAACAGAAGTACGGCTCACTGGTCTATAGTTACCGGGGTTGTCTCTACTCCCCTTCTTGAACAAGGGGACAACATTTGCTATCCTCCAGTCTTCTGGCACAATTCCTGTAGACAAAGATGACTTAAAGATCAAAGCCAAAGGCTCAACAATTTCCTCCCTAGCTTCCCAGAGAATTCTAGGATAAATCCCATCCGGCCCAGTGGACTTATCTATTTTCACGCTTTCCAGAATTACTATCACCTCCTCCTTATGAACCTCAAGCCCTTCTAGTCTAGTAGCCTGAATCTCAGTATTCTCCTCGACAACATTTTTCCTGTGTGAAAACTGACAAAAAATATTCATTTAGCACCTCTCCTATCTCCTCGGACTCCAAGCACAACTTCCCGCTACTGTCCTTGACTGGTCCTACTCTTACCCTAGTCATTTGTTTATTCCTGACATATCTATAGAAAGCTTTAGGGTTATCCTTGATCCTTGATCCTACCTGCCAAAGACTTCTCATGTCCCCTCCTGGCTCTTCTTAGCTCTCTCTTTAGGTCCTTCCTAGCTAACTTGTAACTCTCAAGCGCCCGAACTGAACCTTCATGTCTCATCTTTACATAAGCCTCCTTCTTCCTCTTGACAAGTGTTTCGACTGCTTTAGTAAACCACGGTACCCTTGCTCAACCACTTCCTCCCTGCCAGACAGATATATACTTATCAAGGACACGCAGTAGCTGTTCCTTGAACAAGCTCCACATTTCCATTGTGCCCATCCCCTGCAGTTTTCCTCTCCATCCGATGCATCCTAAGTCTTGCCTCATCGCATCATAATTGCCTTTCCCCCAGATATAACTCTTGCCCTGCGGTATATACCTATCCCTTTCCATCACTAAAGTAAACGCAATGGAATTGTGGTCACTATCACCAAAGTGCTCACCTACCTCCAAGTCTAACACCTGTCCTGGTTCATTACCCAGTACCAAATCCAATATGGCCTCACCTCTCATTGGCCTATCTACATATTGTGTCAGGAAACCCGCCTGCACACATTGGACAAAAACAGACCGATCTAAAGTACTCGAACTATCGCGTTTCCAGTCAATATTTAGAAAGTTAAAGTCCCCCATAACAACTACCCTGTTGCTTTCGCTCCTATCCAGAATCAGCTTTGCAATCCTTTCCTCTACATCTCTGGAACTTTTCGAAGGCCTATAGAAAACCCCTAACAGGGTGACCTCTCCTTTCCTGTTTCTAACCTCAGCCCATACTACCTCAGTAGACGAGTCCTCATCAAACGTCCTTTCTGCCACCGTAATACTGTCCTTGACTAACAATGCCACCCCTCCCCCTCTTTTACCACCTTCCCTGAGCTTACTGAAATATCTAAACTCCGGCACCTGCAACAACCATTCCTGTCCCTGCTCTATCCATGTCTCCGAAATGGCCACAACATCGAAGTCCCAGGTACCAACCCATGCCGCAAGTTCACCCACCTTATTCCGGATGCTCCTGGCATTGAAGAAGACACACTTTAAACCACCTTCCTGCCTGCCGGTACTCTCCTGCAACTTTGAAACCTTACTCATGACCTCACTACTCTCAACCTCCTGTATACTTGAGCTACAATTCAGGTTCCCAAGCCCCTGCTGAACTAGTTTAAACCCTCCCGAAGAGCATTAGCAAATTTCCCCCCCAGGATATTGGTACCCCTCTGGTCCAGGTGTAGACCATCCCGTTTGTAGAGGTCCCACCGACCCCAGAGTGAGCCCCAATTATCCAGAAATCTGAAACCCTCCCTCCTGCACCATCCCTGTGGCCACGTGTTCAACTCCTCTCTCTCCCTATTCCTCGTCTCGCTATCACGTGGCACGGGTAACAACCCAGAGATAATAACTCTGTTTGTCCGAGATCTAAGCTTCCACCCTAACTCCCTGAATTCCTGCCTTACATCCCTATCCCTTTTCCTACCTATGTCGTTGGTACCTATGTGGACCACGACTTGGGGCTGCTCCCCCTCTCCCTTAAGGATCCCGAAAGCACGATCCGGCCGCAAAAGCCTATGATCTGCACCAAGGTCCCCGCGCTCGATTCCCATTGGTGATAGGGTCACATGACCCTCCCAATGCCCCTTAAAGGGGCCAGCTACTACAGGTGGTTCATTAGTTTGTTTTTGTTTACTCAAAAGTATGCAGCCAGATCCCTCTGCTCCTGCATCCTTTATTTTATATTGTCTCCTCTTCCTACCAAAAGTAATCACTTTACACTTCCTGCTTTAAATGTCATCTGCCAATTATCTGTCCCTTCCACCATCCTGTCTATGTCCTTTTGAAGTTCTACATGATCCTCCTCACAGGTCACAATGCTTCTAAGTTTTGTATCATCTGCAAATATGTAACAGCAAGGGTCCCAGGACCGACCCCTGGGAAAGTTCCATTACAAACCTTCCTCCAGTCCAAAAAACACCCATTAACTACCGTTCTCCGTTTCTTGTCACTCAGCCAATTTTGTATTTGTGTTGCTGCTATCCTTTGTATTCCGTGGGCTATTACTTTGCTCAAGAGTCTGTTGTGTGGCACTTGCCTTTTGGAAGTCAATGTAAAAGATGTCTCCACAATCCCAGAGGACCATAGGCTGTGCTCTCCTTTGAGAGCTGATTGGTGGCAATTTAACCTGAGGGCCACCACACCTTGTTGCTCTTATTAGCCTTAGTTTTATTAGCTCTAATTCTGTCACCTTTGCTCACGAGTCGCCAGGTATCTTTCTGATACCGCCACGTGGTTCAAGCTCTAGTTATGATTAATAAGACAGCACACCACTTAGTAAGATTAAAATCAACGGTCATTTATTATGTACAGCAATAAATACTTACACAATAATCCTACTTTCTAGACTACTACCTACCACTACTGGCCAATACTTGACTTTTGGGAATGGCCCACCAGGTCAGGGAAACAAATGGCTTAACGAATTGGGTCTGGCCTGCGGGATTCAAAGGCTGATACAGGTCGATGGCTAGGAGTCTCTATCGGGTAGCGATCGCTGGAGTCAAACTTACGGTTGTTGGTCGATGGTTCTTGCGAAGGTTGCGAGCAGGAGAAGAAGGGAGAGAAGGGTTGATCTGAACTTGGCCCCTATTTTTATAGTTCCCAGGGGCTTCCCGCCTCTCGGGGTGGACCTTGACCCTGGTCCCAATCACTGGGTTCGATATGCTCCAATAATGGGGCGATTCCTTGATCGGGGGGTGGTCGTTCACCTTTCTTTGTCTCGGCCACTGTTGGCGCCGAGAGGTCTGGATCGGCATTCAATTGCTAATATGTTGCAATTGTTCCCGGGGATAGCCGATTAAACTGCAGATGTCTGGGTTGATGTGCTGCTAATGGTCGCAGGTATCGATCTGGGCCGACTTCCCCAGAGCCAAATACGCTGTTCTGTCTGCAGCTGTCCGTTTGTGCCCTGTTGGCTGCTTTTCCCATCAGCCTTTCCGGTTAGCCATTTTACATCGGGTTTCGGCCAAATTAATCGGGAATCAGCCATTTTAGGTGGCTACAACCTCAGGCGAGCGGCAAGGTTGAGAAGGCGGGAATTGAACCCGTGCTGTTGGTGTCGCTCCTCATCACAAACTAGTCCAGTCCATGTACAACACATCAACAGCAATATTCTCATCAACACTCCATTACACTATGAAAAAAACTGCAGCAAGTTCATTAAACACAACTTCCGCTTAACAAATTCAAGCTGCTTTCCTCAATTAATCCTCATTTTCACAAGTACATTTTAATTTTGTCCCAAATTATAATTTCTGGATGCTTTCCTGCAAATGAGGTTCAATTGGCTGGCCTGTAGTTGCTGGGCATATCTTTACACCAGTTTTGAACATTTGCAGTTCTCCAGTCCATGACACCACCCTTAAGTCTAAGGAGGACTGGAAAATGACAGCCAGTGCTTCCGCAATTTCCACCCCTACTGTTCTCAGTATCTTTGAATGCATCCCATCCCATTCTGGTGCCGCATCAAGTCTAAGCACAAACAACCTTTCCAATATTTCCTTCTCAATTTTAAAACCTAGTTTCTGGATTTCCCCCTCTTTCACCATGACCTGCACAGCATTATTCCTTGGTAAAGACAGATGCAAAATACCTCAGCTATGCAAGTATGCTCCATATGCAAGTCCCCTTATCAGTCCTGAATCAGCCCCACTCCTTTTAACACCCGTTTACTACTTATATATAAGCCTTTTGAAGACTTTTATATTAGCTGTTAGTCTCTTTTCATACTCTCTCTTTACTTCTGTTATTAGCTTTTGTACTTCTCTGAATCGTCTATCTTCAGCTAGGTTTTCTGCTGTATTTTCCACCTGACATCTATCTTAGGGCGACAAAGTGGTTAGCCCTGCTGCCCCACAGCTCCAGGGACCCGGATTTATTTCCGGCCTTGGATGACTGTCTGTGTGGAGTGTGTACGTTCTCCCTGTATCTGCATGGGCTTCCTCCGGGTGCTCTGGTTTCCTCCCATAATCCAAACATAGGTACGTTAGGTGGATTGGCCATGCTAAATTGCCCCTTAGTGTCCAGAAGGTTAGGTGGGGTTACTGGGTTATGGGGATCGGGTGGACGCGTGGGCTTAAGAAGGGCTGGTGCAGACTCAATGAGCCAAATGGCCCACTTCTGCACTGTAGGGATTCTGCGATTCTATACACTTTTTCCTTCATCACCTTAGTGAGCTCTGAATTTGTTTGCCATGCCTTTCCACTTTGTGGGAATATACGTCTGTGCCCAAATGAGCTCTTCCCTAAAGGCATCCCTTTGTTCAGGTACTGTTTTGCCTGCCAACGTTCTATTCCAATTGATCTGGGACAAATTTATTCTTACCCCATTGGAGTTAAAACCTTATGATGCAATGATTATTGTCCCCTAAAGGTTCCCCTGTTGACACTTGATATACTTTTCCACCTCATTCCCAAGAACCAGATCTAGATGTGCCTCCTTTCTCATTGGAGTGGAAACATGTTTCTGCAGAAAATGTTCTTGTACACACTCTGGGAACCTTTAACTCTCTCTCCCCTTTACACTACCACTATCCAAGTCTATATTTGGATAATTAAAATACCCCATTATAACTATTCTATAATTCTTGCACCTCTCTGTAATTTCCTTGTAAATGTGTTCCTTCACGTCCTTTGCACTAGTTTGTGGCCTATAGACTACACCAAGCAATACAATAATAATTTTTTTGTTTCTTAGCTCTAAACAAATAATCTGCTTTGACAAAGGGTCATCTGAACTCAAAACTTTAGCTCTTTTGTCTCCCTACAGATGCTGCCATACATGCTGAGATTTTCCAGCAATTTCTCTTTGGTTTCAGATTCCAGCATCCGCAGTAATTTGCTTTTCCCCTGCCTTTGACCCCTCTGGGACAGCCTCTCTCTCCCCACCACTGCAATGTTATCCTTGATCAATGCTGTCACTCCCTTCCCCGTTTCCTTCCGTTCCTATTGTTCTTGAACACCTTGTTTCAAGGAATATTTAATACACAGTATTGCTCTTCTTTGAGCCAGGTGTCTGTGACAGTCACCATATCACATTTTCATTCACAGGAACCCTGATCATCTTGTTGCTCTATTCCACTACGTTATGCTGGTGTCCAGCCCCAGGCAATTTAGTTGAAACCCTCCTCAATCACACTACTGAACCTTCCCATAAGGACATTGGTCCCAGTCATGTTGAGCTGTCCTTTTTGAATAGATGCCTTTTACCCCAGAAATAGGCCAATGCCCTAAGAACCTGAAGCTGTGCCTCCTGCACCATGCTCAAAACTATGCATTGACCCTCACTATCTTCCTATTTCTATTCTCGACAGTATGTGACACTAGGAATAATCCTATCTTTGAAATCTTACTTTTTAAACTTCCTCCCCAACTCCTGAAAAGTTGACCGTGAGACCTCACTACCTGCCCTCTCTATGTCAGTAGTACCAATGTGTACCACAACATCTGGCTCATGCCTTTCCCCCTGCACTCTCTGGCGATGTCCTTTACATCAACGCACCTTGTGGGACTCAACGATGATGGTTATAGAATTGCCTGTCTGTCCCCCTAACTATAGAATCCCTTATAACAATTGCATTCTGCATTTTGCTATTCCCACCTGTACAGTCCCTTCGCTGTTTTTATGACATGATCTGGATTGCACTCTTTTAGTATATTGTCACTCCTGATAATGTTTCCACTTATTTGACACAGAAATTTAAAACAATGATTTTCTGCTCGTCAAATCAGCTTTTGCTCTAACTGAACATTTTAGAATTTTTCAGAAGGCCTTGTTTAGGCCTGACTAATAAATGAAAGCTAATTATGAAATCTAAAAAATGACTCTATTTTAATCTAAACAACCTTGACTGACTTCACAGCAATGGCTTGGAACCATGTGGTGTCTCACTTGTCAAGTGTGGGTTTGACTTTTAACAAGGGCCTCGTCATGTGATGCACTAGTGTCCTGTATTAACTATTCAGCAAAATATCATTTTGGGTTAATTGATTATTATACTTAGATTGGTTGATCATTACACAACTGCTTTTACTATTTTTTAATTAACTTGTACCAGGCGCAGGCAGGCAAGACAACGAGACATCAATTAAACATTTACGTTACTCAGCAATGCTAGACACCACCCTCTTCTCTTGAGTAAGCATTTACTGAAACTATCTCAAGGTCCATTATCAATGGAAGTCAGAAAATTTAGTAAAACAGGAAAGGCTATAATGAGAGATGGTCCTATGAGTCATTAATAGATGCTCTGGCATCATTTAAACCAATTAAAAACTGGTCATGCACCAACGAGCCAATCACAATTCAAAACAGGATGAATCATGTAATTGAGTTATAGTTTGGAAAGAGCTACCAAAAAAAACATCGGGATGGATTTTCTGCACCCAGACGCCGAAATCGCGGCCGGCGTGGGGGCGGAGAATCCATTTTCCTGCAAGGAATCGGGACCGGCGCTGGTTCCCCGATTCTGCGGGCCCCGAAAAGCGGCGTACTCGGGGAGTACGTCGTGCCGCCTAGGACCTATCTGGGGCCTTTGCCAGAGGCCCGCTCAGCCATTCTCCGCCCCCTACCAGCCGAAGTCCTGACGGTGTGGATCTAATATGGTCCAGCGGTTGGGATACTCGCGTGGCGGCTGCAGACTCAGCCCGCGGCCGCCCTGGTTTGGGGCGGGCCGATTGGAGGGCAGGGGGGGGCGTTACTGGCGGCCTGGAAATGTTTGTCCGGGCGGACAGTGTCAGGTGCGTGGCTGATCGAGGGGTTTATTTTTAGGGTCCAGCTCCGCGGTCCGCGAAGCAGCCGCCGTGCACATGCGCAGCCTCCGAATCGGAAGTGCAGGGGCCCGTATCTGCAGCAAAAGCTGCTAGACCCACGGCAGGTACCTGCTAGCCTGTTGCAGGGCTAGGAATTTGTGGCCCTTTCACGGCAGTTTTTCTGGCGTAGTCATAGGCATAGTCCCAATAACGGAGAATCCAGCCCACTACCTCTTGTTTTTTTCTTTTTTTAAATAAATTTAGAGTTCCCAATTTTTTTTTTTCCAATTAAGGGGCAATTTAGCATGGCCAATCCACCTAACCCGCACATCTTTGGGTTGATGGGGAGAATGTGCAAACTCCACACGGACAGTGACCCAGGGCCGGGATTCGGACCCGGGTCCTCAGCGCCATATTTCCAGTGCTAACCACTGCACCACGTGCCGTCCCTGGCCCACTAACTCTGACTGAACTGAAGTCAGCTTTCCAGCTGGGAGCAGACCATAGAACTCAGACAGGAAAAGAGTGGCCATGCGTTGCCTTGTGCCCCAGGCTGAATGGGGGACCACATTAACCCAGTAAAGTTGAAACCTAATTTATTAAGTATTATTTTTGTTGCTTAACAAATGTTCCCGAGTTACATCACTATATTGTCTCAGTTAGCCTGAATAGCTGAAGTCTCAAAAGAACAAATTAATATTGTGGATTTGGAGGTTCAATACCCCAAAAACCTACAGCCCTTAGATCCAAACTGACCCAAGGCTGGCAGAATGCAGAGCTATTCAAGCATCCATTGCATTTGCCTACGCAGCAGTTACTTCATTCTGTTACTGTGCACTGACGCATACTTGAGTGGTGAAAAACTCATTTCCAAGTTTTTCTTCTACTCATTAAAGCCTTGAATTCTCCTCGGGTAACTCCTGAGACTGAGTGGAAGGTGTTGGTTACATTTAATAGAATCCCTACAGTGCAGAAAGAGGCCATTCAGCCCACTGAGGCCATGCTGAGCCCCCCTCCCCAACGAAAGAGCACTATACCTAGGCCCATTCCCATGCCCTATCCCTGTAACCCTACGTATTGATCATAGCCAATCCAGCTAACCAACACTTCTTTGGACTATGGGAGAAAATTGGAGCACCTGGAGGAAACCCATGCAGACATGGGGAGAACATGCAAATTCCACAGTCAATTAAGGTTGGAATTGAATCAGGTCCCTGGCGCTGTGAGGAAGCAATGCTAACCACTGTACCACCATACCGCCCCTCTAACTTTTTCAGGGAAATAATCCAGAACCATCTGAAATCTCAACTCTAACTCAGATTTGCAGGCCTGTTCGGAGGGTTCCAGGTGGTTATGAATTGCCCACAAAAAGTCCAAACTTCCTGGAAATTCAAATTCCTGCATATTCAATGCATCGGGGTTTGGGGACAAGGGGTCCCACAGTATATCTTTGTCATGTGCCTCCAGGGTACGACCATCTGGAGATGGGAAGTTCTGGGCCCATCATCCTTCATATATTCGCCTATACCTCAACCCACATCCCTGCTTTTCAGCTATGACATACTCCAGTCTGATTCCTCAATTTTCCACTCACAAATGGATAGTTAACTTTTCTTTTTTTTAAAATGTATTTTATTACAAACATGTATCAAAACAGGTTACAACAAATAAACACCCTGGGAAACATACTTCCCAGCAATCAACTATGCAATCTGTACAAATGTTTTCCCCTTTTTCACCCTCTCCCATCCCCCCACCCTCCCACGATGAACAGCTCCTCAAACGTGGTCACAAACATTCGCCACCTTTTTTCAAACCGCCCTGGAGAGCCCCTTAACTCATACTTTATCTTCTCCAACCGCAGTGTCATGATATCCATATTAACATATCATGGTGCAGTCACACACACACACTGATGGACAGATCGACGGACCAATCAACACACACGCAACATCACAGCCAATCACCAGTGAGAGCACACGCACTATAAACCAGGGAACACCACAGTTCCCGCTCTTTCCACCAGGAGATAGCTCAGAGCACAGAGCTCACAGCGTGCCACTCAGACATACACCATGTGCTGAGTGCCTCTCTAAGATAGTGCTAGGGCTGGGTCCACAGGTTAACTGGTGAAGTACGAACCACAGCCAGAAGCTAACAGTTATTATAAAGAATAATAAAACAGAGTTGTACCATCTACAACTGTGTTGGTTCGTTTGTATATCGCAACACCCAACACGACATGCAGGAAGTCGTACAGGACACCCAACCGAGCTGCTACCCCCGGTGGCGATGCCGACCGCCACTCCAGAAAATGCGCCGCTGCGCAATCAGAGAGGCGAAGGCCACGACATCGGCCTTCCTCTTCTCCATGAGCTCCGGTTTCTCTGAAACCCCAACTATCGCCACCAAAGGGTCCGGGTCCTCCTCCTCCTCCACCAGCCTGGCTAAGACCGCGAACACTCCAGCCCAGAATCTTCCCAATTTCTCGCAACCCCAAAATATGTGCACGTGATTTGCTGGCCCCTGCCCACACCTCTCACACTCATCTGCTACCCCCCGAAATAACCCACTCATTCTCGCCCGAGTCATATGCACCCTGTGCACCACCATAAACTGTATCAGGCTCATCCTTGCACAAGAGGTCCCGTTTGCCCTACGCAGTGCCTCAGTCCATACTCCCCAATTGATCTCCCCTCCCAATTCCGCTTCCCATTTCTCCTTGAACTTCACCGCACACTCACCTCCCTGCTCCCCCAGCCACTTGGATATATCCCCAATTCTTCCCTCCCCTGAAGCAGCAGTCGCTCCAGTAGGGCGTATCCCAGCAACCTAGGGAACCCTCTCCAGACCTTGCACACAAAGTCCCTAACGTACAGATGCCTGAACTCACTACCCCTCGGCAGCTCTACCCTCTCTCTTAGCTCCTCCAGACTGGCGAACCCTTCCTCCGCCAATCTCCCCAACCACATACCCAACCACCCCCGGGTCTTCCATTTTTTCGGGATTAGCGTGATTACTGCCGCTGACATTGTTTCCAGTAGCTCTCCAATCTCCAGCAACCACACCCGTGCCACATCTCGATCCAAACCTTCCCAAAATCTCAAACAAGTACCGCCACTCCACCCAATCAAATGCCTTCTCCACATCCATGGACACCACTACCTCCGGTGCCAGAACCCCCGACATATTCATCACCACATTCAACAGCCGTCTGATATTACTCGCGATCTGCCTGCCCTTCACGAAGCCTGTTCTTCTACAACCACCCCCGGTACACAATCCTCCACCCTCGCCAACAACTTTCAATACTTTCACATCCGTGTTCAATAGTAATATGGGCCTATACAACCCACAGTCCACCGGGCTCTTCCACTTTTTCGGGATTAGCGTGATTACTGCCTGCGTCATTATTTCCGGTAGCTCTCCCATCTCCAGCGCTTCATGAAATGCTCCCAACAGATGTGGTGCCAGGTCCGTCGCAAATTCCTTATAAAATTCCGCTGGGTACCCATCTGACCCTGGGGTCTTCCCGACTTCATACCCCTGACACTATCCAGTACATCACTCAGCCCAGGGGCTCCTCCAACGCCTGCCTTTTTGCTTCCTCCACCTGGGGAAATTCCAGCTCATCCACAAATCGCCCCATGTCCCCCTCCTCTCCTCCTGATCTGCCGCGTAAAATCCCTGGTAGTACTCCCCAAACACCTTGTTTATCTTCCCCGGCTCCGGCACCACATCCCCAGCCCCAGTCTGCATCTTCAATATTTCTCTGGTCGTGGCCTGCCTCCGCAATTGGTAAGCCAGCATGTGGCTCGCCTTCTCCCCATACTCGTATTGCATCTCTCCTGCCTTACGCAATTGCCCTACCGCCCTCCCCATTCTCAGCCTGTCAAACTGTCCCTGCACATTTTTCCTCCTCGCCAATCCCTCCGCGGTGGGAACTCTCGAATACTCCCTGTAGACGGTCATGTTCCTACCTCCTTTCCCTGTCCGCATGAGCCTTAAACAAAATAATTTCCCTGTGGACCACTGCCTTCAGTGCTTCCCAAAAAGTGGCCGCCAACACCTCACCATTCTGATTCAACTCCACGTACTCCTTAATCACTGTCCGCACATGATCACAAAGGCCTCCATCCTCCGACAACTCCAAATCAAACCTCCACCCTGGCCTCTGCTCTCATCCTGATCTAAACCGAATTGCCAGCTGATGGGCGCATGGTCCGATATAACTATCCCCGCATACTCTGCTCCCTCCACCTCAACCAAAATCTCCCAACTCATCACAAAGTAATCAATCCTCGAATACACCTTATAGACGTGTGAAAAGAAGGAATACTCCCTTCCCCCTGGGTTCTGAAAGCACCATGGATCCACCATACCCATCCTCTCCATAAACCCCCCCCTGCTCCCTTGCCATTCGTACCCTGCCCATCGACCTGGAGCTCAACCTATCGACCCACGGCTCTAGGACACGTTTAAAATCTCCTCTCATGATCAACGGGTAAGGCAGATGAACTTAGAGCTTGGATTAGTACTTGGAACTATGATGTTGTTGCCATTACAGAGACCTGGTTGAGGGAAGGGCAGGATTGGCAGCTAAACGTTCCAGGATTTAGATGTTTCAGGTGGGATAGAGGGGGATGTAAAAGGGGTGGCGGAGTTGCGCTACTGGTTAGGGAGAATATCACAGCTGTACTGCGGGAGGACACCTCAGAGGGCAGTGAGGCTATATGGGTAGAGATCAGGAATAAGAAGGGTGCAGTCACAATGTTGGAGGTTTACTACAGGCCTCCCAACAGCCAGCGGGAGATAGAGGAGCAGATAGGTAGACAGATTTTGGAAAAGAGTAAAAACAACAGGGTTGTGGTGATGGGAGACTTCAACTTCCCCAATATTGACTGGGACTCACTTAGTGCCAGGGGCTTAGACGGGGCAGAGTTTGTAAGGAGCATCCAGGAGGGCTTCTTAAAACAATATGTAGACAGTCCAACTAGGGAAGGGGCGGTACTGGACCTGGTATTGGGGAATGAGCCCGGCCAGGTGGTAGAAGTTTCAGTAGGGGCGCATTTCGGGAACAGTGACCACAATTCAGTAAGTTTTAAAGTGCTGGTGGACAAGGATAAGAGTGGTCCTAGGATGAATGTGCTAAATTGCGGGAAGGCTAATTATAACAATATTAGGCGGGAACTGAAGAACATAGATTGGGGGCGGATGTTTGAGGGCAAATCAACATCTGACATGTGGGAGGCTTTCAAGTGTCAGTTGAAAGGAATTCAGGACCGGCATGTTCCTGGGAGGAAGAAGGATAAATACGGCAATGTTCAGGAACCTTGGATAACGAGAGATATTGTAGGCGTCGTCAAAAAGAAAAAGGAGGCATTTGTCAGGGCTAAAAGGCTGGGAACAGACGAAGCCCGCGTGGAATATAAAGAAAGTAGGAAGGAACTTAAGCAAGGAGTCAGGAGGGCTAGAAGGGGTCACGAAAAGTCATTGGCAAATAGGGTTAAGGAAAATCCCAAGGCTTTTTACACGTACATAAAAAGCAAGAGGGTAGCCAGGGAAAGGGTTGGCCCACTGAAGGATAGGCAAGGGAATCTATGTGTGGAGCCAGAGGAAATGGGCGAGGTACTAAATGAATACTTTGCATCAGTATTCACCAAAGAGAACAAATTGGTAGATGTTGAGTCTGGAGAAGGGTGTGTAGATAGCCTGGGTCATATTGAGATCCAAAAAAACGAGGTGTTGGGTGTCTTAAAAAATATTAAGGTAGATAAGTCCCCAGGGCCTGATGGGATCTACCCCAGAATAATGAAGGAGGCTGGAGAGGAAATTGCTGAGGCCTTGACAGAAATCTTTGGATCCTCACTGTCTTCAGGTGATGTCCCGGAGGACTGGAGAATAGCCAATGTTGTTCCTCTGTTTAAGAAGGGTAGCAAGGATAATCCAGGGAACTACAGGCCGGTGAGCCTTACTTCAGTGGTAGGGAAATTACTGGAGAGAATTCTTCGAGACAGGATCTACTACCATTTGGAAGCGAATGGACGTATTCGTGAGAGGCAGCATGGTTTTGTGAAGGGGAGGTCGTGTCTCACTAACTTGATAGAGTTTTTCGAGGAGGTCACAAAGATGATTGATGCAGGTAGGGCAGTGGATGTTGTCTATATGGACTTCAGTAAGGCCTTTGACAAGGTCCCTCATGGTAGACTAGTACAAAAGGTGAAGTCACACGGGATCAGGGGTGAGCTGGCAAGGTGGATACAGAACTAGCTAGGTCATAGAAGGCAGAGAGTAGCAATGGAAGGATGCTTTTCTAATTGGAGGGCTGTGACCAGTGGTGTTCCACAGGGATCAGTCCTGGGACCTTTGCTCTTTGTAATATATATAAATGATTTGGAGGAAAATGTAACTGGTCTGATTTGTAAGTTTGCAGACGACACAAAGGTTGGTGGAATTGCGGATAGCGATGAGGACTGTCAGAGGATACAGCAGGATTTAGATTGTTTGGAGACTTGGGCGGAGAGATGGCAGATGGAGTTTAATCCGGACAAATGTGAGGTAATGCATTTTGGAAGGTCTAATGCAGGTAGGGAATATACAGTGAATGGTAGAACCCTCAAGAGTTATTGAAAGTCAGAGAGATCTAGGAGTACAGGTCCACAGGTCACTGAAAGGGGCAACACAGGTGGAGAAGGTAGTCAAGAAGGCATACGGCATGCTTGCCTTCATTGGCCGGGGCATTGAGTATAAGAATTGGCAAGTCAAGTTGCAACTGTATAGAACCTTAGTTAGGCCACACTTGGAGTATAGTGTTCAATTCTGGTCGCCACACTACCAGAAGGATGTGGAGGCTTTAGAGAGGGTGCAGAAGAGATTTACCAGAATGTTGCCTGGTATGGAGGGCATTAGCTATGAGGAGCGGTTGAATAAACTCGGTTTGTTCTCACTGGAACGAAGGAGGTTGAGGGGCGACCTGATAGAGGTCTACAAAATTATGAGGGGCATAGACAGAGTGGATAGTCAGAGGCTTTTCCCCAGGGTAGAGGGGTCAATTACTAGGGGGCATTAAGGTGAGAGGGGCAAGGTTTAGAGTATATGTACGAGGCAAGTTTTTTACACAGAGGGTAGTGGGTGCCTGGAACTCGCTACCGGAGGAGGTGGTGGAAGCAGGGACGATAGTGACATTTAAGGGGCATCTTGACAAATACATGAATAGGATGGGAATAGAGGGATACGGACCCAGGAAGTGTAGAAGTTTGTAGTTTAGTCGGGCAGCATGGTCGGCACGGGCTTGGAGGGCCTGTTCCTGTGCTGTACATTTCTTTGTTCTTGGTGTGTGGCCAAATCCAGGATCGCTGCCAGCAACCCTCATCATCCCAATTTGGGGCATACACGTTTACCAACACCGCCGATGCCCCTTCCAATACCCCACTCACAGACACATATCCCCCAACCGGATCCCTCACCTCCTTCGCACACAGAAATCACATTTCTTTTGCTCATTAAAATCGCCACTCCCTCGTTTTCGAATCAAACCCCGAGTGGAAAACCTGCCCGACCCACCCACTCCTTCCTTAACCCACTTGACCACTATCAATGACCACTAAAGCGAGGTTGTAGTCCAACTGAAGGGTTTAATAAGCTAGATTTTTCCCCCAGCAGCTCAGGTACAGAATGAAGGCTGCAGAGGCAGCATGGGTTCTTATACTCTGCCTAGCAGGGCGGAGCTACCATACATCCTAACCAATAGAAAGCATACAGTTTCCACCAATGGTGCTCCAGCCTATCAGGTACCGTAATACCTATAATACCACACCTACCCTGGTCCTTCACATGCAGGTGCGTCTCCTGCAGAGACCATCTCTGCTTTCAAGCTCCTGAGGCGCGCGAACACCCGCAACCTTTTAACCGGTCCATTCAGTCCCTGGGAGTTCCACGTTACCAATCCCCTCTACCGTCCCACTTAACCCCCGCCCTCTTAATTCCACCCTTTACCTAGCCCCTCCCAGATGGCCTCCTTCTCCGCCCCTATGTCATCTCTCACCCCTGCCACGTCACAACAACCTCCAACCCCTCCCCCCCCCCACCACCTCTATTGTAATAGTGCTTTCAGCACAAAAAGAGACCCTCGACCCATTGTGTTTGCGTTGCCCATTAAGCACCTATCTATTCCAATCCCATTTTCCAGCATTGCATACTTTTGTATGCTATGGTGTTTCAAGTGCTCATCTAAATGCTTCTTAAATGTTGAGGGTTCCCACCTCTACCATCTTTTCAGGCAGTGACTTCCAAATTCCCACTACCCTTTGTGTGAAAATGTTTTTCTTCAAGTCCCCTCTAAATCTCCTGCACCTTACCGTAAATTTATGCCCCTAGTTATTGACCCCTCTGCTAAGGAGAAATGTTCCTTCCTATGTACCTGTATATGTCCTTTATAAATTGTGCACCTCGATCAGGTCCCTCCTCACATCATCGTTATAACCAGCCTTCTTTTTTTTAATAAATGTTTTTTATTGGATTTTTGAACAGAGTCTTTTTGCTGTTATGTACACAGGATATGATATATATATATATAAAGTAGGCATCTGTTTGTGCCGGAGAGACAATTCCGGAGGGCAATCGTTGAATGGGTCTGGTGCTGGTGTTGCCCCTTGCTTCTCCCGGACGGATTTTGCCGCCGTTGTCTTTTCGTGCACACCACCGCTTCAGTCGGCCCTCCCATCCTCCGCCTGTATTCTCCTTTTTCTCTGTTCCTGTGGATGTCAAGTTAGTTAACGTTTCCCTGCCTCCCACCCCCCCTCCACCCCCACCTAACTCCCTGGCTCTCCTCTATTGTTCCCTATCTCCCCCCCCCCCCCCACTGTGGTTCGCCTATCCTTCTTCTTAGATTGAGCTGTCCCCCCCCTCCCCTGCCAAGTCTATCTCTCCCTCTCATGCTTTGGCTGCTTTCCCCTGGTTCTTGGCTACCTGGCTATTCTTCTGCTTGTTCGTTGGCCACAAACAAGTCCCGGAACAATTGGGTGAATGGCTCCCACTTTCTGTGGAAGCCGTTGTCTGACCCTCGGATGGCGAATTTGATTTTCTCCATTTGGAGAGGTTCCGAGAGGTCAGACAGCCAGTCTGCAGCTTTGGGTGATGCTGCTGACCGCCAGCCGAACAGGATTCTACGGCGGGCGATGAGGGAGGCAAAGGCAAGGGCGTTCGCCCTCCTCCCCATGAAGAGATCTGGCTGGTCTGAAACCCCAAAGACCGCCACTTTCGGGCATGGCTCCACCCTCACCCCCACCACTTTGGACATTGCCTCGAAGAGGCAGTCCAGTACTCCACAAGTCTGGGGCAAGGCCAGAACATGTGGGCGTGGTTGGCCGGGCCTCTTTGGCACCGCTCACATCGATCCTCCACCTCCGGAGGAACCGAGTTCTTGTTAAGTGGGCTCTATATATCACTTTTAGTTGCGTCAGGCGGAGCCTTGCGCACGTGGAGGTGGAGTTGACCCTATGCAGTGCTTTGATGCAGAGTCCCCACCCTATTTCGATCCCCAGGTCCTCCTCCCATTTCATTCAGTACGGTGTCGGCCCCTTCTACCAGTCGGTCATGCATGTTGCTAGTTTCCTTTCTCTAATATGCTTGCGTCCAGTAACTCTTCCAGTAATGTCTGTCGTGGCGGTTGTGGGTAAGTCCTTGTCTCCTTTCGTAGGAAGTTTTTGAGTTGCAGGTACCTTAGCTCATTCCCCCTGGCTAGCTGGAATTTCTCTGTCAGTTCGTCCAGTGTTGCAACCCTGCCGTCGGTGTACAGGTCCCTACTGTCAGTATCCCCCCGTCCTGTCTCCACCTCTGAAGGTGGCATCAGTCAGTGCTGGTGTGAACCTATGGTTGTTGCAGATGGGAGCTTTGTCCGACATTTTGGTCAGGCCAAATTGGTGCCGTAGTTGGTTCCAGGACAGGAGGGTGGCTATCACCACCGGGCTGCTGGAGTGTTTTTTTGGGTGGGGATGGGAGTGCCGCCGTGGCGAGGGCCCGGAGGGAGGCCCCCTTACAGGAGGCCTCTTCCGGGTGCACCCACTCGGTTTCTGGCTCCTTGATCCATCCCCTTATTCGCTCGGCCGTCGCCACCCAGTGGTAGAATTGTAGGTTTGGGAGGGCTAACCCTCCCCTTGATTTAGTTTTTTGTAAGATCTTCTTTGGGATCCTAGCATTCTCCCCCCCCCCCCCCCCCCCCTGCCCCCGCCCCATACGAACGCCATGATTAGTTTGCCTAATGCTTTGAAAAAGGCCTTGGGGATGTAGATCGGGATGGATCTGAATAGGAAGTGGTATCTGGGCAGCAAGTGCATTTTGATCACCTGGAGTCTCCCTGTGAGGGAGAGTGGGAGTGTGTTCCATCTTTGCAGGTCCTTTTTTACTTCCTCTGTCAGACTGGTGAGGTTCCATTTGTGGATCCTTTTCCAGTCATGGGCTATTTGGATACCCTGGTAGCGGAATTTATGTCGGGCTTGTTTAAACGGCAGTCCCGTTAGTGCTGCCCCGCCTACTTGTGGGCGTACTGGGAAGATCTTGATTTTGCTCATGTTGAGTTTGTAGCCCGAGAAGGTGCCAAACTCTTTCAGGAGCGCGATGATTCCGTCCAAGCTGCTTTGTGGGTCTGAAATGTAGAGGAGCAGATCATTTGCATAGAGTGAGATTCTGTGCTCTCTGCCGCCCCTTCAGATCCCCCTCCAGCTTTTTTCCGCTCTGAGCGCAATTGCTAATGGCTCGATCACTAGGACGAACAGCAGCGGGGACAGTGGACATCCTTGTCTGGTGCCCCTGTGCAGCTGGAAGTATCGGGAGTTGGTGTTGTTTGTCCGTACGCTCACCATGGGAGCGTTGTATAGGAGTTTTACCCAGGAGGTGAATCCTGTTCCAAGTCCGAACCGCTCCAGTACCTCTATGAGGTATTCCATTTGACTCTGTCGAAGGCCTTTTCTGCACCTCGGGAGACGATCACCTCTGGTGTTCTCTCCCCGGATGGGGTCATTATCACTTTCAGCAGGCGCCTGTTGTTGGAGGTAAGCTGTCTACCTTTGACAAAGCCCGTCTGGTCCTCTGCGACCACCTCTGGCACACAGTCTTCTCGCCTTTTGGCTAGAATCTTGGCCAGTATTTTGGCATCTGCGTTCAGGTGTGAGATGGGTCTGTATGACCCATGTTGGGTCTTTATCTTTCTTAGGTATCAGCGAGATTGAGGCCTGTGCTAGCATGGGTGGCAGTGTGCCCTTAGCTAGCAAGTCTGTGAACATCTCCCGCAGGTGTGGGGCCAGTGCTGTCGCAAATGTTTTGTAGAAGTCCGTCGGGAATCCGTCTGGTCCCGGCACCTCCCCGCCTGCATGGAGCTATGATCTCTCCCAGTGCTAGTTGTGCTTCCAGGCCCTGTTTTCTGCCCTCCACCATGACTGGTATGTCCAGTCCATCAAGGAACTGTTTCATCCTGGACTCCCCCATTGGGGGCTCAGAGGTGTACAGCCCTTGGTAAAAGGCCCTGAAGGCTTTGTTGATCTCTTCTGGCTCGGTTTCTAATGTGCCTCTAGTATCCCTGATTTGCGCAATTTCTCTGGTGGCGGCCTGTTTTCTCAGCTGGTGTGCCAGCAGGTGGCTGCTTTGTCTCCGTGTTCGTATAGGGTCCCACATGCTTGGCGGAGTTGAAGAACTGCTTTCCTGGTGGAGAGCAGATCAAAGTTCCTTTGTAACTCTTTCCTCTCCGCCAGGAGCTCTACGGTCGGGGCCTCGGAGTATTTACGGTCTACCTCCAGTATGGAGTCGACCAGCTGCTGCCTAGCCGCCCTTTCCTCCATATCTCTTCGCGCTTTGAAAGCGATGATTTCCCCTCTTAGTATGGCCTTTAGTGTTTCCCAGAACGTGGAGGGTGAGACCTCCCCGTTCTGATTATTCTCCATGTACTCTGCTATGGCCTGCGATATATTTTCGTTGAAGGCCTTGTCAGCTCGTAGGGCAACGTCCAACCTCCATGTGGGGCGTTGGGCCCTGCCCGTCTCCAGCCTCACGTCCATGTAGTGTGGAGCGTGGTCTGATATCACAATTGCGGAGTATTCCACTTTGTCTATTCCCGGAAGCACCGTTTTCCCCACCACAAAGAAGTCAATTTTGGTGTATACATTGTGTACTGGGGAGAAGGAAAACTCCTTCTTCCCTGGGTGGGTGAACCTCCAGGGGTCCACCGCTCCCATCTGTTCCATAGAGTGACCAAGTTCCCTTGCCATGTTTGAGGTTTTCCCCATCTTGGGGTTTGATCTGTATAACCAGCCTTCTTAGCTGAAACCCTCCAGCCCAGGCCATGTCCTGATGCATTTAGTCTACACTTTCGCAAGTGCAAGCACACCTTCCCATCGTGGCGACCAAAATCGCACACCGTCATCTACCTGTGGCATACAGCTCCATCATAACCTCCCTGTTCTTTTATTCTATGCCTCAGCTAATAAATGCCTTCTTAACCACCTTATCCACCTGTTCTGCTGTTTTCAGTGATCTTTGGACATGCAGCCTAAGGTCCCTCTGTACTTTTTAGCATCCTATCGTCCATTGTGTATTTCCTTACCTTCTTAGTCCTCCAAAAATGCACCATGTCACACCTTTCAGGGTTAAATTCCATTTGCCACTGTTCTGCCCATCTCCATTGTCGTTATCGAAGGCTTTTCTCCTCGTTACTGATCACACCACCAATTTTTGTGTCATCTATGAACTTAGTGATTATACCTCCTACTTTCAAGTCTAGATCATTTAAAAAAATAAATTTAGAGTACCCAATTCATTTTCCCCCCAATTAATTGGCAATTTAGCGTGGCCAATCCACCTACCCTGTACATCACCGATCGTGTGGTACACCACTGGACACAGCTTCCAATCACAAAAACAATCTTTCACCATCAGCCCGCAGCCACTAAGCCAATTTTGCATCGTTTGCCAAATTGCCCTGGGTCCCATGGGCTTTTACCTTCACTAGTCCTCCATGCGGGACCTTGTCAAAAGTTGATTTATCTCCCAATATCTATGGTAATTATTTTCTGCTTCATCTTCCCATATAATTGTCGATAAGCTTTAAGTTTTGAGTTTGTAAGATATGTTGTAATATATAACACAGACTTAGAATATATCCACCATTGAGCAGGATTTATTTTAATCTAGTAAAATAATTATAAGACAATTGCCATTCCTCATTCTGCCAGGGCACGTAACTAGATCAAAAGGTACAGCTTCCAAATAACAATAATCAAAGTCTGCTTCCAAAAGTCATTGTGCAGAGAAACATACTTTTTTATTCCGTATTTGATATTGTGCCAGAACATGTCATGAACTTCTTGACATCAGCTAAAGAAAACACATAAAATTCCATCATAGTGCAAGGGTCCCTCCTGTTTGTTCCCTTATTTTTCCGTTCTTTCATTTTTGCTATTACAATTTTGATCCATAGAAGATTAATGGACCTATGACTTTAAGGAAAGTGCCTTTAATTCCAACAGCAGGATCGAGAAGGTTGGGTTGTTTTAGTCTGGTAATTGGCTGGCCCCAGTGATGACTCGGTCTGTGGCTGGTGGCCAATGAAGGGCCCAGAAGGCCGTGATTCTGCCTGGCAACAGGCAATGATTGGATATTATTTCTGAGGTGCTTTTCAGTGCCAAGGCTGTTATTTATGTTTCACTTTCGATTCTGCAGGTTGGATGGGGGAATCTAACCAGCTCACTCCAGAAATATCCAGTTAATTCTCAAGGGAGAATCTCATCACTCTCCCTCTCCAAAAAAGGTTGAGGTAAAGCAGAGACCAGAACCTGATAACACTCTCTGCAGGACAGGCTGTTGTGAAGCCAAAGCCTCTCCTGGAAAAGCTAGGAGTACCTCCTATGGACTGAACTGATCTCTCTACACACCTTCTTTACTTATCATTAACCAGTTGTTTTAATGCGTATTCTAGATTTGTTTTGGTTCTAAATAAAGTAATTGTATTTAAACTTACAAACTTGGGTGACTGAAATTTTTGGACAGCCAAGGGCCAAAGATTTTGTGTATTTTCCATCAGAATTATTGGTTAATTCACTAGTGTTGTGAACTAGTTGGGGCTGGAATTGACCACACACTTGCCCACAGTGTCGTAACAATAGTGACGTCAGGTCAGAAGCTGATCATCCCTACCTTCTTCCCGTTGTAACCAAGTGGGTTTCGAAGCACAGGGGAACCCTTAGATCTGTCAGGAAACCAATTAAGTATTGTTTTAACCTTCAATTCTGGGTTTAACAGCCGGGGTATTTGTTTGCTGACCTGTCAGCAACTTGGCAGTAACTCAGGCAAGTACACAGTGGGGAGGGCTTCCTCAGTGAAACTGACAAGCTGCAAATGCTTGTTATCAGTTAGAGTTCCAAACATGGCCAGGAGAAAATGTCATGCCACTCACCTGTAATGGCATCCTGAGATCCCATCTCCAGATTGCCGAGTGACCACATCTTGCAGTTAACTTCCTTGGCCACTTTTATCCAAGTCCGTGTGACTGGGACGTGTCATAGAATCATAGAAGTTTACAGCATGGAAACAGGCCCTTCGGCCCAACCAGTCCATGCCGCCCAGTTTTTACCATTAAGCTAGTCCCAGTTGCCCGCACTTGGCCCATAACCCTCTATACCCATCTTACCCATGTAACTATCTAAATGTTTTTTAAAAGACACAATTGTACCCGCCTCTACGACTACCTCTGGCAGCCCATTCCAGACACTCACTACCCTCTGAGTGAAGAAATTGCCCCTCTGGGCCCTTCTGAATCTCTCCCCTCTCACCTTAAACCTATGCCCTCTAGTTTTAGACTCCCCTACCTTTGGGAAAAGATGTTATCTATGCCCCTCATTATTTTATAGACCTCTATAAGATCACCCCTAAGCCTCCTACGCTCCAGGAAAAAAAGTCCCAGTCTATCCAGCCTCTCCTTATAACTCAAACCATCAAGTCCCGGTAACATCTTAGTAAATCTTTTCTGCACTCTTTCTAGTTTAATAATATCCTTTCTATAATAGGGTGACCAGAACTGCACACAGTATTCCAAGTGTGGCCGTACCAATGTCTTGTACAACTTCAACAAGACGTCCCAACTCCTGTATCCAATGTTCTGACCAATGAAACCAAGCATGCCGAATGCCTTCTTCACCACCCTGTCCACCTGCGACTCCACCTTCAAGGAGCTATGAACCTGTACTCCTAGATCTCTTTGTTCTATAACTCTCCCCAATGTCCTTAGAACATTACAGCGCAGTACAAGCCCTTCGGCCCTCGATGTTGTGCCGACCTGTGAAACCACTCTAAAGCCCATCTACACTATTCCCTTATCATCCATATGTCTATCCAATGACCATTTGAATGCCCTTAGTGTTGGCGAGTCCACTACTGTTGCAGGCAGGGCATTCCACGCCCTTACTACTCTCGGAGTAAAGAACCTACCTCTGACATCTGTCTTATATCTATCTCCCCTCAATTTAAAGCTATGTCCCCTCGTGCTAGACATCACCATCCGAGGAAAAAGGCTCTCACTGTCCACCCTATCCAATCCTCTGATCATCTTGTATGCCTCAATTAAGTCACCTCTTAACTTTCTTCTCTCTAACGAAAACAGCCTCAAGTCCCTCAGCCTTTCCTCATCAGACCTTCCCTCCATACCAAGCAATCCTTGGAAGAACTCACTTTACTGCAGTCCCTCAGATCCCACAACAGGACCTCTAGTTGCGAGACTGAAAGAGTGGACCGCCGTGCTCTCCTTGCCATTCCTGCGGCTGCTGCAGCAGTAAAAATCTAATTGCGGAGTGTCACCACAACCCCTTTATTTAATGACAATTGTTATGGTGCAGTGTAGCCATTCAGCCCAGTGTGTTTGCACCAGTTCGCTGACTGAGCATTTAATTAGGAACCCTTCTCTGGACAGAACAGACATCATCCAACCCATCCTCCGATTGATTTGGAAACTCAGATGAAATGTTATAGCTTGGCTCAGTGAACGACCCTGAGCAAAATCTTCTCATTAGTCAAAAGGGTTTCTGACCTGCAGGGTTTTGGCAGGGACTAAATCTGGATCATTCCACCTGGCTTAGGTCACTGTCCGTGCAGAGTCTGCACGTTCTCCCCTGGTCTGCGTGGATTTCCTCCGGGAGATCTGGTTTCTTCCCACAAGTTCCGAAAGATGTGCTTAAGTGAATTGGACATTCTGAATTATCCCTCTGTGTACCCGAAAAGGCGCCAGAGTGTGGCGACTAGGGGCTTTTCACAGTAACTTCATTGAAGTGTTAATGTAAGCCTACTTGTGACAATAAAGATTACTATTGACAAAGTGTGATAGGTGTAATCAGTTACCTATCTTCGGGGCAGCACGGTAGCACAGTGGTTAGCACAGCTGCTTCACAGCTCCAGGGTCCCAGGTTCGCTTTCTGGCTTGGGTCACTGTCTGTGCAGTGTCTGCAGGTTCTCCTAGTGTTTGCGTGGGTTTCCTCCGGGTGCTCCGGTTTCCTCCCACAGTCCAAAGATGTGCAGATAAGGTGGATTGACTATTCTAAATTGCCTTTAGTGTCCAAAAAAGGTTAGGTGGGGTTACGGGGATTGGTGGAGGTATGGGCTTAGGTGGGGTGCTCTTTCCAAGGGCCGGTGCAGACTCGATGGGCCGAACGGGCTCCTTCTGCACTGTAAATTCTATGATTCTAGCCTGGGTTACAGCATTCACATTGTGTGATAATTGTTCCAACATTCCAGCCAAAACTGCTGAAGAAAATTTCATTCAAGGTAAAGAAGAATTCAAATGTCAGTCAACACTCTAGTAATACCAGTGGACTGATTTACTGCAGGTCTGCTCTAAAATATGACCTATTCAATTATAATCAGCAGAAAGAGAATGTGATATACATTTCTACAATATGAAATTATGACTTAAAATTCAATCAGGTGTGTATACGGTCCATTGGTGTCCATTTGCAGCACTTGTCTGTTCCCATAGGTACCATGCCTGACCACAACTCCGGCTTCAACACATCGACAGTTCAAGGCAAACTCCTTTTCACATAGAGCAACAAACTGTGCATAAAGTGCTTTTCCATTCTCTTTTCCAATGTTATAATGGTACTGCATGTTACGTCCCTTGGCTTTACCACCCAATGTGGCCTGAGGTATAATAAGAATATTAGCAGGTAGATCCAGCACTGACACATAGTTGCCTTCATTGGTCTCACAGAGTTTCACATTCAACAATGTGTTAACTGCAGCAAGGAAACAAAAATCATAAAAAGCTTAACACTCATGCAGTTACATTCATAACCTGAACTAATTGCTTAACTTCAATACATTTCATCAAATCCACAAGAACAAAATTGAATTATCTTGGCTGGCTACAGCATGGACCGGAATAATGCCAACAGTTGGTTTGATTCCCATTCTGGATGAGGTTGATTTGGGCCCTGCCTCCTTGCCCTGGTCCAGAGAGTGGAAGGTAATGGCAAACCACATTTGACAAAAACTGCCAAGAAAACAGCTCAGTATGAAGTACAAGGAGACAATGAGTTAAGAACCTGTCATTCCAAGGACCCCATGGAATGAAATAGATCAAACAACCTATTCATACTCTATTAAATATTATATTGTGCCCAAGTTGCAATTTCTTAGCAAGTCTGAAACTGTAACATTTTCACAACTTAAATTTTGACTTTTAATCTACAGATGTTATTTCCCCAAAGGCGATTCTTGCCCCATTCCTTTCAATACATTTCATTTTCTGCTCAAGGTGAGGTATAATAAGAGTTAGAGAACCAAACATTTCCATTTAAGATAAGAAACAAAAACTCCAGATATTGGTCAAATGCAGAATTAATTTCCCTCCACTATGCTTCATGGATATGCCTCAGCCTTGTGAGGCAGCCCAACTCTTGTGAGCAGCCCAACTCTATCCGGGTGAAACTTGTTGACTTTCCCCTTTCCTGGAGCTTCTCAAACGACATTCCAGCAATCAATGCTAACTAATATCATTGTGATAAGTTAATCACCAGTGGTAAAAATCCTTTGGTAACCAGATAACTTGTTCCCAAACTGTTAGCAATCTCAAAAGCTTGTATTTCGAACTGAATGGGAATAAAACATTAAGCAAAACTGCTCTTTCATGGGTTGTTAGTAGTATTTAAAAATATGGACTTCCGGGTGCGGCTATGCTGAGCTAAGTCGCACGTTCGGCAGCTCCCGCCAGAAACGGACTTTTGGGCTCTTTTGAGGGGCCCCAACGGCAATTGTTCGACGGTTCCCAGTGTGGGAAGGTGACAGTGCGGCTCCCCCGGCACAGTATGGATTGAACCAGGAGTGGAGCGGTCAAGAAAGTGATTTTAGTGCAGCTAAAAGCGCGAGGGAGGAGAAGCAAGATGGCGGCGGGTGGAGACCAAGCAGCGTGGGCGCTATGGTCGCAGGAGCAGCAGGAGTTCCTCAAACGCGGTTTTGCGGAGCTGAAGGCAGAACTGCTAGAGCCGATGAAGGTGTCGATCGACAAGCTGGTGGAGACCCAGAAGGCCCAAGGGGTGGCGATCCGGGAGGTGCGGCAAAAAGCCTCGGAGAACGAGGATGAGATCTTGGGCCTGGCGGTGAAAGTGGAGGTGCACGAGGCACTGCACAAGAAGTGTCAAGAAAAATTTGAGGACATGGAGAATCGGTCGAGGAGGAAGAAGCTCCGGATTCTGGGTCTCCTGGAGGGAGTGGAGGTGTCTGATGCCGGGGCGTATGTGGTCACGATGCTCGACGCTCTGATGGGCGCGGGAGCTTTCCTGGGGCCCCTGGAGCTGGACGGGGCTCATCGAGTCCTGGCGAGGAGGCCCAAGGCCAACGAGCCGCCAAGGGCGGTAATGGTGCGGTTCCACCGCTTTGTGAACAGGGAGTGTGTCCTGCAATGGGCCCAAAAAGAACCGAGCAGCAGGTGGGAGAACACAGCGATCCGAATATACCAGGATTGGAGCGCGGAGGTGGCCAAGAAGAGGGCCGGCTTCCACCGGACTAAGGCGGTTCTACATTGGACGGGGGTGAAGTTCGGGATGTTGCAGCCAGCGCGATTGTGGGTCACATTCCAGGATTGGCACCACTACTTCGAGACGCCGGAGGAGGCATGGACCTTTATCCAAACTGAAAAGTTGAACTCGAACTGAGGGTTTGATGGGAGGGGGTGTCTAGGGGGGTTACCGTGTTTTGGGGGATGCTCTGTTCTGTTTTCTTTGGTGCTGGGTGGGGTTGGGCGAAATGGTTCATTGTGGGGGCTGTGTGATGTGGGCGTCGGTGTTGGAAGGACGGGGGGGGGGGGGGGGGGGAAGAGAGAGAGAGAGGTGAGAGAAGAGGCCCGGGGATGGGGAGTTAAGACAAGGCCGGAAAAAGGGAGTTGCGCCAGAGGGGGCAGGGCCGGCTTGGATGGAGCTGTACAGGACGGAGCCCCCAACGGGGGATAGGGGGGTGCGCCAATTTCTAGATCGGCTGAGGTTCCCGAGGGTGGAGGAGGAGCAGGTGGTTGGGCTGGGGGCACCAATTGGGCTGGAGGAGCTGGCTAAGGGACTAGGGAGCATGCAGGCAGGGAAGGCCCCGAGGCCGGGTGGGTTCCCGGTAGAATTTTATAGGAAGTACGTGGACCTGCTGGGCCCATGTGAGGCTTTCAATGAGGCGAGGGAGGGGGGGACCGTGCCCCCGACAATGTCCAGGGCGCTGATCTCTTTGATCTTGAAGCGGGACAAGGATCCATTACAGTGTGGATCGTACAGGCCGATCTCGCTCCTCAATGTCGACACAAAGTTGCTGGCGAAGGTTCTGGCCACGAGAATTGAGGACTGTGTCCCGGGGGTGATTCATGAGGACCAGACGGGATTTGTGAAGGGGGGGCAGCTGAACACCAATGTGCGGAGGCTCCTTAATCTAATTATGATGCCTTCAGTGGAGGGGTGCGCGGAGGTAGTGGCGGCTATGGATGCGGAGAAGGCCTTCGATAGGGTGGAGTGGGAGTAATCTTTGGGAGATGCTGCGGAGGTTTGGGTTCGGGGAGGGGTTCATCAGTTGGGTTACGCGACTATATAAAGCCCCGGTGGTGAGTGTGGCTACGAACCGGTGGAGGTCGGAGTACTTTCGGCTGTACCGGGGGACGAGGCAGGGGTGCCCCTTATCCCCCTTGTTGTTTGCACTGGCAATTGCGCCGCTGGCCATGGCATTGAGGGAGTCTAGGAACTGGAGGGGATTGGTTTGGGGGGGGGCGAGGAACACTGCGTGTCGCTGTATGCCGATGATCTGTTATTGTATGTTGCGGACTCAGTGGAGGGGATGGCGGAGGTCATGCGGCTCCTTAGGGAGTTTGGGGACTTTTCAGGGTATAAACTTAACATGGGGAAGAGTGAGCTCTTTGTGGTGCACCCATGAGACCAGGGAAGGGGGATAGACGAGCTTCCGCTGAAGAGGGCGGAAAGGAGCTTTCGGTACCTGGGGATCCAGGTAGCTAGGAGTTGGGGGGCCCTGCACAAGCTCAATTTGTCGCGGTTGGTGGAGCAGATGGAGGAGGATTTTAAAAGATGGGATATGTTGCCACTCTCTCTGGCGGGTAGGGTGCAGCCAGTTAAAACGATGGTCTTTCCAAGGTTTCTCTTTGTATTTCAGTGCTCCCTAAGGCCTTTTTTAAACAGGTAAGCAGGAGCATCATGGGATTTGTGTGGGCGAATAAGACCCAGGGGGTAAAAAGGGTTTTCCTGGATCGTAGCAGGGACACAGGAGGGCTGGCGTTGCCGAATCTATGTGGCTACTACAGGGCAGGCAATGTGGCGATGATCCGTAAGTGGGTAATGGAAGGGGAGGGGGCAGCGTGGAAGAGGCTAGACATGGCGTCCTGTGGGTAAAACCCATTGGTGTGAGGCAAGTACCATATTTTATTATTATTATTATTTTTTAAAAAAAATTTAATTTAGTTGTTAGCCAGATCTTGGTAGAAAGTTAGAGGGATGGCAGGGAAGGGAGTGCAATGTTCCTCCTGCAGGATGTTTGAGGTGAGGGATGCCGTTAGTGTCCCTGCTGATTTTACCTGCAGGAAGTGCTGCCATCTCCAGCTCCTCCAAGACCGAGTTAGGGAACTGGAGCTGGAGTTGGAAGAACTTCGGATCATTCGGGAGGCAGAGGGGGTCATAGATAGCAGCTTCAGGGAATTAGTTACACCAAAGATTGGAGATAGATGGGTAACTGTAAGAGGGACTGGGAAAAAGCAGTCAGTGCAGGGATCCCCTGCGGTCGTTCCCCTGAGAAACAAGTATACCGCTTTGGATACTTGTGGGGGGGGGGGGGGGGGGACTTACCAGGGGTAAGCCATGGGGTACGGGCCTCTGGCACGGAGTCTGTCCCTGTTGCTCAGAAGGGAAGGGGGGAGAGGAGCAGAGCATTAGTAATTGGGGACTCGATAGTCAGGGGCACAGATAGGAGATTTTGTGGGAGGGTGAGAGACTCACGTTTGGTATGTTGCCTCCCAGGTGCAAGGTTATGTGATGTCTCGGATCGTGTTTTCCGGGTCCTTAGGGGGAGGGGGAGCAGCCCCAAGTCGTGGTCCACATTGGCACTAACGACATAGGTAGGAAAGGGGACAAGGATGTCAGGCAGGCTTTCAGGGAGCTAGGATGGAAGCTCAGAACTAGAACAAACAGAGTTGTTATCTCTGGGTTGCTGCCCGTGCCACGTGATAGTGAGATGAGGAATCGGGAGAGAGGGATTCAGATTTCTGGATAACTGGGGCTATTTCTGGGGAAGGTGGGACCTCTACAGACAGGATGGTCTACATCTGAACCTGAGGGGCACAAATATCCTGGGGGGGAGATTTGTTAGTGCTCTTTGGGGGGGTTTAAAATAACGCAGCAGGGGCATGGGAACCTGGATTGTAGTTTTAGGGTAAGGGAGAATGAGAGTATAGAGGTCAGGAGCACAGATTTGACGTCGCAGGAGGGGGCCAGTGTTCAGGTAGGTGGTTTGAAGTGTGTCTACTTCAATGCCAGGAGTATACGAAATAAGGTAGGGGAACTGGCAGCATGGGTTGGTACCTGGGACTTCGATGTTGTGGCCATTTCGGAGACATGGATAGAGCAGGACAGGAATGGATGTTGCAGGTTCCGGGGTTTAGGTGTTTTAGTAAGCTCAGAGAAGGAGGCAAAGGAGGGGCAGGTGTGGCGCTGCTAGTCAAGAGCAGTATTACGGTGGCGGAGAGGATGCTAGATGGGGACTCATCTTCCGAGGTAGTATGGGCTGAGGTTAGAAACATGAAAGGAGAGGTCACACTGTTGGGAGTCTTCTATAGGCCTCCAAATAGTTCTAGGGATGTAGAGGAAAGGATGGCGAGGATGATCCTTTCAAGACCCTTTCTTAATACCTCTGTGCTCACTGACCTACAGTAGCTCCAGGTCAAACAATTGCTTGATTTAAAAATTCTCATCCTCAATTTCAAATTTCTCCAAGGCTTTGTCCCTCCCCATTTCTGTAATCTCCTCCAGCCCCTACTACCCTACAAGATATCTGTGCTCCTCTAATTCTGGCCTCTTGAGTATCTCACATTTTAATTATTCCATCGGTGACTGTAACTTCTGTTGCCAAATCCCTAACCGCACTGGCCCTCTTACCTTGCTTTCTTATGCTTCCTCCTTTAAGACACTTCTTAAAACCTACTTATTTTGCATATTTTTGATCATCTAACCTAATATGCAGCTGGGTTTCATATTTTATTTTAAAATGCTCTTGTAAAATGCCTTGGGACATTTTATGTTCAAGGCATGATATAAAATTTTGTTTCTAATTTATATCAATAACCCGGATTCAAAAACTCAATGCAAATTGATAGCTTGTCAGGCAATATCAAACTTGATGGGAGAATGATGGGAAAAAAGGGGAGTGAAACTGAAGGTAGTTCAGAAGTTTTAGCACAAACTGGGCAAAACGTGAGTGAATAAAACAACAATCAAATGAATTTTAATTCAGACAAGGTGTTGAATTAGCTTAGAATTATGTCGAAAGAGATCTGAGTCCAAGTTGACTCGACATATTTGTCAAATCATTGCAGAGCAGCAATTAACAAATAATGTTGAATTATGTAACCAAAACAGTTTGATACAATTGAGTCATGATTAAACCATACAGTGCTCTGTCAAATGGCACCTCCAATGCCATGTCTAATTCAGGTTAGAAAGAAACAGGGGAGACATTTGGCAGCTGTAGACTGTAACCAGACGAACACAAGACTAATTTCTGCTGTCAAGAGTCAGTTATTAGGAAGGCCAGAGAATTGTTGGCTTATTAACCTAGAAAGCTGACGTGGTTTTTTTTATAAAAGAAAGGTTAAGGACTGAGCGAAAGTAAATTAGAATATAACTTCAATTTAAAAAATGACGAAGTAGCTCAACAGAATACAAGTCCAAACATGTAAGAGGTAAATTCAAGACGAATGGCAAGTACTTCTTCAAATAAAGTGTGATCAACGCCTGTAATTGGTTTCTCAATCGAAGAGGCGATAAGGGGGGCAAATCTTGGATTTATCCAAGAAACATTTAGGTGCAGTAGTGAAAGACTGTAGAATTATCCTGGATAATTAAATTACAATAGAATGAATTGCTATGCACATCCATAACTATATTGTAATCTTATTTCAATAAGTAGAAATGTTCAATATTTGAGGAAACAATAGCATTCCAAGTATAATTAACGCACAGCTAAATAACACCAGTGATACATTGGAGATATTTTATAAATAGAAAAGATAATTTTCTTTGAGAAGAAAGGAGGAGATGTCAGAAATATTCAAAAAAATTACAATTGACATCTGCAGGGATATCTTAAAGAAACAAGAAATGTTCAAATCATTCCTTTTGTCTTTCTCTAGTTTCTCTCATTACAATCCCTGACCAGACCCCAACAGTGGCTAGGATACTGGACCAAAACCCCAATATTTTATTTTGTAAGACTGTGGAACGAATGATTCGCTCCAGGAGTGATTGCACGAAAAAACAAGACTTGGTTATTTTTAAAACAAAACTTCATTATGAATCAGAATATTAAACTGGTTTTAACTTCAACCCCAAAACAAACAGCTTTTAATTACATCTCAACACTACTACCCCATTTCCCATGAAATAATAAGAAAATATACAGCTCTCAATCCACCAAGGCCTAAAGTGATACTAGTATTCCAAAACAGATCTTGGCTCTTGTGAGAACCCCTTCAGACTCTATCCGAATGTCTTCAAATGGTAACTTCACACAAGTTGTTTCAGCCTTTTCCTCGTCTCCAGACAAGGCTGCTCTCTATTATCACTTGCTATCTCATTAGTAAAGAAAACTGGCTCTCTTGTGGACACACAAGTTTGCCAGATCAGAGATTACTTCCTTTCAGTTTTCTCCCCAAAATACTAAACTTCTAATGCATTAAAAATGGCTGCGTCTCGGAGCTCTACCCAGCAATGACCTCCCCTTCCTAAGATGAAAAAAAACAGTATCTCTGCACGCTGCAAATCATCAACTCTCGAGGGACTTCCCTAGTCAAACCACACTGACCTCATACTTTTAAGCTTTAAATTGACCACTACATTTATAATCCAATTTCCTAAAATCTTCCAATCGTCATGCTCCCTCATATTCAATTAGTTCATCATGCCCATGAGATCAACCTTCTGTTCTCCAAGCCCTATTCCACTGAACTGATGATCATCAAATTTCCCCTGCTGGCCCCATAGGTACTTTAACCTATCCCCTTCCTTCAAAACTGCCATTATTACTCCTCTCCTTAAGAGAACACCCTCAACTTATTTTTTCCTTGCAAACTCTCACCTCATTTCCAACTCATGTTCATTTCCAAGACCCTTAAACACGTTTGAATTTCTTCAATTAGGTTTCCCTTGCCTCAGCATTGGAACAATTCTAATAAATGTGACCGTGGTTGTGAAGCACTCTTCCTCCACATTCAATTTGACATCTCTGCAGCCTTAGACAATATAGCCCAGGGTCTTTCAAACTGTGGGTTGCGTCCAGTGTGTTAAGAGAGTCATGGAGCAATCAGTGCAGCTTTCCCGATCGCAGGAGAAGCACCCAACGGCTGCGAGGGCTTTTAAGGCCGCGACCTGCCTTTAAATACAAACTATGGAGTCTTCCCGCCAGAAGCAGCGCCAGAGAGCAGATCACCCGCCAGGCACGTACACTGACATCACGTGCCCTGTATGCTGTGCTTTGGGAGAGAAATCACAGCGTAGAGATTCCTACATTTTGCAGCTGCCAGCAAGTAAGCAACAGGACTGTGAAGAACTGACGATGGATCATTTTGGAATTAGGAAAAGAGGGCCAGAGACACAAACAGGCTAGGATCTGGCAACTGAATCTGGAGAGAGCTGCTCAGAAGAGTCCACAGCAGGGCTGATGTGCAAGTTGTATACAGAGCTCCAGGACTTCTGGTGAACAACCCATTAAGAAGAAATTGAAAACAAAGCAGTATAAAGATGATTTCTTGAGGTATGGCTTTGTTAATTGTGCCAGTGCAAATCAAGACACAAAGCCCATGTGCATTAAATGCAGGGAAGTTCTGGGAAATGAGAGTTGCATGTTAACTATATCTTACCTTGCAGACACCTTTTCAATTCCAAATAAACTGAACCTCAAATTGCAAGGGAATGGTGATTGCTGTCGGCACTGTGAAGAAATAGATGCTTTCCAAGTCATTCAAAGTTTGGCAAGTGTGAGTACAAAGCCCAAACTGCTACAGGTCCCTCACACTTCTGCAACACATTGAAGAAAACCATATTAGTAAGGGAACAGTCAATAAACTGGCAAGCCTTATTCAGTCGCAACTGGCTGTGCCAATCAACTGTTTTTGTCGCTACTTTCCAGAGAAGTTTCAGATTTTGAAAGTAAAGAGGCGAGTGAAAAATCCTTGGTGACCCTAGAGTCAATTATTAACTAACAGCTAACTCCAATTGAAGAGACTGAACTTACACGCCTCACCTGTGACAGCACATTAAAAACACGCCAGAAGCCCGTGAGGCTGTCAGCATTCTGAATTAGCGTCTCCAAGGAGTATCTAGTGCTGAGTAAAACAAGAAATTTTGTTGCTATTGCCCTTCACAATGACCTACATGGGCGAGGTCAGATATTCCATCCTCACAAACATGAAGACAACTCAAGTGAACCGGCAGAACCCTGCACCTGATATGAACATTGCCCACTCCTCCTGTGAATCTGATTGGAGTGAGATCTTGAGAACCAAGCAGGCTCACCTGCCGCATTAAAGGTAAACAGAAATGCTGTGATGTGAAGGTGGGCCGCGAAGGTCGGCCAGTTGGTAAAAGTAGGTCCCAGGGAAAAAAGTTTGAAAAACGCTCATGTAGTCCACATCTTCTGCCTCCTACAGCTCTCCTTCGTTGGACTGTCCAGTCCTGGTTCCACTCTTGCTGCTCCTGGCTTTGGTAGAAAATCATGACAATTTATCTCATGACAACTTATCTCACCCTTGCACCATTATGCCTGGAGTTCTCCAAGACCCTAATCATAGCCTGCCCACCCCTGTACACTGTCTCAGGAAAATCATACAAAGACTTGATCAGATGTTTCTTCTTGCTGTCAACTTGTTTGTCTGACACCCAACAAAAGAACAAAGAAATGTACAGCACAGGAACAGGCCCTTCGGCCCTCCAAGCCTGTGCCGACCATACTGCCCGACTAAACTACAATCTTCTACACTTCCTGGGTCCGTATCCTTCTATTCCCATCCTATTCATATATTTGTCAAGATGCCCCTTAAATGTCCCTATCGTCCCTGCTTCCACTACCTCCTCCGGTAGTGAGTTCCAGGCACCCACTACCCTCTGCGTAAAAAACTTGCCTCGTACATCTACTCTAAACCTTGCCCCTCTCACCTTAAACCTATGCCCCCTAGTAATTGACCCCTCTACCCTGGGGAAAAGCCTCTGACTATCCACTCTGTCTATGCCCCTCATAATTTTGTATACCTCTATCAGGTCGCCCCTCAACCTCCTTCGTTCCAGTGAGAACAAACCGAGTTTATTCAATCGCTCCTCATAGCTTATGCCCTCCATACCAGGCAACATTCTGGTAAATCTCTTCTGCACCCTCTCTAAAGCCTCCACATCCTTCTGGTAGTGTGGCGACCAGAATTGAACACTATACTCCAAGTGTGGCCTAACTAAGGTTCTATACAGCTGCAACATGACTTGTCAATTCTTATACTCAATGCCCCGGCCAATGAAGGCAAGCATGCCGTATGCCTTCTTGACTACCTTCTCCACCTGTGTTGCCCCTTTCAATGACCTGTGGACCTGTACTCCTAGATCTCTTTGACTTTCAATACTCTTGAGGGTTCTACCATTCACTGTATATTCCCTACCTGCATTAGACCTTCCAAAATGCATTACCTCACATTTGTCTGGATTAAACTCCATCTGCCATCTCTCCGCCCAAGTCTCCAGACAATCTAAATCCTGCTGTATCCTCAGACAGTCCTCATCGCTATCCGCAATTCCACCAACCTTTGTGTCGTCTGCAAACTTACTAATCAGACCAGTTACATTTTCCTCCAAATCATTTATATATACTACAAAGAGCAAAGGTCCCAGCACTGATCCCTGTGGAACACCACTGGTCACAGCCCTCCAATTAGAAAAGCATCCCTCCATTGCTACCCTCTGCCTTCTATGACCTAACCAGTTCTGTATCCACCTTGCCAGTTCACCCCTGATCCCGTGTGACTTCACCTTTTGTACTAGTCTACCATGAGGGACCTTGTCAAAGGCCTTACTGAAGTCCATATAGACAACATCTACTGCCCTACCTGCATCAATCATCTTAGTGACCTCCTCGAAAAACTCTATCAAGTTAGTAAAAACTCTATCAAGTTAGTAGAATATACATCCTGGATGAATTGAAAACAGCGAGGCTGATGCAATTTCCTTTGGGACACACCACAAACTCTGTTTGCTCCCTGGCCACTGTCTCAGATTAATCCAACCTATTTGACTCCAAGCTGAACTTCTAACCCAAATCCTCTCCATCATACTGACTGCTTTTTTCCACCTCTGCAACATCACCAATCTCCACCCCTTCCTCAGCTCATCTACTGCTGAAACTGTCATCCGCATTTTGTTGCTTTTCAAAGTGAACTATTAGAATGATCTCCTGGTCAGTCACCCATTTTACACCCCCCTCAAAGTTGTAGACATGCACAACTTCACCTCTGTAACCTTTAAAGAACTGTGTTCCTCCAACTCCCTTCACCTGTTTTGGAATGGGTTAAGAAACATTCCAATTAGATGTCTGCGTGGGTTTTCTCCGGGTGCTCCGGTTTCCTCCCACAGTCCAAAGACGTCCAGGTTAGGTGGATTGGCCATGATAAATTGCCCTTGTATCCAAAAAACGGTTAGGAGGGGTTATTGGGTTACAGGGATAGGGTGGAAGTGAGGGCTTAAGTGGGTTGGTGCAGACTCGATGGGCTGAATGGCCTCCTTCTGCACTGTATATTCTATGTCTCATTGATCCAATAATTGCCATTGATATGTAAGAGGCTACACGTGGCCTTGGGGGCATGTGATGTGATGTTAGAGTTTGGTGATGAATGTGTGCAAGGAAAAATAAAGGTTTGGGGAAAAGGAGAACTCTTGACTCTTTACCCAACAGCAACCTAAGGCTAACATTGGTAGCAGAGGATGGTTGCTGTATAAATGTAAAGGGTTGAAAGATACTTTTCCAGGAACCCAAAAAAAATTTCAACCATGAAGTGATTGAGAAGGAAAAAGAAAATATGGCTGAACCTGGGATAACGATGGCCGGATATGACTATCCATCCTTATTTTCTGAAAGGGGATTGTACGACCAATGGAGAAGTGCAGTTGCTACGTGGACTAAGATAACTGCCTTGGGAAAGAGGAAACAAGGTATGGCATTGGTTCTTTCTCTTTATGAGAGTAAAATCCGAAGCAAAGTATTTTCTGAACTGGAATTGGAAGAGTTAGACTCAGAAGAAGGTCTGGAGACTCTATTACTGTTTATGGATAAGATTTACCAAAAGGATGACTTGTTAAATGTGTATGAAGCCTGGTCAGAATTCGATAGATTCCAGAAAACAGAGGATATCTCTATTGAGGATTATATCATTGAATTCGACAGGCTATACAAAAGGCTGCACAAACACCACCTGGAATTTCCACAATCTGTGTTGACATTTAAGTTACTAGACTGTGCTAGTTTCCAATATGGATAGGCTCCTGGTTTTGACAGGAGTTAAGTTTGCGAATAATGATAGCTTATTCGATTAGATGATAGAGGCCTGAAAGAAGTTCCTGGGGAAACATTCAATTCCTATGGCTCTCGTGTCACAAATGGGTCAGTCAGCGATAAAGCAGACTATGGAAGATACACTACTGAAAGGATGGCGAGATCATACGGCTACGAACCGGTTACGAAAATATGGAAGGAGATCGGGACCCGGAAATTATGAGGACAGAAACTAATTTAAAACTTATAATAGAAGGACGGGCATGGAGAATGGAAATAGGAAAATGAACCCCAGAAATGTCCGGGGTATGATAAATCGATGTTTTCGATGTGACTCTCAATACCATTATGCTTTCAACTGTCCAACACGTTATGATAGAGTGTTTGAAGCTACACATGACATGGAAGAGTCGGAAGAGGAAAAAGATAGTGACCAGAAAGAAGGGATTGTCCTTTTAACAAGCAGTTTTACTCCGGTAATGAGGGTGTTGGTTGCAGAATCCTTCAATCGTGCTGTCTTGGACAGTGGCTGCACATCTACTGTGTGTGGAATTGACTGGTTAAAACGTTACCTGGACTCTTTGAATGCTGAAAATCGTAACAAGGTTAAGGAATTTGAAAGTCCCACAAGTTTCAGGTTTGGGGATGATAATACTCTGAAGTCGCTGAAAAAAGTGGTGATCCCTTGCAATATTGCCGCAGTGAATCATTTCATTAGCACGGACGTTGTATCAAGTGAGATATCTTTGCTTCTGAGCAGACCGTCAATGAAGAAAGCACACATGAAACTGGATATGGAACAGGATAAGGCAAGTTTTTGGAAAGACGGTGGACTTACAATTTACACAGTCGGGACATTATTGTATTCCATTACTGACAAATAATATTTCAGGTGCAGTTGTTATTGGCAGCTGGAAATGGGACTTTAGCTGATAAAAAGCGCGTTGTATTAAAACTGCACAGGCAATTTGCGCATCCATCTCTTTAGAGGCTGAAAAATGTATTGAAGGATGCAGGGGTAAGGGATGAAGACTATACAAAGCTGATAGAACAGGTTTACGATCGCTGTGAGGTTTGTAGGAAGTACAGAAGAATACCATCACGACCAATAGTAACCTTACCTTTGGCCAGGGATTTTAACAACATTGTGACCATGGACCTTAAGCTAAATATGGGATAAAGCTAACACTATATTTATTTTGCATTTTGTAGATTTAGCAACCAGATTTAGTCAATCAACCATTGTACGAAGTAAAGAAAAGAGAGTAATCCTGGATCAGAACGTGGAAAAATGGATAAGGACAGGAATGGGCCCACCGGCAAAATTCCTTACAGACAACGGGGGAAGAATTTGCAAATGAGGAGTTTAGGGATATGTGAGAAAACCGAAATATCAGTATGGATACGGCTGCGGAAGGCTCATTTAGTAATGGTGTGTGCGTGAAAGAAGCCATGCAGTAATAGATGACATGCTCCGGAAAATTTTGCCCGATAGACCAAATTGCAAGTTAAATTCAGCCTTAGCATGGGCGGTACATGTGAGAATTCATTGCAGATGGTTGGGGGCTATAGTCCCTATCAATTAGTGTTTGGTAGAAATCCTAAAATTCCATCCATTTTGGATGACCAGCCTCCTGTTTGGGAAGGGGCTACAATTTGCTCTGCCTTTGCTGAGCATTTAAATGCATTACATAGCAGCAGAAAAACTTTTTTGGAGGCAGAAGTCTCTGAAAGAATTCACAGAGCTTTAAGGCATAACGTACGACCATCAAAAGCCGTTTTTCAGCAAGGAAACATAGTATACTATAAGAGAGACAATTTTAATGACTGGAAAGGCCCAGCGAAGATCATAGGCATAGATGGCAATACAATAATTTTGCAACATGGCAATCAGACTGTTAGGGTACATTCATCAAGGATAATGGGTACAGATTACAAATTTTCAAGTTTAGACAGAGCAGACAGACATGATGCGGAACCAGGGTCATCTGGTACGCATGTGTAACAGAACGATGAGGACCAGTTAACTGATATAGAAAGGGTTTCTGTAGAGGAACACAATACATCTGATGAATTAGAATCAGGCCATTTTTCTGACAGGACAACTGCCAAAGGTTCATCCAAAAGTGACATACTTGCCCGAAGGGTCTAGTCAATGGAAGGATGCAACTGGGAACACCACTGGAAAGTATAAACACTGGTTGAATGTACAGCATTCAGGGAGGGTGCCAAGACAATGGTTTGGGAACATGAAGTTCAAAAATGGAGGGCACAGAAACGCAGTGCCAGTTCGGATAGTACATCGGATAGTGAACAGGTTCGCAGGAAAAGGTCGAGAACTATTGAAATGACACCCCATAGTAGAAGGGAAAGATCAAGCAGTAGCAGTACAGATACCAGGCGGGATAGGGGATGTAGTTTGTCAAGGTCTCGGAACACAGGTAAGACTATGAATGCTACTAGGAGCAGAAGCCCACATGCACGTGAGATTTTGGTGGCCTCCAACAAATTGGATGAAAAAGTTATCAAAGATGCCAGACAGCAAGAACTGCACAGTTGGAGTGAATTTGAGGTGTACACGGAAGTGCCGGATAGGGTCAAAGAGCTCTATCCCACAGATGGATTTACACGGAAAAGGTTCTTCCAGATGGCACTTAGAAGGCAATGGCCAAGCTTGTGGCAAGGGGATTTGAAGAAAACTTAGAAGATCAGGATTGAAGGGTAAATTCACCTATGGCATGAAAGGTTATTTTAAAGATCTTCTTGGCTCTATTGAAATGAAATGAATGAAATGAAATGAAAATCGCTTATTGTCACAAGTAGGCTTCAAATGAAGTTACTGTGAAAAGCCCCTAGTCGCCACATTCCGGCGCCTGTTCGGGGAGGCCGCTACGGGAATTGAACCCGCGCTGCTGGCATAGTTCTGTATTTCAAGCCAGCGATTTAGCCCACTGTGCTAAACTAGTCCCTAGCTAAGCTAAAGTATTAGCCACAAAGGCATGGGAATGCAAATCCATAGAGAAAAAGCTGCCTTTTTGCAGGGGCAGCAGCTTCAGAGAGACATTTTTCTCTGTCCTCCTAAAGAGGCAGCTAACTCAGAATGGGTACTCTGGTATTTTTCGGTAAGGTCAGTTTTGTTAAAGTTAGGCTGTTGCCAGTTGAAAGCAGATCCTGCAATGTTTTACTGGCACCATAAGGGAAATCTTTCCGGCATCTTTATGATGCATGTTGATGATTTTTTGTGGGGTGGGACTAGTGATTTCGAAGCTATTATCATCTCTGGGTTGAGGAAAGAATTGGAAGTCAGGCGTCCGGTGCATTTAAATATATTGGACTGGAAATCGGACAGACTAAGTTGGGGGCAACTTTACGTCAACAATTTTATTTGAAGAGCATCAGCCCAATAGCAGTTAGTCGCAGTTGGGTTTTACAAAAAGACGCAGTGGTTTCAAAGATGGAAAAGAGCAACTGCAAAGTTTAGTTGGGCAACTGAATTGGTTAGGTAGACAGACTAAAGCGGACGTTAGTTTTGATGTCTTAGAGTCGAGTACAAAAATGAATGATCCGAAAGTGGAAGACATAATGAGGGCAAATAAAGCGTTGGTCAAAGAAAAATGCAGGAGTGTGTTTTGAGGTTCCCGATTTTAGATGATCTTATGCACTTGAAACTCATAGTTTAGTGATGAGTCCTATGCAAATTTATATGATGGGGTTTCAAGCGCAGGAGGTTTTATAATTTTCCTCATGGGGAACAATGGTAAATGTTGCCCTCTTGTGTGGGAAACAAAGAAAATAAGGAGATTGGTCAAAAGCACTTTGGCTGCGAAGACTTTATGCCTTGTAGAGGTGGTGGATATGACCGTTTATATATCTCAGATATTGACAGACATTTTGGGATTAGGGGATTTGGGTGATATACCTATTGACTGTCACATTGACAATAAATCCCTGTGGGAAAATGTGCACTCTACAAAAAGTATCAATGAGAAAAGGATAGACATCGCAAGTTTGAAGCGATATTGGACAGAGGGGAGATAGCAAAAACTAAATGGGTCAACAGCAGCTATCAATTATCTGACTGTTTCACGAAAAGAGGGACTAGTTCACAGAAACTTTTGGATACTGTAAATGAAGGGCTTCTGTGACCTCTTGTTTTGGGGTTTTTTTCCTTCCAAAAATGAAAAGAGGGGGGAAATTGCATGTGCTTTTGAGTTTCTTGTAATTTTGTTTTCACCAAATAATTTGTTTTCTCCAAGGAAGGGGAGACTGTTAAGGAATGGGTTAAGAAACATTCCAATTAGATGTCTCATTGATTCAATAATTGCCACTGATATGCAAGAGGCGACAGGTGGCCTTAGGGGCATGTGATGTGATGATAGAGTTTGGTGTTGAGTGTGTGCAAGGAAAAATAAAGGTGTTTGGGAGAAGGAGCAGAACTCTTGACTCTTTACTCAACAGCAGCCTGAGGCTAACATCACCCATTGACAAGAAATGCTTTCACAATCTATGACCTGAGCTATGTTATCCCATTGCCAAATCTCAATATTTTTCCACCTCAAATGAATTTTTGTTTCTTTGATTAGTTAAGTCCGAATATCCATTTTAGTTTCTTGTCAACTTTATCACACTCCTAAAAACGTGAGTTTTATAAGTGCTCGTTTCTCATGTTTCTAAAGTTGCTGTATGCAGTTTTGTCTTAAATGTGACTGATTCTGCACTGGAAGTTGAAGAAACTGCAAGATGTGACAGCAGCTATGAATATGTACCATTAACTCACTTCCGGTGGCGGCCATGGAGGAGTAGGTTGCACGTTTGATAGCTCCTGCCTGTGACGGGCTTTTGGACCTTTTTCTCCCATTTTTTCCTAGATTTTATGGGATAAATCGGCGAAGAGTGAGACAGTGAGGAGAAATCCCCCTCCAGTGCATGGAGAATTGGACCAGAAGTGGCCGTGTGAGAAGACAAAATCCTATAAGGAAGACGCGAGCAGAGCTGGCAATGCGGGAAAGCATGGCGGAGGGGAGATGGCACAGTGGTCGACGGAGCAGCTGGTGAAGTTTTTCGAAGATTGCTTCGCCAAGCTGAAGGAGGACATGCTGGACCCGATTAAGGCTTCTGTTGATCAAGTGGTGCAGAATCAAGGGACCCACGGGAGAGCGATCCAGGAGGTGGAGAAAAAGGTGTCTGAGCACGAGGAATACATAATCATGCTGGAGACCAAGATGGAGATAATGAATGACCGCCAGAAAAGAATGCAGGAGAAGCTGGAGGACCTGGAGAACAGGTCCAGCAGGCAGAATCTTACAACCGTCGGCCTCCCTGAAGGCAGTGAGGGATCGGATGCGAGGGCTTATGTGACGGAGATGTTGGAGAAGTTGATGGGCGCTGAGGTGTTCCCTCGGCCCCTGGAAGTGGATAGAGCGCACAGAGCCCTCGCAAAGAAGCCCCGGGCGATCGAGCCGAGGGCCATGGTGGTACGTTTGCACCGATTCCTGGACAAGGAAGAACGTAGCGGCAAGTGGGAGAATTGTGAGCTGCGTATTTATCAGGACCTGGGCGTGGATTTGGTCAAGAGGTGAGCTGGGTTTAATCGGGCAGAAACGGACCTCTTTAAGAAGGGGGTGAAGTTCGGGATGTTGTACCCAGCCCATCTGTGGGTCACACGTGAGGAACCGGACTTCTACTTTGAAACATCGGACGGAGTATGGACTTTTATGAAAGAAAAAAGACTGGTGGCGAACTAAAAGACACTGAAGCCTTGGAGAGTACTGTGGTGGCGATTTGTTGTGCTGGGATAGTATAAGTGGTGTTATGTGTAATAAGGGGCTGTTTTGATGGCTAAAGTTAACTTTGTCTTGCAGGGAGCTGGTTAGAGGGGGGGGGATGGTCTTTGGGGCTGGTTCTGTTTTTGTGTGTTTTTGTTTTCTAAAATGGCTGTTTCTTCACTGTTTTTTCTGATGTTTGTTTACTGGGGAATGTGATGCTTTTAATATGTTTGTCCAAGTGGGGGGAGAGGGGAGAGAACAATGGGGAGACAGACTGCTTGATGCCATGGGCGGGCGCTATCAAGTCAGCATGGGACAGCAGTAAGCACAGGGGGGGCGAGCAGGTGTTAAGCTGGAACTTGACTTGGGAGGGTTGGCTTTCTAGTGCTGTTGCTTGGGGTGGGGGGGGGTCTGCTTTGCTGACAGAGGAGAAACTGTTACTAGGGGACAAATGGGAGGTCGGGAACGGCGAATGCCCGAGGGGGGGCTCGAGGAGGCGGAGGACGCGATGGGGAGGCTGGCCTTAAAAGGGTGATGGCTAGTCGGCGGGGGGAGGCGGGAGTCCCCTGACCAGGCTGATTTCATGGAGTGTCAGAGGGTTGAATGGGCCATTCAAGAGGGCTCGCGTGTTCACGCATTTGAGGGGGCTGAAGGCGGACGTGGCAATGCTACAAGAGACGCACTTAAAGGTTATGGACAAGACGAGATTGAGAAAGGGGTGGGTTGGCCAAGTATTCCACTCAGAACTGGACTCAAAGACCAGGGGGGTAGTGATCTTGATCAATAAACAAGTGGCATTCGAGGCAGGGAGGATTGTGTCCGACAAGGGGGGTAGGTACATCATGGTGAGTGGGAAGCTGGAGGGGGTGCAGGTGATACTCGTGAACATATATGCTCCGAATTGGGCGATGTGAAATTTATGAGGCGGGTGTTAGGTAAGATCCCAAACTTAGAGTCACATAACCTGATAATGGGAGGAGATTTTAACACAGTCATTGATCCGGAATTGGACCGGTCAAAATCCAGGACATGGAGGAGGCCGGCCGCGTAAAGGAATTGAAGGGGTTTATGGAACAGATGGGGGGAGTTGACCCATGGAGATTTGCACGGCCAAGGGCGAAGGAGTTTTCTTTTTTCTCCCATGTCCACAAGGTGTATACTCGCATCGACATTTTTTGTTCTGAGCAGGGCGCTATTACGTGGGGTGGTGGATACGGAGTACTCGGCAATCGCAGTGTTGGATCATGCCCCACATTGGGTGGATCTACGGCTTAGTGTGGAGAGAGGGCAACGCCCGCTGTGGAGACTGGATGTGGGGTTGCTAGCGGACGAAGCGAGCTGTGGGCGGGTTAACAAGTCCACCCAGAACTACCTGGAAACAAATGATTCGGGGGAGGTCTCATCAGCGACGGTTTGGGAAGCTTTGAAGGCAGTGGTCAGAGGGGAATTAATCTCAATACGGGCCCACAGAGTAAAGGCGGAACGAGCTGAGAGGGATAGGTTAGTGGAGGAGATACTCCAGGTGGACAGGCGATACTCGGAGGCCCCGGGCGCAGGGCTGCTGAGGGAGCGGTGGAGGTTACAGGCGGAGTTTGGGCTGTTGACTAGAGGGAAAGTGGTGGAACAGTTGAGGAAGGCAAGGGAGGCGATTTATGAGCACGGGGAAAAGGCTACTGCTGAAACCACATTGACGGTTTCGCCAGCAAGGCAGCGCCCCTCTCAGACCTCCTAAAGAAAGGAGCCCCCTGGGAATGGCTTCCGCAGCATACGGATGCTGTGGACTCTTTAAAACAGGCACTCATAGCAGCCCCCGCACTACAAGTTCCAGACCCGCTTTCCCCTTACGCCATAGAGGTAGCGACCACAGACCGCACCCTTTCAGCCGTGCTTCTCCAGGAACGGCATGACCAGTTAAGACCCGTAGCTTACGCCTCCCAACTTTTAGATGCTGTGGAGCAAGGATTTTCAGCCTGTGAGAGGTACCAGCTCGCAGTTTTCTGGGCAGTCCAGTACTTTTCATATATTACCGGACTGAACCCCATCACAATTCTGACCGAACACACCCCCACCCAACTTTTACTGGACGGACGACTCAAGGATGGTACAGTAAGTTAAATAAGAGCAGCTAGATGGACCCTTCTCTTGCAGGGACGGGACATCACTGTGAAAAGGACAAAGACGCACACCTACTTAGCTGACAATTTACAGTACCCCGGAACCCCCCATGAATGTGAGATTATCTCTCCACACCACAACACGGGCCCCTTTATCACTAAAACGCCCCCCAGAAAGATAGGTCATTCAACTCAGAGCCCCCCGCACACGGACACGTGTGAGCCCATAAAGATTTATGTGGATGGATCTTCCACAGTCTTGGATGGGAAGCGCATAACAGGTTGCGGGATCGATGTAGAGGACGCGTAGGGACGCGCCCTTGAGGAAAATCGTTGAAACTACCCGGACACTTAGGCGCGCAGGCAGCAGAGCTTGCGGCCATTGCATATATAGTTGAGCACCCAGATTCCTTCCCCAGCCCAGCAGACATATACTCGGACAGCCTCTATGTCTGTAACAGCCTCACGGAATTTCTGCCCCTGTGGGAAGCAAGAGGATTTGTTTCTGCAGACGGAAAACCCCTCCCTTCAGCCCCATTGCTCCGCCATATTTTAGAAAAAGCCCAGAACAGGACTTTTGTGATCATCAAAGTCCGCAGCCACCATTGTTCCTCCCCCCGCTGGAAATGTAAAAGCCGACGCACTGGCTAAGGCAGGTTCCAGACATGGGTATTTTTGGAAACCCCCCGAAAGCGCGCCAGTGAGGGCAGTTCAGGTCACACAGACTAGAATCGATGATCTAGTAGAGGCCCAGAAGCAGGATAGCAATCTCACAGAGATTGTAAACGGGAAGTATCCCGCCTCCTACGAGAGGTTTAGAAATACACTGACCACACATGACGGGTGTGGTGTTAAAGGACACCCTTTATGTGGTTCCTGAACAGGACAGGAACCAATTGATTTGTTTGTTCCATGACGGTCATGGACATCAGGGAATCGATCCCACTACAGCCCATCTCAAACAGCTTTGTTGGTGGCCATATTTAAAGGAAGATGTAAGCCATTACATAGAAAATTGTCTTATCTGTGCGCAGATTAACCCCGACAGGTATGCCAAAAAAGGCCCAACTCAGCCACACCCGACCCGTTAATGGCCCCTGGACTAACCCCCAGATTGATTTTATTGGTCCATTGCCCCCTTGCAGGAATGGCTATAAATATGTACTTGGGGTCATAGACACATTTACAAAATGGGTGGAAGCATTTCCAGCCCGCACAAACACTGCAAAAACCACAGCCAAGATTCTAACCCACCACATCTTTACAAGATGGGGACTCCCCCGCAGCACTGAATCGGACCAAGGTTCCCATTTTACGGGATGTGTCATGCAGAACGTCATCACGATATTTGGCATCACCCAAAAATTCCACATAGCATACCACCCATAGTCGAGTAGTGTCGTGGAGCGCATGAATCGGACCTTAAAAACCACCCTCAGAAAAATGGTCCAGCTGAACAACACCACTTGGGACTCAGTCCTCCCTTTTGCGCTGATGTTTTTGCGTAACACTATTTCTACATCCACAGGTTACACCCCACACACTGTCATGACCGGACGCCCCATGAAAGGCACAGAATACTTGGTAGGTTTAGACCTGACCAGCCCCGAAGTAACGGCCCTCACACACGAGAAAGCCATGGAGCAATTAGTTGCAAATGTTAAAACGGCTCAGCTAGCATCAGAGGTAAAATTGGGCACCAGAAAGAAACAGAGCAAGGCTTGTTTCGACAAGACGGTGCATGCGACTGAGTACGATATCGGACAGCAAGTGATGCTTTCTGTATATAACCCCAGCACATTCCTGTCACCTAAATACTCGGGTCCGTATTCCATTGCGGATAAAGTAAACCCTTCCTTTTACAAAATAAAGTATCCCAATGGTAAGACTGCGTGGTTTCATATAAACCAGCTGAAGGTTTATGGAACACAGTTGAACCACGCACACCACGTCATGCTTGACGCAGCAGACCACACCCAGCCCACAGCCAACGTACCCTTACCAACCCCCACCACGTCCAGCCCAGCCACGGACTCGACCTCGACTCCACCCCCAAAATATATACTCCGCCCCGGAACACCCACAGACTGCAGCAGCAGAGACAGCGACTGTGACTCGGACGATAGCCACAGCACGCCTCCCTACTATCTCCATGCCACCGGACCCACACCCAGCGACTCCGACTACGATCCAAGTGATCCCTTCCTGATCACTTTTCTGTACAAACCCCACAATCGACCACCGAGCCACACTGACGACCCTGATTTTGTCCCCACACAACTAGACACCAATTACTGGCACCGTGACAACTCATACCGACTCGTCCGGAACGACGAGAGCAACCCCAACTCACACCATGCAGCCCTTTCAGCCCTAATCCACTCCAGAGTTTGGCACCCGGGAGAAGAGGATGACCTTGGGTCTGACTCCCAAACCGCCAACCCCTTTGCGACCCTGTTTGCAACCGAGAACTGAGGTGTCCAGATGATGTTTTAAAAGGAACCGCTTGGGAGAAGTGTTGTCCTTTCTGATGGAACCTGCAGAATGTTTTATGTTGTTTGTACGTTTGTTAAATGTTGTATGTCCGACAGGAGAAATGTTCTCACTGCCACACGCCAATTCACCTGAAACCTCTGAGCACTTGCCCTCAGAGACCCACCGTTGCCACTCGCTTGTTCAGAGGAACTAGCTTTTCAGCTGATACTTGTTCAAGTATCAGACGCCCGCTCGTAACTGCCCTTCTGGTTTGAAGGATAGAACCACTACGGCAGCCCCACCACGATGACTACATTTTTGCCCGTTCTTGTCGGTTGCTCAGGCAGTGGAGAAACGGCTTGAGACCCGCCCTGCCTGGGAACCCCCCCCCGCTGATCAACTACGCTCGGGTAGGAGAGATACGGCATTGGTAACCGTCCTACCCGGGGACTCCATCCATCTCTTACCCGTCGCGGCCCATTCGCACCTCATTTTGACATTTTCATTTCAAAAAGTTTTGTTTGTTTAGGTAACCCTTAGGTTGCCGGCCATCTGCTATTTACATCCTGGAACATTTGGATGGTAAATCAGCACTGGTTCATTATTGGGAAGTGTACCGTGTCCAAAAATTTGTTTTTTGAAAAAAAAAAAGAGGGAGTCACACATAGTGACCAATTATTAAGGGAATAACTGGCACCAAAGGGCAGACACACTAGCATACCAGATATTAAACAAAGATAGTTACAGACACTATGCTTGTTTCTACAGAACTCCAGAAGCTCCAGGACTGGAGAAAATAAAGAAAGAAAAGGAAAGAGAACAGCTATGAGGACTTCCGTCATATGGATCAACATACTGTTTATGAACTTCTGGTTGCACGTGATCGCGAACCCCATGACTTCAAACCCCCCAGCCGTTAATGTTTCACTGCCCCGCAGTACCCAGAGCCCAGTCACCAGCGACACTACATCTTCTTGGTGTGCCAGGTTCATAACCTGGTACTCCCTGTCCTACGTGATCGAAACACTATTAGCGTTGGCGATACTCTGCTGTGTAGTGCAGACTATGCGCCTACGAAAATGGAGAAGGAGAGCCTACCGCGCTCGAACCCTGGTATATAGGATCAGATCCCCTATGTTCGGTTACGACCAGACCCCCGAGATCTATAATAAAATAATAAAGTGCATTCACATGCGTTTATTGTTGTTGTAAATAAAGAGATGGAAAAAACTTGTCCATGAACAAAAAAAAGAATTGTATGATCCTGAGCTTGACTGCCAACCCAGGAAAGACTGTGTGAAATGCTATGATTTTGTTGTATGATTGAGGAAGGTAGGATAATGGAATGTTTAAGCGAGTGTAGTATATTAAGGATAAGTTAGAGGTTCCAAGTTTGTTGTTTTGTAATGCATGTCCCTGTCTGACAGAGCGCCCTTAGAATTGTTGGTTAAAATTTTTTGTGCCTAGCTATGGTCAGTACAGAGGCCATGTAGGAGGTGTCCCCCCCGGTCAGGGAATGGAAAGTAACAATAATGATGTGATCCTTCACGCTTCGCGTTAGGATCACAAGGAGGGAATGTAGCCGGTTAAAATAGCTAACTCCCCAATTTAAAATGGCGAACGGAAGAGGCTGATGGAAAAATCAGCCAACAGGACTCAAACAGGCAGCTGCAGGCAAAACTGTGTATTCGCCTCTGGGGAGGCCAGACAGAATCGACACCTGCAGCCATCAACACAACAACATACCAGCCATCTGAATACTAATTAGCAATCCCCGGGAACAATACGCTACAAATTAGACACACAAAGTCCAATCACTTGGAACCAGGTACAGGGTCCGCCCCGAAAGGCGGGAAGCCCCTGGGGACTATAAGAATAGGTGCCAAGTTCAAATCGCTCTCTCTTCTCCTCTCCGCACCCTTCGAGACCCTTCTGCTGACCTTCTACAACAGCCGCATGAACTGTAAGTCTTACTCCAACGCTCGCTACGAGATAGGCACTCCTGACTATCGACCTGTACCCGCTTTGAATCCCGCAGGCTCAGAACCCATACGAAAGGCCATTCGTTTCCCGGACCTGGTGGGCCATTTTCAAAGTTAAGTATTGGCCTGTTAGTTGTAGGAAGTAGCTTAGAAGTAGAATTAATGTATAAGTATTGATTACTGTACATATTAAATGTGCGTTGATTTAACTCTTACTAAGCGGTGTGTTGGATTATTGATCATTACTCGGACTTGAACCACGTGGCGGTATCAGAAAGATACCTGCCGACTCAAGAGCAAAGGTGATAGAACAAGAGCAATTAAACTAAGGCGAAAACAAGCAACAGCTGGCCACTAGGATAGAGGACTGTGTCCCGGAGGTGACAGGGGAAGACCAGACGGGATTTGTAAAGGGCAGGCAACTCAAGGCCAATGTTCAAAGTCTTTTAAATGTTAATATGATGCCTTCAGAAGGAGGAGGTGGACGTGGTGGTAGCGATGGATGCGGAGAAGGCTTTTGATCGGGTGGAGTGGAATTTCCTGTGGGAGGCGCAGGGAAGGTTTGGGTTTGGTGAGGGCTTTATTGACTGGGTGCGGTTGCTCTTTCAGGCACCAGTAGCGAGTGTGCGTACAAAACGGCTGAGATTGGGTATTTTAAACTACACCGAGGGACGAAGCAAGGGTGCCCCCTCTCCCTGTTACTGTTTGCTATGGCCATAGAGCCATTGGTCATGGCGTTGAGCCTCTAGGAACTGGAAAGGGCTGGTTCGGGGAGGCGCGTGGAGCACCGGGTCTCACTCTCCGCAGATGACCTGCTCTTGTATATTTCAGACCCGTTGGAGGATATGGGGTAAGTAATGCCAATCCCGGGGGAATTTGGCAATTTTAGGGGTATAAATTGAACATGGGGAAAAGCGAGATATTCACAATCTGGGCAAGAGGACAGGAGAAGAGACTGGGAGACCTGCCGATCTTAGGAAGGAGCATTCGGTATTTGGGAATCCAAGTGGCCCGGGAATGGGAGGCACTGCACAAGTTAAACCTATCCCGGCTTGTAGAACAAATGAAAGGGGACATTAAGAGATGGGACTTGCTCCCGCTATCACTGGCGGGGAGGATACAGACCGTGAAAATGACGGTCCTCCCCAGGTTTCTGTTTGTCTTTCAGCGCCTCCCCATCTTCATCCCAAGGGCCTTTTTCAAGCGGGCGAATAAGATGATTTTGGGCTTTGTGTGGGCGGGTAAAACCACGGGGTTTGGCGCTACCGAACTTCTGCAATTACTACTGGGCAGCTAATATAGCCATGATTAGGAAGTGGATAGTAGCGGAGGGGTCGGTGTGGGAGCGGATGGAGGCTGCGTCATGTAAAGATACAAGTTTGGGAGCACTTAGAGCGGCACCTCTTCCGTTCTCGCCGGCCCAATACTCCATAAGTCCGGTGGTGGTGGCGGATCTGAGAATCTGGGGGCAGTGGAGGAGGTATGAGAGTGGAGGGAGCATCGGTTTGGACCCTGGTTTATGATAATCATCGGTTTGTACCAGGTAGGCTGGACAGTGGGTTCCGGAGATGGCAAAGGGCAGGAATTAGAAGGATGGGTGATCTATTTATACACAGGAGCTTCCCAAGCTTGAAAGCCTTGAAGGATAAATTTGAATTGCCAGCAAGGAATAAGTTTAGGTATTTGCGGGTGTGAGTCTTCCTGAGAAAGCAGGTTCCGGCTTTTCCACTGCTGCCGCCAAGGGGGATACAGGATAGAGAAGTCTCCAGTACCTGGGTGGGAGAGGGAAGTTATCGGATATTTACCAGGAGCTTTCGGAGGGGGAGGAAACTCCGGTGGAGGAGCTTAAGTGCAAGTGGGAGGACGAGCTAGGAGGAGAGATGGAGACGGGTCTGTGGGCAGATGCCCTAACCAGGGTTAATACATCCTCATCATGTGCCTGACTTAGCGTTATACAATTTAAGGTAGTCCACCGGGCACACATGACAGTGGTAAGGATGAGCAAGTTTTTCGGGGTGGAGGACAGGTGTGCGAGGTGCGCAGGAAGCCCAGCAAATCATGTCCACATATTTTGGGCATGCCCGAAGCTTAGAGGGTTTTGGCAGGGTTTTGCTAAGGCAATGTCCACAGTATTAAAAACACGGGTGGTGCCGAGTCCAGAGGTAGCAATCTTTGCAGTGTCGGAAGATCCGGGAGTTCAGGGAGCGAAAGAGGCTGACGTCTTGGCCTTTGCCTCCCTGGTAGCCCGGAGACGGATCTTATTAATGTGGAGGGACTCAAAGCCCCCAAGTGCAGAGACCTTGGTTAGTGACATGGCTGGGTTTCTCAGTCTCGAGAAGATAAAGTTCGCCTTAAGAGGGTCAATGGTAGGGTTCACCCGGAGGTGGCAGCCGTTTGTCGACTTTCTTGGGGAAAATTAAAATTAAAGAGGGCCAGATTGTTATATGGTTGGGGTGTGTGAAGATTGGGATGGAGGTGTAAATGTTTATTAAACCATGTTTATGTCATTGTTATTATTATAAAAACTTTAAAATACCTTAATAAAACTATTTAAAAAAAAATGTACTGCATACTTACCCATTTTTGGAACAATATCGCCAGTAGCACCTTTACAAAAACAGACATAGATCAATGTCCCTCTTTGAATCTGTAAAACAGATAAATGAGTGTAAAAATACACAAGATGTCTTCCATCCAAATAAGCTTTTAAGAGTGAAGTGCAGCATAAAATCCCTGGGAGAGGAGGGAAAGTGATGGAGTGAGGACAGGGTGGGATAAGGAGGAATTTCAAGCGTTATCTCATTCCACATGCTCAAGAGACCCTGTCCTTCCTTATATGTCAACTCTGAGTTGATTCTCAGGAGCAACAAGGGGCCGGGCTGTTACATCCGCGGTGACTTAAGTAAATGGAAGAGGAGTCGCCAGTGTCGTTGTGGAGTACCTCCGCATACTCAGCAGCTTCTTCTGCTTCCGTCACCTGTAGGCGGGCAGAGAGACATTGTTGCAGCAACACACGGGCCGCCATTGACAACTCAGTATTACTACTTCCGCCGGAAGCTCGGTGCGTGAGGTCCGGGTAGTCAGGCGCAGGCGCGGAGCGGCGCCATGCACTTTCAGTAGGTGTGAATCAGTGCGTCGCTTCACCCCACTTCCCTGGTTGTCAGCCAGTTTCTTTTACTCAATGTCAATTGTTGTCTTATTATTTACCTTTGGGACGCTTTCTAATACTTATATTATATTGAAGCGCAACTTGTTTGGAAACAGAGAATGCTGGTAAAGCTCAAGAGGTCTGACAGCACCTGCAAGGAGAGTTGCTTTACATTTCTTTAAACGCCATTTTACCTGAATTAGTAGTGCCCAGCCAAATGTTTTATCCAGGAAATGTTGAGGGTGTGAAAGGTGTCATTTGAATGCAAGTTCCTTTTACCTGTATTGCTCGTTTATCCTGTCTAATTGCTTGCATCGGTTTTCATTTTGCTATTCCTCTTTGTCTTTGGTTCCCATCCTGAATTCGTTGAATATCCACTCAGTATCCATATATCTCAACTTCCACATTTGAACATAACAACAAGAATCTAGGAACAGAGTTGCAGAAAATCCCACAATGTTTGTTCTTCACCTGGCCTCAATGTTCCCATTTAATATGAGTCACCTTAAGCGTTGAAAAGCTTCATTCCTGGATAAAATTGAACTTCAACATTCCAGATGGGATTCGAAGTCTATACTAAATTAGCTTATTTCTGCCGGCTGGCAAAAGCTGGCCTCAGACTCTTAAGTTAGGAAGGAAGCAAATCAGCTAAGGTAACCACTCCTGATCACTATTAGTGATCTACATTGGAAAATACACGTGAAGATTGCATGAAGGCAAGATTCATCTTCTCTATGATAGCCCACACCAACTGAAAGCATTGTTTCAAAATTGCTAACATTCCTGTTTAGCTTCAAATAGAGACTTGACACATCAAGTCTCTATTCAAGTATCTTTGAAATGTTTTCTGCCTCTACCACCCTTTCAGGCAGTGAATACCAGAGCCCCACTGTGGAGGGTGAATTAACTTGCATATTGCTGAACAGCTTGTGTGCCAGTAGTGATATGGAGGGCACTGGAAGACACTCCCACATGGCAGCAGTCACAGCATGCAAAAACTGTACAGTGCTTAAGTTAATAAGCTGTTTAAAATATCACCTTTGTCTCCATTCACGCATAACACAACATTACATGGTGTTAGGAGCTGTCCGACATAGGGCAGGGATCCGGTGCATCAACCCACTTAATTTTGATGAGAAAATTGCTGATAATTGGAAAATGTTCGAGAAGGAATGGCGCGTCTGCTGTTATGCTGGTCTGTCCAACAAGTCAAAGAATGTCTGCCAAACTTAGCGGGCCCGGAGGTCGAGGAGAAATCGCAATCTTTTGTATTCCAGGAGGACGAAGACAAAGATGATTCTGAGGTACTACTAAAGGGATTTGAACAAATCTGCATGCTTGCAAAATACATAACCATGGATGGACACGCTTTCAACACTGCTTGTCAAAAATCCAATGAATCAATACGCTTATATGTCTCAACACTAGAAATTCTAGCAAAAAAGTACGAATTCGGTACTCTTACAGATTAATTTGTTAAAGACTAAAGTAAGCAAAATATTGCTGATGGTGGGATCCGAAGCAAGAACAGAGGATGCTGGAAAGACCTGCTGAGCTTTTTCGGTGTACTCTGTTCTTGTTAGAGCCCATATCATGTGTTACAAGCAGCTGTTCTGTGAAAAGAACTTAACATTGGAATCCGCTATTAATGTTTGCATGCCGAATGAACAGTTCGAGAGGAGCACTAAAGAGCTAAGAGAAACTGAAGTCTATTCAGTACAAAACATACACTGCTTATACTGCAGTGACCAGCACCCACAAACAAGAAGCAAATGCTTTGCAGTTAACCGGCACTGTAATAACTGTGGCAAACGGAATCACTTTGCCAAATGTTGTAGATCAAAGCAGACCGGCAACAAGCCACATCAATTAGCTACTGTCACAAGTCATGTTACAGCCAGCTACCAAAGTCACCTCACCAAGCTCAAAATGGGCAGCACGGTAGCTCACAGCTCCAGGGTCCCAGGTTTGATTCCCGGCTTGGGTCACTGTCTGTGTGGAGTCTGCACGTTCTCCCTGTGTCTGCATGGGTTTCCTCCAGGTGCTCCAGTTTCCTCCCACAAGTCCCGAAAGACGTGCTGTTAGGTGAATTGGACATTCTGAATTCTCTCTCTGTGTGCCTGAACAGGCGCTGGAATGTGGCGACTAGGGGCTTGTCACAGTAACTTCATTGCAGTGTTAATGTAAGCCTACTTGTGACAATAAAGATTATTATTATTAAAATGCAACCATAGTGAATAAGCTGGAGATAAGACAAAACCTTGAGCCCCTGGAAGCATTCTACTGTGAAAGTGTTGGCCTCATCACTGAAATGGGTGAAATATTCCCAACGCTCAGCACTGTTCTCAACAATGTCAAACTGAAAGCCAAAATTGATTCTGGAGCAAAATGTAATGTCTTATCAAAACTGCTGCTGAGGAAGTGAGCTCTGCTCTTGATTCTACTCAAGTGAACCTTGTTGCATTTGATGAAAGACCATGCACTCAGAAGGCAGTCACCCTGAACTGCACACAAGGCAAGTTTCAATTCCATGTAATCAACCAGGATGTTAACCTACGCTCATAGATCACACTAGGTTGTATAGTTGGAGCTTCAGCATCCTTCTCCACAGGCACGGTGATGCGTATGGAGGGGCTTTTTGAGAATGAACCTGACAATATTGCACTGGAATAAATCCACCTTGGTCCGGATGTGCATGCTTTAAAGCAACAAGCATCAGAGATGCAGGAATACAGAGATCTGTTTGACTGTGATATTATTAGGAAGCTGCCTGTTATCTATCACTCACATGAGGCTGGATGATTCAGTGCCACTCACTGTCTGCGCCCCAAGAAGAGTACCCCTTTCCATGAAACAGAAGGTAATAGATGAGCTACACAGAATGACAAGACTGGGGATAGCCCTGATAGATGAAGCAGCGGAATTGGGTCTCCATAATGGTAGCAGCAGTGAAAGACGATGGCACAATCAGAATTTGTATCAACCTAGTTCACTTCTGAGACCTAACCATCCAATGAAGACAGCTGAACAGGTCAAAGCAGACATGCCCAATGTCAAGATGTTCAGCATCTTGGATGCAAAATGTGGATTTTGAAAGATCCCGCTCGAAAGATCCTTGATGCTTGCGACGTTCATTTCTCCAATAGGCAGATACAGATTCTGCAAATGCCCTATTTCCACTGGTCATGAGGTCTGCTAACGATCCATGGAACAACTCTTCGCAGGGCAACCTTGTGAATCATCATTGATGACATCGACTTTGGGGATGCACAAACATCTGCGTTTGGTCCTTGACAGAATCAGAACCATACATTTTGAACTTCAACCCTGCTAAATGTAAATTGAGTCAGTGAGGTCCCCTTCATGGGCCACCTGCTGACTGCCGATGGTGTGAAACCAGACCCAGATGAGACAAAGGCCATATGGTAGATGTCCACTCTTGATGACAAATATGCACTGCAGCATTTCCTCGACAACTTACCTATCAAAGTTCAGTACATGCTACAGTGAAGTGATTGCCCCCCCTGTACCAACTTCTCCACCAGGATGTGGAATGGTGCTGGCAGGAGCACCACAACAGTGTGTTCAACAGACTCATGGACCTGCTTTCATCTCTTCCGGTGTTATAATACTTGAATGTCTGAAAACCTGTACTGTTATCAGCAGTTGCATCTCAGCACAGGCATGGAGCAGTGTGCATCCAGAATGGCAGACTAGTGACTTTTGCATTGAGGGCCCTCCCTGAAACTCGAGAAGGAATTTCCCACCCTTGTCTTTGCCTGTCAGAAATGTCATGAATTAATTTACGGCACCCACCTACTTAAAAAAGGATTAGCAGCCACTCATCACCATTCTCAAAAAGCTCCTCCATACTGCATCACCATGCCTGCAGAGAGTGATGCCCAAGTTCCAAGATACAACCAAGTGTGATCTAGGAGCGTAGTAAGGAACTGTACTTAGCTGATGCTCTGTCAAGGGATCACATGCCCACCACTGAGCATAAGGGGAACTAGACATTATGACAATCCAAGTGTTGTTGTCGCAGAGAACAGATGAACACAATGCTGCTCTGCAAATGGACTACACCTGCAAGCAACTCCACAACTTAATGATAAAGGGCTGGCCTGCAATGGCAAAAGAGCTTCCCCATGAGCTCTGCACTTTTTACGCCAAGAGAGAGGAGATAACAGTGCAAAATTGATTGATACTGGGTGGCCAGTGGTTCGTAATCCCTCACTCTCTGAGGAAATACTACAAACCAGCAACTCCACATGAGCACCTGGGTCAAAATTACAAAGAGTAGCTATGTACTGGCTGTCAATATGTGGCAACATAGAAAGGGTGCACCATGCAATGTGCCCAAGCCTCATCAAACTAAAGAACACTGCACTTTCATGAGATTCCAGACCTTCCATAGTCCCTCACAGGAATGGGAAGCAACATCTGGTCCTTGTTGATTCATTCTCAAGGTGGTTTGAAATTGATTACTTACCTGACATGAAGAGTAAATCGTAAGCTGAAGAGGCACTTTGCCGTGCTTGATATTCCGTAATGGCACATGACAGACAATGCCAGGCAGTTTGTGTGCAAGGAGTTCCAGGACTTTGCGCACACATGGGACTTTGAATATATTACAAGCACCCTCCTTTATTTATAATCAAATGGCTTGGTGGAGTATGCAGTGCATTCAACAAAGCACCTCCTCGAAAAATGCTTCAATGACAACCAGACTTTTATGCTGTACTGCGTAATTTGCACAACCTGCCAAGGGAAGGTCTGCCCTCATCAGCACAGAGAATGTTCTCCAGATGCACCAGGACCATGATCCCTGTTGCTAAAATCCTGCTGCAGCCTAAAGTGGAAACAAATGTGAAGGAAACTCTTATGAAACAACAGCAAAGAGGGAAGAGTTACTACAATCACAACGCCCTCAAACTCTGGCCTCTGGAGACGGGCCAGACAATAAGAAAGCAAACTATGTGGGGCTATGACAAACTAGCTATTGTACACAACCATGCTCCCCAACCCAACAGCTGCATGGTCTCCTCAGATAACAAAGAACAAAGAACAAAGAAATGTACAGCACAGGAACAGGCCCTTCGGCCCTCCAAGCCCGTGCCGACCATGCTGCCCGACTAAACTACAATCTTCTACACTTCCTGGGTCCGTATCCTTCTATTCCCATCCTATTCATATATTTGTCAAGATGCCCCTTAAATGTCCCTATCGTCCCTGCTTCCACTACCTCCTCCGGTAGCGAGTTCCAGGCACCCACTACCCTCTGCGTAAAAAACTTGCCTTGTACATCTACTCTAAACCTTGCCCCTCTCACCTTAAACCTATGCCCCCTAGTAATTGACCCCTCTACCCTGGGGAAAAGCCTCTGACTATCCACTCTGTCTATGCCCCTCATAATTTTGTAGACCTCTATCAGGTCGCCCCTCAACCTCCTTCGTTCCAGTGAGAACAAACCGAGTTTATTCAATCGCTCCTCATAGCTAATGCCCTCCATACCAGGCAACATTCTGGTAAATCTCTTCTGCACCCTCTCTAAAGCCTCCACATCCTTCTGGTAGTGTGGCGACCAGAATTGAACACTATACTCCAAGTGTGGCCTAACTAAGGTTCTATACAGCTGCAACATGACTTGCCAATTCTTATACTCAATGCCCCGGCCAATGAAGGCAAGCATGCCGTATGCCTTCTTGACTACCTTCTCCACCTGTGTTGCCCCTTTCAATGACCTGTGGACCTGTACTCCTAGATTTCTTTGACTTTCAATACTCTTGAGATGGTACCATTATTGTCAGGAACCGGTGTCATCTGCTTCAGGTACCTAATCCAGCCCTGCCAAGTGCCACAGAGGCTGATGGACTGTGTTTTTCAGCCTGTGCTTCCCACACCAGTTAGAACATAGAACATTACAGCGCAGTACAGGCCTTTCGGCCCTCGATGTTGCGCCGACCTGTGAAACTACTCCAAAGCCCACCTACATTCCCTTCTCGTCCATATGTCTGTCCAATGACCATTTGAATGCCCTCAGTGTTGGCGAGTCCACTACTGTTGCAGACAGGGCATTCCACGCCCTTACTACTCTCGGAGTAAAGAACCTACCTCTGACATCTGTCTTATATCTATCTCCCCTCAATTTAAAGCTATGTCCCCTCGTGCTAGACATCACCATCCGAGGAAAAAGGCTCTCACTGTCCACCCTATCCAATCCTCTGATCATCTTGTATGCCTCAATTAAGTCACCTCTTAACTTTCTTCTCTCTAACGAAAACAGCCTCAAGTCCCTCAGCCTTTCCTCATCAGACCTTCCCTCCATACCAAGCAATCCTTGGAAGAACTCACTTTACTGCAGTCCCTCAGATCCCACAACAGGACCTCTAGTTGCGAGACTGAAAGAGTGGACCGCCGTGCTCTCCTTGCCATTCCTGCGGCTGCTGCAGCAGTAAAAATCTAATTGCGGAGTGTCACCACAACCCCTTTATTTAATGACAATTGTTATGGTGCAGTGTAGCCATTCAGCCCAGTGTGTTTGCACCAGTTCGCTGACTGAGCATTTAATTAGGAACCCTTCTCTGGACAGAACAGACATCATCCAACCCATCCTCCGATTGATTTGGAAACTCAGATGAAATGTTATAGCTTGGCTCAGTGAACGACCCTGAGCAAAATCTTCTCATTAGTCAAAAGGGTTTCTGACATTCAGGGTTTTGGCAGGGACTAAATCTGGATCATTCCACCTGGTGCTGAGTAAAGGACCTACCTCTGACATCTGTCTTATATCTATCTCACCTCAATTTAAAGCTATGTCCCCTCGTGCTAGACATCACCATCCGAGGAAAAAGGCTCTCACTGTCCACCCTATCCAATCCTCTGATCATCTTGTATGCCTCAATTAAGTCACCTCTTAACTTTCTTCTCTCTAACGAAAACAGCCTCAAGTCCCTCAGTCTTTCCTCGTAAGATCTTCCCTCCATACCAGGCAACATTCTGGTAAATCTCCTCTGCACCCTTTCCAATGCTTCCACATCCTTCCTATAATGCGGCAACCAGAATTGCACGCAATACTCCAAATGCGGCCGCACCAGAGTTTTGTACAGCTGCAACATGACCTCATGGCTCCGAAACTCAATCCCTCGACCAATAAAAGCTAACACACCGTACGCCTTCTTAACAACCCTCTCAATCTGGGTGGCAACTTTCAGGGATCTATGTACATGGACACCGAGATCTCTCTGCTCATCCAAACTGCCAAGAATCTTACCATTAGCCCAGTACTCTGTCTTCATGTTATTCCTTCCAAAATGAATCACCTCACACTTTTCTGCATTAAACTCCATTTGCCACCTCTCAGCCCAGCGCTGCAGCTTATCTATGTCCCTCTGTAACTTGTAACATTCTTCCGCACTGTCCACAACTCCACCGACTTTAGTATCATCTGCAAATTTACTCACCCATCCTTCTACGCCCTCCTCCAGGTCATTTATAAACATGACAGACAGCAGTGGCCCCAAAACAGATCCTTGTGGTACACCACTAGTAACTGGACTCCAGTCTGAACACTTCCCATCAACCACCAACCTTTGTCTTCTTCCAGCTAGCCAATTACTGATCCAAACTGCTAAATCTCCCTGAATCCCATGCTTCCGTACTTTCTGCAGTAGCCTACAGTGGGGAACCTTATCAAACGCTTTACTGAAATCCATATACACCACATCAACTGCTTTACCCTCATCCACCTGTTTGGTCACCTTCTCAAAGAACTCAATAAGGTTTGTGAGGCACGACCTACCCTTCACAAAACCGTGTTGACTATGTCTAATCAAATTATTCCTTTCCAGATGATTATACACCCTATCTCTTATAAACCTTTCCAAGATTTTGCCCAAAACAGAAGTAAGGCTCACTGGTCTATAGTTACCGGGGTTGTCTCTACTCCCCTTCTTGAACAAGGGGACAACATTTGCTATCCTCCAGTCTTCTGGCACTATTCCTGTCGACAAAGATGACTTAAAGATCAAAGCCAAAGGCTCAGCAATCTCCTCCCTAGCTTCCCAGAGAATCCTAGGATAAATACCATCCGGCCCAGGGGACGTATCTATTTTCACACTTTCCAGAATTGTTAACACCTCCTCCTTATGAACTTCAAGCCCTTCTAGTCTAGTAGCCTGAATCTCAGTATTCTCCTCGACAACATTGTCTTTTTCCTGTGTGAATACTGACGAAAAATATTCATTTAGCACCTCTCCTATCTCCTCGGACTCCAAGCACAACTTCCCACTACTGTCCTTGACTGGCCCTACTCTTACCCTAGTCATTCTTTTATTCCTGACATATCTATAGAAAGCTTAAGGGTTATCTTTGATCCTACCTGCCAAAGACTTCTCATGTCCCCTCCTGGCTCTTCTTAGCTCTCTCTTTATGTCCTTCCTAGCTAACTTGTTACTCTCGAGCTCCCTAACTGAACCTTCATGTCTCATCTTTACATAAGCCTCCTTCTTCCTCTTAACAAGTGTTTCGACTGCCTTCGAAAACCACGGTTCCCTTGCTCGACCACTTCCTCCCTGCCTGACAGGTACATACTTATCAAGGACACGCAGTAGCTGTTCCTTGAACAAGCTCCACATTTCCATTGTGCCCATCCCCTGCAGTTTTCCTCTCCATCCGATGCACCCTAAGTCTTGCCTCATCGCAACATAATTGCCTTTCCCCCAGATATAACTCTTGCCCTGCGGTATATACCTATTCCTTTCCATCACTAAAGTAAACGTAATCGAATTGTGGTCACTATCACCAAAGTGCTCACCTACCTCCAAATCTAACACCTGTCCTGGTTCATTACCCAGTACCAAATCCAATATGGCCTCGCCTCTCGTTGGCCTATCTACACACTGTGTCAGGAAACCCTCCTGCACACATTGGACAAAAACGGACCCCTCTAAAGTACTCGAACTATAGCATTTCCAGTCAATATTTGGAAAGTTAAAGTCCCCCATAACAACTACCCTGTTGCTTTCGCTCCTATCCAGAATCAGCTTTGCAATCCTTTCCTCTACATCTCTGGAACTTTTCAGAGGCCTAGAGAAAACCCTTAACAGGGTGACCTCGCCTTTCCGGTTTCTAACCTCAGCCCATACTACCTCAGTCGACGAGTCCTCATCAAACGTCCTTTCTGCCACCGTAATACTGTCCTTGACTAACAATGCCACCCCTCCCCCTCTTTTACCACCTTCCCTGAGCTTTCTGAAATCCCTAAACCCCGGCACCTGCAACAACCATTCCTGTTCCTGCTCTATCCATGTCTCCGAAATGGCCACAACATTGAAGTCCCAGGTACCAACCCATACCGCAAGTTCACCCACCTTATTCCAGATGCTCCTGGCATTGAAGAAGACACACTTTAACCCACCTTCCTGCCTGCCGGTACACTCCTGCAACTTTAAAACCTTACTCATGACCTCACTACTCTCAACCTCCAGTATGCTGGAGCTACAATTCAGGTTCCCAAGCCCCTGCTGAACTAGTTTAAACCCTCCCGAAGAGCATTAGCAAATTTCCCCTCCAGGATATTGGTACCCCTCTGGTCCAGGTGTAGACCATCCCGTTTGTAGAGGTCCCACCGACCCCAGAATGAGCCCCAATTATCCAGAAATTTGAAACCCTCCCTCCTGCACCATCCCTGTAGCCAAGCGTTCAACTCCTCTCTTTCCCTATTCCTCGTCTCGTTATCACGTGGCACGGGTAACAACCCAGAGATAATAACTCTGTTTGTCCTAGATCTAAGTTTCCACCCTAGCTCCCTGAATTCCTGCCTTACTTCCCTATCCCTTTTCCTACCTATGTCGTTGATACCTATGTGGACCATGACTTGGGGCTGCTCCCCCTCCCCCTTAAGGATCCCGAAAACACGATCCGAGACATCACGCACCCTGGCACCTGGGAGGCAACACACCAACCGCGAGTCTCTCTTGTTCCCACAGAATCTCCTATCTATCCCCCTAACTATGGAATCTCCAATGACTAATGCTCTACTCCTCTCCCCCTTCCCTTCTGAGCAACAGGGACAGACTCTGTGCCAGAGACCTGCACCCCATGGCTTACCCCTGGTAAGTCCCCCCCCCCCAACAGTATCCAAAGCGATATTCTTGTTACTAAGGGGAACGACCACAGGGGATCCCTGTACTGACTGCTTCCTCCCAGCCCCTCTCACTGTCACCCATCTATCTTTATTCTTCGGAGTAACTACATCCCTGAAGCTTCTATCTATGACCACCTCTGCCTCCCGAATGATCCAAAGTTCATCCAGCTCCAGCTCCAGTTCCCTGACGTGGTTTCTGAGGAGCTGGAGATGGGTGCACTTCCCACAGATGAAATCAGCAGGGACACTGTTGGCGTCCCTCACCTCAAACATTCTGCAGGAGGAACATTGCACTATCTTCCCTGCCATCCCCTCTAGATAAAAAAAAAGAAAGAAAGAGCTTACCTGTCATTCACTCCCCTTCCCAGCAAGCATTCACTCAGCAACCTCTGCGCCCTGCACGATAACACCTGAGGGAAAAGAAAAGAAAAACTATTTACCAGTCACCAGCCAATCCCTTACCTGCAGGCTGTGGCGTCACGGTTCAACTTCTTTCTACTTCTACCTGACCTGTACAAATGTTGAGATGGAGGCCCTTCCTACTGTCAGTGTAACAAACCCTGCAGCTACCAAGCTCACCCCACGTTCACCTGGTATCATCTGCAATGTGGATAGTCACCCAGTTGCCTCCCAGGAGACTGAGCAGTCCAAACCCAAAGTTTAAGGATTATGTATCTGCTGAAACATATACATAAGCCGTTTCTGAAAAGAGAGGGGGAAGGAACTCGTTTGGAATTTGCTCAAGTTCACGTTTCGTGCATTCAAGTTCCTTATTGTTTTTCGACTGCTATTTTTTGTACTATTCTTTTTCATTCAGTCAGATTGTTCAAACCAAAATGGGAAAGATGTAGAGTGTGCATTCATTTGCACATTGCCAGGCAGCCTGTGCACTGGTAATGATATGGGATGCGGGGGACAGTGACGAATGGCACTCTGATTGATTGATTGATATTTACTGTCACATGTACCGACGTGCAGTGAAAAGTATTTTTCTGCGGCCAAGGGAACGTACATAGGAGACAAAAGGATAATCGACAGAGCACATTGACAAATGGTACATCAACAAACAGTGATTGGTTACAGTGCGGAACAAGGGCCAAACAAAGCAAATACATGAGCAAGAGCAGCATAGGCATTGTGAATAGTATTCTTAAAGGGAACAGATCAGTTCGAGGGAGAGTCGTTGAGGAGTCTAGTAGCTGTGGGGAAGAAGCCGTTCCTATGTCTGGATGTGTGGGTCTTCAGACTTCTCTATCTTCTGCCTGATGGAAGGGTCTGGAAGAGGGCAAAGCCTGGGTGTGAGAGGTCTCTGACAATGCTGTCTGCCTTCCTTACAGACAGAATCAATGGGAGGGTGGCAAACTTGTGTGATACGTTGGGCTGAGTTCACCACACTTTTCAGTTTATTGCGATCTTGGGCCGGGCAGTTGCCATTCCAGGCTCTGATGCAGCTAGATATGATGCTCTCTATGGCACATCTGTAGATGTTTGAGAGAGTCGATGCAGACATGCCAAATTTCTTTAGCTTCCGTAGGAAGTAGAGACGTTGTTGCACTTTCTTGACTGTTGCATCAACGTGAGTGAACCGGGATAGACTGTTGGTGATGGTAACCCCCAGGATCTTAAAGCTATCGACTATCTCCACTTCGGAGCCATTGATGTAGACGGGGGAGGTGGTGTCATGCTACGCTTTCTGAAGTCGATGATCAGCTCCTTGGTCGTTCCAACATTTAGAGAGAGGTTGTTTTCTGTACACCATGCAATCAAGTGATCGATCTCCCTTCTGTAGTCTGATTCATCATTGTTTGTGATACGACCCACCAGTCGTATCACTCGCAAATCTATCGATCGAATTGGAGTTAAATCTTGCCACACAGTCGTGTGTGTATAGGGAGTATAGTAGAGGACTGAGCACACATCCTTGCAGGGCCCCGGTGTTGAGGACTATTGTGGAAGAGGTGCTGTTACCTATCCTTACAGATTGCAGTCTGTTAGTGAGGAAGTCAAGGATCCAGCTACACAGGGAGGGGTCAAGTCCAAAATAGCAGAGTTTGGTTATTAGTCTTTTTGGGATTATTGTGTTGAAGGCAGAGCTGTAGTCTATGAACAGCAGTCTGACATAGGTGTCCTTGTTGTCGAGGTGTTGAGTGTTGATTGTAGGGCCAGAGATCGGTTGCGGCGATAGGCGAACTGCAGTGGATCAAGATCGTCTGGGAGGCTGGCATTGATCCATTTCATGACTAGCCGCTCAAAGCATTTCATGATAATATGTCAGGGACACCGGTCGGCAGTCATTGAGGCACGCTACCTTATTCCTCTTTAGTACTGGTATTATGATGGTCTACGTAAGGAGGTGGGGACCTTGGAGCGGAGAAGTGAGGTGTTGAATATGTCTGCGAATATACTCGCCAGCTGGTCTGCGCAGGCTCTGGAGTGTTCACCCAGGGACTCAGTCAGGGTCCGTTGCTTTCCACTGGTTCACTTTCACGAAGGCAGCTCTTACCTCTGAGGCTGTAATAGTTGGTATGGGTGTGTCCAAGGCTGTTGGGGCGGGTGGCACTGATGTATTGGCTGACTGTTCAAAGCGGGCATAGAACCTGTTCAGTTCATCAGGGAGGGATGCTCCAGCCCCAGAGATTACGCCTGGCCTTGCTTTGTAGCCTGTGATCTCATGAAAGCCCCATCGTAAACGTTGTGGATTGAGTCGTTGGCCTGGGACTCTAGTTTGATCCAGTATTGTTTTTGGCGTGCCTGATGACTTTTCGTACATTGTACCTGGATTTCTTATACAGGTCAGGGTCGTCAGACTTGAACGTCTCCGTCCGTAACTTCAGCAGGGAGTGAACCCTTTGGTTGAGCCAGCGTTTCTGATCGGGGAACACCCGTATTGTCTTCTTTGGTATACAGTCTTCGACACACTGATGAAGTCTGTGATGGTGGTTGCGTACTCATCCAAGTTAGCTGCCACGGCCTTGAATATGGACCAGTCCACAGACTCCAAGAATCACGGAGTATGTCCTCTGATGCCTCGGACCAGCACTGCTCGATTTTCTTGACTGGCTCAGCTCGCTTGAATTGCTGTTTGTAAGCCGGAAGTAGGAGTGCCGACTTGTGGCCGTATTTGCCAAAGTGTGATCGGGGAATGGAGCGGTAGGCACCTTTGATGCTCGTGTAGCAGTGGTTAAGGGTGTTTGCACCTCTGGTGGGGCACTCCCACATGGCCGCGGTCACAGCATATGAAGCTGCAGAGTATTTCAGTTATCATCTGTATCTTCATTTACACACAAGGACTCAACATTACACACGCCATCTTATGGGTGAAAATAAATTCTCATCAACTCCATTCAAATTGACTCCGGTAAGGAAAATAGGTCATGTCATCCATTCTGTCTAGGCCCTTCATAATTTTTTACACTCAATTCCTCTCCCCTCAGTTCCCTCTGTTCCAAAGGAAACAATCCCAGGTTGACCAATCTTTCCTCACAACTAAAATTCTCCAGTCCAGGTGAGATCCTCATAAATCTGCTCTATATTTTTTAGTGCAATCACATCCTTCCCATAATGCAGTGACCAGAACAGTATACAGTGCTCCAACTATAGCATAGCTCAGTGTTTTTCAAAATCTTTTTCCGGGAACCCATTTTTGCCAACCAGCCAACCTTCGGGACCCAACCCGGCCGACATTCGCGACCCACCATTTTCTCTTACCTTGCAATGTTTAGGTGAAATGTGGTGAACCTCCAATTTCTAGAGGATGAAAACATTTTCAGTTTCTGCATTTTTTTCCTGTAAATTTTAACAAATAAAAACTCCCCCGAACTTGTTTAAAAAAAAAAAGGCTGCGACCATATTAAAAGAAATGCGGCCGCACTGCGCATGCGTGCCCGCTCATCGGTGCGCGTGCACTGAAATGCGCATGCGCACCGATAAGCGGGCATGCATGCACAGTGCGGCCGCATTTATTTTATATGTTCGTGACCATTTGGAAGGCCGCTTGCAGCCGCTGTTATTAAAAGCCGGCTGCTGTGCGCAAATTTGCGCGATCGGGAGCGTCGCGACAGACGGCTCCACGACCCTCCCGACACCCACCCGCGGGTCGCGCCCCCAACTTTGACAATGCCTGGCATAGCTCATGTTTTATACAGTTCTAGCAAAACCTCTCTACTCTTAAGTTTGCCTTGACAAGTAAAGGAAAGCAGCCTGTACGCCTTCTTAATCACCTTAGCTCCTTGTTCTGTCATTTTCAGAGGTCCATGGACATGCGCACTGAGGTCCCTCCGTTTCTCCATGCTTCTCAGAATCCCACTATTTTTGTACTCGCTTCCTCAAAGGCATTAGCTCACACTTTGTATTGAATTCAATTTGCCACTTTACTGGCCACATGACAAGTCCATTGATCTCTCTCTGTAATCGAGTGGAGCGCCACAGGGTTCAGTGTTGCAGCCTCAACTATTTGCAGTCTATATTAATGACTTCGATGAAGGATGCTCTACTGTAGCCAAATTTGCCGATGAAAAAACATGGGTGGGAAAGCAAGTTGTGAAGAGGAAACAAAGGAAATAATTTCATGCCCCCACCACCAAGTGGAGGGCATTTAATCAGGTGGGAGGGTGGCAGGTGGGAACCCTGCTGTCTTCCCATCCTGCTGCTAATTGATGCCCTGGTGGCACTCCCCTTCAATAGATCTGCCAGCCTCTGATTGGCTGACAGTTCCCAATGGCTAGGACCTCCACCCTGGGTTCTTGATCTTGGAGAGGTTAAGTGCCAGCACGTAATATGGCAAGTCTTCAATCCAAGATGCGATGCAGGGCTTTAGCCAGCTCTCCAGCGACTGGGTGAGATCCCCATCGCTCCCATTAAATACCACCCAAAGATTTTGCAGGAAGATATAGCTACGTTATGCAGACAAAAACTTGTAAGATGGGGTATGATGTGGAAAATGTGAGTGTCTACTTCGGCAGGAAGAATGGAAAATCAGAATATCTTTTAAAATGCAGACTGCAGAATGCTTTTTAAAAAAACTTAATCGTTCATGTAATGTGGGCATTACAGGCAAGGCCAGCATTTATTGCACGTCCCTAACTGCACTCAAATTGAGAGGCTGACTAGACTATTTCAGACAATAGTCAAGAGTCAACCACATTACTGTGGATCTAGAGCCACATGTCAGATAATGTAAGGATGGCAGATTTCCTTCCTAAGGGACATTGGTAAACTAGATGGGTTATGATAAACAATAATAGTTTCTTGGGTCACCATTATGAAGACCAGCTTTTAATTCCTGATTTTTAAATTTTAATTTAACTTCCACCAGCTGCCAGAGTGGGATTTGAACCCATGTTGGGAATTTTGCAAGGCGTGGGGGGCATTAACCTGGCCCTCTGGATTATTAGTCCAGTTACTATTATGCCATTATTCCCCACAGTCCCCCCTCCTTCTCTGTAGTAGAGGATTCTGGGTATCCTACATGAATCACAAAATGTTAGCATGTAGATACAGCAAATAATTAGGAAGGCAAATGGGATTATTGCAAGGGCGGTGGAGTATAAAAGTAGGTAGTCTTGCTGTAACTGTACAGGGTATTGGCAAGACCACACCTAGAGTATTGCTTTGGTCTCCTTACTGAAGGAGTGATATACCTGCATTGGAAACAGCTTGCAGGAATGACTTGAAAACGAATGTGTTGTGGAAGGAAATCCCCATTCCAGCTAGTAGTATGGCTTGTGGAGCTTGATGGTTTCAGATGGACACTTAAAGACAACAGAAATTACAACTTCAATCCACTCTGGAGGTGTTCCCATCTATTAAGTAATTCTGGTAATGCAGGATTGAGGGAGGCATAGTTGGAGGATTTCCACCATTGATAATAAAAACGTATGTAATACACTGTTAATAGTTCCAGTCTGGAAGCCTATAGTTTGGAAACCACAGTTCTCCTGAAATGGTTTGAGCAGAACCAAGTATTCGCTCTGTCATCAGCTTCATTTTAATACAGTACTTTGGGAATGGAAACATGGAACATATTATATTTGGATAAGTAAAGCAACTTTTATTACTGGATTACAATGTTTATAATTCATAATAATAATCTTTACTAGTGTCACAAGTAGGCTTACATTAACACTGCAATGAAGTTACCCTCGTTGCCACACTCCGGAGCCAAACATTTATATCCATGGTATTTTCCATTTCACACATTTGTGGTTAGGCATTCTAACGTTGTTCTCATTTTCAGAAAAGTTTGCAATCCAGCAAGGGTTTTGTCCCAAGCATTCCAGAGTGGAGAGGTTACAGTATATTGTAAATGAAGAGTTGACTGATAGGATATTTTTCCTGTAAACTTGAAACCTTGAACAAAAAATACTTACAGATTTTGCTTCCCCTTAAAAAAGTTGTCACTGTGGGTGTGTGAAAAAGAAAATATAATTTCAAGTGCACAGCAAGAAAATCCGTCTGAGGCATGCCCATCCGTGGGAAACTCAAACATCAGAGCCGGTTGCTAACTTCAATTAATAAATAGTACCAGTAAACTTGTTCATTTGTATTCCATCAAGTTACTTTGATGTACAGCCAGGTATATGCACCAGAAGTGATTGTTAAAAAGAGCCAAGCTGGTTGGTAAAGCTGAAACCACGACCAAAGCTTTTCTTTATTGAGAGAGTTTATTGTTGACTTACTTAGTCTCATAGTTATGTGAGCACTTCACAGCTGCAGGTTGTGTTTGCTGCTTGCTGCTGTTACCGTTTCCTTCCTTTTCTGTAGCTGGAAAGCAGGACAATTTTGTCTAAGATACCTGGGTCCTGGAACATCAGGGGGACAAATGAGTCCTGAAGGCAATCCGGTTTGAAACAAGAAGATGCTGAGGGACCTGGTGCGCGACATTGATCCAAATGGGCCACCTGATGACGCCGTTGAAAAAATGCTTTTGTCGATTGCTGATGCTTTTGTTGCTGGTTTGGTGAGTGCTGCATGGAACTGGCACGTCACCACGGGTTAAAAATGCTGGAAGGCATGGATGTTCAACTGCACCTTGAACACGAATGGAATATGTGGATGCCAGGATTTGGTTCTGGTGATTGTGGGACAGCCTACACAGCTGCAGTTCCTGGATGGAGAATAGCACTGATACACATTGATGGACAGATCATTTCTATGATAAGTTTCTGGACATGATAACACATTCTCAGGCTTATCCTCCATTTCTGTTGAGGAACCTATGAGAGGTGTTTTTCTGTGTGAAAGTGAGCTGATATAGCTTTGTATTGGTATCAATATGGAACGGTGATGTTTCCTTGTTGTTTAATGGTTAGTGTGATATTTGCAATGTTACATAGTTGATTTTCAAATCTTTGTTACTGTTGACCGTTTAATAAACAAAATATTCTTTCTCCCCTCAAGCCAGTCTCCCAGGTATCCTCTACGTATGTTCTTTTGAACACCCGTAAAGAAATTAACTAGGTTGACAGTTCCTTAAAGGGATCTATCCCCATTTGTATTCTCCAGACAATTAATATCCATCCACCTGTTTCTCTTAGCCATGACAATGTAATTGACAAGACATTAACAGTGGTAACCCTATGTCCAAACCCAGCCTTCCCATACCTAGCAGCCACAGGAATATAACCTGCAATATCAGGAAAATGTTACTTGTATGGCAAAATTCTAACTAAACGTGATACAAAGCAGAAAATTACCATAAAATACACATCAAGTATAGACTGAAATCTGCTTAGTTAACCGCAGATCCGACCAAACAATACACCTGCCAATTCAACAGTCTGATCAAGACCTTGGATCCAGACCTTCAAAGCACCCTACGTGCTCGCAACCCACGTATTCCCCGCGTTGGAGATCTCTACTGTCTCCCGAAAATACACAAAGCCAACTCACCAGGCCGTTCTATCGTATCAGGCAATGGGACCCTGTGCGAGAACCTCTCTGGCTACGTCAAGGGCACCTTGAAACCCATCATACAAGGAATGCCCAGCTTCTGTCGCGATATGACAGACTTCTTACAGAAACTCAGCACCCATGGACCAGTTGAACCAGGAACATTCCTCATCACAATGGACGTCTCGGCACTCTACTCCACCATCCCCCATGATGATAGCATTGCTGCAACAACCTCCGTATTCAACACCGACAACTGCCAATCTCCAGATGCAAACCTACAACTCACCGCTTCATCCTGGATCACAAAGTCTTCACCTTCGACAACAAGTTCTTCATCCAGAATTAATAAAATAATAAATAATCTTTATTGTCACAAGTAGGCTTACATTAACACTGCAATGAAGTTACTATGAAAAGCCCCTAGTTGCCACATTCCGGCATCTGTTCGGGTACACAGAGGGAGAATTCAGAATTCTCAGCTGGTACGGGAATTGAACTGCTGGCCTTGTTTTGCATCACAAACCAGCTGTCTAGCCCACTGAGCTAAACCAGCCCCCACCACACCACATCCAGACACACGGAACAGCGATGGGGACCAAATTCACACCTTAATACACCAACATCTTCATGCACAAGTTTGAACAAGACCTTCAACCGACGTTATACACCAGATACATCAATGACATTTTTTTCCTTTGGACCCATGGCGAAGAATCACTGAAACGACTACACGATGACATCAATAAGTTCCATCCCACCATCAGACTCACCATGGATTACTCTCCAGAATCGGTTGCATTCTTGGACACACTCATCTCCATCAAGGATGGTCACCTCAGCACCTCGCTTTACCACTAGCCCACGGATAACCTCATGATGCTCCACTTCTCCAGCTTCCAACCTAAACACATTAAAGAAGCCATCCCTGATGGACAAGCTCTCCGTATACACAGAAGGTCGTGAATGTAGCCCAGTCCATCACGCAAACCAGCCTCCCATCCATTGACTCTATCTATAATTCCCGTTGCCTCAGAAAGGCAGCCAGCATAATTAAGGACCCCACGCACCCCGGACATACTCTCTTCCACCTTCTTCCGTCAGGAAAAAGATACCAAAGTTTGAGGTCAAGTACCAACCGACTCAAGAACAGATTCTATCCCTACTGCCATCAGACATTTGAATGGACCTACCTCGTATTAAGTTGATCTTTTCTCTACACCTTGCAATAACTGTAACATTATATTCTGCAGTCTCTCCTTCCCTATGTATGGTATGCATTGTTTGTCCAGCATGCAAGGAACAATACTTTTCGGTGTATACTAATACATGTGACAATAATAAATCAAATCAAATCAAATCTTCTCAGATGAAGAGGAACAGAACAGACATCTACAGATGATGAAAGATGCACTTGTACGAATGGGATATGGTGCTCGACTCATCGATTGACAGTTCCAACACGTCACAGCAAAAAACCGCACCAACCTCCTCAGAAGACAAACACGGGACACAACCGACAGAGTACCCTTCGTCATCCAGTATTTCCCTGGAGCGGAGAAACTACGACAATTTCTTTGCAGCCTTCAACACGTCATAAATGAAGACAAACATCTTGCCAAGGCTATCCCCACACCCCCACTACTTGCCTTCAAACAACTGCGCAACCTCAAACAGACCTTTGTTTGCAGCAAACTACCCAGCCTTCAGAACAGCGACCACGACACCACAACCCTGCTATGGCAACCTCAGCAAGACGTGCCAGATCATTGACATGGGTACCACCATTACTCGTGAGAACACCACCCACCAGGTATGGGTTACATACTCGTGCCACTCGGCTATAGTTGTCTGCCTCATAGGCTGCAGGAAAGGATGTTCTGAGGCGTGGTACGTTGGCGAGACCATGCAGACACTGCAACAATGGATAAGCGGAAATCGCGTGACAATCGCCAGGCAGGAACGCCAGTCAAGGGCATTCAGCCTCTGATCTTCGGGTAAGCGTTCTCCAAGGCGGCCTTCACGATGCGTGACAACGCAGAATCGCCGAGCAGAAACTGATAGCCAAGTTCCGCACACATGAGTACGGCCTCATCCGGGATCTTGGATTCATGTCACATTACATTCACTCCCCCATCCCCAATCCCACCACCACCACCACCATCTGGCCTGGGCTTACAAAATCCTACCAACTGTCCTGGCTTGAGACAATTCACACCTCTTTAACCTGTGATTATCCCTCTCTCCAGTCACTCCGTCTGGACCTGTAAAGACTTAATTACCTGCAAAGACTCGCATTCAAAGTATCACCTTGCATCATTGACTGTCTATATATGTGTTTCTGGAACCCACCTCTTCATTCACCGGAGGAAGGAGCTGTGCTCCGAAATCGAGTGATTCGAAACAAATCTGTTGGACTTTAACCTGACTTTAAGACTTCTTACTATGTTCTTCTATTCTGCCCCACCGCCTTCACCCACCTCTCCAATTATATAGTTCATTACATTTCTGCCATTCCATAATTCTGTAGAAAGGTCACATGGACTTGAAACATTAACTGTTCTCTCTCCATATATGCTGCCAAATCTTCTGAGTTTATCCAGCATTTTCTTTTTATTTCAGATTTAGATTTGATTTAGATTTATCATATGTCAGTACAGTGAAAAGTATTGTTCAGCTTACAGTCCAGGCAGATCGTTCCATACATTATAAACATAGGACATACAATAAATACACAATTTAATACATAGACCTCGGGTGAAGCATACGGAGTGTAGTGCTACTCAGCAGAGAAGGTGCGTGGAGAGATCAGTTCAGTCCATAAGAGGGTCATTCAGGAGCCTGGAAACAGATGGAAGAAGCGGTTTTTGAATTTGTTGGTGCGTGTTCTCAGACTTTTGCATCTCCTGCCCTATAAAAGAGGTTGGAAGAAAGAATACCCTGGATGTGAGAGGTCTTTAATTGTGCTGCCCGCTTTCCCAAGGCAGCAGGAGATGTAGACACAGTCAATGGATGGGAGGTGGGTTCGCAAGATGGACTAGGCGATGTTCACAGCTCACTGTAGTTTCTTCGCCAGTGACAGTTTCTCACTGTAACTCTCTTACAGTGAGAGTTTCTACTACTCACTGTAGTTTCTTAGTTTACTGAGCAGTTGGTAAGAGTCAATGTGGACATACCAAATTTCCTTAGTTGCCTTAGGAAGCATAGGCACTTTTGTGCTTTCGTAGCATTGATGTGGGTGGACCAGGACAGATTGTTGGTGATTTGCACACCTAGAATTTGTTTTTTAAAAATAAATTTAGAGAACCGAATTATTTTTTTCCCAATTAAGGGGCAATTTAGCATGGCCAATCCATCTAACCTGCACATCTTTGGGTTGCGAGGGTAAAACCCACGCAGGCATGGGGAGAATGTGCAAACTCCACAGAGACAGTATTCCGAGGAATTTGAAGCTGACCACCATCAGCACCTCGGCACATTGATGCAGACAGGGGCGAGTATGATACTTCACTTCCTGAAGTCAATGACCAGATCCTTAGATTTACTGACGTTGAGAGAGAAATTGTTGTCGTTATACCACACCACTGGGTTCTCTATCTCCCTCCTGTACTCAGACTCATCGTTGTTTGGGACTTCATGAATCCGCAGTATTTTGCTTTAATTTAATAGAGAGTCTAACCATCTCCCTTTGACATTCAATGGCATTATTATCACTGCATTCACATGAACCAACATTCTGGGGGTTTATGTTGACCAGAAAATGAACTGGACTAGATACACACATATATATATACATACATATATATATATATATATATATACACACACACACAAACTATAGCGACAAGAGCAGATCAGAGGCTGCGATTTCTGTGGCGAGTAACTCACCTGACTCTACAAAGCCTGTGCATCATCTACAAGGCTTAAGTCAGGAATGTGAATAATCTCCATTTGCCTGGATGAATACAGCTCCAACATGCTCAAGAGGCTTGACATCATCCAGGACAAAGCAGCCACTTAACTGGCACCCTGTCCATCAGCTTAAACATTCACTTCCTCCCCCATTGGCACACAGTGGCAGCATCTGTAAAAATTCCATCGACAAGATACATTGCAGCAACTCACCAAGGCACCTTCAAGAGAACCTTCCAAACCTGCAACCTCTACCACCTCGAAGAACAAGGGTACCAGGTGCATGGGACACCACCACCTGCAACTTCCTCTTCAAGCCATACATCATCCTAACTTGGAACTATAACACCTTTCCTTCACTGTCACAGGGTCAAATTTATGAAAATTCCTGCCTCACAGCACTCTGGATATACCTACACCACATGGCCTATAATGGCTCAAGGTAGCAGATCACCATCATCTTCCCAAGGGTAATTAGGCATGGGCAATAAATGTTGCCCTCGCCATAGACACCCATACACTGAATTTTTTTTAAAAAAATCACTGAAAGGACAATGGTGCTCAGGAAATATTTTTTAATTGAGAAGATAGACAGTTTAGCTGAGTTGTCAGATAGATGGTGATGATATTTAATATGCATAAGTTTGAGGTAATATATTTTGGGAGAAAAGGCCAGGATAAACCTAATGAAAATACACAAGAGCATATAGAAGAACGGACAGACCTCGAGGTTCAAAAAAGGCATTTCCTGAAAGTCTCAACATCTTCAAAGCCAATAAGAGTACTTTTTATACCATTCCAGATGAACCAAGCCAAGGATTTGTTTTATCCGTGAGGCCCGGGATCATTGGTTCGGCTTCATTTAGAATATTGTCTCCTGAAAGCAGTTTGAGGTTCAGTCCAAGGTGAAGGGAGTCTCTTTCGAGATGGACATGTTCGCAGATTGATGAGAAAAGTAAAAATCTTGGATAAATTGTTCTAAAGTTAAATTAACAGTGAATGTAGAGAGAGTTCTGGATCTCAAGGGGGAAACCTAATTGTCAGCAGTCTACTAGGAGAGTGAAGTGCAGGGAGCAGGAGGACACTTAAATCAGGAACCAGAACAGTAATTTGAAACAAATCCTGTTCCATGAAGTTAAGACTGAGGCTCTAAGTTGACACACAGGACTGTAAGGTCCAGACCTGGAATAATGTGGACTTGTAAAAAGCCAGAGATCCAAGGAGGCCCAAAATTTGGTGACTCCTCAATTTCCATAGAATCCCTACAGCCCAGAGGGAGACCATTTGGCCCATCGGGTTTGCATCGAGCCTCCGAAAGATACCCATCTAGTCCCACTCCCCACCCTATCCCCATAATCCTAGGCATTTATCATGGCCAATCCACTGCACATCTTTGGACTGAAGGAGGAAAGCCACACAGTCATGGGGAGAACATGCAAACTCCACAGTCACCTAAAGCCCAAACTGAACATGGGTCCCTGGTGCCGTGAGGCAGCAGTGCTAACCACTGTGCCAGGCCTGTGGAGCAGTGGTGTTCCGTTGGCATAATGCAATACCAGAGAGTGCGTGTGGAAAGTGAAGCCAGAATGCATGTGGTGCTCCAGGGGAGAGGAAAATTGGAGGGAGAGGTTGAAAGTCTGGATGTGGATCCTTGGTGAAGACATAAGAGAAAGCGACATTTGGGAAAAGATTCCAAGGCGGGTTCTTCAAAAGAATAGATTGGAAATCCTCGGGTGAAAGAGTTCCAGTGAGGCCAGTTGGCTCAGTGTGACAAGCATCTGGGGAAGTTGGGGGGAAACTGATGAGAAATCTGTATTGGGCGACACCTGTCACTGGTTTCAGCATGCGGGTGGCAGGTTACTGAGCACAGTTCATTGGTTTACATGGACTGTGTACTTACTAAATCAGAGGACATTGGAGTATAAGTTTTGTAACTTGTGTTATCCTTACAAATCTGTATAAATACCTAAAATGGTATGGCTGGGTGAAGGAGTAGTGTAATATAGTTATTTCCTGGTTCAATAAATGTTTTATTATTTTGTTAAAAAGTATATCAGCAGTCTCTGTGGCTCTATTCAGTAGCCGCCCTCCATATTTCTAAACAAAAAAGTAAAAATTAGGATCTATCAACCCTAAGATTTGGACTTATCCAAATCAGTCAGCTGGGACCGTAGCTGGACTTACAAGGTAATCAATGGAACAAAAGGAGAAATTTGCAGAATTTGTTTTGTGCAAAGGATAGTTAGGACATGAATGCCCAATCAGAAACAAAATATTTGACATAAAACTTTGACAAGGGAATGGAGAAAAAAAACAGGAAATGGAACTCATATGGTACATGCTTGATGGGTTCAAAAGGTTCCTGCTCTAATTTTTCATGAGCACGCAGTTCGACAAAGTTCATTGATCCATTGAGCTACTGTGAGGGAGGTGATTTAATAATTTCATTTTCAGCAGTGCAGACGGAACAAAATAAAATTCTCAAATTTCATTTGAAAATATTTACTGAACTTTGTTTTTTTTCTTTTTGTTTACACTGAGTGCTGAATTTGGGTGCATTTGAGTGCTATAGTGAGAGTTTGGTGACTGAGTTAGGTGAGGAGGGAGCAAGGTCCTCCTTTCATTTTATTTCCTCAAAGAGCGCGAAGGGAGCTTACAGAGAGTGCAGCTGACTGGGAGCAGAGTTGGAGGGCAGAGTTCCAGTTGGTCCACAGGGCAGCTACATTCTGTAAGGTAAGAGTTGCTTGTTTTTGTTTTTTTTCAAAATTTGGGTTTAATTTTTAATTTAAATTTTTATTTTTTGTGGTTTTTTTTTAAATTGGGGGGGGGGCAGCAAGCTATCATTCTTTCATTTTGCAGAATCACAATTTTTGAGGGTTCACTTGGGAGAGTAGCAACAGTATAAGGGCCTAACGGGTATTTCATCTTTCTTTTTTTTCCCCCTTTAAATCTCTTTGTGAATTCAGATCAGAGGGGGTGGAGGCTAGTTGCATGCTCCTCCTGTAGGATGTAGGTAGTGAGGGATACCACCGCTGTCCCCACTGACTATACCTGTGGGAAGTGCACCCAACTCCAGCTCCTCAGAGACCGCATTAGGGAACTGGAGCTGGATGAATTTCGGATCATCCGGGAGGCAGAGGGGGTGATAGAGAGGAGTTACAGGGGGGGAGCCACACCCAAGGTACAGGACAAGAGTAGCTGGGTTACAGTCAGGGGAAGGAAAACGAACAGGCAGACAGTGCAGGATCCCTCTTGGCCATTCCCCTTCAAAACAAGTATACCGTTTTGGATGCTGTTGGGAGGGAGGGGGGATGACCTACCGGGGGAAGACCCTAGCGGCCAGGTCTCTGGCACTCAGTCTAGCTCTGTGGCTCAGAAGGGAAGGGGGAGAATAGAAAAGCAATAGTGATGGGAGATTCAATGGTTAGGGGAATGAATAGGAGATTCTGTGGTCGCGAGCGAGACTCCCGGAAGGTATGTTGCCTCACGGGTGCCAGTGATGTCTCGGAGAGAGTCTACAGGATTCTTAAGGAGGGTGAGCAACCAGAAGGCGGTGGTGCACATAGGCACCAACAACATAGCTAAGAAAAGGGATGAGGATCTAAAAAGTGATTTTAGGGAGTTAGGTTGGAAGCTAAAGAGCAGGACGAGCAGAGTAGTGATCTCAGGATTGCTACCGTGCCACGTGCAAGTGAGGCAAGGAACACAGAGCGAGTGCAGCTGAATACGTGGCTACAGGGCTGGTGCAGGAGGGAAGGCTTCAGAAATGTGGATCATTGGGATATCTTCTGGAGAAGGTGGGACCTGTACATGAAGGATGGATTGCACCTAAACTAGAGGGGCACCAATATCCTGGGTGGGAGGTTTGCTAGAGCTCTTCGGGGAGGGTTTAAACTAGTTTGGCAGGGGGATGGGAACCAGAGCTATGGATCAGAGGATAGGGTAGCTGTTGAGCAGGCAGAAATAGTATGCAGCAAGTCTGTGAGGAAGGATAGACAGTTGGTAGGGCAAAGTTGCACTCAGTGGAATGGGTTAAAGTGTGTCTGTTTCAATGCAAGGAGTGTCAGGAATAAGGGAGATGAACTTAGAGCATGGATCAGTACTTAGAACTACGATGTTGTGGCCATTACGGAGACATGGATTTCACAGGGGCAGGAATGGTTGTTAGATGTTCTGGGGTTTAGATGTTTTCAGAAGAATAGTGAGGGAGGTAAAAGAGGAGGGGGAGCACTGTTAATTAGGGAGTGCACCACAGCTGCAGAAAAGGAGGTAGTTGAGGAGGGTTTGTCTACTGAGTCAGTATGGGTGGAAGTTAGAAACAAGAAAGGAGCAGTCACTTTATTGGGAGTTTTCTATAGGCCCCCCAATAGCAGCAGAGAGATAGAAGAACAGATTGGGTGGCAGATCTTGGAAAAGTGCAGAAGTAGCAGAGTTGTTGTCATGGGTGACTTCAACTTCCCGAATATTGACTGGAACCTCCTTAGTGCAAATGGTTTGGATGGAGCAGATTTTGTCAAGTGTGTACAGGAAGCATTCCTGACTCAATATGTAGATAGGCCGACTGGGGGAAGAGGCCATATTGGACTTGGTGTTCGGCAACAAACCAGGCCAGGTGTCAGATGTCTCGGTGGGAGAGTATTTCGGTGACAGTGACCACAACTCCTTGACCTTTACCATAGTCATGGCGAGGGATAGGAACACACAGTATGGGAAGGTATTTAATTGGGGATGGGAAATTATACTGCTTTTAAACAGGAGCTGAGGAGCATAAAGTGGGAACAATTGTTCTTGGGGAAATGCACAACAGTAATGTGGGGATTGTTTAAGGAGCACTTGCTGCGAGTGCTGAATTGTTTTGTCCCACTGAGACGAGGAAGGAATGGTAAGGTGAAGGAGCCTTGGATGACAAGAGAAGTGGAGCTTCTAGTCAAGAGAAAGAAGAAAGCTTACGTAAGGTTGAGGAAGCAAGGATCTGACTTGGCTCAAGTGGGGTTACAAGGTAGCCAGGAAGGAACTCAAAAATGGACTGACAAAAGCTAGAAGGGGGCATGAAAAAGCCCTGGCGGGAAGGATTAGGGAAAACCCCAAGGCGTTCTACACTTAGGTGAGAAATAAGAGGATGATCAGAGTGAGAGTAGGGCCGATCAGGGATAGTGGAGGGAACTTGTGCCTAGAGTCTGAGGAAGAAGGGGAGGCCCTAAATGAATATTTTGCTTCAGTATTCACGAGAGAAAGGAACCTTGTTTCTCATGAGAACAGTGTGAACCAGGTTAATATACTCAAATAGGTTGATATTAAGAAGGAGGATGTGCTGGAAATTTTGAAAAGCATCAGGATAGATAAGTCCCCTGGGCCTGACGGGATATACCCAAGGTTACTACGGGAAGCGAGGGAGGAGATTGCAGCGCCGTTGGTGATGATCTTTGCGTCCTCACTCTCCACTGGAGTATTACCGGATGATTGGAGGGAGGCAAATGTTGTTCCCCTGTTCAAGAAAGGGAATAGGGAAATCCCTGGGAATTACAGACCCATCAGTCTTACGTCTGTGGTGAGCAAAATATTGGAAAGGATTCTGAGAGATAGGATTTATGATTATTTAGAAAAACATAGTTTGATTAAAGATAGTCAGCATGGCTTTGTGAGGGGCAGGTAATGCCTCACAAGCCTCATTGAATTCTTTGAGGATGTGACGAGACACTTTGATGAAGGTCGGGCAGTGGATGTGTATATGGATTTCAGTAAGGCATTTGATAAGGTTCCTCATGGTAGGCTCATTCAGAAAGTTAGGGGGCATGGGATACCGGGAAATTTGGCTGTCTGGATACAGAATTGGCTGGCCGAAAGAAGACAGCGAGTGGTAGTGGATGGAAAGTATTCCACCTGGAGGTCGGTGACCAGTGGTGTCCCGCAAGGATCTGTTCTGGGACCTCAGCTCTTTGTGGTTTTTATAAATGACTTGGATGAGGAAGTGGAAGGGTGGATTAGTAAGTTTGCCGATGACACGAAGGTTGGGGGAGTTGTAGATAGTGTTGAGGGTTGTTGCAGGTTACAGCAGGACATTGACAGGATGCAGAGCTGGGCTGAGAAGTGGCAGATGGAGTTCAACCTTGATAAATGTGAAGTGATTCATTTTGGAAGGTCGAATTTGAATGCTGAATACAGGATTAATTAAAGGTAGGATTCTTGGAAGTGTGGAGGAACAGAGGGATCTTGGGGTCCACGTACATAGATCCCTCAAAGTTGCCACCCAGGTTGATAGGGTTGTTAAGATGGCGTATGGTGTGTTGGCTTTCATTAGCAGGGGGATTGAGTTTAAGAGCTGCGAGGTTTTGCTGCAGCTTTATAAAACTCTAGTTAGACCACACTTGGAATAGTGTGTCCAGTTCTGGTCACCTCATTATAGGGAGGATGTGGATGCTTTGGAGAGGGTACAGAGGAGACTTACCAGGATGCTGCCTGGACTGGAGGGCATGTCTTATGAAGAAAGGTTGAGGGAGCTAGGGCTTTTCTCACTGGAGCGAAGGAGGCAGAGAGGTGACTTGACAGAGGGGGACAAGGTGATGAGAGGCATGGATAGAGTGGATAACCAGGGACTTTTCCCCAGGGTGGAAACGGCTGTCATGAGGGGACATAATTTTCAGGTGATTGGAGGAAGGTATAGGGGAGATGGCAGAAGTTGGTTCTTTACACAGAGTGGTGGGTGCGTGGAATGCACTGCCAGCAGAGGTGGTGGAGTCAGAGTCATTAGGGACATTTAAGCGACTCTTAGACAGACACATGGACAGCAGTAAATTGAAGCGGTGTAGGTTAGGTTGAGCTTAGATTAGGATAAATGGTCAGCACATCGTGGGCTGAAGGGCCTCTACTGTGCTGTGCTATGTTCTATGTTTTTGAAAACACAATCTAATTTGATCTTGAGGCAAATTTTGACGGACCCTGAGAAAACCTGTATGGACCAATGAAAGAAAGAAATTCCATTTCCACACAAGGAAATGTGTTGGGCTGAAGCATTTAAAAAACTATTTTTGATCTCATCCACATCCAAATGTCTCAAGTGCTGATAATTTTCATTTCTGGTGAGCACTGAAATTAAAACTGGAAACTATATACAGGAAGGATGTTCCACATAGACTGCAGAAAGAAACATCCAGTTTATTGGAACCTGAGCATCTGGGAACAGAAACATTACCAATAATTAACTCTTCAGGATTTGACGAGAACTCAGTTTCTCTGTCCAGAAATGCTGCCAGATCTGCTAAGTTTTTTCAGCATTTTTTGTTTTAATTGCAGATCTTCAGCATCTGCAGTATTTTTTTTTTAAACTTTAGAGTACCCAATTATTTTTTTTCCCATTAAGGGGCAATTTAGCGTAGCCAATGCATCGAACTTACACATCTTTGGGTGTGGTGATGAGACCCATGCAGACACGGGGAGAATGTGCAAACCCCACATGGACAGTGGCCCAGGGCCAGGATTAAACCCGGGTCCTGTTGCTCGTTTTAGCCTTAGTTTACTTGCTCTTGTTCTGTCACCTTTGCTCTTGAGTCGCCAGGTATCTTTCTGATACCGCCACATGGTTCAAGTCCGAGTAATGATCAATAATCCAACACACCGCTTAGTAAGAGTTAAATCAACGCACATTTATTACTTACAGTAATCAATACTGATACATTAATTCTACTTCTAAGCTACTTCCTACAACTAACAGGCCAATACTTAACTTTGGAAATGGCCCACCAGGTCAGGGAAACAAATGGCCTTTCGTATGGGTTCTGCGCCTGCGGGATTCAAAGCGGGTACAGGTCGATAGTCAGGAGTGCCTATCTCGTAGTAAGCGTTGGAGTAAGACTTACAGTTCTTGCGGCTGTTGTAGAAGGTCAGCAGAAGGGTCTCGAAGGGTGTGGAGAGAAGAGAGGGCGTTTGAACTTGGCCCCTATTCTTATAGTCCCCAGGGGCTTCCCGCCTTTCAGGGCGGACCCTGTACCTGGTTCCAAGTGATTGGACTTCGTCCCAATCACTTGGTTCGATATTCTCCAATGCTGGAGCGATTCCTTGATCGATGGGCGGTTTCGGGGGGTCATTCACCTCTCTTTGTGTGAGCTCCTGCTGGCGCTGAAAAGTCTGGGTTGGCTTTGTGTCTAATTTGTAGCATATTGTTCCCGGGATTGCTACTTACTATGCAGATGTCTGGCGTGTTGTTGTGTTGATGGCTGCAGGTATCGATTCTGTCTGGCTTCCCCAGAGGCGAATACACAGTTTTGCCTGCAGCTGCCTGTTTGAGTCCTGTTGGCTGATTTTCCCATCAGCCTCTTCTGTTTGCCATTTTAAATCGGGGTTTGGCCATTTGAACCGGCTACAGTCCTCAGTTCTGTAGGCAGCAGTGCTAACCACTGTGTCATTGCGCCGCCCAGTATTTTGTTTTTATTATGACTGGAACTTACTGCTTACAAGCATTTAATCATCCCTTTTTTTTCAAAAAAACAGATTGTTCCAATTTAAAATGATCTATGTCACAGGACTATGCATAATTGCTCTCTTTAAAATTGATTTGTTTTGCTGCAATGTTACAGCTCTTTAGGCAAAATTATTTACTCAGAAATACATAGAAGTTTAAAAAAAAAATGTTTTTTTTTTAAATTTTCATAAAATATCAATAACAAAATGAAAAAGGAACCCAACAGGGTTAAGTACAAAACACAGTCTGGAAAAGCAACCCTCCATACCCCCCTCCACATAGATAATAAATTAACATTAACACCCCGACTTAACACAACAGGTATATACACCCCCTCAGACCCTTCAGAGTAAATAACAAAAACAAAAATAAAGTAACCCCCCGCCCCCCGGAGTTGCTGCTGCATTGACCAATGTCTACCGTTCTGCCAGGAAGTCTAAGAACAGTTGCCACCGCCTAAAGAACCCTTGTACCGACCCTCTCAAGGCAAATTTCACCCTCTCCAATTTAATGAACCCTGCCATATCGCTGATCCAGGATTCCACGCTTGGGGGGCCTCGCATCCTTCCATGAAGAAGAATCCTTCGCCGGGCTACCAGGGATTCAAAGGCCAGTATACCGGCCTCTTTCGCCTCCTGCACTCCCGGCTCCTCTGCCACCCCAAATATTACGAGCCCCCAGCCCGGTTTGACCCTGGATCCTACCACCCTCAACACCGTCCTCGCTACGCCCTTTCAAAATTCCTCCAGCGCTGGGCATGCCCAGAACATATGGGTGTGGTTTGCTGGGCTCCCTGAGCACCTAACACACCTGTCCTCACCCCCAAAAAACCGGCTCATCCTTGTCCCAGTTATGTGTGCCCTGTGCAGCACCTTAAACTGTATGAGGCTGAGCCTCGCGCACGATGAGGAAGAGTTTACCCTCCCTAGGGCATCTGCCCACGTCCCTTCCTCAATCCCCTCTCCCAACTCCTCCTCCCACTTACTTTTCACCTCCACCACCGAGCCCTCCTCCTCCTCCTGCATCTCCACCACCGAGGCCTCCTCTTCCTGCATCACCTGGTAAGTTTCCGAGATCTCCCCCCCCCCCCCCACCGAGAGCACCCTGTCCTGTACTGTATGTGGCAGTAGCCGCGGGAATTCCACCACCTGCCGTCTGGCATACGCCCTTACCTGTAAGTACCTGAAGGTGTTCCCCGGGGGGAGCCCGTACTTCTCCTCCAGCTCACCCAGGCTCGCGAACTTCCCGTCCACAAACAGGTCCCCCAACTTTCGTATCCCTGCCCTGTGCCACCCCAAAAACCCTCCACCTGTTCTCCTTGGGGCGAACCGGTGGTTCCCCCGTATTGGGGTCCACACCGAGGCCCCAACTTCCCCCCTATGCCGCCTCCACTGCCCCCAAATTTTGAGGGCAGCCGCCACCACCAGGCTAGTGGTATACCTCCTTGGAGGGAGCGGCTGCGGCGCCGTTGCCAGTGCCCCCAGACTCGTACCCACACAAGACGCTGTCTCCAGCCTCTTCCATGCAGCCCCCTCCCCCTCCATCACCCACTTGCGCACCATCGCCGCATTGGCGGCCCAGTAGTACCCACAGAGGTTGGGCAGCGCCAGTCCCCCCCCATCTCTACTCCGCTCCAGGAACACCCTTCTCATCCTCGGAGTCCCTCGCGCCCACACAAACCCCATGATACTCCTGTTAACCAGCCTACAAAAAGCCTTCGGGATAAACACGGGGAGGCACTGGAACAGGAACAAAAACCTTGGGAGCACCGTCATTTTGACTGCACCCTACCCGCCAAGGACAGCGGCAACGCGTCCCACCTCTTGAACACCTCCTCCATTTGCTCCACCAGCCTTGTAAAATTAAGCCTGTGCAGGGCCCCCAGCTCCTGGCCACCTGGACCTCCAAATACCTGAAGCTCCTCTCCGCCCTTTTTAGTGGGAGCTCGCCAATCCCCCTCTCCTGGTCCCCTAGCTGAACTACGAACAGCTCGCTCTTCCCCATATTGAGCTTGTACCCCGAAAAGTCCCCGAATTCCCTAAGCATCCTCATTACCTCTGGCATTCCTCCCACCGGGTCCGCAGCAGGTCGTCCGCATAAAGCGACACCCTATGCTCCTCCCCACCCCGCACCAACCCCCTCCAGTTCCTTGACTCCCTCAGTGCCATAGCCAGGGGTTCAATCGCCAGTGCGAAGAGCAGGGAGGACAGGGGACACCCCTGCCTCGTCCCTCGGTGCAACCAAAAGTACTCGGACCTCCTCCTGTTTGTGGCCACTCGCCATCGGGACCTCATTCAACAGCCTAACCCACCTGACCAAACCCTCCCCAAACCCGAGCCTCTTCAGCACCTCCCACAGGTACCCCTACTCTACCCTATCGAAGGCTTTCTCAGCGTCCATCACCACCACTATCTCCGCCTCCTGCCGGCATCATGATAACGTTCAAAAGCCTCCGCACATTCGCGTTCAACTGCCTCCCCTTCACAAACCCCGTCTGGTCTTCATGGATGATCTGCGGTACACAATCCTCAAGACTAAGACCTTCGCCAGCACCTTGGCATCTACATTTAGCAAGGAAATCGGTCTGTAAGACCCACATTGCAGGGGATCCTGCTTGTCCCGCTTCAGGATCAAGGAGATCAGTGCCCAGGACATCGATGGGGGTAAAGCCCCCCCCCCCCCCCCCCCCCCCCCCCCCCGCCTCATTGAAGGTCCTGACTCGCAACGGGCCCAACAGGTCCATATATTTTTTATAGAATTCGACCCGGAAACCATCCGGCCCCGGTGCCTTCCCCGCCTGCATGCTTCCTATCCCTTTGGTCAGCTCCTCCAGCCCAATCGGGGCCCCCAATCCCGCCACCAGTCCCTCTTCCACCTTTGGAACCTCAATAGGTCCATGAAGCGGCCCATCCCTCCCTCCTCCCGTGGGGGCTCGGATCGGTACAATTCCTCGTAGAAGTCCCTGCAGACCCCATTGATGCCAACCCCACTCCGCACCATGCTCCCTTCCCTGTCCTTAACTCCCCCGATCTCCCTAGCTGCGTCCCACTTCCGAAGCTGTTGCGCCAGCATCTGGCTTGCCTTTTCCCCATACTCGTAAATCGCCCTCTGGGCCTTCCTCCACTGCACCTCCGCCTTCCTGGTGGTCACCAGGTCGAATTCGGCCTGGAAGCTGCGCCTCTTCCTCAACAATCCTTCCTCGGGCACCTCCGCGTACCTCCCGTCTTCCCTCACCATCTCCCCCACCAGCCTCTCCCTCTCCCCCCGCTCCCTGTGGGCCCTAATGGAGATCAGCTCTCCCCTCACCACCGCCTTCAGCACCTCCCATACAATCCCCACTCGGATCTCCCCGTTGTCGTTGGTCTCAAAGTACCTCTCCATACTTCCTCGGACCCGCTCGCTGACCTTCTAGTCCGCCAACAGCCCCACCTCCAAGCGCCACAGCGGGCGCTGGTCCCTCTCCCCCCCCCATCTCCAAGTCCACCCAATGCGGGGCGTGGTCCGAAATGGCTATTTCCGAATACTCAGTATCCTCTACTCTCGCTATCAGCGCCCTACTCATAATGAAAAAGTCAATTCGGGAATAAGCCTTATGGACATGAGAAGAACGAAATATTCCCTAGCCCCCGGCCTTGCAAATCTCCAAGGGTCCACCCCTCCCATCTGGTCCATAAACCCCCCTCAGCACTCTAGCTGCCACTGGCTTCCTCCCCGTCCTAGACCTGGAGCGATCCAGTGCCGGATCCAGCACCGTGTTAAAGTCTCCCCCCATTATCAGGCCCCCCACTTCCAAGTCTGGGATCTGACCCACCATACACCGCATAAAACCCGCATCGTCCCAATTCGGGGCATACACATTGACCAGTACCACCCTCTCTCCCTGCAACTTACCACTTACCTACGTACCTACCGCCATTATCTGCCACAATGCTCGACGCCTCAAATGACACCTTCTTTCCCACAAGCCCAGAGTGAAACACCTGACCTACCCACCCTTTCCTCAATCTGACCTGGTCTGCCACCTTCAGGTGTGTCTCCTGGAGCATAACCACATCCGCCTTGAGCCCCTTCAGGTGCGCGAACACGCGGGCCCGCTTAACCGCCCCATTCAGGCCCCTTACATTCCAGGCTATCAGCCGGATCAGGGGGCTAGCTGCCCCCCTCCCTCGCCGACTAGCCATGACCCCTCCTCAGCCAGCCATGCGCCCGCACCCCACCCGTTCCCCACAGCGGCATACCCCCGTCTCGACCCCCCCCCCCACTTGCTCCAGCACCTCCTTGACCATAGCAGCAGCAACTCGATTCTCCCCCCCCCCCCCCCCCCCCCCCCCGCCGCCTAGCCATGACCCCTCCTCAGCCAGCCATGCACCCGCACCCCACCCGTTCCCCACAGCGGCATACCCCCGTCTCGACCCCCCCCACTTGCTCCAGCTCCTCCTTGACCATAGCAGTAGCAACTCGATTTCCCCCCCCCCCACCCCCAGGACCCATCCTAGCTGATTTACTCTCCCCATTGCACTTCCGCACGTCAGCTGACTCCTGCTGATCCTGGCCACTCCCGCCTCTAAATACATAGAAGGTATGAGACATAAGCAGGTCAACCAGTCCATTTGGTACAAAAGCAAAATAGTGCAGATGTTGGAATAAAAATGTTAAATGCTGGAAGTACTCAGCAGATCTGACAGCACCGGCGGAGAAACAGAGCATTTTAGGTTCATAACATTTCATCAGAACTTGTATGTTACTTTGCTTTGCCAGTTCTTCAACTTCTCTTGCGAAAATACAGGACCAGTGTCTTGACAATAGCCTTTGGAAACGGAAGTTGTTAATTTGCAGCAATTTTAAGTTTTTCGCCTTTGCCCTTCTGAATCTCGATTGTTCTTTTTCAAAATGAAAATGGCCTGCTTTTTCCAATCAGATCTCTGCCTGGGAAAGAATGATAGAAACATAGAAAATAGGAGCATGAGACCATTCGGAATTTGAGCCTTCTCCAACATTCATTATAATTATGGCTGATTACCAAACTTAATCCCACTTTTCCCCCATATCCTTTGATCCCCTTCACCCTCAGTGCTATATCTAACTGCTTCTTGAAAACATGTAATGTTTTGGTCTCAATTACGTCCCGTGGTAACAAATTCCACAGGCCTACCACTCTGGGTGAAGAAATTTCTCCTTATTTCTGTCCTAAATGGTGACCCCGTATTCTCAGACTGTGGCCCCTGGTTCTGGACACACCCACCACCAGGAACATCTTTCCTGTATCTACCCTGTCATAGATAGAATAGAATTTACAGTGCAGAAGGAGGCCATTCAGCCCATCGAGTCTGCACCGGCTCTTGGAAAGAGCACCCCACCCAAGGTCAACACCGCCACCCTATCCCCATAACCCAGTAATCCCACCCAACACTAAGGGCAATTTATCATGGCCAATCCACCTAACCCGCACATCTTTGGACTGTGGGAGGAAACCGGAGCACCCGGAGGAAACCCATGCACACACGGGGAGGATGTGCAGACTCCGCACAGACAGTGACCCAAGCCAGAATCGAACCTGGGACCCTGGAACTGTGAAGCATTTGTGCTATCCACAAGGCTACCGTGCTGTCTAGTCCTGTTGGAATTTTATAGGTTTCTGTGAGATTCCCCCTCATTCTTCCGAAATCCAGCGTATACAATCATAACCGATTCAATCTCTCCTCATCTGACAGTCCCAGCATCCTAGGAATCAGTCTGGTAAACCTTCGCTGCATCCCTCCACAGTAGTCATTTTCAAACCCAGGGTCATGACCCGCGGGTGGGTGTCAGGAGGGTCGCGGGGCCATACATCGTGCTGTTCCCGATCACAGGAAGTAGTGTCCAATGGTACGACAGCTTTTAAAAATGCTGTGCGCAGGCATGAAGCCCAGCGGGGCAGAATGCCTCCTCCTGACGTCCGTGTGCTGACCCAGGAGCAGATTATTTTTTAAATATAAATTGCTGGAGTCTTCCTGACTGGATCCCTGTATGCTGACGTCGATTTCAGCGGGAGCGGAGCAGGTTAGTCAATTTCAGCGGGAGCAGTGCGCAAGTGATTTCTGGGAGGTAAGTTTCTCCTTTAAAAACACTTGTCTTTGCAGGAGCAGGCCAGTCGATTTCAGCGGGAGCGGAGCAGGTTAGTCAATTTCAGTGGGAGCAGTGCGCAAGTGATTTCTGGGAGGTACGTTTCTCCTTTAAAAACACTTGTCTTTGCAGGAGCAGGCCAGTCGATTTCAGCGGGAGCGGTGCGTTAGTGATTTCTGGGAGACCTTCACAGGAGCAGGCTAGTCAATTTCAGCGGTAAACACTTACCTGGTCCCGTTTTCGGTCCCTCTTTGTTTTAAAAAAAAAAAAAAAATTTTTTTAGTGTTTAAGGCGGGAACAGGAAGTTCGACCCGCGGACTTCTGGGAAGACCCTCACCAATAGATTCTGGTGGAGAGGAAACCCGAGACACTACACGTGTAGTGTCTCCCACCCGCCCTCCTCCTCTAACCTAATAATAAAACCCATTGGTGTGAGGTAAGTACCATATTTTATTATTATTTTTTTTTTGTTTAATTTAATTTAGTTGTTAGCCAGATCTTGGTAGAAAGTTAGAGGGATGGCAGGGAAGGGAGTGCAATGTTCCTCCTGCAGGATGTTTGAGGTGAGGGATGCCGTTAGTGTCCCTGCTGATTTTACCTGCAGGAAGTGCTGCCATCTCCAGCTCCTCCAAGACCGAGTTAGGGAACTGGAGCTGGAGTTGGAAGAACTTCGGATCATGCGGGAGGCAGAGGGGGTCATAGATAGCAGCTTCAGGGAATTAGTTACACCAAAGATTGGAGATAGATGGGTAACTGTAAGAGGGACTGGGAAGAAGCAGTCAGTGCAGGGATCCCCTGCGGTCGTTCCCCTGAGAAACAAGTATACCGCTTTGGATACTTGTGGGGGGGACGACTTACCAGGGGTAAGCCATGGGGTACGGGCCTCTGGCACGGAGTCTGTCCCTGTTGCTCAGAAGGGAAGGGGGGAGAGGAGCAGAGCATTAGTAATTGGGGACTCGATAGTCAGGGGCACAGATCGGAGATTTTGTGGGAGCGTGAGAGACTCACGTTTGGTATGTTGCCTCCCAGGTGCAAGGGTATGTGATGTCTCGGATCGTGTTTTCCGGGTCCTTAGGGGGGAGGGGGAGCAGCCCCAAGTCGTGGTCCACATTGGCACTAACGACATAGGTAGGAAAGGGGACAAGGATGTCAGGCAGGCTTTCAGGGAGCTAGGATGGAAGCTCAGAACGAGAACAGAGTTATCATCTCTGGGTTGTTGCCCGTGCCACGTGATAGTGAGATGAGGAATAGGGAGAGAAAGCAATTAAACATGTGGCTACAGGGATGGTGCAGGCGGGAGGGATTCAGATTTCTGGATAACTGGGGCTATTTCTGGGGAAGGTGGGACCTCTACAGACAGGATGGTCTACATCTGAACCTGAGGGGCACAAATATCCTGGGGGGGGAGATTGGTTAGTGCTCTTTGGAGGGGTTTAAACTAATGCAGCAGGGGCATGGGAACCTGGAATGTAGTTTTAGGGTAAGGGAGAATGAGAGTATAGAGGTCAGGAGCACAGATTTGACGTCGCAGGAGGGGGCCAGTGTTCAGGTAGGTGGTTTGAAGTGTGTCTACTTCAATGCCAGCAGTATACGAAATAAGGTTGGGGAACTGGCAGCATGGGTTGGTACCTGGGACTTTGATGTTGTGGCCATTTCGGAGACATGGATAGAGCAGGGGCAGGAATGGATGTTGCAGGTTCCGGGGTTTAGGTGTTTTAGTAAGCTCAGAGAAGGAGGCAAAAGAGGGGGAGGTGTGGCGCTGCTAATCAAGAGCAGTATTACGGTGGCGGAGAGGATGCTAGATGGGGACTCATCTTCCGAGGTAGTATGGGCTGAGGTTAGAAACAGGAAAGGAGAGGTCACCCTGTTGGGAGTTTTCTATAGGCCTCCAAATAGTTCCAGGGATGTAGAGGAAAGGATGGAGAGGATGATCCTGGATAAGAGCGAAAGTAACAGGGTAGTTATTATGGGAGACTTTAACTTTCCAAATATTGACTGGAAAAGATTTAGTTCGAGTACAATAGATGGGTCGTTTTTTGTACAGTGTGTGCAGGAGGGTTTCCTGACACAATATGTTGACAGGCCAACAAGAGGCGAGGCCACGTTGGATTTGGTTTTGGGTAATGAACCAGGCCAGGTGTTGGATTTGGAGTTAGGAGAGCACTTTGGGGACAGTGACCATAATTCGGTGACGTTTACGTTAATGATGGAAAGGGATAAGTATACACCGCAGGGCAAGTGTTATAGCTGGGGGAAGGGCAATTATGATGCCATTAAACGTGACTTGGGGGGGGATAAGGTGGAGAAGTAGGCTGCAAGTGTTGGGCACACTGGATAAGTGGAGCTTGTTCAAGGATCAGCTACTGCGTGTTCTTGATAAGTATGTACCGGTCAGGCAAGGAGGAAGGCGTCGAGCGAGGGAACCGTGGTTTACCAAAGAAGTGGAATCTCTTGTTAAGAGGAAGAAGGAGGCCTATGTGAAGATGAGGTGTGAAGTTTCAGTTGGGGCGATGGATAGTTACAAGGTAGCGAGGAAGGATCTAAAGAGAGAGCTAAGACGAGCAAGGAGGGGACATGAGAAGTATTTGGCAGGTAGGATCAAGGAAAACCCAAAAGCTTTCTAGAGGTATGTCAGGAATAAGCGAATGACTAGGGAAAGAGTAGGACCAGTCAAGGACAGGGATGGGAAGTTGTGTGTGGAGTCTGAAGAGATAGGCAAGATACTAAATGAATATTTTTCGTCAGTATTCACTCAGGAAAAAGATAATGTTGTGGAGGAGAATGCTGAGACCCAGGCTATTAGAATAGATGGCATTGAGGTACGTAGGGAAGAGGTATTGGCAATTCTGGACAGGCTGAAAATAGATAAGTCCCCGGGTCCTGATGGGATTTATCCTAGGATTCTCTGGGAGGCCAGGGAAGAGATTGCTGGACCTTTGGCTTTGATTTTTATGTCATCATTGGCTACAGCAATAGTGCCAGAGGACTGGAGGATAGCAAATGTGGTCCCTTTGTTCAAAAAGGGGAGCAGAGACAACCCCGGCAACTATAGACTGGTGAGCCTCACGTCTGTAGTGGGTAAAGTCTTGGAGGGGATTATAAGGGACAAGATTTATAATCATCTAGATAGGAATAATATGATCAGGGATAGGCAGCATGGCTTTGTGAAGGGTAGGTCATGCCTCACAAACCTTATCGAGTTCTTTGAGAAGGTGACTGAACAGGTAGACGAGGGTAGAGCAGTTGATGTGGTGTATATGGATTTCAGCAAAGCGTTTGATAAGGTTCCCCACGGTAGGCTATTGCAGAAAATACGGAGGCTGGGGATTGAGGGTGATTTAGAGATGTGGATCAGAAATTGGCTAGCTGAAAAAAGACAGAGGGTGGTGGTTGATGGGAAATGTTCAGAATGGAGTTCAGTTACAAGTGGAGTACCACAAGGATCTGTTCTGGGGCCGTTGCCGTTTGTCATTTTTATCAATGACCTAGAGGAAGGCGCAGAAGGGTGGGTGAGTAAATTTGCAGACGATACTAAAGTCGGTGGTGTTGTCGATAGTGTGGAAGGATGTAGCAGGTTACAGAGGGATATAGATAAGCTGCAGAGCTGGGCTGAGAGGTGGCAAATGGAGTTTAATGTAGAGAAGTGTGAGGTGATTCACTTTGGAAGGAATAACAGGAATGCGAAATATTTGGCTCATGGTAAAATTCTTGGAAGAGTGGATGAGCAGAGGGATCTAGGTGTCCATGTACATAGATCCCTGAAAGTTGCCACCCAGGTTGATAGGGTTGTGAAGAAGGCCTATGGAGTGTTGGCCTTTATTGGTAGAGGGATTGAGTTCCGGAGTCAGGAGGTCATGTTGCAGCTGTACAGAACTCTGGTACGGCCGCATTTGGAGTATTGCGTACAGTTCTGGTCACCGCATTATAGGAAGGACGTGGAGGCTTTGGAGCGGGTGCAGAGGAGATTTACTAGGATGTTGCCTGGTATGGAGGGAAAATTTTATGAGGAAAGGCTGATGGACTTGATGTTGTTTTCGTTGGAGAGAAGGTTAAGAGGAGACTTAATAGAGGCATACAAAATGATCAGGGGGTTAGATAGGGCGGACAGTGAGAGTCTTCTCCCGCGGATGGAAATGGCTGACACGAGGGGACATAGCTTTAAACTGAGGGGTAATAGATATAGGACAGAGGTCAGAGGTAGGCTCTTTACGCAAAGAGTAGTGAGGCCGTGGAATGCCCTACCTGCTATAGTAGTGAACTCGCCAACATTGAGGGCATTTAAAGTTTTTTGGATAAACATATGGATGATAATGGCATAGTGTAGGTTAGATGGCTTTTGTTTCGGTGCAACATCGTGGGCCGAAGGGCCTGTACTGCGATGTATCGTTCTATGTTCTATGAGTTCTGGATGTGAGAGAGATCCACCATTTTGCAGCTGCCAACAATGCTGGTGTGAACTCCAGGGCCTCTGGTGAACAACCCATGAAGAAGCTGAGAACAGGAACAAAGCAGCATAAAGATGATTACTTGAGGTATGGGTTTATTAGTGCCATGCAAATCAGGATTGCAAGTTCATGTGTGTCATATGCAGGGAAGCACTGGCAAACATTGAATAACAAAGCAAGTGAGATCAAGCAGGCTGACCAGTCACATTAAAGCTAGTTGAAAATGGCGGGTTGCAAAGTTCGGGTGGTTTGGTCGTGAAGCATAGCCAGTTGGTAAAATTGGGTCCCGGGCAAAAGAAGTTTGGAAAACACTGCTCTAGAGCAAGGATATTCTTCCTCAGAAAAGGAGACCAAAACTGCACACAATATTCCAGGTGTGGCCTCATCAAGGCCCTGTATAATTGCAAGATATCCCTGCTCCTGTACTCAAATATTCTCGCTATGAAGGCCAACGTACCATTTGCCTTCTTTACCACTTGCTGTATCTGCATGCTTACCTTCAGTAACTGGTGGACGAGGACACCCAGGTCTCATTGCACATTCCCATTCCTGATTGATGGTCATTCTGATAATAGCCTGCCTTCTTGTTTTTGCTACCAAAGCGTATAACCTCACATTTCTCCAAATTATACTACATCTGCCATTCATTTGCCTATTCACTCAACTTGTCAAAATCACACTTCATATTTCTGCATTCTCCTCACAGCTGACCCTCCAACACGACTTGGTGTCATCTGCAAATTTGGAGATATTACATTTTGTTCCCTCATCTAAATCATTAACATAAATTGTGAAAAGCGGGGGTCCTTGCACCGCTCCCTGCAGTACCCCACTAGTCACTGCCTGTCAATTTGAAAAAGACCCATGAATTTGTACTCTGGTTCCTGTCTGCCAACCACAGTTGTCATAGTGGTCAGAGTTTGAGGATAAGGGATAAACCTTTTAGGGCTGAGGTGAGGAGAAATTCCTTCACCGAGAGAGTGGTGAATCTGTGAAATTCGCTACCACAGAAAGTAGTCGAGGCCAAAATGTTGTGTAATTTCTGTTGGAATTTGTTTACTTTTATCAATGACTTCCAATTTTATATGGTTTGCTGCTTTTTTCATGTCAATAATTTTTTGATTGCTGTAACTTTATTTTATTCAGTTATGTAAATCCTTTGGTATTTTATGCATGCAACAAATTAAATCACAGAAGCAAAGTTCGAGATGAGTATTTCCAACTAAAGATATTGTGACACTGGATTATTAATGTCATTGATGGATCTTTGATTTGCTTGAGCACTTTATTTATTTGCAGTCTCCCTGAAAGATGGATTTTTTTTTTCAGTTTCACCATCAAGCATTTCCATGCCTGCTAAATTATTAGTTCAATAGGTGGAAAACAGCTCTGCCCTCGCAATATAATGGGATTCAAGCTTCAGAAGAACACCTCCTACTGTGTGACCCTTTTAGAAACTCTATGGAAGAGGTAAAGGCAAATAAAAGTCTCATGATTTGTGAAACATCAAATAACAAGTTGGATGAAAGAACTTGTGTCTATGTGGTACTCTTAGAACATGGCTACACAGGACTGGAATTCAAATCACAGACCCCTGATAAGAACACACTTAAGAACAAAGCCTAATTATTCTTACTTGGAATACAGATTCAAATAAACACATACGGTTCCAAATCGCATTCCTGAATGGCAATAACCATTTGCCTGCCGATCATGTGATACAGATGATCAAACTTGGCTTTCAGAATAAATTTACCCAGTCTTTAATTTTTAAAAGGTATCGAGAGAGTTGGTACATCCAAAAGCTGTAATTAGGTAACATTTAGGTAATTGGGCAGCACGGCAGCACAAGTGATTAGCACTGTGGCTTCACAGCGCCAGGGTCCCAGGTTCGATTCCCTGCTGGGTCACTGTCTGTGCGGAGTCTGCACGTTTCCCCCGTATCTGCGTGGGTTTCCTTCGGGTGCTCCGGTTTCCCCCCCACAGTCCAAAGACATGCAGGTTAGGTGGATTGGTCTTGATAAATTGCCCTTAGTGACCAAAAAATATTAGGACGGATTATTGGGTTACGGGGATAGGGTGGAAGTGAGGGCTTAAGTGGGTCGGTGCAGACTCGATGGCCGAATGGCCTCCTTCTGCACTGTATGGTCTATGTTCATTTAATTGTCCTTTTTAACAATTGTTTTCAACAAGACATAAATAAAGTGCTGGCAATCTAAGTAAGACTAGAGAACGCTGGAAACATTCAACAAGTTAGGTGGCATCCCGAAAGAAACAAATACTGTTAACATTGTAGGAGTAGACCTTCATCGGCACTAAGCAGAAAGGCTGTGGTTGAACTGTTAAAACAATGATGTACACTAAAATATTGTCCGAATAAAGGTAAAAACGCAATTTATTTTTCCAAGGACTGAAAGTTTTTTTAATTTGAGAAACAAATGCTTATGTCACATTTTTACAGCATTTGGGAAACAATACTGAAAATAAACAACCCCTTTAGAATAAACTTAGAACATATGCCAGTGTATAACACACAGGCAAAACCTAGGATATCATACCAGTGACAGGTAGGTACTATTACTCTTTCATTAACTTGAAAGATCTATAACTAATAAGTACCACTGCATCTTCATCCAAGTGGAAGACTCCTGACAACATTACCGGTGTAATATTTCTCAGTCTAAGGTGGACTGATAACATTTCAGTGCTTACACAAACAGAAGTGTCAAAACTGTTCACATTTCCTTCTTTAAAAAAAGCATAAAAGAAACAAAAGTATATATTTACAACCATTTTAAAAGCTGCAGTTTTTCAATATAGTTACTATTAATATTGAAACCTATTTACCAAAAAAAATTCAACTGCATTTTAAAATCAATAGAATTTTAACCAATCAGATAACAAGATAGCAGCATGAGCGCACATATTTGAGTGACATCTTGAATAGTTGACCTACCAGCCACACACAGGTGCAAACATTGTTGTAATTGTAATATTTTCTAAGAACTATGTGAAGATACTGAAGCAGCAGAGAATTAGCAACTTACAGTAAACTATAATTAATGTAAGGCTTACATGGTAAAGATCAGGAACAATGCATTCAGACAACTTATCCTTTTCTATGTGCCAATAATGAAGGTAACATTCTTAAGACAATGAATACTGGACTCCCCACACACATCAACAAACATAAAAATCAACAGCTCAGAGTCATGATACAAATTTCTAATTTTACTCCTTGGAAAGATACTAAGGAGCTTTTTTATGATCTCGAGATCTGTAAAGATTAAAAAGACACTTGTTTTGGTTGCATTGGGAAACATTTTTGAATCTGTGGTGAATTTTCCACACAAATTGGCGAAACTGAGGAAGTAGAATGGAGACACTTCCTATTTTGGTTAATCAAATATCAGTAACAGCAAATTTGAAATATGCAACACTTTACACAGAATAGTTGTGTAAAATATAATAAATAATTTCCTTATAACAATTAAAAACTCAATTTGCCACTTAGCTTCTTTTGGATGGTAACTTGCTGATCTTGGCTGGGCCATTCTATACAATTCTGAATAATGAGGCCAAAATAGGTGTCTTATTCTTAAAGAGCCGAGTTATCAGAGGCCACTGACATACTTGCCACTCATCCCTTTGGCGCTTGAAACAAGACATCACCTTGTGAATCTTGCTTCCCAGGTTAAGGAAACCTGTGCATTTACAGAAACATTTGAACTTAAATTTAAAATTACTGACATTCTCCATTTTAATCAATTTTGAGACTGATCTCGATGATAGGTGCAACATCAATGTTACTAACAGTTAAAAAATCTCACAAAAGTATCAATGCATGACAGTGTGTTATCTGATTACCTCCTTCAACATAACAATGCAAAATTTCCAGGCAAACACACATGTTTAAGCCACGACTTATTGTAAAATAAAGAAATATAAGGAATTGGTTCAAACAGTAACTGAAGCAGTAGTCAGATAATAAAGGCTCCATTTGCTCAATTCTGCAGAAAGATCCACCAACTACCTTCAAAACCCAAATAAACAGCAGGCAGAAGCCATGATAACCTAGCAGTGACGAACACTGGATGTTTTTGTACCCCAGGCATCTCAGAGAGTGCTTACATTCATGAACAGCTAAATATGGAGCTATTTGTATGGCACTGAAATGTTGAATGGGGGGGGGGGGGGGGGTTTGGGGGGAATGGAAGAGCAAAATGAGTTAAACAATGCTCGAGATTAAAGGTTTGGCAGAACAATCTGAAAATACAGCTCAGTGCATTGATTCAGTGACAATAAGGCACAATACCCAGGGTATCTCATTCAACATATATCTGCATTATAGATGCACAAGCCAGAATTAGAACCAATCATCATAAAATACCTCACCCCTTCCCTGAAAAAAGCCATGTGTACCAAGAACAAGTATTAAAAGATACAATGAGTAAAGTGGAAATGTACAGGTTCAAAGGCAAGTTGAAACTGAAACACAATAGGACTGATAAAATTACCGAAGAATCAACTTGGACCTGTGAATTAAAGAAAAACAGAGAGAAGAGCATAATTTGAAAATGTTCTTAAGTTGATTTCTGAGCAATTATATATAATAGGTGCTACATTCCATTCCAAAATGTTTTATATCTATTGCAATCAGTGTACTTAATTGCCTTTAAACTCAACACTGATCAGAAATGTCGAAGTTTCCTCCTTCTCATCTTTCCAATCAATTGAGTCAACTTCAGTACTCAAATTTGAGTAGAAACAATTTTTTTTTTGTGAAGCACCAGCTCAGCATACTCGCCAGTCCAACTGCATTCACAACTCGTGCTGCTTTCTCCCCCCTTTATTATCTCTATTGAATTCTGTTGTCAGGAGCTCAGAAGTATTGGAAAAGAGAAACAATAGGAAAGGAACAATAGACTTCCGGTGGCTGCCACGGAGTGAATGGTGGCACATAGGGCAGCTCTGGCTCGAAGGCGTTGGTTTGGGCCCTTTATACTAGTTAGTAAGGTAGCTCCGGCAGGAAAGTGGTGCAAAAAGTGTAGAGGAAGAGGTTCTCTCTAAGATTGGCATGTCTACTGGTTGCCAGACCCAGCATAAAACAGTTAAAGACCTGGCTAATGAGTTGGAGGGGACCTGTGGCGCAAAAACAATTGCGAGAATGGCGGAGGGGAAAGTGTTGTCGCTAGTGGGAAAGCCCCAGATGAAACAGTTGATGGCCTTCATCAAAGATGAATTTCGCCAGCAAAGGAAGGAGATGCATGGCGACTGGTCGAAGGACATCGAGGGAGCAGTAGCATCTCTGCGAGGATCGATGAACGACATAGAAAAGTACCTTGAGAGAGGCGACGATATTAGAGGTGGAGAAAGTGGTGCCTGACCAGAGCAGCGATCAGATTGTGTCCCTGGAGGCGGGGATCTATGCAAGTCACTGAGAGTGAAGGTCAAGGAGCAGGAGAACAGGTCCAGGCAGCAGAACCTGCGAATTGTGGGTCTGCCAGAGGGAGTGGAAGGAACGAACACCACAAAATATGTGTTGGCAATGCTGGCCGGGCTGTTGGAGAAGAGGGTGCTGGACAAGGCCCCAGAGGTGGACAGGACCCATAGGTCTCTAAGGCAGAAGCCAAGAGCTGGGGGGCCGCAGCGGGCGGCGATGGTGTGATTGCACAAGTTTGTAGAAAAAGAGAAGCGAGACTGTGAATGGGAGGTGAATCATGTCCGAATATACCACGACATTGGTGAGGAGCAGGCAAAGAGGCATGCTGGATTCAACAGGCCAAGGCGGTGTTGTACCGAAGGAAGATTCGGTTTAGGGTTTTGTGCCCAGCGAAATGGTGGGTCACATTTGAAGGCTGGGAGTATTATTTTGAAACGCCAGAAGAAGCCAATGACTTTATAAGGGACTATAAACTGGGGAAGAACGGAGAGTTGGTGTGAGATGGAGGAGCTATAAAAAGAACAAGAAAAGTACATCACAGGTACAGGCCCTTCAGCCCTCCAAGCCTGTGCCAATCATGATTCCAAACTAAAAAAAAAACCTCTGCTCTTACCCAGTCCGTATCCCTCTATTTCTTTCCTATTCATGTATCCACCCAGATGCCTCTTAAATGTTGCTCATTTATCTGCTTCCACCACATCCTCTGACAGCGCGTAACAGGCACCCACCACTCTCTGCGTGAAAAACGTACCCTGCACACCTCCCTTAAACTTTCTTCCTCTCACCTTGAACTGGTGTCCCCTTGAAAATTGACACTTCCACTCTTGGAAAAAGCCTCTGATGATCCATCCTGTCTACGCCTCTCATAATTTTGCAGACCTCTATAGGTCTCCCCTCAGCCTCCGTCTTTCCAGTGAAAATAATCCTAGTTTATTCAACCTCACAGCCAACACCCTTGAGACCAGGCATCATCCTGGTGAACCTTCTTTGCACACTCTCCAAAGCTTCCAGATCCTTCTGATAACGTGGTGACCAGAACTGCAAGTAATACTCCAAATGCGGCCTAACCAAGATTTTATATAGCTGCAACATGATTTCCCAACTTCTGTACTGCCCTGGCTGATGAAGGCAAGCTTGCCATATGCCTTCTTAATCACCTTGGCCACCTGTGTTGCCGCTTTTAGGGAACTGAAAATGAAATGAAAATCGCTTATTGTCACAAGTCGGCTTCAAATGAAGTTACTGTGAAAAGCCCCTAGTTGCCACATTCCGGCGCCTGTTCGGGGAGGCTGTTACGGGAACCTGTGGACCTGCACGGCCAGATCCCTCGGTAATGTTAATCCTATAGTATATCTGCAAAGATTGGAGTTTTTTCTTCGGGGAGTTCTAAGTTTAAGTAACCTTTAAAACTTATCTGGATAGACACATGAACAGACGGGGTATAGAAGGATACAGGCGGTTGGTCTAGATATGACACGTAATTGGACCAGGCTTGGAGGATCGAAGAGCCCGTCCCTGTGCTGTACTGTTCTTTTTTTCCTTCTTCTCTCATATGTATATGGTGTTTTTACGGGAATTGAAATGAAAAATGAAATGAAATGAAAATCGCTTATTGTCACAAGTAGGCTTCAAATGAAGTTACTGTGAAAAGCCCCTAGTCGCCACCTTCCGGCGCCTGTTCGGGGAGGCTGTTACGGGAATTGATTTCTTTGTGGTGAGTCGAGCGGTGTTGATAGGCTGGTGGGGGCGGAGTCTGCAGGAATCGTGATTTTGGATCATGCGCCGCATTGGCTGGAGGTGAGGCTTAGCTCGGGGCAAGTGCAGAGGCCGGGATGGAGGCTGGATTCGGGTCTTCTGGCAGATGAGGGGTTTTGTGAAAAGGTGAGGTCGGTGATTGGGGATTACATGGAGCTGAATCAGAATAGGGAGGTGTCAGCGGCCACGTTCTGGGAGGCGTTGAAGATGGTGGTCCGAGGGGAGATTATTTTGTTCAAGGCGCATAGGGATAGGAGGAGGAGGGAGGAGCATGGACGGTTGCGGACAAGATTAGTCGAGGTGGACAGGAGATACTTGGGGGCTCCCACTAAAGAGCTGTTGGCGGAGAGGAAGAGGTTGCAGGGGTAGTTCGAAAGGTTGACGATGGGAAAGGCGATGGGGCAGCTATGGAGGGCGCAATATGAATATGGAGAGAAGGCGAGCCAAATGCTGGCCCACCAGCTGCGGAGGCTGACTGCATCCAGGGAAATTCGAAGGGTGCGAGTAGAGAAGGGGGAGGTAGTTTCAGAGCTGGGGAGGTGTTCGGGGGTACTATAAGAAGCTGTACAGGGTCGAGCCAGGTGGAGAGGAAGGGGATATGGAGACAGTTTTTAGATGGGTTGGAGGGAGAGAGGAGGCAGGCTTTGGAGGAGTCGCTGGTGCTGAGGGAGGTGATTGACAGCATTAGGGAGATGAAGTCGTGGAAAGCTCCAGGGCGGGATGTCTTTGTGGCACTTTCACAAGGCGTTTGCGGCAGAGTTGGTACCGCATGTGTTCGGGATGTTGGTAGTGAGGTATTGGAGAAGGGTGGGCTGCAAGAGACACTGACACAGGTATCGATCACGCTAATCCCAAAGAAGAGGAAGGATCCGTTGTTGAACACAGATGTGAAAATGTTGACTAAGTTAGTGGTTGGGAGGATGGAGGGATGTGTGCCAAAGGTGGTTACTGAGGGTCAAACAGGTTTTGTGAAGGGCAGGCAGCTCTATAGTAACATCAGGAGGCTGTTACATGTGGTTCGAACTCCATCAGCGGGGCCGATGCTGGAGGTTATTATCTGTATGGATGCTGAGAAAGCTTTGATCGGGTGGAGTGGGGGTATTTATTTGAGATCTTGGATAGGTTTGGGTTTGGCCTGAAGTTTGTAGCATGGGTACGTCTGTTGTATGTAGCCCCGGTGGCAAATGTACTTACAAATGAGATGAGTTCATGAAGTTTTGGACTGCACAGGGGAACGAGACAGGGGTGTCCGCTGTTGCTGGCGATAAAGCCCTTGACGATGACCCTTGGGGGATCAGTGAAGTGGCAGGGGATTGTGAGGGGGAACAGGTAGCACCGGGTGTCATTGTCCGTGGACGATCGCTTGTTGTTTGTGTCGGACCCACTGGAGTATGGGTAGGATTATGGAAATATTGAAGAGGTTTTGGGCCATCTCTGGGTAAAATTTACATGTCGGGAAGAGCGAGGTGTTTCCGTTGCATGCGGCGGGGTGGGGGGGGCAAACTTGGGGGTGTTGCCCTTTTAAGGTAACTACGGAAAGGTTCAGGTATTTGGGGATTCAGGTGACAAAGGAATGGGCTACGATGCACAGGTGAAATTTGACAGCATTGGTGAAGGAGATTGGGGGGGATTTTAAGAGACATCACACCTGACATAGGCAGGGAGGGTAAAGATGAACGTGCTGCCAGACCTAGTTTTCCAGACCCTCCTGATCTTTCTCCCCAAGCCTTCTTCCGGAAATTGCAGGCAGTGATTTTGGAGTTTGTATGGGCAGGGAAGGTGCCGAGGTAAAGTGGGGGGGGGGGGGGGGGGGAAATCGGCTGGGGACTGTGGTGTGAGGCAATGCATAGTGTAAATTCTTTTTTTTTTTTTTAAATCTAAATTTAGATTACCCAATTATTATTTACAATTAAGGGGCAATTTAGCGTGGCCAATCCACCTACTCTGCACATTCTTGGGATATGGGGGCGAAACCCATGCAGACACGGGGAGAATGTGCAAACTCCACACGGACAGTGACCCAGAGCCGGGATCAAACCTGGGGCCTCAGTGCCGTGAGGCAGCAGTGCTAACCACTAGGCCACCGTGCTCCCCTGCATAGTGTAAATTCAACCTTCTCCTGCACGAGGATGAGCTTGATTCAGTTCAAGGTAGTGCACAGGGTACATATGATCCAGGGAGGATGAGTGGGTTCTTCCAAGGGATGCAACAAGTGTTGGCGAATCGTGTGCACATGTTCTGGGGTTGCTAGAACCTGGAGAGATACTGGGAAGTGGTGTTTGGGACATCATCTAAGATTGTGGGGGTGGTCAAGCCCAATGTTTGCAACCTTTGGGGTATTGAAAGTGCCAAAGCTGATGGAGGGGAGGGGACCAATGTTGTGGCCTTCGCCTCACTAATTGCCGGAAGGATCTTGCTGAATTGAATTGGAGGTCGGATACGCCGCCGGGGGTGGCGGCCTGGCTGTACCGATATTCTCCAATTGGAAAAGACTAAATTTGAGTTGAGGGGCTCAGTGGAGGGCTTCAAGACATGTTCAGGGTTGTTCATGTTTGAGGAACTGTTCGTCGATATGGGGGCTGGGCTAAAATTGTACAAACTGTGTTCTGAGTTTGTAGAGTGTATTGTTGTACATGTTGCTGTTTTCTACACATGTTTGGAATAAAATACATTTTTTTTTAAAAAGGAAAGGAACAGTAGAACAAAAGAAACTCAAGTGAGGAAATCAGATTAAAAATGTGAACATAAAGAAATAAAATGAAACATGTGCATAGTTTGTTCGGGGCATCTTACCTGTAACTCAGTCCATTAACACAGATTTTTTTTTTTCCAATTGCCTGACAGACAGATAACCATCTCAGGCCAGCTGTCTAGAAACTGGATTCAACCCAGACTAATTTCTGAAGAATCACTCAACAAAGCAATTAAGGGACTTCCGGTGACGGCGGGCGGGAGGCAGCCGCGCGTTGGAGGGCTCCCGTTCGGGAACGGCATTGTCGGGGGTTAACGCTTGGTCCTAGGGCCACCGAAGGCAGTAAAAGTCGAGAGACAGCACAGAGGAGGGGAATGTTGAAGACCAGGAAAAAAAACGACCGTGGAAAAAGCGGCTGAAAGTCCGTCGGAGAGGAGAAAGGTCACCGCGGGGTCAGTAAAGAAAATGGAGGCTGGAGCACCAGGGGAGGCCGCATTGCTTACGGCTGAAGAAATAACTAAGGTGATGGCTGCGGAATTCGAAAGGCAGTTTGCAAAATGCATGGAGTCAGTGAGGAAGGAGATGAGGGAGGTTTTGAGTGCGCTGGTGGAGGCGGCGATTTCCCCGGTGATGACGGTGGTGGCGAGCGCAGTGGCGGAGGTGCGAGAACAAGGGGAGGCGCTGAAGGAAGTGGAGGAGACGTTATTGCAGCACGGTGATCAACTTGACTCGATGGGGAAGGAGATGCGGAAGGTGATGGACACTAACAAGGATCTGCGAGGAAAAATGGAAGACCTGGAAAACAGATCCAGGCGACCGAATTTGAGGATCGTGGGGCTGCCCGAAGGAGTTGAAAGACCGAAGCCGACTGAGTATTTTGCCACGATGCTGGCAAAATTGTTGGGGGAGGGGGAGGATCCCTCCCGATATGAACTGGATCGGGCTCATTGGTCGTGGAGGTCTGTACCAAAGGCGAGTGAGCCGCCAAGGGCAGTGACTCTGTGCTTCCGTAGGTTAAGTGCGAAGGAGAAGGTCCTGCGCTGGGCCAAGCAGAAGCGGGTGGTGTAGTGGGCTGGAGCTGGTATACGTGTATACCAGGACTTTACGGTGGAGCTGGCGAGGAGGCGGGCTGCCTTCAACCGGGTGAAGAGGGCACTGTACATTAGCAAGGTGCAGTGCGGCATTGTATATCCAGCGAAGCTGAGGGTGACTTATAAGCTCAGGGACTTTTATTTTGGAACGGCGGAAGCAGCGGAGGAGTTTGCGAAAGCAGAAGGACTGTGGCAGAACTGAAAAATTGAGAAATGGCCATGCGCTGATGTAACCTCATGACTGTATTTTCTTCTTTTTTGTTTCACTGCGTGTGGGTGTAGGGGCTAAAGGAGCCAATGTTGTATATATTTGGACAAGGGAAAGGATGGGACTTTCACTCGAAATGAGGGCTCTTTGGGGTGTAGGCGGATATGCGGGGTGTGTGTGCTAGAAGGGGATCTCTGGGCTTTCCTAGGGCCAGGCAAGTGGGAAAGGGACCCGGGCGGGGGCCTCCACGCTGGCCGGTTTAAGCCGGCCAGTGAACGGGAGTGAGGTGGGAGAAGGGGCGGCGGCCATCGGAGCCTGGCAGAACAGGGTCCGAGTGGTCTAGCCGGGGTGGAAAGTTGGGGGGAAGGAACTGAGGTTGGGAGGAGGAGTTTTACAAGAGGCAGTGGATGGGAGGAGCTGGAGACTTGGGGGGGGGGGGGGGGTGTAAAACTCTTGGGTATCATGTACAGTACTCTTTCAGAGGCCGGATGGCGTTGAGTGTGGGGGGGGGGGGGGGGGGGGGGGAGTGGACTCTATAGGTCAATGGTGACCATGGGCGGTCCCGGACTCCTTTTTCTTTTTCTCCTTTGTGTTTTGTTTCCACCGTGGGAGGGTTTGGTTTATTGGATGCATATATTAACAGGTGGGCAGTTGTTTGGGGTGGTGGGAGGATGGGATCATTGGTATTGTTAAGGGGATTGATTTTGTATTTGTTACCGTTTACTGTTTGTGGGTGGGGTGTAACTGTTTAAAGGAAAATGTAGAATTAAAAAATATTTTTTAAAAAACCAAAGCAATTAAGGGCCTGAAATCAGGCCACTTACTCGTATCTCTGTACTGTGGAATAAATACAATTAAGACACGAGAAAAAAAATTAGATCTATGGGATTATGCAAGTGAAGAAACAAAAGTCACAGAGAAACAATCAAACATTTTGCTAATAATATCTCAGACCTCCTGGTCACTTACATTATTGGAATTGGAGTAGTTGCGCTCCCAAATCATCCATTTCTTTACTCCCAGAATCACGGCAAAAAACACTACGCAATGCATCTCTGTTATTTTATCAAGATAAACTCAAACTAGGAAAAATGTTGCCCCCCCCACCCTCTTTGTTATTCCTCCCTCTAAGATTGACGTTAGCCTTTTGCATGATGTCTACATTCTGAAAATGGATCACACTGTGAAACCAAATTTCAACAGTAAGCTTTTATTTTACTTCAGTAACAATCTATTCTACGGTACAAAATTGTAAAAAATACTTCAGAGTGAAAGAGAAAGGATTCCTCCCCCACTGTGGGAAGTGGTCTATTCACAGTTTGTGGGATTGATCATTCATTTCCATTGTTCAAAGTTCAAATGAATTGTGCACTCAACATACTCACCAGAACTTGTTTCTTTTCTTAAATGATAATTGAATTATATTTATAACTTGGACATCTGGATTGTTCTTTTTTAACCCTTTTCAATCTACATGGTCAAAATAGTCACTGCAAACTTCAGCAAAAAATAGAAATGTGTCAAAGGGAGTGGTAATCTTCAATTTGCATGGTTAAGATAGCAAACAAAAATGGCTTTGCAATTATGAAGTTTGGGACTGTGCGTTCAATACAAGGTAAAGTGAAGGGGGTCATGTTTTGAAGTTTGCCTGACAGCAAGCCTGAATGGTTTGATTGTTAGAGGTTAAAGGGGCCCAGATTGTGCTACTGGGAAGAAGGTGCAAGGTTTACACTTGAGGTCAATGGCAGCAGCTTGTTTACTAACATTGGATAAACTGAGAGTCTCCAAAGTCTCAGAAAAATGTTGAGAACGTCAGCTTGTAATCAGTTGTGCTTTAAACCTTGCATTAACTTCCAAGATTAAAGCGAGTTGGGGTCTCAAGGATAGCTAATCAGCAGTTCCACCTAGATACAAGGCCTGTGTGATTCATGTTGCCATGGAGATAGCTTTGGAAGGATAAGGGTTTAAGATATCTTTGAAAACTCAAAAGGCAATATTAGTCTGCCAAGTTCCGGGAATTGCAGAGCAGATATAGGTGGCAAGATACGGTGGTTCACCAAGCAGTAATGCGGATAGGAGGTGGAGTTCTGATTGAAAAGACAAAGTTCATGAGGAGTTAAAACAAAGCTGGAAAATTTGCCTATCTTGTGCTGGAGGAATAATCTCGGTGAAAAGCCTCACTTTGAAAGAGACTTTAAAAGCTCCCAGGTTGAGAAAAGATAAGAACAGCCTGGGAGTTAAGAATTACTGATTCCAGGAGAATTGACGATTACTTAAAGAACAAAGTATTTGCGAGGTATGATTTTTGGTTGCATTTAAGTTTCTGTTTTACAATTTAAGGTGGACGTTGTCCACAAAAAGTGTTTCATTAATGGTGCTTTTAGTCTGTTTGTTACAGTTAATATGAAAATCAAGTTGTACCATCTTTTTAGCTATTAACTGGAAGTTTTTAAAAGTTCCGGTCTCCACAGAGATCATAACTTCTCTGCGATTTAACAAGAATTCCTGTAGGTAGAAAATATCTATAAAGGGAACGATATAGAATACGTATACAGACTGAAACCTATTGGCATGAAATTACAGTAATTAAGTAAACAAGCTAAAACAACCGATAAACAGAAACTCAGTTTTAAAATATGCACCTGTTTCTGCACACAAGTTGTAATTACCAGTATTAAGATGTTTTAACATTTGCATCTTCTAAGAAATGAAGCATACTTTTAACCAGGAGGGGTTAGTAATCAAACTCAAACTGTCCTATCCGAGTAACCAGTTAACATGATCTTTTTCAGTTTAATTGTATTCAATACCTTAATCTAGTAATATTTACGAAGAGTAAATTGTGAGAAAATATAGTTCATAACTAGCACCTCTGATTCACATGCTGACAGATTCATTTACAAATGATATCTGTGTGAGAAATCGCCATCGACCAATCATGTTTAAGGCTTTTAGGTTTCTTGTCAAGAGTACCTGAATTTGGACAGAACTGCTCAACTGTAATTCCTTCTAACTACAGTTGGCGAGACAACACTCCCTTCTTGTCAAGAAACACAGTTGTATTTGTTTTTTGGGGTAAAACATTTAAACCTTTCATTACCAGTCCCTGGGAGCTACTAATTCTTTTATAAAGCGGCATTAACTCCATTTAATTTCACAATGGCCAATATTTAAATGCATGCATCTCAAATCAAATGCACATCATTATCTGTGGCTAATTCAGCATAAATTCAAACTAATTACTCAGAACTTCTAATATCATTTAAAAATTAAAAATCAAAGTAAGGTGACTCTGTAAAAGTGACACTTAAAAATATTAAGAATTACATTTCTTAAAAATAGAAACAAATAGCTATTGCTCTGTAGGTAACAGAAGGCTGGATCCTCCGTTAAAAGTAATGGCAATTTGTGAACATTCTGGTCCGAGCAGATGCCATTCAACACAGCAAGGGAAAAGGTCCCATTAAGGCCATGTTGAGTCCATTTACTAAAACTGGAATGCTAAAGAAAACAGATAACATACACATTTAATTTAAAAAAAAACATTCACTCGTTCACACTTCATGGTGTTAAGATTCAGTTATACAAAATACTGTACCAAATTCCATATTACTCAATATGGAACACTGCTCTAATATAGTGTTGTAACACTTCCATTTTTTTGAAGAACTGCTAAGTGCATTGCACACTAATAGTAATTGCTGTGAGGGAAACAATAGAATGCATGACTGGCTGTGCTGCAGCAAACCACTTCTGTGTTGTGAAATAAAGGGGGAAAAATGATGGCAGGGCAGTGGACTTAATGCAACATTTTCCATCATACAGATTGGAAATATTACACTGGGTCATATGATCGCCATAGTCTTATCTATTTCTTAGGGCTATATGAAAGAACATTAGAGATTGATTTTATAGTTATCTTATTTTTGAAGTCCTAACTCTTGTGCTATCTTAGCAATGCTACAAATATTTCCTCCTGACATCATGTAGATTTTTGCATTGAAACCATTCACAGGCAGTCCCCTCACCCCAGAAATTAGCCGACAAAGAGATGGCAGGTTTACTGTTGAGCGATTGCTCCAAATAGTTTTCCAAACAAAATTGTTTACCACTCAACATGCAAGCTTACCAACAATTAAAAAATATTTTGGTTATGAACCTGTACGCAGTCACATCAGAAAACATACTGTGTATAAAATAAAAATACGCTACAAAGATACAACTGTTTGACAGTGAATTTAACCGTGACCTAAAATACTTTCCTTTCAGTTATTTCACCCTCAGCAGTTGACGATGTGGAGGGAAAGTCAGCCATATTATGGCCCATCATCTGTCCCAACATGAATAAAACACGAGCTTCATGTTCTCTATCACTTTGTCTCATCCTTTCCTCCATTTCCATGCGTAGTTGTTCAAGACGAGCAAATCGTTCTTCTGATGCCTCCATGTAACGAAGAAATTTTTCATCAGCAGCTTCACTGTAGCGAATGAACTTCTCCATCATACCATCCATTATGTCCTCCAGTGAGTGCTTCTTCGCTTTCTTGGGCTGAGGTGTAAGTGGCACAGAGGAATGGGCACGTCGCACACGGGGAGCTAGGGAGCAACAAAAAAAAAAAACAACCAACAAATTTGAAACATATCCCACTGAACCAAACGGGCTATGCAAAACTAACACGCAAGTCTTATTTTGTTCATGATACTAAACAAAGATCTGGAAAAGACCAGATGTTCTACAAAGCCTGTTCTAAATTGTCACAACTTAACTTCGATACACCATGGCCTCTGTCTTGTGGAACTCCACAATCCCCTTGGAGAGATGAAAGAAATTAGGCCATTCTTGGAAAACCCGGATTTCAAAAGGCAATCAAGCAAGTTCAAGGACACCATGGTAGCTGGGAGACACATCCTTCAATACTCACCTACCTTCTTTGTAGTTCTGCTAAAATGAACTAATGGGGTAATAATTTGATGCTGAATTTCAAATAAAAGTTTTTTTTTGCCAATTTATAAACTAAGCACCTGAATTTTAAATAATTTATTATCAATTTATAAAGAGGAAGCTTTTGAGTTTTCAAAAAGTAGTTTGTTGTCATTCAGTTAGCTGTCTTTATATAGGATTTTAGCCCTATTCCCAAATACAGTCTGCAATTTTCCAATGGGCAGTTTAAACAATAACTTTTATTTATATAGCACTTTTAATCTAATCAAACATCCCAAGGTGTTTCATCGGAGTATTATCAAGTAAAATTTGCCACCAAGTCACTTAAGAATATACTAGGGCATATGCCCAAACATTTGGCAAAGAGGTAGGTTTTAAGGAGCGTCTTAAAGAGGAAACAGAGATAAGAGAACTTTAGGGAGGAGATTCCAGAGCTTAGGGCTTTGGCAGCTGAAAGCGCAGTCACCAAAGTGAAGCGATTAAAACCAGGAATGCTCAAAATTAGAAGAGTATCAATATTTCTGGGACAAGAGATTACAGAGATGGGGGCGGCTGAGGCTATGGAGGGATTTGAAAGCAAGAAAACATCTGTTACAGCCATTTCATAAGAGAATATGTGACAATATATTACATATTGTTGTGCATACCATTGATCACAGTAAACAGCCAACAGCCTTAATGTTTATTGGATTTCACCTGAGTCATGAGGTTATGTTGAAAAACATTCCCCTCAATATTTTGATATAAGAGCCATGTTTCTCCTTTTCATACCCTTTGCCTCTTGGTTTTAAAGGATTTGTTCCACAAAAAAGTAATTAAAATGGTTCAGGTGGGTGTTCTTTAGATTCCTGCACCCATTTAAAAATACCACCATTAAATAACTAATCACTTAGCGCTTAGTCATTGTGTGACTAAGGAGGTGCATAACAAACAAACCTAAAATATCAAGGTATGTCGGCACTTATCTGAACTTACTATTGTTTGAAGATCAACTATCATGGCCATCTCAGTACTTCTCAAGTCATTCATATTGACTAATGTGTGACTACATAAACATGATTGCCTTACACTTCCCCTCTGTTTACATGTTGGAATGTGTCCATATACAGATTCTTTGGACGCAAAAATATCCATCATGAAGGTCTTCACAGGTCGACATTTCCAGTCACATATGGGTCCAACTGTAAGAGGCCACCAATGTAAACACCATTGATCCAATCAGCTAACAAAGTATTAACCAATAACCTGATTGTGGATTACAAAACCTAATGCTTGAAAAGCCAATTCTGAAAGAGGTCATTTTAATTGTTTTAAATAGCTTGAGGAGTAACTTTACATGAATTCAGAATATGATTTCAATAAAGAGATTTAAAGAAAAAAACAAATTGCATTCAACTTGGATATAGAGTTCAGACATAGCCATCTTCACCAATTAGACCATAAGACATAGGAGCAGAATTAGGCCATCGGTCTGCTCCACATTCAATCATGGCTGATATGTTTCTCATCCCCATTCTCCCCATAACCCTTGATCCCCTTATTAATCAAGAACCTATCTATCTCAGTCTTCTGCGGCAAAGAGTTCCAGATTCACCACCCTCTGGCTGAAGAAATTCCTCCTCATCTCGGTTTTAAAGGATTGTCCCTTCAGTCTGAGGCTGTGCCCTCGGGTTAGTGTTTCTCCTAAAATGGAAACATCCTCTCCATGTTCACTTTAAGTATTCTGTATGTTTCAATGAGATCCCCTCACATCCTACTAAACTCTATTGAGTACAGACCCAGAGTCTTCAACCGCTCCTCACATAACAAATCCTTCATTCCGGGGTTCATTCTTGTGAACCGCCTCTCGACCCTCCACAGGGCCAGCACATCCTTCCGTAGATACGGGGCTCAAAACTGCTCACAATATTCCACATGGGGTCTGGCCAGAGCCTTATACAGCCTCAACAGTACATCCCTGCCCTTGTACTCTTTTAAAAAATATATAAATTTAGAGTACCCAATTCATTGATTCGAATTAAGGGGCAATTTAGTGCGGCCAATCCACCTACCCTGCACATCTTTGGGTTGTGGGACGAAACCCACGCAAACACAGGACGAATGTGTAAACTCCACACGGACAGTGACCCAGAGCTAGGATCGAACCTGGGACCTCGGCGCCGTGAGGCAGCAGTGCTCATCACTGCGCCACAGTGCTGTCCTCTGCCCTTGGTATTCCAACCCTCTCAACATGAATGCTAACATTGTATTTGCCTTTCATACTGCCAACTTAACCTGTAAGTTAACCTGAAGAAAATACTGAACTAGGACTCTAAGACCCTTTTGTGCTTCTGATTTCCGTAGCCTTTTCCCATTTAGAAAATAGTCTATGCCTCCATTCTTCCTACCAAAGTGCATTGCCTCACACTTTTCCACGCTGTATTCCACCTGCCACTTCATTGCCCACTGTCCCAGATTGTCCAGCTCCTTCTACAAACTCCCTGCTTCCTCAACACTACAACAAAATGGCATGAAAACAAAATGCCATGGGGGGGCGGGGGGGGGGGGGGAATTGGGTACTCTAAATTTATATTTTAAAAAAAAAATGTCATTCGTCCACCAAGTATGCACCTACAAAACTACACTAAATCTGCACTAATCCCACTTTCCAGCACTTGGCCCATAACCTTGAATGTAATGATATTTCAAGTGCTCATCCACGTACCTTTTAAAAGGCTGAGGTTTCCCGCTTCTATTACCCTCCCAGGCAGTGCATTCCAGATTCCTACCACTCTTTGGATGAAAACATTTCCCTCCAAGTCCCCTCTAAAACTCCTGCCCCTCACCATAAAACTATGCCCCCTTGCTATTGACCCCTCAACTAAGGGGATAAGTTATTTCCGATCCACCCTGTCCATACCCCTCATAATCCTATACACCTCCAACAGAGCCTTCTCTGCTCTAAAGAAAACACCCGAGTCTATCTAGCCTCACTTCAAAACTCAAATGTTCCATCCCAGGCAACATAGAATAATAGTATAGTGTAGGTGAGAATGGGGAGGCGGGGGGGAAATGATAAGTACGTTTGCAGATGACACGAAGATTGGCAGAGAGGTTAATTATGAGGAAGAAGGTCTTCGGTTCACAGAATCCTACAGTGCAGAAGAGGCCCTTTGGCCCATCAAATCTGCACTGACGCATGAAAGGCCCGGAGCTGCCCATCTAATCCCACTTGCCAGCATCTGGCCCATAGCCTTGAATGTCATGACGTGCCAAGTACTCATCCAGGTACTTTTTAAAGGATGCGAGGCATCCCGCCTCTACCACCCTCCCAGGCAGTGCATTCCAGATCATCACCACTCTCGGTGTAAAAAAGCTTTTCCTCCAATCCCTCTAAACCTCCCACCCCTCACTTTGAACTTGTGTCCCCTCGTAACTGACCCTTCAATTAAGGAGAACAGCTTCTCCCCGTCTATGCCCCTCATAATCTTGTAGGCCTCAATCAGGTCACCCCTCAGTCTTCTCTTTTCCAGAGAAAACAACCCAAGCCTATTCAACCTCTCTTCATACGTAAATGATCCGTCCCAGGCAACATCCTGGTGAATCGTCTCTGCACCTCCTCCAGTGCAATCACATCCTTCCTATGTGGCGACCAGAATTGCACACAGTACTCCAGCTGCAGCCTCCCCAAAGAGCTCCATCATGACCTCTCAGCTTTCATAATCGATGCCCCGATTGATAACAGCGAGTGTCCCATATGCCTTTTCCACCACCCTATTAACCTGCTCTTCTGCCAGGGGCAGTATGGTGGCGCAGTGGTTAGCACTGCTGCCTTAAGACGCTGAGGTCCCAGGTTCGATCCCAGCCCTTGGTCACTGTCCGTGAGGAGTTTGCACATTCTTCTCGTGTCTGCGTGGGTTTCGGTCCCAGAACCCAAAAAGATGTGCAGGGTAGGTGGATTGGCCACACTAAATTGCCCCCTAATTGGAAAAAATGAATTGGGTACTCTAAATTTTTTTTAAAATCCTGCCTTTAGAGATCTATGGACAAACACACCAAGGTCCCTTTATTCCTCGGAACTTCCCAGTGTCAGACCTTTCATAGTATACTTCATTGTTAAATTACTCCTTCCAAAGTGTATCTCCTCACACTTTTCAGGGTTAAATTCCATCTGCCACTTTTCCGCCCATATCTTCCTGTAATCCAAGAAACTCAACCTCATTGTTTTAAAAAAATATATATATTTATTCAAATTTTCAACAAAACACTCCAACCAGAAGAGAAAAAAATAAAAAAAGCACAAAACAAGCAAAAATTCTACATGAGACCCACTCTAACCTAAACAAAACAGAAAAACCAAACGCCCACCCCTCTCCCCCGGGTTGCTGCTGCTGTTGACCTCCACCTAACGTTCCGCGAAAAAGTCTAGGAACGGTTGCCACTGTCTGGAGAACCCCTGCAGGCCCTCGCAAGGCAAACTTTATCCTTTCCAGCTTGATGAACCCTGCCATATCGTTAATCCAAGCTTCCACGCTTGGGGGCTTCGCATCCCTCCACATTAGTAAGATCCTCTGCCGGGCTACCAGTGACGCAAAGGCCAGAATACCGGCCTCTTTAGGCTCCTGCACTCCCGGCTCGTCCGATACTCCAAATAACGCTATCCCCCAGCTCGGCTTGACCTGGGTGTTCACCACTTTGGACACAGTCCTCGCAAAGCCCCTCCAGAACCGGGGATGTCCAGAACATATGGGCGTTATTTGCTGGGCACCCCGAGCACCTCACACATCTGTCCTCCACCCCAAAAAACCTACTTATCCTCGCCCGTCATATGCGCCCTGTGGACAACTTTGAACTGTATTTGGCTGAGCCTGGTGCAAGAGGAGGAAGAATTAACCCTACTCAGGGCATCAGCCCACAGATCGTCATCCAGCTCCTCCTCCCACTTACCCTTTAACTCCTCCACTGAGGCCTCCTCTGCCTCCTGCAGTTCCTGATAGATCGCCGAGACCTTACCTTCTCCAACCCATACACTCGAAATCACCCTGTCCTAAATCCTTTGTGCTGGGAGCAGCAGAAATTCCCTCACCTGCCGTCTCTCAAACGCCCTCACTTGCATGTACCTAAAAGCATTCCCGGGAAGTAACCCAAATTTCTCCTCCAGCGCCCCATGGCTCGCAAAAGTCCCATCGATGAATAAGTCCCCCATTCTTTTAATCCCAACCCGATGCCAGCTCAGAAACCCCCCATCCAACCTACCCGGAACGAACCTGTGGTTCTCTCGTATCGGGGACCAGACCGAGGCCCCCACCTCGCCTCCACTGCCCCCAGATCTTCACAGAGTCGCCGCCACCACCGGACTCGTGGTGTACCTTGTCGGTGGAAGCGGCAATGGTGCCATCACCAGCGCCCCCAGACTCGTACCCACACAAGACGCCACCTCTCTAGCCTCTTCCACCTCGTCCCCTCTCCCTTCATTACCCACTTACGGGTCATCGCCACATTAGCTGCCCAATAATAGCCACATAGAGGGACTTCCGGGTGCGGCTATGCAGAGCTAAGTCCCATGTTCGGCAGCTCCCGCTTGGAACGGACTTTTGGGCTCTTTACAGGGCCCCCAACGGCGTTTTTTTCAACATTTCCCGGTGTGGGAAGAAGACTGCAACATTCCCCCGACACGTCCCCCAGGAATGGTTTATCTCTTGGTTACCAGACCCGGCAGGAACAGTAAAAGATTTGGCTGGAGCTGCAGGAAAGACAAAAGCCTCTTCCAGCATGCAGGCGGGGGAAGGGCAAGCTTAAAGGCTTCAAGCTGACTTGAGGGCCTTCATTAAAGGTGAATTCTAGCAGCAGTGGAACAACTGTGAAAAGATCTCACTAAGGCCATTGAAGAAGCGGGGACGAGGCTTCCGGTGGCGGCCATGGAGGAGTAGGTCGTGCATTCGGCAGGTCCCGTCTGGAACGGACTCTCAGACCTTTTTCAGGAGTTTCCACAGACTTTTTGGGGCAGATTGGTGAAGCGAACACTGCCAAAAGGATTCCCTCTTGAGACTTCCGGTTGCGGCTATGCAGAGCTAAGTCGCACATTCGGCGGCTCCCGCAAAAACGGACTTTTGGGCTCTTCAGGGCCCCCAATGGCACATTTTCGACGTTTCCCGGTGTGGGAAGGTGTTAATAACAGCTCCCCATCAGTATATGGCTTTAACTAGGAGCGGGGCGACAAAAAAGGTGGTGGTGGACCCGAAGAAGGGAGGGAAGGACAAAATGGCAGCAGGCGGAGACCAGGCAGCGTGGAGGCAGTGGGCGGAGGAGCAACAGGAGGGTATCCAGCGCTGCCTCAGAGAGATTAAAACGGACCTGCTAGAGCCGATGAAGGCTTCTATTGATAAGCTGTTGGAGACACAGACGGCCCAGGGGGTGGCGATCCGAGAGGCTCGACAAAAGATCTCTGACAATGAGGACGAGATCTTAGGCCTGGCGATAAAGGTGGAGGCGCATGAGGCGCTCCACAAAAAATGGCAGGAGCGGTTCGAGGAGATGGAGAATCGGTCGAGGCGGAAGAATCTGCGGATTCTGGGCCTCCCGGAAGGGCTGTAGGGGCCGGACGTGGGGGCCTATGTGGTCACCATGTTGAACTCGCTGATGGGAGTGGGGTCCTTCCAGGGGCCCCTGGAGCTGGAAGGAGCCCATAGAGTGTTGGCGAGGAGGCCCAAGGCTAACGAGCCTCCGCGGGCGGTGCTGGTGCGGTTCCATCGGTTCGTCGATCGGGTGTGTGTGCTCAGGTGGGCCAAGAAGGAGAGGAGCAGCAGGTGGGAGAACGCAGAGGTTTGAATATCCCAGGAGGTTCGGATACATCAGGACTGGAGCGCGGAGGTGGCGAAGAGGAGGGCCGGGTACAATCGAGTGAAGGCGGTGCTGCACAGGAAGGGGGTGAAGTTTGGCATGTTGCAGCCGGCACAACTGTGGGTTACCTACAAGGACCGCCACCATTATTTTGAGTCTCCGGAGGAGGCGTGGGCCTTTGTTCAGGCCGAGAAGCTGGACACAGACTGAGGGTCAGGATGGGCGATTGGGGGCTGCGGTGGATATGTTATGCCTATTTTTTGTTCAGGGGGAACCTTTGCATTGTTTTGGGTTTCTTTTTCTCTGTGTTTTTCACTTTTGGGTTGGGGAGGGTGGATGGGGCAGGTTGGGCACAGTTTTGGTTGATGGCGGGGCCTGGTAGGTGAAGAGAGCGGGCTTTTTTCCCGCGCCGAAGACTGGGGGGGGGGGGGGGGGTCGGGGCCGGGGTGGGGAAGCGAGGATTGTTTCCCGCGAATAGAACGGAGGGGGGAGGGCGAGAGCCTGTGGATGGGGAGCGGGAGAGGAGGGTGTGCCACACAATGGGAGGAGTCGAAGGGGAGACGGGAGTGGTCGGGGTCAGCAGGACTCAGCTGACTTGCGGAAGTGCAATGGAGGGAGTAAACCAGCTAGGATGGGTCCTAGCCGGGGGGGGGAGAGAATCGTGTTGTTGCTGCTATGGTCAAGGAGGAGCTGGAGCGAGTGGGAGGGGGTCGAGACGGGGGTATGCCGCTGTGGGGAACGGGCCGGGTGTGGGGTGCGGGCGCGTGGCTGGCCGAGGAGGGATCATAGCTAGGGGGAGGGTAGCCCCCCGATCCGGCTGATAACCTGGAATGTAAGGGGACTTAATTTACCCCCGACGATGTACCGGGCACTGATCTCCTTGATCCGGAAGTGGGACAAGGATCCCCTGCAATGTGGGTCTTACAGACTGATTTCCTTGCTAAATGTAGATGCCACGGTGCTGGCGAAGATCTTAGCCACGAGGATTGAGGCTTGTGTGCCGCAGATCATCCATGAAGACCAGACGGGGTTTGTGAAGGGGAGACAGTTGAACGCGAATGTGCGGAGGCTTTTGAACGTTATCATGATGCCGGCGAGGGAGGGGGAGATAGTGGTGGCGATAGACGCTGAGAAAGCCTTCGATAGGGTCGAGTGGGGGTACCTGTGGGAAGTGCTGAAGAGGTTCGGGTTTGGGGAGGGGTTTGTCAGGTGGGTTAGGCTGTTGTATGAGGTCCCGATGGCGAGTGTGGCCACAAATAGGAGGTCAGAGTATTTTCGGTTTCACCGAGGGACGAGACAGGGGTGTCCCCTGTCCCCCCTGCTCTTCGCACTGGCGATTGAACCCCAGGCTATGGCACTGAGAGAGTCGAGGAACTGGAGGGGTTGGTGCGGGGTGGGGAGGAGCATAGGGTGTCGCTTTATGCGGACGACCTGCTGCTGTATGTGGTGGACCCGGTGGGAGGAATGCCAGAGGTAATGAGGATCCTAAGGGAATTCGGGGACTTTTCGGGGTACAAGCTCAATATGGGGAAGAGCGAGCTGTTCGTAGTTCAGCTAGGGGACCAGGAGAGGGGGATTGGCGAGCTCCCACTAAAAAGGGCGGAGAGGAGCTTCAGATATTTGGGGTTCCAGGTGGTCAGGAGCTGGGGGGCCTTGCATAGGCTTAACTTTACAAGGCTGGTGGAGCAAATGGAGGAGGAGTTCAAGAGGTGGGACGCGTTGCAGCTGTCCTTGGGTGTAGGGTGCAGTCGATCAAAATGACGGTGCTCCCAAGGCTTTTGTTCCTGTTCCAGTGTCTCCCAGTGTTTATCCCGAAGGAGTCTTATGGAGTTTGTGTGGGCGCGAGGGACTGCGAGGGTGAGAAGGGTGTTCCTGGAGCGGAGTAGGGATGGGGCTGGCGCTGCCCAACCTCTGTGGGTACTACTGGGCCGCCAATGCGCCAATGGTGCGCAAGTGGGTGATGGAGGGGGAGGGGGCTGCATGGAAGAGGCTGGAGACGGCGCCCTGTGTGGGTACGAGTCTGGGGGCGCTGGCAACTGTGCCGCTCCCTCCGGCCCTCAACATTTGGGGGCAGTGGAGGCGGCGTGGACTTGTGGCCTCGGTGTGGACCCCATTACGGGGGAACCACCGGTTCGCCCCAGGAAGAACAGGTGGAGGGTTTTTGGGGTGGCACAGGGCAGGGATACAAAAGTTGGGGGACCTGTTTGTGGACGGGAAGTTCGCGAGCTTGGGTGAGCTGGAGGAGAAGTACGGGCTCCCCCCGGTGAACACTTTCAGGTACTTACAGGTAAGGGCGTTTGCCAGACGGCAGGTGGTGGAATTCCCGCGGCTACTGCCACACACAGTACAGGACAGGGTGCTCTCGGGAGGGGTGGGTGGGAGTTGAGAAGATCTCAGAAACTTACCAGGTGATGCAGGAGGAGGAGGAGGCCTCGGTGGTGGAGTTGAAAGGTAAGTGGGAGGAGGAGTTGGGAGAGGAAATCGAAGAGGGGACGTGGGCAGATACCCTAGGGAGGACGAACTCTTCCTCTTTGTGCGCGAGGCTCAGCCTCATAGTTTAAGGTGCTGCACATGACCGGGAAAAGGATGAGCCGGTTCTTTGGGGTGAGGACAGGTGTGCTAGGTGCTCAGGGAGCCCAGCAAATCACACCCATATGTTCTGGGCATACCCAGCGCTGGAGGAATTTTGGAAGGGCGTAGCGAGGACAGTGTTGCGGGTGGTAAGATCCAGGGTCAAACCGGGCTGGGGGCTCGCAATATTTGGGGTGGCAGAGGAGCCGGGAGTGCAGGAGGCGAAAGAGGCTGGAATTCTGGCCTTTGCGTCCCTGGTAGCCCGGCGAAGGATTCTCCTTCAGTGGAAAGATGCGAAGCCCCCAAGCGTGGAATCCTGGATCAGCAATATGGCAGGGTTCATTAAATTGGAGAGGGTGAAATTCGCCTTGAGAGGGTCGCTACAAGGGTTCTTTAGGTGGTGGCAACCGTTCTTAGACTTTCTGGCAGAACGATAGACATTGGTCAATGGCAGCAGCAGCTCGGGGGGGGGGGTTACTTTATTTTTGTTTATGTTATTTACACTGGAAGGTCTGAGGGGGTGTATACACCTGTGTGTTAAGTTGGGGTGTTAATGTTAATTTATTATTTATGTACGGGGGGGGGGGGGGTTGCTTTTTTAGATTGTGTTCTTTTTTCTTTCTCATTTTGTTATTGATATTTTATGAAAACCTTTAATAAATATTTTTTTTTTAAAAAAGCCACTTAGATTTGGCAGGGCCAGCCCCCCCCCCCCCCCCCCCCCCGCCCCGCCCCGCCCCTGCTACGCTCCAAAAACACCCTCTTCACTCTCGGGGTCTTATTCGCCCATACGAATCCCATAATACACCTGCTCACCCGTTTTAAAAAAGCCTTGGGGATTAGGATGGGTAGGCACTGGAACACAAACAGGAACCTCGGGAGGACCGTCATCTTGACTACACCCTACCCACCAGGGAGAGTGGCAGCATATCCCATCTCTTGAAGTCCTCCTCTGTCTGTTCCACCAACCGTGTCAAATTGAGCTTGTGCAGGGCCCCCCAGCTCCGAGCTTCCTCGATCCCCAGGTATCGGAAGCTCACTCTTCCCCACGTTGAGCTTGTAGCCCGAGAAGTCCCCAAACTCCCGAAGGACCAGCATAACCTCCGCCATCCCCTCCACTGGGACTGCAACATGTAACAACAGGTCATCAGCATATAATGACACCCGGTCGTCGTCCGTCCCGTTCCCCGCCCGCCCGGACCAATCCCCTCCAGTTCCTCGACTCCCTCAGTGCCATGGCCAGCGGCTCAATTGCCAGTGCAAACAACAAGGGGGATAAGGCCCTGCCTCGTTCCGCGGTACAACCTAAAGTACTCCGACCTCCGCCGGTTCGTAGCCACAGTCGCCACTGGGGCCCTATATAACAGCCTGACCCATCTTATGAACCCTTTCCCGAACCCAAACCTCCCAAGCACTTCCCAGAGCTACTCCCACTCCACCCGATCAAAGGCCTTCTTCACGTCTATAGCCGCCACTACCTCCGCTTCCCCCTCCACCGAGGGCATCATGATCACATTTAAGAGCCTCCGCACATTCGTGTTTAACTGCCTGCCCTTCACAAACCCAGTCTCGTCCACATGGATCACCCCGGGACACAGTCCTCAATCCTCGTAGCCAGAACCTTCGTCAACAACTTAGCGTCGACATTGAGGAGCGAAAATGGCCTATACGATCCACATTGCAATGGATCCTTATCCCGCTTCAAAATCAACGAAATCAGTGCCTGGAACATTGTCGGGGGCAGCGTCCCCTCCTCCCACACCTCATTAAAAGTTCTCACCAGCAACGGGCCCAGCAGGTCCACATACTTTATGTAAAATAGAACCGGGAACCCGTCCGGTCCCGGGGCCTTCCCCGCCCGCATGCTCCCCAATTCTTTAACCAGCTCCTCCAGCCCGATTGGCGCCCCAAAACCAGCCACCTGCTCCTCCTCCACCCTCGGGAACCTCAGTTGGTCCAAGAATCGCCGCATCCCCCCCACCCCGGGGCTCAGACCTATACAGATCCCCATAGAAGTCCCTAAATACCTTGTTTATTCTCACCGTACTCCGCACCGTATCCCCCCCTCTATCTCTAATTCCACCAATTTCCCTCGCTGCCTCCCTCTTTCGAAGCTGATGTGCCAGCATCCAGCTCGCCCTCTCCCCATACTCATATAACGCCCCCTGCATTTTCCTCCACTGCTCCTCTGCTTTTCCCGTGGTCAATAGATCAAATTCCATTTGGAGGTTTCGTCGCTCCCTCAGCAGCCCCTCCTCGGGGGCCCCTGCATAGCTCCTGTCCACCCTTAATATCTCCCCCACCAATCTCTCCCTCTCCCTCCTCTCTCTCTTCTCCCTATGGGCCCTAATGGGGACTCCCCTAACCACCGCCTTCAGAGCCTCCCAGACTACCCCCACCTGCACCTCCCCATTGTCGTTGGCCTCCATGTATCTTTGAATACACCTCCGGATCCACCCGCACACCTCATCTGCCAACAGTCCCCCATCGGCGGGAGAAGAGCTGGTGAGTCGATTTCAGCGGGGGCAGTGCGGAAGTGATTGCTGGGAGGTAAGTCTGTCCTTTGAAAACACTTGTCTTTGCAGGGGCAGGCCAGTCGATTTCGGCGGGAGAAGAGCTGGTGAGTCAATTTCAGCGGGGGCAGTGCGGAAGTGATTGCTGGGAGGTAAGTCTGTCCTTTAAAAACACTTACCTGGTCCCGTTTTCGGTCCCTCTTTTCTGTTTTAAAAAAATATTTTAGTATTTAAGGCGAGAACAGGAAGTTCGACCCGCGGACTTCTGGGAAGACCCTCACCAATAAATTCTGGTGGAGAGGAAACCCGAGACACTACACGTGTAGTGTCTCCCACCCGCCCTCCTCCTCTAACCTAATAATAAAACCCATTGGTGTGAGGTAAGTACCATATTTTATTATTAACACTAAGAAGGTAAGTAAGTGATTTTTACTCATTTTTACTTTTGTACCTTTTTCAAATTGTGTGTGTCGGGGGGAAACTGAAGTGACATCACAGAAAAGCTGTGGCCTGAGTGGCTGGTTGGGATTCTACTCTAAATTTAAAAAAAAATTGAGCATTGGTAACTAATTAAACATAATTACTTAATTATAATTTAGAGGGGTATCTAAGCCAGAGATCGGAAAGTACTATATTTGGCTTTCGCATTTCTATTAGAAATCTAGTGTTAGGAAACAGATAGTCAACAGTAACTTTGAAATTCAAAAAAAAAAATAAAAATTTTTTAATTTAAATTTTAATTAATTGACGCAAAGTCAGTTAGAGGGGTGCTGTGCTCTGACTGTGAGATGTGGCAGGTCCGGGAGGCTTCCAGCGTCCCGGATGGCTTCATCTGCAGAAAGTGCACCCAACTGGAGCTCCTCACAGACCGCATGGTTCGGTTGGAGCGGCAAGTGGATGCACTTAGGAGCATGCAGGTGGCGGAAAGCGTCATAGATCGCAGTTATGTAAATGTGGTCACACCCAAGGTGCAGGCAGAGAAATGGGTGACCACCAGAAAGGGCAGGCAGTCAGTGCAGGAATCCCCTGTGGTTGTCCCCCTCTCGAACAGATATACCCCTTTGGATACTGTCGGGGGGGATAGCCTATCAGGGGAAAACAGCAGTAGCCAGAGCAGTGGCACCACGGCTGGCTCTGATGTTCAGAAGGGAGGGTCAAAGCGCAGAAGAGTAATAGTAATAGGGGACTCTATAGTCAGGGGCACAGATAGGCGCTTCTGTGGACGTGAAAGAGACTCCAGGATGGTATGTTGCCTCCCTGGTGCCAGGGTCCAGGATGTCTCCGAACGGGTAGAGGGCATCCTGAAGGGAGAGGGCAAACAGGCAGACGTCGTTGTACATATTGGTACTAACGACATAGGCAGGAAGGGGCATGAGGTCCTGCAGCAGGAGTTCAGGGAGCTAGGCAGAAAGTTAAAAGACAGGACCTCGAGGGTTGTAATGTCGGGATTACTCCCTGTGCCACGTGCCAGTGAGGCTAGAAATAGGAAGATAGAGCAGCTAAACACGTGGCTAAATAGCTGGTGTAGGAGGGAGGGTTTCCATTATCTGGACCACTGGGAGCTCTTCCGGGGCAGGTGTGACCTGTATAAGGACGGGTTGCATCTAAACCGGAGAGGCATAAATATCCTGGCCGCGAGGTTTGCTAGTGTCACACGGGAGGGTTTAAACTAGTATGGCAGGGGGGTGGGCACGGGAGCAATAGGTCAGAAGGTGAGAGCATTGAGGGAGAACTAGGGAATAGGGACAGTGTGGCTCTGAGGCAGAGCCGACAGGGAGAAGTTGCTGAACACAGCGGGTCTGGTGGCCTGAAGTGCATATGTTTTAATGCAAGAAGTATTACGGGTAAGGCAGATGAACTTAGAGCTTGGATTAGTACTTGGAACTATGATGTTGTTGCCATTACAGAGACCTGGTTGAGGGAAGGGCAGGATTGGCAGCTAAACGTTCCAGGATTTAGATGTTTCAGGCGGGATAGAGGGGGATGTAAAAGGGGAGGCGGAGTTGCGCTACTGGTTCGGGAGAATATCACAGCTGTACTGCGAGAGGACACCTCAGAGGGCAGTGAGGCTATATGGGTAGAGATCAGGAATAAGAAGGGTGCAGTCACAATGTTGGGGGTTTACTACAGGCCTCCCAACAGCCAGCGGGAGATAGAGGAGCAGATAGGTAGACAGATTTTGGAAAAGAGTAAAAACAAGAGGGTTGTGGTGATGGGAGACTTCAACTTCCCCAATATTGACTGGGACTCACTTAGTGCCAGGGGCTTAGACGGGGCGGAGTTTGTAAGGAGCATCCAGGAGGGCTTCTTAAAACAATATGTAGACAGTCCAACTAGGGAAGGGGCGGTACTGGACCTGGTATTGGGGAATGAGCCCGGCCAGGTGGTAGATGTTTCAGTAGGGGAGCATTTCGGTAACAGTGACCACAATTCAGTAAGTTTTAAAGTACTGGTGGACAAGGATAAGAGTGGTCCTAGGATGAATGTGCTAAATTGGGGGAAGGCTAATTATAACAATATTAGGCGGGAACTGAAGAACATAGATTGGGGGCGGATGTTTGAGGGCAAGTCAACATCTGACATGTGGGAGGCTTTCAAGTGACAGTAGAAAGGAATTCAGGACCGGCATGTTCCTGTGAGGAAGAAGGATAAATACGGCAATTTTCGGGAACCTTGGATGACGAGAGATATTGTAGGCCTCGTCAAAAAGAAAAAGGAGGCATTTGTCAGGGCTAAAAAGCTGGGAACAGACGAAGCCTGCGTGGAATATAAGGAAAGTAGGAAGGAACTTAAGCAAGGAGTCAGGAGGGCTAGAAGGGGTCACGAAAAGTAATTGGCAAATGGGGTTAGGAAAATCCCAAGGCTTTTTACACGTACATAAAAAGCAAGAGGGTAGCCAGGGAAAGGGTTGGCCCACTGAAGGATAGGCAAGGGAATCTATGTGTGGAGCCAGAGGAAATGGGCGAGGTACTAAATGAATACTTTGCATCAGTATTCACCAAAGAGAAGAAATTGGTAGATGTTGAGTCTGGAGAAGGGTGTGTAGATAGCCTGGGTCACATCGAGATCCAAAAAGACGAGGTGTTGGGTGTCTTAAAAAATATTAAGGTAGATAAGTCCCCAGGGCCTGATGGATCTACCCCAGGATACTGAAGGAGGCTGGAGAGGAAATTGCTGAGGCCTTGACAGAAATCTTTGGATCCTCAGTGTCTTCAGGGGATGTCCCGGAGGACTGGAGAATAGCCAATGTTGTTCCTCCGTTTAAGAAGGGTAGCAAGGATAATCCCGGGAACTACAGGCCGGTGAGCCTTACTTCAGTGGGAGGGAGATTACTGGAGAGAATACTTCGAGACAGGATCTACTCCCATTTGGAAGCAAATGGACGTATTAGTGAGAGGCAGCACGGTTTTGTGAAGGGGAGGTCGTGTCTCACTAACTTGATAGAGTTTTTCGAGGAGGTCACTAAGATGACTGATGCAGGTAGGGCAGTGGATGTTGTCTATATGGACTTCAGTAAGGCCTTTGACAAGGTCCCTCATGGTAGACTAGTACAAAAAGGTGAAGTCACACGGGATCAGGGGTGAGCTGGCAAGGTGGATACAGAGCTGGCTAGGCCATAGAAGGCAGAGAGTAGCAATGGAAGGATGCTTTTCTCATTGGAGGGCTGTGACCAGTGGTGTTCCACAGGGATCAGTGCTGGGACCTTTGCTCTTTGTAGTATATATAAATGATTTGGAGGAAAATGTAACTGGTCTGATTAGTAAGTTTGCAGACGACACAAAGGTTGGTGGAATTGCGGATAGCGATGAGGACTGTCGGAGGATACAGCAGGATTTAGATTGTTTGGAGACTTGGGCGTAGAGATGGCAGATGGAGTTTAATCCGGACAAATGTGAGGTAATGCATTTTGGAAGGTCTAATGCAGGTAGGGAATATACAGTGAATGGTAGAACCCTCAAGAGTATTGAAAGTCAAAGAGATCTAGGAGTACAGATCCACAGGTCATTGAAAGGGGCAACACAGGTGGAGAAGGTAGTCAAGAAGGCATACGGCATGCTTGCCTTCATTGGCCGGGGCATTGAGTATAAGAATTGGCAAGTCATGTTGCAGCTGTATAGAACCTTAGTTAGGCCACACTTGGAGTATAGTGTTCAATTCTGGTCGGCACACTACCAGAAGGATGTGGAGGCTTTAGAGAGGGTGCAGAAGAGATTTACCAGAATGTTGCCTGGTATGGAGGGCATTAGCTATGAGGAGCGATTGAATAAACTCGGTTTGTTCTCACTGGAACGAAGTAGGTTGAGGGGAGACCTGATAGAGGTATACAAAATTATGAGGGGCATAGACAGAGTGGATAGTCAGAGGCTTTTCCCCAGGGTAGAGGGGTCAATTACTAGGGGGCATAGGTTTAAGGTGAGAGGGGCAAGGTTTAGAGTAGATGTACGAGGCAAGTTTTTTACGCAGAGGGTAGTGGGTGCCTGGAACTCGCTGCCGGAGGAGGTGGTGGAAGCAGGGACGACAGTGACATTTAAGGGGCATCTTGACAAATACATGAATAGGATGGGAATAGAGGGATACGGACCCAGGAAGTGTAGAAGATTGTAGTTTAGTCGGGCAGCATGGTCGGCACGGGCTTGGAGGGCCGAAGGGCCTGTTCCTGTGCTGTACATTTCTTTGTTCTTTGTTGTTCTTTGAGGCGCCACAACGGGCGCTGGTCCCTCTCCTCCCCCAACTCCAGCTCCACCCAATGCGGGGCGTGATCCAAGATGGCTATAGCCGAGTATTCCGTTCCCTCCACTTTCGGGATTAGTGCCCTACTCACTATAAAGAAATCTATCCGGGAATAGGCTTTATGGACGTGGGAGAAAAAAGAAAATTCTCTGGCCACCGGCCTGGCAAACCTCCACGGATCCACTCCCCCCATCTGGTCCATAAACCCCCTGAGCATCTTGGCCTCTTACCCGTCCTGGACCTGGAATAGTCCAGTGCTGGGTCCAGCATCGTGTTGAAGTCCCCCCCATTATCAAGCTCCCTGTCTCCAGATCTGGGATCCCCCCCCCCCTTTTTTAGGCCAGCCACATGCCCGCGCCTCCCGCACACTCCAGTCCCCCAGGCGGCGGACCCCCGCCCTGACTCCCTCTTCTACCTCCAGCTCCCTTTGGCCAATACAGCAGCAACCCAGTTCCCTCCCCCCAGCCATCTTGCTCCCCCCATTACACTCCCGTAAGTCATCGGATTCCTGCTGACCCCAGTCACTCCCACCATTCCAACGACCCCCCAGTGTGGGAATCCCCCCACCTCCCCTTGTCGATCAATGTGCGCTCTCCTCCAGCAACACCCTTCCCCCCCCAGGCCCCACCCCTCCCTTAGCGCGGGAAAAAGCCCGCGCTTTCCATCCGAGCCGGCCCCGCCCCCTATGGCACAGCTCCTTTTTCTGCGACCTCGCCCCAGCTCCCCAACCCCGGGTTTCCAACCCCCCGTTCATCAGCGGGGACATGCCCCGACAGTACCAGCGCCCACACTCTCACACAGCCCCCAGATCATATCCACTCACCCCTTCCCATTTCCCCTAAAATACAGTAAACACCCCCCCACAACAAATCCTCAGTTCGAGTCCAGCTTTTCAGTCTGAATAAAGGTCCACGCCTCATCTGGCGTCTCAAAATAGTGGCGACGGTCCTGAAACGTGACCCACAATGGCGCTGGCTGCAGCATTCCAAACTTCACCCCCTTCCGATGGAGAACCGCCTTGACCCGATTAAAACCAGCCTTCTTCTTGGCCACCTCCGCACTCCAGTCCTGGTAGACACGGATCTCCGTATTCCCCCACCTGCTGCTCCGTTCTTTCCTTGTCCATCTCAGGACGCACTCTGGCCATAAAGCGGTGGAACCTCACCACTAGAGCCCTTGGCGGCTCGCTGGCTGTAGGCCTCCTTGCCAGGACTCGATAAGCCCCATCCAGCTCCAGGGGCCTTGGGAAAGCTCCCGCGCCCATTAGCGTGTTGAGCATTGTAACTACCTATGCCCCAGCGTCAGACCTCTCCACTCCTTCAGGGAGACCCAGAATCCGAAGATTCTTCCTCCTCGACCTGTTCTCTAGGTCCTCAAACATCTCCTGCCACTTCTTGCGTCGCGCCTCCACCTTCACCGCCAGGCCCAAAATCTCGTCCTGTTCTCTGAGGCCTTCTGCCGCACCTCTCAAATCGCCGCCCCTTGGGCCTTCTGGGTCTCCACCAGCTTTTCGATCGACGCCTTCATTGGCACCAGCATTTCTGCTCTCAGCTCCGCAAAGCAGTTTTTAAGGAACTCTTGCTGCTCCCGCGCCGACTGCACCCACGCTGCTTGATCTCCACCCGCCTCCATCTTGCTTTTCCTCCCCCGCTCTCTTCGCTGCTCCAAAACCACTTTTTTGATCGCTCCACTCCTGGTCCACTCCATACAGTGCTGGGGGAACCTTGCTATCACCTTCCCACACTGGGAACCATCGTACAAGTGCCGCTGGGGCTCCTCAAAAGGGCCCAAAAGTCCGTTCGTGGCGGGAGCTGCCGAACGTGCAACCTATCTAGGCATAGCCTCAACCGGAAGTCTCAACCTCATTGTTAACCACCCGGCCTATCTTTGTGTCGTCCACAAAATAACTGATCTTACTCCCCACATAGCCATCTATGTCATTTATATAAATGACAAACAATAGGCGGCCCAGCACAGATCCCTGTGGTACACCACTGGACACGGGTTTCCAGTCACTAAAGCAGCAGTCTGTCATCATCCTCTGTCTCTTATCGCTGAGCCACCTTATCAAATCACCCTGTGTCCCATGTGCATTTGCCTTCTTAATAAGTTTCCCATGTGGGACCTTAACAAAGGCTTTGCTGAAATCCATGTAAACTACATCAACTGCACTACCCTCATCTATACACTTGGTTACATGCTCAAAAAATACAATCAAATTGGTTAACCTCCCTCTGACAAAGCCAAGCTGACTATTGCTGAACAAACCTTGTCTCTTCAAGTGGAAATAGATTCTCTCCTTCAGAATCTTCTCCAGTAGCTTCCCAACCACTGACATGAAACTCACTGGTCTGTAGTTCCGTGGCTTGTCTCTACAACCTTTCTTAAATAGTGGGATATCAATCGTTGTTCTCCAGTTCTCTGGCACCTCACCCGTGGCCAGAGAGGAATAAAAAATTTGGGTCAGTGCCCCGGCAACCTCCTCCCTCGTCTCCCACAGCAGCTTGGGACACTATTCATCCAGAGCTGGAGATTTGTCCACTTTTAACCCCGCCAATATACCTTCAATACCTCTTCACTCCCTATGACAATTTGCTTAAGAACCTCACAATCTCTCTCCACGAATTCAAAACTACCTCCTCATTCTCTTGGGTGAAGACAGATGTGAAATACCCGTTCAACACCCTACCAATGTCCTCTGGTTACACCTGCAGATTTCCCCCATGGCCCTTAATGGGCCCTGCACTTTCCCTGGTTATCCTCTTTCCATTGATATATTCATAGATTATCTTGGGATTTTCCCTACTTTTACCAGCCAGAGCTTTCTCATATGCATTCTTTGCTCTCCTGGTTGGTTTCTTAAGCTCCATCCTGCACTTTCTGTACTCCACTAATGCCTTTACAGACTTGCTCCCCTTATACTTGTTAAAAACCTCTCTTTTCTTTCCGAAAACCATGGTCATCCATGGTTCTCTGGGTTTGTTACACCTTCTTATTATCCTACAGGGAACATTTTGGGCCTGTACCCTCTCCATTTCATTTTTGAAAGGAAAATCATTTGCTTGCGTTTTAGTTTGAACCATCCCAATGCATGTCTTGTTGCCATAGTGATTCATGGTGAAGACTTGGTTAAAGGTTCTTTTGTTTGATTTATTTGTGTTCACACTAACAAAAGCAAGCAGTACAGTTTAGGGAACAGACAGAGCTCATTGCGCTTTGCTTTGGTTTAAATTGCATCTCGCCGATTGAGAAAGCAAACACAAGATGATAGTCAGGGCATCTTCATACAGAGAAAATACTAACCATCACTTGTAGTGTGAAATTTGGATAGGGCACTCTCTCAGTTTTTTGAGGGGGTAAAGAAGATCTAGAAGATCTGCTCTAGTTTGCAGCTAGTGCTGTCCTGCACAAAGCAGTCAGCAGAGTTAGGTCGGAAAGCTGTGGGAAGGCAGTTGGGCACCTGCTGGCAACCTGAACAAGGAGCCGAGGCATCCAAAGTTGTGAGGTCTGTAAAGTAAAGGTGCAGGGCTGCATAGACAAAAAGCTAACGGAAGGACCCTCATAGAATCTTACCTCAGAGTAAAGCTGGAACACTGAGGAGAAGTAAAGTGAATTCCGAAGGGCTGTGGCATACCTTTGGGTTGGTCTCTCGAGTAGTGAATGCACCTTCATGGTTGTTATAACGTACAAGGGAATTCTCGATGAGGGGAAGTAAAAAGTAAAACTGAGTTCACATTATATGTAGTTGTAAACTATAGTGTTAAATTAATAGTGCTTACTTTATTTAATTTTTAAAAATCTACAATAAAGTTTGTTTCATTTAAAAATGTGAAATCTCAGTTAATTGCTGGGTGTATGGATTTCTTCTGTAAATGTTAACAGACCCAAACAGGATTGTAACAACTACAAAATAAAAAAAGATTCCAGATCCCATAATAGCAGGTTCATCAGTCTGTGCTGTTCTTTGTTTTTATGGAATGCTACTAACCCGTGATTTTTGGAATCAGAATGATACAGTACACAAGGAAGCCATTTGGCCCACTGTGCCAGCTCTTTGAAAGAGTTTCTGGTCAGTTGTTTCCGGTGGTGTCAACAATAGTTTTTGTACAAGGTTTGCGCTGCTACATAAAATTAAACATCAAAAGAGATTACTATTAAAATATACTGGTCTGATTCATTACTCGGTTTCTTCCATTTCCACTGAAAACTGTACCCCCAGACTGAGATTGAAGTACATAGACATCTCATAAGTATCCTGAATTGTCCAACACATCTGGCACAGCAAAAAAACAGATATTCACATTTGGCCACTAGATGTAGACATTCCTATAAAGAACGGATTTTGTTTTCTACTACCTGCCTTTTTGGAAAGGGAACAAAGTATCTTATAACTCAATGAATAATTAAGAATTTGATCCGTGAAGAGTTCAGATTTCAGCATGATTGTAAATGAGTGATTCACTTGAACAGAATAGCTTCAAGACTGAATATTAGCCAACGCCTGTTCTCTTGATATGCATTGATAGTTACAACAAAAGCAGGGGCATTTCAGCCTTCATCTCAAAAGACGAAATGAATGCAATTTTCTTGCACGTATGCATTTATATTTTTACACTCAAATATATATTGTCTGCTGGCAACTGGACGGGCATAAAAGCACCCAGAGACAAAACGCATTTCATATTTTACTCATTGATCAATTAAGATAGAGGACTACTGGATTTTACATATCTATATGAAAAATGATTTACCAGTATTGCATCACAAATATCAAAAGCAAATGCCAGAAATATTCAGCAGGTCACGAAGCATCTGTGGAGAGAGAAACAGTCAACATTTCAAGTTGATGACTTTTCATCAGAACAGGGAAAAGTTAGAAATGTAATAGATAAACGTAATAACAAGTGAAATGAGGGAGGCTGGGAAAAGACAAAAAGGAAGGAATAAAATAGGATGGAAGGTAGGAGCGATTAAATGTCAAATATCTGGTGGTGTTGTGCCAAAGGGCATGGTGATTGGACAAGAAACAAGAACAGGTTCCCCAGAATGCAAAATAAATTGTAAAACAATACTAAAATGAGAAGCTTGAGAATAGATGGTTCTTGGGATGGCACAGTAGTGCAGTGATTGGCACTGCTGCATTACGTTGCCGAGGACCCGGGTTTGATCCCGACCGTCCGTGTGGAGTTTGCACATTCTCCGGTGCCTGCATGGGCCTCACCCCCACAACCCAAAGGTGTGCAGAGTAGGTGGATTGTCCACGCTAAATTGTCTCTTCATTGGAAAAAACAACTTTAAATTTATTTTTAAAAAGAGAATAGACGATTCAGAGGAAATTGCATCGAAGAGTTCAAAATCACGAGGTCCAAATGACGAGAGAAATTGTTCCCATTAACGGAAAGTTTGCGATCCCGAGGACATCAATTTAATAGGTTTACAAAACAACCAATGGTAACATGACGGAAAACCTTTTTACCCAGCGAGTGGATAGGACCTGGAACGCACCACATCAAAGTTTGGCAGAGGCATATACAATCCAGTTGGGAATTGGTTAACCTCCTGAAGAGAAAAGAATTTGCAGCGCTGCAGGAAAAGGGCAACGGAGTAGACGAGCTGAGTTGCTCTTCCAGGGAGCCAGAAATGACACAATGGGCTGAAATATTTAGACACAACTAATCTAGGATTCGAAAAAGCCTAAACCAGCAAAGAAAAAGGGTCAAAATGGGGGCAGAGATTACAGCCTGAAAGTGTTGAACTCAGGATGAGGCTGGAAGGTTGTCAAGTGCCTAACTGAATAAGGAGGTACTGTCCCTTGAGTTCATCTTTCAATTGACTGCAGTCTGTGCAAGCACCACTCCTGATAGTTATGCATTTATCTGCAAGTATGAGGGTACCAGTTCTTAGGCACAGTGTTACTCTTATTGTAGCCAGATCTGCCTGTTGACCCATCTCAACTTCAACAAAACCAGATTCAGGGGAATTCTCATGAGTAACACCCTTTACTATTTTGGGGCAATAAATACAGCAATATATGCAAGTTGTATACAGCAACTCATTACCTATCAAGTTTTTATAAAAGTCATATATCATGCAAGATGTAAACAGAAATGTTTCTACAATCAGAAGGCATTCAATTCTCAACAGAGCTAAATACAAGGAACAGCTTATTAAAATAAGGACTGCAAAATGGATAAGAGAATTGCAGGCAACTGTGGAATTGGAAAAGCTTTTCAGTTATGTGGAAAGTCAGAGAACTGTCAAAGATTGTATTGGGCCAATGAAGGATGTTCAAGGGCAGGCCATGAAAGACTCACTGGGCATGGTGGAAATGTTAAATTGAGTATTATGCCAAGATCTTCACTCTTGACAACAATATTTAACATTTAGAATTTAATGATGATGTTAATAATAAAACAATGAATTGTAACATAAATGAACACTGTTTTAGTGAAAATTAAGAACCTGAAAGTAGACCGGATGCAATCCATCATAGAGTCTTTAGGAGATAGAACGCATGTAATACAGGTAGGTGCCTTGCCTGTATTTTTAACAGCTCACTGAATTCTTGGACAGAAGAAGGCGGCTTTTAAAAGGAGACAGTGGATTCAGATAACAAAACTTCCATTACTTTGTCATCAGTAATAGGAAAAAGGTTTGACAGAATGATTGAGGATGCAATACATGATAATTTGGCTGCACAGGGATACATTAGGGACATATGACTTTTAGTCATGTCTTACAAATGTTCCTAAACTGGACCAGACCACAACTTTTGTTGATTTACAGAACCCCCAACAATTTTTAAATTGATAAAACTGTGAGCAAAGAATACTTAATCTTTATTGTCACAAGTAGGCTTACATTAACACTGGAATGAAGTTACTGTGAAAAGCCCCTAGTCGCCACATTCCGGCGCCTGTTTGGGTACACAGAGGGAGAATTCAGAATGTCTAAATTACCTAACAGCACGTCTTTCGGGATTTGTGGTAGGAAACCAGAACACCTGGAGTAAACCCACGCAGACATAGGGAGAACGTGCAGACTCTGCAGACAGTGATCCAAGCGGGAATCGAACGTCGGACCCTGGCGCTGTGAAGCAACAATGCCAACCACCCCAGGAGTGAGAACTCTGACCAACAAGTATCTTTTTATGTTAAAGCAAACTTAAATTTTAGCACAGAATTAACCACATTAACAGAAAAGAAATAGCTTTACAATTAACAGCTATTAAATAAGTGGAAAAAACGTGGTCACTTACTATCTACAGCTATCACTGATTCCAATTAAGCAACCCAATACAGTGCAAATTCCACTTATAAATAACGTTAACAGCAAATATACTTGCTTAGTTGGTCAGAGACATTTGGAGAAGGACCCTTTCAAAAGCAGACCCAGTACCCACCTGTCTTGTCAGACTCAAATCCTATACCAAACTGTTGTTCAATGAAAAATAAAACAACAGACAGACCTGGCTCCTCCCATTGATAACATCATCTGTATCCCATTCAGTTCCATGACCTGCTTAGCTGGGACTAAACCCCACTCCCTCATAAATTATCTGCACTCTAGGAAATCCCCAGCCTTCAAAACATGATTCCATTTGCCCTTTATATGTAACCAAGTAAGTGATTGGAATCCATCATTACCTCACTGTAATAACCCTCATGAGGTCCATTGGGAAACCATAATTGATCTCCCCATGGGGTTTGTGGAATACGAGCTTCCCCAGTAGTGGTGAAGGCCCACCTAGCTGGGGCTCATATGACTGAGCATAAAAACCAACCCGAGCAACGACCGGCATGTTGGTTGTCCCAATGGGGACTATGAAGTATAAATAGTTACTGTCGTGGGCAGACTTTGTTACACTAAATACATCCTTTTGTTATTCTTACCGCTGGCTTTCTAGTCATTAAACTCATATTTTATGACTCTAATTCCAGTTTTAGCAGATATATTGCCTGTATGTATTTTCAACTAGAGTCTTTAATACCATTACTGCCACAAATATGAAAGATAATATATATAAATTTCCAAATTCATCACACAAATTAAACAGACAAAGTAACTGCACTAAGAGGGTGACCTTTGTTCATTTATTAGGTCATGGGGAAAGAATTGGAAACTAGCCAATAGACTATTCTCTCAATAAGCCATATACAGCGGTCTCAGTAAGAGATTTAAATTATTCATCTGGTTTCCCAGAACAAAAGGATGGTGTGGATAATCAGTTTAAATTTCTACTTGGAACATCCCAGGATAAGTTGAGAGCTATTCTTCTTGGTTTTAGGCGTTGTTGCTCTGCAAAATCACCCAGGTAGTTAGTTGAAGTCTGAATCTGGAAAGCAGCTGGAATCAGTAGCAGAGGGCTTCAGAAACCACATGTACTTTCTGATTTGAAGTCACTCTGCAAGAATACAGTGTGGCCTGTGCCGAGTTGGTGAATCCACAATTGTGAGGTGCTGAAGGTTAGAGGTTATTGGAAGGATTCCAATAAATTTCATACTTCGGAGAATTAAATGAATGATAGAGTACTGGCACACTTTGGTTTACTCCCAGGAGAAGTAAAGGACTCCTCAAGACCCTGTAAGATATCAGGGAACATCTGGATCAAAGCAAACTGAAGGAAATGAGAATGGAAATTGACGCAGCGTTAGTCATAATTTTTCAGTCTCCCGTGGACTTAGGCATGACGTCTGAGGACTGGAGAATTGCAAGTGTTCCTTGTTCAGAAAAGGGTGGAAAGGTAAGCCGTTGCTGTCGAAGTACATGGACTTCCAGGAGACTTTTGAGATAGTGCCATGTTCTAGTTCATGGAATAAAAGACACAGTCGCAACATATCTCCAAAACTAGTTGAGTGACAGGAAACAAGAGAGTAGTGGTTAATGGATGTTTTTCAGATTAGAGAAAAGTTTGCAGTCAATTTCCAGAGAGGTCACTACTGGGTCACTTTCTCTTCCTGATATATATTCATGACCTAGACCTTGGGGTACAGACACAACTTCAAAATTTGTTGCGGATACGAATCTTGCAAGCATTGGGAACTACGAAAAGGATTGCGCTAAACTTCAAAAGAAATGTTATTCTGAGGAAGTAGGAAATAGGAATGACCATTCAACTCCTCGAGCCTGCTCCACCATTCAACGAGATCATGGTTGATCTTCTACCTCAAAAAAGAGTTATGAAAATTCTTACTATTGGAGTACCAGATCCAAATCCAAACAAATAATTTATTTTTATTTTTCATTTACGGGATGTGGGCGTCACTGGTTAGGCCAGCATTTATTGCCCATCCCTAGTTGCCCTTCAGAAGATGGTGGAGAGTTGCCTTCTTGAACTGCTGTAGTTTGCGAGGTGTAGGTACACTCACTGTGCTGTTAGGGAGAAAATTCCAGGATGTTGCCCCAGCGACAGTGAAGCAACGCGGATATATTTTCAAGTCAGGATGGTGAATGACTTGGAGGGGATCCTCCAGATGGTGGGGTTCGCATGTATCTGCTGCTCTTGACCTTCTAGATGGTAGTGGTCATGGGCTTGGAAGGTGTTGTCAAAGGAACCTTGGTGAGTTACTGCAGTGCATCTTGTAGATGGTACAAATAGATGCCACTGTTCAACAGTGGTGGAGAATTTGAATGTTTGTGGAAGGAGGAGCAATCAAATGGGCTGCCCTGTCCTGGATGGTGTCGAGCTTTATTGAGTGTTGTTGCAGCTGCACTCATCCAGGCAAGTGGAGAGTATTCCATTACACTCCTGACCTGTGTCTTGTAGATGGTGGACAGGCTTTGGGAGGGGAGGGGTGTCAGGAGGTGAGTTACTCACCAAAGGATTCCTAGTCTTTGACCTGCCCTGGTAGCCACAGTATTAATGTAGCTAGTCCAGTTCAGTTTCTGATCAATGGTAACCCCCAGGATGTTGATTGTGGGGGATTCAGCGATGGTAATGACATTGAATGTCATGGGCGGTGGTTAGATCCTTCTTGTAGGAAATGGTCATTGCTTGGCACAGGTGTGGCGCGAATGTAACTTGCCACTTATCAGCCTAAGCCTGGATATTGTCCAGGTCTTGCTGCAATTGGATATGGACTGCTTCATTATCTGAGGAGTCACGAATGCTGCTGAACATTGTGCAGTCGTGCAGTCATCCGTAAACATCCGCACTTCTGACTTATGATGGAAGGGTCATTGATGAAGCTTATTCATTGATGAAGCAGCTGAAAATGGTTGACCGAGGACACTGCCCTGCGGAACTCCAGACAATCACTGCAGGAGTTGAGATGATTGACCTCCAACCACCACATCCAACTTCCTTTGTGCCAGGTCTGACTCCAATCAGCAGAGAGTTTTACCCGATTCCTATTGACTCCAGTTTAGCCAGGGCTCCTTGATGCCATACTCGGTCAAATGTTGCCTTGATGTCAAGGGCAGTCATTCTCACCTCTGGCATTCAGCTCCTTTGTCCATGTTTGAACCAAGGCTTTAATCAGGAGCTGAGTGACCCGGGTGGAACCCAAACTGAGCGCCCATGAGCAGGTTATTGCTGTGTAAGTGCCGCTTGATAGCACCGTTGATGACTCCTTCCATCACTTTGCTGATGATGGAGAGTAGCCTGATAGGGCGGTAATTGGCTGGGTTGGATTTGTCCTGTTTCTTGTGTACAGGACACACCTGGACAACTTTCCATATTGCTGGGGAAATGTTAGTGTTGTAGCTGTACTGGAACAGCTTGGCCAGGGGTGCAGCAAGTCCTGGAGCACAAGTCTTCAGTGCTATTGCCGGGATATTGTCAGGGCCCATAGCCTTTGCAGTATTCAGTGCCTTCAACCGTTTCTTGATATCACGTGGAGTGAATCGTAATGGCTGAAGACTGACATCTGTGATGCCGGGGACCTCGGGAGGAGACCGAGATGGATCATCCACTCGGCATTTCTGGCTGAAGATTGTTGCGAATGCCTCAGCCTTGTCTTTTGCACATATGTGCTGGGCTCCTCCATTATTGAGGATGGGGATATTTGTGGAGCCTCCTCCTCCAGTGAGTTGTTTAATTGTCCACCACCATTCACGGCTGGATGTGGCAGGACTACAGAGCTCAGATCTGATGCGTTCATTGTGGAATCGTTTTGCTCTGTCTATGCTTTTTGGCTCACAAGTAGTCCTGTGTTGTCGTTTTACCAGGTTGACACCTCATTTTTACGGTATGCCTGATGTTGCTCCTGGTATGCTCTCCTGCACTTTTCATTGAACCAGGGTTGATCCCTAGGCTTGGTGGTAATGGTAGAGTGGGGGATATGCCGGATCACAAGGTTGCAGATTGTGGTTGAATACAATTTTGCTGCTGCTGATGACCCACAGCGCCGCATGGATGCCCAGTCTTGAGTTGCTCGATCTGTGCACAATCTATCAGTGGTAGTGCCACACAACACGATGAAGGGTATCGTCAATGTGAAGACGGGACTGTGCGGTGGTCACTTCTACCGATACTGCCATGGACAGTATACCACAGATGCATCTGCAGCAAGCAGATTGGCGAGGATGATGTCAAGTATGTTTTTCCCTCTTGTTGGTTCCCTCACCACCTGCTGCAGTCCCAGTCTCGCAACCATGTTCTTTAGGACCCGGACAGCTAGGTCTGTGGTGGTACTACCGAGCCACTCTTTGTGATGGACATTAAAGTCCTCCACCCAGAGCATATTTTGCGACGCTCAGTGCTTCCTACAAGTGGTGGTCAACATGGAGGAGTACTGATTCATCAGCTGATGGTGGCCGGTTCATGGTAATCAGCAGGTTTCCTTGCCCATGTTTAACCTGAAGCCATGAGACTTCATGAGTTGCTGTTGAGGACTCCCAGAACAACTCCCTCCAGACTGTATACTACTGTGCTATCACCTCTACTGGGTCTCTCCTGCTGGTGAGACAGGACATATCCAGGAATGGTGATAGTGCTGTCTGGTACATTCTCTGTAAGGTATAATTATGTGAGTATGACTATGTCAGGTTGTTGCTTAACTCCTCTGTGAGATGAGTCCAGGGGGAGAAAGAGGCAGATGTTCTGGCCTTTGCTTCCCTAATAGCCCAGCGGCGAATACTGCTGGCATGGAGGGACTCAAAACCCCCAAAGACCGAACTATGGCTTTCGGACATGTCAAATTTTCTGGGTATGGAAAAAATTAAGTTCGCCTTGAGGGATCTGTACTGGGGTTTGCCCGAAGGTGGCAACCATTCATTGACTTCTTCGCGGGAGAGTGAACGTCAGCGGGGGGATTAGAGTAGAGTAGGAGGGATAAATAGGCGGGTAGTGTCTAGGGTAGAGGAGCAGGCATGTGCAGTATGGTTTGATTCAAGTATTGGTTTTATATTGATGTTTGCACATTTCTGTTATCTGTAACTGTTTACAAGGCCAAAAAATACCTCAATAAAATTGTTTGTTAAAAATAAAACCAGTCTGTAAAACAGCTCTCCCAACTTTGGGACAAGCCCCCAGATGTTAGTAAGGAGGACTTTGCAGGGTCGGCAGGTACGAGTTTGCCGTTGTTGTTTCCGGTGCCTGGTTTGATGTTGGGTAGTCCGTCCGATTTCATTCCTTTTTTATGTTTTCGTAGCGGTTCAATACAACGGAGTAGGCATTTAAATTTCATCATCTGCTGTGGTGGGATTTGAACCTGGGTCCCCAGATCATTAACCTGGGTCCAGCAACAATACCACTATGCCACCGTCTCCCCTTAATCAAGATACAGATAACTGTATCCCTTATCCAATACAAAATAGGCCTGGCACACCATCGACATCACCTTCAAACACAATTTCCCTTGGACTAAAATTTATTAAAAGTTGCAACTATAAATGGCAATTACAGACTCATCAGAATCACATAACAGTAAAGCAACTGAATATTAGGTGACAACTGCCAATATTCTTCAGCAAAATTGACTGACATCAGGAGTATTTGTGTATTAAACTCATACTTTCCCTTCTGGTATAAATTTATCCATAGATTTCACATCTAGAAATCCTGAGCAACTCTAAAAACAAAAACAGACAAGTGAAGTGGACACTCGGTAGAGCACATACCTTCGCCAGCTCTTTCTTGAGGCTTTTCCCTGCCTGGTTGATGCTCTGTAACTGCAAAGCTGAAAAGATAAATCTTTTTATTAAGAACTTCCATCTCACTCAGGCCAATCCACAACCAACAACCTGTTCTGAAAACTCAAGACAAAGTGCACCACAGTAGCCGAGATAATCCACAATATTCTAAAACAATCACCAACATTTGAAATAAAACTCACAACATTCTAAAGAAAGTAAGTTTGCCCCTTCTCCCAGTGTAAACGGATCCTATAACTCCAGCCTCCACATCTTTGCCAAAACCTAATTAGTTCTTTCTTGGGCCATGGCTTGTGTGCCAAGTTTCATTGGAATCCATCCATTAGGTATATTGTTTACAGACAAATAGACTAACAGATCTGTGGCGCAGTGATGGCGTCCCTACCTCTGAGAAGCTCTGGGTTCAAGTTCAAGTAGGTTGAGCATTCATTTATAAATCCTTCCAATATACGCCAGTGTGAGGCAGTAAGAACAGGAGAGATTCCTGGTCATCCATGAAATGGGAAAGAAGTTGGCGCCTCTCCCATCACTATCCATAGCTGAAGGTTACCAGATGCATGCAAAAGTGCATGTTGTCACAGCTACGCAAACTCCTTGGATGGTGGGTTGACTCAGTTGGCTGGAAGCTCCCATACTCTCTGGAGGGGAGAGGGAGCTCCTTTGCCGGGTACAAGGTTAAAATCCAGTCCCTTAATCTCTGGCAGACGGAGGGAGCTCCTTCGCTGGATGCAAGGATCTAATCCAGTCCCTTACACTTTGGCAGCAGAGCTCCTTTGCTGCAAACAAGGTTCAAATCTGGTCCCTTACTCTCTGGTGGGGAGAGGGATCTCCCTTGTCGGGTATAAGGTTGAATCCAGCCCCTTACTCTTTGGCAGGGAGAGGGAGCTCTGGTCTGGAACGATCCATGTTCTGTTTGGAGTGGATATGGGATCTGCTTCCTTGCTCTACCCATGGTCTAAGTTCTGCTGCTGTGGGTGGAACCTGCCTTTGGGCAGAGAACGGAAGAAGAGGAACAGAGGAGAAAACAGTACCTCTGCCCACCTTCAGTAGCAGAGGTAAAATATTCAGCAAGGCAAGCAACATTGGCAGAGAAACAGAATTCAGACAATTCAGGGTTCGTTTACCCTCCATCACAGTTTAGAACATGGTTGGTTGAAGAATCCAGTCTCTTGTTCAATAAACAATCTTGTACTTCAGTATTCCTTTCCTTCAACATTAATAAATACTTCACCATGCAGATTTATTGGCCCATAATTTCTCAGATGGCAATCTAGATTAACTTACCTTCGATGTAATTCTAAAACCCCGGTCTCGCCCAACCTTCCTCACTCAGACTGGGTGAGGGGGAAGCAGCTAAGCACGCCCCAGGCTACATCAGCATGGACTAACTGGAGCGCAAAGAAAAGAACGCACTAGCTGCTGTAAAGGGGATGTTTAATGGGACAACTTAAAGGGAGATGGTATGTTTCAAAGGTAGGTAGTGCAGGCAATTGGGGGGGGGGGGGGGGGGGGGAAAGAGGGATACCATGGAGGAGGCAGGGAAGGGGGCAGATGCCGGCCAAAGGGGGACAGGGTGTGGTAGGTCCCCTTTGGTCGTGTGCATACTGGGTGTCCCATGCGAGGTTAGGTCTGGGTGTTTAAATAAATTACTCTGACGTTAGAAATATTTTTTTCCATCTCTTTCAGAGTAACTATCAGGGTAAAACTGGCAGAACCATCCCAAATTAGCACTTTAAATAATTTCTGTTGGATGGTTCCCAGCCCAATTGTCCAGAGGAGTTAGTAATTGCCAGGCAAACCCTTAAGTGGAAACTTGCGCGAGATTCCCCAGCGCACCACTGGGGTACTCCTGAAATAGGACACTGGGGAACCAGTAACTTATGGGCCAATGTTGGCTTTCCTGTTTCTACCAGCTTTTAATATTTCAAAATTATTTTTCAGCCACATTGCTCCTCAAGAATTATAATGCTTCATCACAGCCACCATTTATATATATCCACCTTTACAGCCTTGTTCTGCAAGATAACAAAATAATTCAAGAGTAAAAAGACATGCGGCCCATCAAAGAACAAATTACAGCACAGGAACAGCCCTTCGGTTCTCCAGGCCTGCACCGACCATGCTACCCATCTGAACTAAAAAACCCTACCCTTCCGGGAACCATATCCCTCTATTCTCATCCTATTTATGTATTTGTCAAGACGCCCCTTAAAAAGTCACATTCGTATTTGCTTCCACTACCTCCCCCGGCATCGGAGTACATCTATCATGAAATAAGTGTGCACTTCTCCACCCCATACCCCAGCATGTGCCATTGCAGCGTATACATTTTCCCAACTTGTTTATGCTGCCACTATTCTAATTGGAAGTTTATTCCATGTACTGAACATTCTTTGCAGAAGAACTTGTTGACATCTAACTCAAATTTGCCTTTACATGTGGGAAATATTTAGTAAATGGCAGAACCTTCAAGTGTATTGATGACACAAAGGTTGGTGGAACTGTGGATCGCGATGAGGATTGTCAGAGGGTACAGATCGGTTAGAGACTTGGGCGGAGAGATGGCAGATGGAGTTTAATCGTTTGTTCCCCGTTGGGTCACTGTCTGTGCAGAGTCTGCACATTCTCCCCGTGTCTGCGTGGGTTTCCTCTGGGTGCTCCGGTTTCCTCCCACAGTCCAAAGACGTGCAGGTTAGGTGGATTGGCCATGATAAATTGCCCTTAGTGACCAAAAAGTTTAGGAGGGGTTATTGGGTTAGGGTGGAAGTGAGGGCTTAAGTGGGTCGGTGCAGACTTGATGGGCCGAATGGCCTTCTTCTGCACTGTATGTTCTATGTTCTCACTGGAATGACGGAGGTTGAGGGGCGACCTGATAGAAGTCTACAAAATTATGAGGGGCATGGACAGAGTGGATAATCAGAAGCTTTTTCTCAGGGTGGAAAAGTCAATTACAGGGGTACATAGGTTTAAGGTGCGAGGGGCAAAGTTCAGAGGAGATGTGCGAGGGACATTTTCTTTACACAGTGGGTAATGGGTGCCTGGAACTCGCTGCCGGAGAAGGTGGAAGCAGGTATAATAGTGATGTTTAACGGGCATCTTGACAAATACATGAATAGGATGGGAATAGAGGGATAATGGACCCCGGATGTGTAGAAATTTTAGGTTAGATGGGCAGCATAGTCGGCACAGGCTTGGAGGGCCGAGGGACCTGTTCCTGTGCTGTACTTTTCTTTGTTCTTTCTTATACCAATGTCCCCTTGTCTTAAGTTTGGAACATAACTTAGCGAATATACGGATTTTCCTTGTCCATTTACTTTGTTACTTTACATACCTTTCAATTTCCTCCCTTCAAGGATACAGTTTCCAAGATTCAACAGTCTTTCCTCATAACTCAGCTCTTGTGATCTTCAACACTTCAGGTCTTGTTATTTACTGTTCATATGGCCTCAAGTGATTTCATGTCTGCCTAAGCTTTAGTGAGCAGAGTGGACACAATTCCCAAGCTGTGGTCTGACTAAAACTCCTTCAGAGCATTATTTTTCCTCATTTACATGTTTAAGCTATACAGTTTACACAAAAACATACAAATGAATGTATGAATTAGGAGAAGTTGACCCCTTGAGAGTGCTGCACCATTCAATAAGATCATGGCTGATCTGATTGTGACCTCAACCCCACATTCTTTCCTACCCCCGATAACCTTTCACCCCCTTTTTGATCAAGAATCTATTTAGCTCTGCCGTAATATTTAAAGATTCTGTTTCCACTGCCTTTTGAGGAAGAGAGTTCCAGAGACACATGACCTTCTGAGAGAAAAAAATTCTCCTCATGTATTAAATGAGTGGCCCTTATTTTCAAGCAGTGGCCCCTAGTTCTAGATTCTGCCACAAGAGGAAATACCCACTCCACATCCAACCATCAAGACTCCTCAGGATCTTAAAGGTTTCAGTCAATTTGCCTCGCACTCTCCTAAGCTCCAGTGGATACACGCATTACTTGGCGCACCTTTTGAAATGAAAAATGAAAATCGTTTATTGTCACGAGTAGGCTTCAAATGAAGTTACTGTGAAAAGCCCCTAGTCGCCGCATTCCGGCGCCTGTTCGGGGAGACTGGTACGGGAATTGAACTGTGCTGCTGGCCTGCCTTAATAGCCAGCGATTTAGCCCAGTGAGCTAAATCAGCCCCATAGAAACCTTTTCTCATAAAACAATCCGCTTATAATTAATTTACATCATTCCTTAAATAAGGAGACCAATACTGTACACAGTACTCCAGATGGTCTCACCAGTGCCCTGTACAACTGAGCATAACCATTCGAAATCAATTCCCTTCACAATAAACAAAAACCTTCTACTAGCTTTCCAAATTACTTGCTGTCCCTGCATACTAGCCTTTTGTGATTCATGCACCAGGCCACCCAGATGTGTCTGAATCTCAGAGCTCTGAAATCTCTCATCATTTAGATAGGTTTATTTCTAATTTTTCCTGCCAAAATACACCAATTCACATTTTCTCGCATAATATTCCATTTGCCAGATCTTTGCCGACTCAGACCTATTTATGACCCTTTGAAGTCTATTAATGCCCTCTTCAACTTAATTTCCTACTTATCTTTGTGTCGTCAGCAAATTTCACAACCATACCTTTGATCCCTTCATGCTAGTCATTTCCATGAATTGTAAAAAGGTACGGCCTCATCACTGATCCCTATGGCACACCATTCTTTACATCCTACCAACCAGAAAAAGATCAAGTTATGCCAACTCTCTGATTCCTGTTAGCTAGCTAATCTTCTATCCACATCAATATGTTATCCCCAGCACCAGGAGCTTTTAGTTTCCACAATAACTTTGATGTGGCACCTCATCAAAAAGCCCCTTTGGAAATCTAAGTACAGTACCCACAGCATATGGGACTTCTTCGAAGATCTCAATAAATTGGTTAAAAATGATTATCCTTTCACAAAGCCATGTTGACTTTGCCTGATTACCGTGAATTTTTCTAAATTCCCTGCCATAACAATCTTTAACAAAAAACTTCTAACATTTCCCCTATGATGAGATGTTAGGCTCCTGCTTCCTACCTCCTTTGCATTTTGAATAAATGAGTTACAATTTCTATTTTCCAAATCAAATGGCACCTCTCCCTAATCTAGGGAATTTTGGAGCATTAAAAGCAACACATCAACTATCTTAGCCACTACTTTCAAGATCTTAGGACATGGTTTTTCAAAGTGCTGGTTGTGACCCAAGAGTGAGCCACAGGCGGGTATCAGAAGGGTTGCGGAGCCTGCAGTTTGTAACAATTTGGTAATTCACAGGGAGATGCTAGGGATTCTATGATTTCAAGCTGCTCCCCTGTCAAAACAAGAATTTAACAATCCATCAACTCAAAATAAAGCTCAGAGTTAACACCACTGGCCGGCCTGTGTGTCAGGACAGGAACTGTTTCCAATTTGCTCCAACTTGGTGAGGATAAGACTGGGAAACTGGAACTTCCCCACTCAAGGTGCATTAAACCAACTGGGATCTAATCGCAGTTTCACAAATGAAAAACATGAGACAGATTTGGTTTGTCTGAATTGTAAAAAGAACTCACACATGCCTCAAATAAAACTTCTCACTAGTTTTCAACAGAAAAGGGAAGATACTCTGCGTGTTTGACAATTTGCAAATACCGACAAATATTGCATCAAATATTAATGACTTGACTGTAAGTACGACAGAGCGCTCACAGTCCTGTCCCACGTATTTTCAAAACCCAGAACACCCCCCCCATTAGGACGAGAGATACTGTACTGACATACACCCAATGTTTTTAAAGGCCGAATGTCGGTGGAGGTGTTTGAATACGGACTGGTTATCAATGCCAAGGCAACATTTAAACCTCCACCTTCTCCAAGCTCTGAGCTACTGCTGGCGGCCTTTACTGGCAGTCATTTTATATATTCCCTGACACACCAGCAATTGTGCGCTAATTAGTGTTTCTGTATCTTCCTTCACAGCAGTTTTTGGACTAGTAATAACACAAGACTATGAAATGTCCTGTGGTGCGGTTACTTAGCTAATATAAATGTTCATACCCTTTAACTCTCTTACAATAATCAGATTTTAAGCCATCACACATTGTACAATTCATGCAGCACCGTAGAAAACTGGTACTGCCGTTTAAGACTTTTGCCTATAACAGAAAGCAGAACATGTATCAGGCTGTGGAATATTGATCGTCCCGGCTTTCCTTTAACATGTAGTCAGGCTACCATTTTCAGTATCATTCTGCACATTTTGTTTTGCAATTCTATTCCAAGCAGTATTTCTATTTTCCTGGCTCATTGTAATCAAAGCGTACCAACTTGAAAGGTGTGTTCTAATTGGAAATTATACCAATAGTGCAGTCAGTTTACCAAAACAGATGCCTGCTTCTGAAACTACACCATGTCACTGCGAATTTTCCTGGGTGGATTGGGCACCTGGAAGAGATGCAGAGGATGGTGGAAGCAATCTTCCGGAGGTGGCGAATTAAAAAAACACCTCTGGAAGCCCTGTCCAAATAGGGACAGCGTCCACATTTCAACATCAAGGGGGTCCATTTTACGCACCATGTGCATAGGACCGCTGCTACCCTTGCAGTTGGTTGCAGCTGATGGGCCAACAGCGTGTGTGCCAGCGATGCCATGGAGGCACCTTCGGTGAAAGGGAATCGGCTGCCATCAATGGCATGTCTTCTGGTTGGGGAGACATCACATTGCCACAATTGAATATCTGAGAAAATAATTAATCTGAGAAAACATTGTTCAATGTCCATTCTGTCCGATTAAAAAAAAAAGAAAAAGAGCACCCAATTATTTTTTTCCAATTAAGGGACAATTTAGTGTGGCCATCCAGGGAGAATGTGCAAACTTCACACAAACAGTGACCCAGGGCCGGGATTGAACCCGGGTCCTCAGCGCCTTATGCAGTGTGCCAACCACTGCACCACCATGCTGCTCCCATTCTGTGTGATTAAAGACAACCAGAACAGTTAGTTTGTCAGTTGTCTGTGGGACAGTTTTAGTGTTGTCATGATTTATCAATACTGATTAATTGGTTTCTAATAGTGTATTTTGAAGTTGAATAAACTTGCATCAAGTAATTGTATTACATTTGAGTAATTATAACTCAAGATTTTAATACAATAGTCAGATTTATGGCTGTTCTAATCACAAGAACCGCATATGGCTCTCTCCCAATGATATTTGTTCTCCTCTCCTCAGTCATCTTCCTTTGCTTCTTTTCTTCCTCAATATGGAGATGCCGGCATTGGACTGGGGTGAGCACAGTACGAAGTCTTACAACACCAGGTTAAAGTCCAACAGGTTTGTTTCGATGTCACTAGCTTTCGGAGCGCTGCTCCTTCCTCTTCCTCAAGGCAGTGTTCCACAATGAATACAGGTTCACAATTGTTGGCAACCCTCCAATATCTCTCATGAATAAAATGTGTGACCCTGAACAGTGAACTTTTACAGAAAGGAGGACATCACTGGCAAGTCCAATCCTGTCCTCATTCAATACTAACTTAAATTTAATGCGCCTGGGGCTACTGGCTAGTGATTAAGAACAGGAAAACTAGATGATTTTCTTTCTCTCCCTTGCCTGGTGCAAGAAAATTTCAGTGTCCCAAATACTGTCTTGGTGTAGGATAGATGGGTAAGCGAATGTGGTGTGGGTCCTGAAGGTCAGCCGTCTTGGGACCCAAAGGTCAGCCAGTTGGCAAAAAACGGGTCCCCGAAAAGTTTGAAAACTGCCACCCTAGGATGGAATCCATCCAGACTTGATGATTTGTCAGCCCACAGCTCCAACAATTTGCACAATATCTCTTTCAAATTTTTCTGAATTCCTCCCTCCATTTCCCAATTTACAGCTATTTCTCGGATGTTACTTGTATCCTTGGTGAAGGAAATACCTGTTCAATTCATCCGTCATCTCCCTACTTTCCATTATCAATTCCATAGATGGGCTTTCTATAGGATCAACTCACTTTCTTAACTCATCTATTTAAATATCTATACATATACAGATAGTAAATCTGTCTTTATATTTCCAGCTATCCTTCTCTAGTAATGTACTTTTCCCTCCTTATCAATCTTTGAGATTGTTCGCTGTTCTTTATATTCTGTCCAATCTTCTGATCTGCCACCTGTCTTTGCGAAATTAGATGTTTTTGATTCAAGTCAGATACTGTCTCTAACTTCTTTAGTTAACCACAGATGGTGGGTGCCTCCTTGAAATTTCTCTCTCGTTCGATGTATTCTGGAATATCCCTTTAAACATCTGCCACTGCATCTCCATTGACCCATCGCTTAATCTAATTCACCAGTTCACTTACTAGCTCCACTTTCATGCCCTTACAATTGCCCCTATTTAAGTTCAAAATACTAGCCTTAGATACACTTTTCTCTCCCTCAAACCGAATGCAAAATTCAATATATCTAGGGGTGCCTTCATCATGAGTTTATCAATTAATCCTATCTTGTTACACAATACAAGGTCTAGTATAGCTTGCACTCTGGTTTACAAGTCTATCTGATTTCTTGAGTGCTGCTCTACAGTGGTTAAAAAAGTTGAGCATCTAGATCTTTTTCATCATCAATATTTTTGATGCTTATCATGGCTTTTTCCGCTCAATGTTGTGCTTTATGCTTATTCGTGTCAAGCTTTGGTGGCTATAATTCTGCCACCTTCAAATCTTTTCACCTCATTTTGCAATTCCTAAGCTGTCTTCCCAGGATCAACTCTTCTTCACCTCGTTAGACATTATTTCGATCTTTAACCACTTTTCATTGAGTTTCTGAATCCAAGTGGTTGATCCAGGAGCAGTCCAACACCAATCCCTGGGACACCGCATATAGTAGTCAAGAAGTTGATTATGCTGAATCTACCCATGCTGAATATATTACTGTAAACATACTCAAATTTTCTACTGATCATCTATTCTATTATTTACCTAATATTGACCAACAGCTTTGTCATTGCTCGTGACATTTAGAAAGGTATGGCAAACCGAGGGCATTTACACACAAGTTCCGTTATAATCAGAGCATTGTTTACATTTGCCCGGCTTGAATTTCTTGTCACAAACGCAATTGCAGCCTGGCGCTTGACCTGCTTTTTGTTATATGACAACTGCATGATCCGGACATTCCAGGATTTCTCATTTGAAATATAATTCTGTACGTTTTGAACCAATGAAAAGGAAAAAAAAGAAAGAAAAATACTTACTACAGAAAGCACTGGTCGAGGGTTGCGGTTCAAACTGCCGGCTGCTGGTCTCCCCCAACGAGAGATCGGGCTCCTCGGAAGAACAATGGCCATTCCGGCATTCAACCCTTTGACTGATATCCGAGTGCGGACTGCTCTGCTCCTCTTTGATATCCTGCGACTCACCCGTTGTGGGGATTGCGTCCATAAGTACGGGCCGCTCGCTGGCTACCCGGGAACCGAGCACCACATCGAGCTGCTCGTAGAAGCGGCAAATCTTCCTCCCGCTGGCGCTGCAGCCCCGCTTGATGCTGTCCTTGGCCAGGGTGTATTTCCTCTTCAGCCCCTTGATGCGGATGCGGCACTGCTCCGGGGTGCGGATGTAACCTTGGTCCAGCAGCTGCAAGGAGATGAACTTAAAAACGTGGCTGTTGCGGAGCTGCTCGTCCAGCGCCGTCTGCACGTTCTCCTCGCTCCACACAGCGATCAGCGCCAGGGTCTCGGCATCGGACCACAGGGCACCGCGTTCAGACCTCACCTCCGACATCATTGGAAATCCAAGCTGCCGGCGCCCCGGAGACCGTCAACAAAATAAACAACACGAAAACCTCCCAACTCCGTCCAGCGAGCAGCTCCAGGGCGGCCACGCTGCGGCCCGCCCCAAATAAACAGCAAGGAATGCAGCAAAACAAAACACCAAAGAAAAGCCCCGAGATTTAAACAAACGGCTCACATGAAAGGCCCCTTCAAATTTGCCCCCTCTGAGAACCATGGGTAGACGCCGGCGTCATGACCACTTCCTGGCGTCGTGACGTCAGCGGGGCGTGTCGGCAGCCGGGCGCCGGAAATCCGTCATTTTACCGCCGGGGGCGCCCGGGGGGGGAGTAAATGTGAAGGCTGCTTGTTTCCCTAACTGTAATTGTGCGCGAGGCTCAGCGACATGCTGATATAAATGCTCGGGTTGGCGCGCGCGAATTCCGCGCAGAAGATGTGCAGCTCCGCCAGGGCTCGGCTGCACCGAGTCTGCGAACGATGGCCGGCCGTGTGTCACATTCTGCAGGGTCCGCCCTTGGCAACCTCTGCGCCGAAGGTCTGGGTGAGTATCACCTAAAGGCTTCCCGCCTCCGCCCACTGACCATCTCACGACCTGTGATACTGGGGTTGTCCCTCAGGAGACAGTGTAATAAATCGTGTCGTGCTTAAATCTCTTGCACTTGATCACAATTAACTCGTCCACCTCCGATTTAAACTGTCGGTCAATGCCACTACTTTGGGGCATATATTAATTCATGTTTTTTTTATCCATTAGACTTACAAAGCCAGAGCTCGGAATGTGGACAGGGGCGAACCCCTAATCCAACTCCTTGCCTGCTCCAAAAAACAATTCAAATTAAATCCAATTCATGGTCTCTACAAGAGAGACATATGAGATCTAGGCATTACACCTGATCCCACGCTCATCTTAGCCAAAAGGCCAAGAAGCGCTTCGCTTGATCTTAGCCAAAAGAACAAAGAAAAGTACAGAACAGGAACAGGCCCTTTGGCCCTCCAAGCCTGCGCCGAACATGCTGCCCGTCTAAACTAAAATCTTCTACACTTCCTGGGTCCGTATCCCTCTATTCCCATCCTATTCATGTATTTGTCAAGATGCCCCTTAAATGTCACTATCGTCCCTGCTTCCACCACCTCCGGCAGTGAGTTCTAGGCACCCACTATCCACTGTTAAAAAACGTGCCTCGTACACCTCCTCTAAACCTTGCCCCAAGCACCTTAAACCTATGCCCCCTAGTAATTGACCCCTCTACCCTGGGGAAAAGCCTCTGACTATCCACTCTGTCTATGCTCCTCATAATTTTGTAGACTTCTTATCAGGTCGCCCCTCAGCCTCCATCGTTCCAGTGAGAACAAACCGAGTTTATTCAACCGCTCCTCATAGCTAATGTCCTCCATACCAGGCAACATTCTGGTAAATCTCTTCTGCACCCTCTCTAAAGCCTCCACATCCTTCTGGTAGTGTGGCGACCAGAATTGAACACTATACTCCCAAGTGTGGCCTAACTAAGGTTCTATACAGCTGCAACATGACTTACCAATTCTTATACTCTATGCCCCGGCCAATGAAGGCAAGCATGCCGTATGCCTTCTTGACTACCTTCTCTACCTGTGTTGCCCCTTTCAGTGACCTGTGCACCTAGATCTCTCTGACTTTCAATACTCTTGAGGGTTCTACCATTCACTGTATATTCCTTAAAAGGATGCATGTCATTTTACCACAGAATAAGTTGCCCTTCGGTAGTAAGTTTTACTGAGCCGGCTAATTTCACACTAAAGTACGCGGTTGATGTGATTCAATGTGAAACTGCTTCAAGAATGTTTAGTTAGCAATAATGAAGATTACACAATAATCTTACTCAATTGGTAAGAATCTTGTGAAAGTCTAAATCTTATTACCAACACATTAATGAAAATATATCGAAATCAGTTACTTAAATTTTTCTGAATGGAAGTGTTGAATCCAAAAAGCAAAATATGACAGTCGTTGAAAATCTGAGATAACGTGAATACTGGCAACACTCATGTTTTGGATCCATTGCTTTTTCGAACTCTCAAGCGGTCAGCGACCTGTGCGCTCTTGTTTTTCTCCACTGATGTTGCCTGACCTGCTGAGTATCTGACTTGCAATCATTTATCCAGTGAGCATGAAGAGAAGATTGGTGTGGAGTTAGCTAACACAGCAACTTGTGTTATGTTAAAGGCATTATATAAATTCATGTTAAGGTGGTTCACAGGAGCATTTAAAACAGAAAATTGACATTGAACCATACAAGGAGATGTTCGGGTAGATGACTAAAGAGATTGGTTTTGGATTTGGGTTTATTGTCACGTCTACCAAGGTACAGTGGAAAGTATTGTTCTGCATACAGTCCAGACAGATCGTTCCATACATTTGGAAAGAATACGATAGATAATGTAAATATATAGACACAGGCATCGGGTGAAACATACGGAGTGTATTACTACTCCGTAGAAAAGATACGTGGAATGATCAGTTCAGTCCATAAGAGTCTGATAACAATGGGGAAGAAGCTGTTTTTGAATCTGTTAGTGCGTGTTCTCAGACTTTTGTATCTCTTGCCCGATGGAAGAGAGAATAACAAGAGTTGGAAGGATCTTTGATTATGCTGCCTGCTTTCCCAAGGCAGGGCGAGGTGTAGACAGAGTCACCGAATGGGAGGCGGTTTCACGTGATGGACTGGGCTGTGTTCACAACTCCTAAATGACCCTCTTATGGACTGATTTCATTAACACTACACCCTGTATGCTTCATCCGATGCCAGTGCTTATGTAGTTACATTGTATATGTTGTGTTGCCCTATTATGTATTTTCTTTTATTCCCTTTTCTTCTCATGTACTTAATGATCTGTTGAGCTGCTCGCAGAAAAATACTTTTCACTGTACCTCGGTACATGTGACAATAAACAAATCCAATCCAATCCAAAATCTAATTTCTTACGGTCTTGGACCGAGCAGCTGCCATAACAGGCTGTGATGCAGCCAGATCGGATGCTTTCCATGGTGCATTTGTAAAAATTGTTAAGAGTCAATGTGGACATGCCGAATTTCCATAATTTCCTGAGGAAGTATAGGCGCAGTTGTGCTTTTTAGGTCGTAGCGTCGACCTGAGTGTACCAGGACAGATTGTTGATGTGTACACCTACAAATTTGAAGCTATCAACCATCTCCACCTTGGCACCATTGATGCAGACAGGAGTGTGTACAATATTTTGCTTCCTGAAATCGATGACATGCTCCTTAGTTTTGCTGATGATGAGGGAGAGATTGTTGTCATTACACCACATCATTAGGTTCTCTATCTCCCTCCTGTATTCTGACTCATCGTTGTTCGAGATCAGACCCACTATGTTTGTGTCATCAGCAAACTTGGATTGGAACCAAATTTTGCCGTAGCTTCGTGTGTGTATAAGGAGTATAGTAGGGGGCTAAGTACGCAGCCTTGCGGGGCCCCGAACTATTCTCCCGAACCAGTAGCGCAACTCTGCCTCCCCTTTTACATTCCCCTCTATCCCGCCTGAAACATCTAAATCCTGGAACGTTTAGCTGCCAATCCTGCCCTTCCCTCAACCAGGTCTCTGTAATGGCAACAACATCATAGTTCCAAGTACTAATCCAAGCTCTAAGTTCATCTGCCTTACCTGTAATACTTCTTGCATTAAAACATATGCACTTCAGGCCACCAGACCGGCTGTGTTCAGCAACGTCTCCCTGTCTTCTCTGCCTCAGAGCCCCACTGTCCCTATTCCCTAGTTCTCCCTCAATGCTCTCACCTTCTGACCTATTGCTCCCGTGCCCACCCCCCTGCCATACTAGTTTAAACCCTCCCGTGTGACACTAGCAAACCTCGCGGCCAGGATATTTATGCCTCGCCGGTTTAGATGCAACCCGTCCTTCTTATACAGGTCACACCTGCCCCGGAAGAGCTCCCAGTGGTCCAGATAATGGAAACCCTCCCTCCTACACCAGCTGTTTAGCCACGTGTTTAGCTGCTCTATCTTCCTATTTCTAGCCTCACTGGCAAGTGGCACAGGGAGTAATCCCGAGATTACAACCCTCGAGGTCCTGTCTTTTAACTTTCTGCCTAGCTCCCTGAACTCCTGCTGCAGGACCTCATGCCCCTTCCTGCCTATGTCGTTAGTACCAATATGTACAACAATCTCTGCCTGTTTGCTCTCCCCCTTCAGGATGCCCTCTACCCGTTCGGAGACATCCTGGACCCTGGACCAGGGAGGCAACATACCATCCTGGGGTCTCTTTCACTTCCACAGAAGCGCCTATCTGTGCCCCTGACTATAGAGTCCCCTATTACTATTGCTCTTCTGCGCTTTGACCCTCCCTTCTGAACATCAGAGCCAGCCGTGGTGCCACTGCTCTGGCTACTGCTGTTTTCCCCTGATAGGCTATCCCCCCCGACAGTATCCAAAGGGGTATCTGTTCGAGAGGGGGACAACCACAGGGGATTCCTGCACTGACTGCCTGCCCTTTCTGGTGGTCACCCATTTCTCTGCCTGCACCTTGGGTGTGACCACATTTACATAACTGCGATCTATGACGCTTTCCGCCACCTGCATGCTCCTAAGTGCATCCAATTGCTGCTCCAACCGAACCATGCGGTCTGTGAGGAGCTCCAGTTGGGTGCACTTTCTGCAGATGAAGCCATCCGGGACGCTGGAAGCCTCCCTAAACGTGAAGCGTGGTGGATTACAATACTGACCCTTCATCTGTTCTTTGGTGTGCCGGGTACCCTTAGTCAAGGGCAGGTTCTACACTACTCTGTCCTATGTATTGGAGCATTTACCTAAGTTTTTAATACATCACACATTCATAAATTCCAAAGGGGGCACTACAACATTTCATCATTCATTTAACTTCTTTACACAAAGGAGAACCTCTAACGGTCCTTACCTAAACTACACTTATGCTGCTAGCTCATAACCAAAAAGAACTTGTATTACAGTACAACATTTTTTAATGATGGCAGCATTACATTCCTACTTAACTAGGGGCTGTTTAGCGCAGGGCTAAATCGCTGGCTTTGAAAGCAGACCAAGGCAGGCCAGCAGCACGGTTCAATTCCCGTAACAGCCTCCCCTAACAGGCGCCGGAATGTGGCGACTAGGGGCTTTTCACAGTAACTTCATTTGAAGCCTACTTGTGACAATAAGCGATTTTCATTTCATTTCAACTTATTACATTTATCGAAACACAAACTTTATTTATGAGAAGAGGGTTCAAAAAGAGTGTGGGGTCTGTTGAAGTCCAACAAAAGGGGTTCGGACTGTATACATCGGGGAGCGGGAGGCTCTCCTTCGCCATTTTCAAAGTCAAAGTGCCTGAGCGACACTGCAGAGTATTGCAATAGGGCTTCTACCGTGTATGAGAGGGAATACCATTTTACGATGTTTTTTTTTTAATAAACATTTTATTGAGGTATTTCTGGTATGGTGACAACAACAAAATAAACAATATACATGAAACCATAAACATAGTGCAAAAGCCGTTTACCTTTCGTACAGGTCCCACCCTTATTTTTTTTTTTATAAATGTTTTATTGAAATTTTTTTCCCAAACAACAATTTTTCCCCTCTTACAAAGCAAACGCAACAATAACAATACAGAAATTTTAAACAATACACAAGTAACAAAACCCCTTTATCTTTGACCTAAACTAAACCCCCCCTCCCCCCCCCCTGGGTTGCTGCTGCTGGTCATCTGTCTTCCCTCTAACGTTCCCCTAGGTAGTCGAGAAATGGCTGCCACCGCCTGGTGAACCCTTGAGCCGATCCTCTCAGGGCAAACTTTATCTGCTCCAGTTTAATGAACCCCGCCATATCATTTACCCAGGCCTCCAGTCCGGGGGGTTTCGCCTCCTTCCACACGAGTAGGATCCTGCGCCGGGCTACTAGGGACGCAAAGGCCACAACGTCGGCCTCTTTCGCCTCCTGCACTCCCGGCTCTTCCGCAACTCCAAATAGAGCTAACCCCCAGCCTGGTTTGACCCGGGCCTTCACCACCCGCGAAATCACTCCCGTCACTCCCTTCCAATACCCTTCCAGTGCCGGGCATGCCCAAAACATATGTGCGTGATTTGCCGGGCTCCCGCCACACCTCCCACATTTGTCCTCCACTCCAAAGAACCTGCTCAATCTTGCTCCCGTTATGTGTGCTCTATGTAGCACCTTAAATTGAATCAGGCTAAGCCTGGCGCATGAGGAAGAGGAATTTACCCTGCTTAGGGCATCAGCCCACATACCCTCCTCTATCTCCTCCCCTAGTTCTTCTTCCCACTTTCCTTTTAGTTCGCCCACCGACTCCTCCCCCTCTTCCCTCATCTCTCGGTAAATCTCTGACACCTTGCCCTCTCCGACCCACACCCCTGAAAGCACCTTGTCCTGTATCCCCTGTGTCGGGAGCAATGGAAATTCCCTCACCTGTTGTCTAGTAAATGCCCTCACCTGCATATATCTCAAGAAATTTCCCCGGGGCAACTTATACTTTTCCTCCAATGCTCCCAAGCTCGCAAAAGTCCCATCTATAAATAAATCTCCCACCCTCCTAATTCCCAACTGGAACCAGCTCTGAAATCCTCCATCCATTCTTCCTGGGGCGAACCTATGGTTGTTCCTGATTGGGGACCCCACCAGGGCTCCCCGCACCCCTCTCTGTCGCCTCCACTGTCCCCAGATATTCAATGTTGCCGCCACCACCGGGTTCGTGGTAAACTTTTTAGGTGAGATCGGTAGCGGCGCCGTCACCAGCGCCTCTAAACTCGTCCCTTTACAGGACTTTCTCTCCAGTCTTTCCCACGCCGCTCCCTCACCCTCCATCATCCATTTACGTATCATTGCCACATTGGCGGCCCAATAGTAATCGCCCAAGTTCGGTAGTGCCAATCCTCCTCTGTCCCTACTACGCTGAAGGAACCCCCTCCTTACTCTCGGAACTTTCCCTGCCCACACGAAGCTCGTGATGCTCCTGTCTATTTTATTAAAAAAGGTCTTAGTGATTAGTATAGGGAGACATTGAAATACAAATAAGAACCTCGGGAGGACCATCATCTTAATTGCTTGCACCCTGCCCGCCAGCGATAGAGGCTGCATGTCCCACCTCTTGAAGTCCTCCTCCATTTGTTCTACCAACCGTGTCAGATTAAGTCTGTGCAAGGTTCCCCAGCTCCTAGCGATCTGAATCCCCAGGTATCGGAAGTTTCTTTCCACTTTCCTTAGAGGCAAGCCTTCTATCTCTCTACTCTGGTCCCCTGGATGTATCACAAATAATTCACTCTTTCCCATGTTTAGCCTATACCCCGAGAAATCCCCGAACCCCCTCAAAATTCGCATAACCTCTATCATTCCCCCCGCTGGGTCCGACACGTATAACAATAGGTCATCCGCATATAACGAGACTCGGTGTTCTTCTCCCCCTCTAATCACCCCTCTCCATTTCCTGGAGTCTCTCAACGCCATGGCCAGAGGTTCAATTGCCAACGCGAACAACAATGGAGACAGCGGGCATCCCTGTCTTGTTCCCCTATATAGTCGGAAATACTCCGATCTATGTCGACCTGTAACTACGCTTGCCGTTGGAGCCCCATAAAGAAGTCTAACCCAGCTAATAAACCCGTTCCCAAACCCAAACCTCCTTAACACTTCCCATAAATACTCCCACTCCACCCTATCAAATGCCTTCTCTGCGTCCATTGCCGCCACTATCTCTGCCTCCCCCTCCACTGGGGGCATCATTATCACCCCTAATAGTCGTCGCACGTTAACATTCAGTTGTCTCCCTTTTACGAACCCTGTCTGATCTTCGTGCACCACCCCCGGGACACAGTCCTCTATCCTCGATGCCAGTACCTTTGCCAACAATTTGGCGTCCACGTTCAACAATGAAATGGGTCTATAGGACCCGCACTGCAACGGATCTTTATCCCTCTTCAAAATTAACGATATCGTCGCCTCCGACATCGTCGGGGGTAGAGTCCCCCCTTTCCTGGCCTCATTGAACGTCCTCACCATCAACGGGGCCAACAAGTCCACATATTTTCTGTAATACTCCACCGGGAACCCGTCTGGTCCTGGGGCCTTCCCTGCTTGCATGCTTCCCAGTCCCTTAATAACCTCGTCCACCCCAATCGGTGCCCCCAGGCCTACCACCCCCCGCTCCTCCACTTTCGGGAACCTCAATTGGTCCAGGAACTGCCGCATCCCCTCCTCTCCCTCTGGGGGTTGAGACCTATACAGTTCCTCATAGAAGGTCTTGAACACCTCGTTTATCTTTCCTGCCCTTCGCACCGTGTCTCCCCTTTCGTCTCTAATTCCTCCTATTTCCCTCGCTGCTGCCCTCTTTCGCAATTGATGAGCCAACAGGCGACTCGCCTTTTCCCCATATTCATACCTCCTCCCCTGTGCCTTCCTCCACAGTACCTCCGCCTTTCTGGTGGTCAGAAGGTCAAATTCCGTCTGGAGTCGTCTCCTCTCCCTGTACAATTCCTCCTCCGGGGTCTCTGCAAATTCCCTATCCACCCTTAAAATCTCCCCCAGTAATCTTTCCCTTTCCTTGGCCTCTGTTTTCCTTTTGTGGGCCCCAATGGAGATCAGCTCTCCTCTGACCACCGCTTTTAGTGCTTCCCATACCACTCCCACAGGGACCTCGCCGTCGTCATTGACCTCCAGGTATCTCTCAATACACCCCCGCACTCTTGCACACACTCCCTCATCCGCCATCAGTCCCACATCTAATCGCCAGAGTGTTCTCTGCTCCCTTTCCTCTCCTAATTCCAGGTCCACCCAATGTGGGGCATGATCCGAAACCGCTATGGCTGAGTACTCAGCTTCTTCCACCCTAGAGATCAACGACCTTCCCAAAACAAAAAAATCTATCCGGGAGTACACTTTATGGACATGGGAGAAGAAGGAATACTCCCTAGCCCTAGGTCTAAGAAATCGCCATGGATCCACTCCCCCCATTTGGTCCATAAACCCCTTAAGTACCTTGGCCGCTGCCGGCCTTCTTCCGGTCCTTGAGCTGGATCTATCTAGCCCCGGGTCCAGCACCGTATTAAAGTCCCCTCCTAAAATCAAGTTTCCTACCTCCAGGTCCGGTATACGTCCCAGCATTCGTCTCATAAATCCCGCATCGTCCCAGTTTGGGGCATACACGTTAACCAACACGACCTCCATTCCCTCCAGCCTGCCACTCACCATTACATATCTACCTCCGCTATCTGCTACAATGTTCTTTGCTTCAAATGCGACCTGTTTCCCCACCAAAATGGCCACCCCTCTATTCTTTGCGTCCAGTCCTGAGTGGAACACCTGTCCCACCCATCCTTTCCTTAGCCTAACTTGGTCCGCCACCTTTAGGTGCGTCTCTTGGAGCATAACCACGTCTGCCCTTCGTCCTTTCAAATGCGCGAGCACTCGGGCCCTTTTTATCGGTCCGTTCAGGCCTCTCATGTTCCACGTGATCAGCCTCACTAGGGGGCTACCTGCCCCCCTCCCGTGTCGACTAGCCATTACCTTCTCTAGGCCAGTCCCATATCCCGCCTCCGCGCTCCCGCTCGCTCCCCCAGCGTCGCACACCATCCCCGCCCACCCACTCTTTAGCCATTTCCTTTTGGATTTCCGCAGCAGCAACCCAGTTGTCCCCCCCCCCCTTCTCCCTCCCTCCTCCCCTCCCCGCTAGATCTCTTTCTAGCTTGATTGCTCCCCCCATATTACTTCCGTAAGTCAGCTGACTTCAACTGACCCCGGCTACTCCTGCTCACTCCTCGACCTCCCCATGTGGGGAACTCCCATCCGCCTTGCGCCTGTCTTCCCGCCTTATTCTTTCTGGTGCGGGAACATCCCTTTACCTGACCCGCCTCTTATGGCGCAGCTCCCTTTCCCCTCCCCCTCCCCTTCCCCATTCTCCAACTATGTCCCGTCTTTCCCCCCTCACCGGCGCCCACATTTCCCCAATGTCTCCCCCCTTCCCTGTTTACTTCTCAATTAACTTCCACCGTAACATTATCAATAACATTTCCTGCAGCATCAGTCCCTCAGTTCCGATCCAATTTCTCTTCTTTGATGAAGGTCCATGCTTCCTCCGCCGTCTCGAAATAATGGTGTCTCTCCTGATACGTGACCCATAGTCTTGCCGGCTGCAGCATCCCGAACTTCACCTTCCTTTTATGCAACACCTCTTTGGCTCGGTTGAAGCTCGCCCTCCTTCTCGCCACCTCCGCACTCCAATCCTGGTATACCCGTACCACTGCATTCTCCCATCTGCTACTCCGCACCTTTTTAGCCCATCTCAGGACCTCTTCTCTATCCTTAAGGCGGTAAAATCGCACGATTATCGCCCTGGGTGGTTCTCCCGCTTTTGGTCTTCTCGCCGGAATCCGATTTGCCCACTCCACCTCCAAGGGGCCCGTAGGGGCCTCAGCACCCATCAGTGAGCTCAGCATCGTACTTGCGTACGCTCCACAGTCCACTCCTTCCACACCCTCAGGGAGACCCAGTATCCGAAGGTTCTTCCTTCGCGCTCCATTTTCTAGGGCTTCGATCCTTTCAGTACACTTTTTATGAAGTGCCTCGAGCGTCTGTGTCTTAACCGCCAGGCCCAGGATCTCGTCCTCAATATCTGTCACCTTCTGCTCCACCACACGGAGCTCTGTCTCCTGGGTCTTTAATGTCTCCTTGAGCCCCTCAATTGCCTGTAGCAACGGGGTCAGCACCTCCCTCTTCAGCAGCTCCACGCACCGTCTCACAATTTCATGCTCAGGCCCCCATGTCGCCTGCGCTTTCTCCGCCGCCATCTTGTACTTCTCTCTTTCTGACCCTTTGGTCGACGATTCCTCGCGCTGCAGCCACCGCCGCCGGTTTTTTCCTCCTTCGTTTGGGGGGGACTCCCTTCTCACACGCCCCACACCGGGTTGCGTCGTCGAAAAATTCCCCGTTGAGGCTCTTAAAAGAGCCCGAAGGTCCGTCGGAGCTGGAGCCGCCGAAGCGTGCGGCTAGCTAGGCATCACCGCAACCGGAAGTCCCTTCAGTGGCCTTGATGAGGTCTTTTCACAGTTGTTCCCTCTGCTGCTAGAATTCACCTTTGATACAGGCCCTCAGGTCAGCTTGCAGCTTTAAGCTTGCCCTTCCCCCGCCTGCATGCTGGAAGAGGCCCTGTTTATCCTGTAGTTGCAGCCAAATCTTTCACTGTTTCTGCGTGTGTCTGGCAACCAAGAGACATACCCTTCCTGGGGGACACTGTCGGGGGAATATTGCCGCCTTCTTCCCACACCGGGAAATGTCAAACAAATGCCGTGGGGGCCCTGTAAAAGAGCCCAAAAGTCCGTTCCAAGCAGGAGCTGCCGAATATGCGACCTAGCTCTGCATAGCCGCACCCGGAAGTCAGGTTCCACCCTTATTACCCCCCTACTCTAACCTAAATTACTCCCCCCGTCTGCTGACGATTAATTTTCTGCAAAGCAGTCGACGAACGGTTACCATCTCCGGGTGAACCCTAACAGTGAACCTCTCAAGGCGAACCTAATTTTCACCATACAAAGAAAGCTCGCCATGTCCGACTTGGGGGCTTTGAGTCCCTCCATGCCAATAGCATCCGTCTCCGGGCTACCAGGGAAGCAAAGGCCAGAACATCTGCCTCTTTCTCCTGGATTCCCACGTCTTCCGACACCCTGAAAATCGCCACCGTTGGACTCAGAGCCACCCTTGTTTTTAAACCTTGGACATGACATCCGCAAACCCCTGCCAAAGTCCCCTAAGCTTCGGACATGTCCAAAACATGTGGACATGGTTCGCTGGTCCTCCCGCGCATTTTGTGCACCTGTCCTCCACCCCAAAGAATCTGCTCATCCGGGCCACTGTCATGTGAGCCAGGTGAACAACCTTAAATTGGATCAGGCTGAGCCTGGCACATGTTGCAGGCGCGTTGGCTCTACTCAACGCGTCTGCCCATAGACCATCCTCTATCTCACCTCCCAGCTCCTCCTCCCACTTGCGCTTCAGCTCCTCCGTCTGCGTCTCCTCTGACCCCATAAGCTCCTTATAGATGTCGGAGACGCTCCCCTCCCCTCCCCACCTTCTGGAAGTTATCCTGTCCTGAATCCCCCTCAGCGGTGGGAGTAGGAAGGTTGATACCTGTTTACGAAGGAAGTCTCGCACCGGCAGATACCTGAATTCGTTTCCCCTCGCCAGCCCAAACATTTCCTCCAACACCCTCGTACTCGGAAAGCTCCCCTCTATGAACACATCCCCCATCATTTCAATTCCCGCTCTCCGCCATAACCAGAACCCCCCCGTCCATACTCCCCGGGGCAAACCGGTGATTATCACAAATTGGGGCCCAGACCGATGCTCCCACATGCCGCTTCCACTGGCCCCAAACTCTCAGGGCCACCACCATCACGGGGCAGAGGCGCAGTTACAAACGCCCCCAGACTGGTGCCCTTACAAGAAGCCGCCTCCATACGCACCCATGCCGGCCCCCACCCAACCACTCACTTCCTGATCATGGCTATGTTAGCCGCCCAGTAATAATTGCGAAAATTTGGCAGCGCCAGCTGGCCCTCTCCCCGACTCCGCTCAAGCATTACCTTCCTTACCCGCGGGGTCTTGCCCGCCCAGACGAAGCCTGTGATCACTCTGTTGACCCGCTTAAAAAAAGACCGCAGAATAAAGATGGGGAGACACTGAAATGCAAATAGGAATCTCGGAAGGACCGTCATTTTCACCGTTTGCACCCTCCCGGCCAGAGACAACGGAAGCGCGTCCCATCTCCGAAAATCGTCCTTCATCTGGTCCACTAGCCAGGCCAGATTCAATTTATGCAGCCGGTCCCATTCCCGCGCCACTTGAATGCCCAGGTACCTAAAACTTCCCCCTACTGACCTAAACGGCAGCTCTCCCAGTCGCCCCTCCTGTCCCCTCGCCTGAACCACAAACATCTCACTCTTTTCTATATTTAGCTTATACCCCGAAAACCAGCTGAATTCCGCTAGAATCTTCATGATTTCTTCCATCCCCTCTACTGGGTCCGAAATGTACAGAAGCTGATCATCCGCATAGAGTGAAACCCTGTGCTCCACCACCACCACCCTCAGCCCCTTGAGGCTCTCCGAGCAATTGCCAACGGCTCTGTAGCCAGCACAAACAACAGTGGGGAGAGGGTGCAGTCTAAAATAGTCCGAAGTTGTCCTATTCGTCCGTACACATGCCACAGGAGCCTGATCCAGTAACCTGACCCAGTCAATAAAGCCCCACCCGAATCTGAACTGTCCCAGTACCTCCCACAGATAATCCCATTCTACCCGATCAAAAGCCTTTTCTGTATCGATTGCGATCACTACCTCCACCTCCCTACCTTCCGGGGGAATCATGATCACATTTAACAGCCTTCTAACATTGGCCACCAACTGCCTGCCTTTAACAAACCCCATCTTGCCCTCCCCAATAACGTCTGGAACACCATCCTCAATCCTGGAGGACAAGATTGTGGCCAACTTGGCATCCATATTCAACAGGGATATCGGCCTGTAGGACCCACACAGCTCCGGGTTCTTGTCCCGCTTAAGAATCAGCGAAATCGTGGCCTGTGACAATGTCGGGGGCAGCACCCCTCTTTCCCTTGCCTCATTGAACATCCTCAACAACACTGCCTCCAATATCCCAGAGAACATTTTATAAAACTCCACAGGGTACCCGTCCGGACTCGGGGTCTCACCCGCTTGCATGGCCCTCAGGCCGTCCACTATCTCTTCCAGTCCTTCTACCTGCTCCCCGTCCACCGTTGGGAAATTCAGCCCCTCTAAGAAGTGCCTCATCCCCTCCGGCCCCATAGGGGGTTCTGATCTGTACAGCCTGCTGTAGAAATCCCTAAATCCCTTATTCACCCCGACCGAATCACCAACCAGGTTCCCCTCACCGTCCTTTACTTTCCCTATCTCCCTAGCTGCATCCCTCTTCCTAAGCTGCTGTGCAAGCATTCTGCTGGCCTTCTCCCCATGTTCATAAATCGCCCCCCTCGCCTTTCTCAGCTGCTCCACCGGCCTCCCTGTGGTCAGCAAACTAAACTCCGCCTGCAACCTCCTCCGTTCCCTTAAAAGCCCTGCCTCTGGGGTCTCCGCATATCTCCTATCAATCTGTAATATCTCCTTTACCAGTCGGTCCGTCTCTGCCCTGTCAACCTCCCTATGAGCCCGGATCGAGATCAGCTCCCCCCTGACCACCGCCTTCAGTGCTTCCCAAACCACTGCTGCTGAAATTTCCCCGGAGTCATTGACCTGCAGGTAGCTCTGAATGCATTTCCTCAACCGCTCGCACACCCCCTCATCTGCGAAAAGTTCCACATCCAACCTCCAATGCGGGCGCTGGTTAACATCTTTGCTAACCTGCAGGTCAACCCAGTGCAGTGCATGGTCTGAGATTGTGATCGCCGAGTACCCCGTGTCCACTACCCCAGCCAGAAAGGCCCTGCTCAAAATAAAGAAATCAATCCGCGAGTACACTTTATGCACGTGTGAGTAGAAGGAGAACTCCTTCACCCTTGGCTGCCCAAATCTCCATGGATCCACCCCCCCCCCCCCCAACCCCCCCCATCAGCTCCATGAACCCTCTTAGTTCCTTTGCCATTGCTGGCACCCTGCCCGTTTTTGAGCTTGACCGGTCTAAGCCAGGGTCCACAACTGTATTGAAGTCCTCTCCCATGACCAACATGTGCGAGTCCCGGTCCGGTATCTTTCCCAGCATCCCCCTAATAAACTCCACATCATCCCAATTTGGCACATATACATTATCTAATACCACCTGCACCCCCTCTAGCTTCCCACTGACCGTAATGTACCGACCTCCCACGTCCGAGACTATTCTACCCGCCTCAAACACCACCCGCTTATTGATGAGGATCGCGACCCCTCTAGTCTTTGAATCTAGTCCCGAGTGAAACACCTGGCTGACCGAGCCTTTCCTCCGTCTAACCTGGTCCGTTACCTTAAGGTGCATCTCCTGCAACATTACCACGTCCGCCTTCAATCACCTAAGATGCACGAACACACGTGCCCTTTTGACCGGCCCATTTAACCCTCGAACATTCCAGGTGATCAGCCTAGTTGGGGGGCTCGTTGCCCCCCCCCCCCCCCCCCCCCCCTCCCTCCACCGATCAGCCATCCACTTTTTTAGGCCTGCCTCCAGCCTGTGTTCCGCACCTCCACTGGTCCATCCCCAGGCAGCCCCCTCCCCCGACCTCCTCTCTGTCCCTCAGCCCAAGTCCTTCCCTCGTCAGCAGAACATTCATCCCCCTACCCCCCCGAGCAACAACACCCTGTAACTCAACCCCTTTCCTAAACCAAACATATGCACACCCCCCACTGCGCTTATGAGAGCTAGCTCACCCAGCTAGCTTGGTGGCCCCCATCCCCGGCGCCAGATAATCTCCCACCTATTGTTTCCCCCCCCCCCCCCCCCCCATACAAACAAACTCCAACATAGAACGTAGAACATAGAACAATACAGCGCAGTACAGGCCCTTCAGCCCACAATGTTGCACCGATACAAAAGTCATCTAACCTACACTATGCCATTATCATCCATATGTTTATCCAATAAACTTTTAAATGCCCTCAATGTTGGCGAGTTCACTACTGTAGCAGGTAGGGCATTCCACGGCCTCACTACTCTTTGCGTAAAGAACCTACCTCTGACCTCTGTCCTATATCTATTACCCCTCAGTTTAAAGTTATGTCCCCTCGTGCCAGCCATATCCATCCGCGGGAGAAGGCTCTCACTGTCCACCCTATCCAACCCCCTGATCATTTTGTATGCCTCTATTAAGTCTCCTCTTGACCTTCTTCTTCTCTCCAACGAAAACAACCTCAAGTCCATCAGCCTTTCCTCATAAGATTTTCCCTCCATACCAGGCAACATCCTGGTAAATCTCCTCTGCACCCGCTCCAAAGCCTCCACGTCCTTCCTATAATGCGGTGACCAGAACTGTACGCAATACTCCAAATGCGGCTGTACCAGAGTTCTGTACAGCTGCAACATGACCTCCCGACTCCGGGACTCAATCCCTCTACCAATAAAGGCCAACACTCCATAGGCCTTCTTCACAACCCTATCAACCTGGGTGGCAACTTTCAGGGATCTATGTACATGGACACCTAGATCCCTCTGCTTACCCACTCTTCCAAGAATTTTACCATTAGCCAAATATTCCGCATTCCTGTTATTCCTTCCAAAGTGAATCACCTCACACTTCTCTACATTAAACTCCATTTGCCACCTCTCAGCCCAGCTCTGCAGCTTATCTATATCCCTCTGTAACCTGCTACATCCTTCCACACTATCGACAACACCACCGACTTTAGTATCGTCTGCAAATTTACTCACCCACCCTTCTGCGCCTTCCTCTAGGTCATTGATAAAAATGACAAACAGCAACGGCCCCAGAACAGATCCTTGTGGTACTCCACTTGTAACTGAACTCCGTTCTGAACATTTCCCATCAACCACCACCCTCTGTCTTCTTTCAGCTAGCCAATTTCTGATCCACATCTCTAAATCACCCTCAATCCCCAGCCTCCGTATTTCCTGCAATAGCCTACTGTGGGGAACCTTATCAAACGCTTTGCTGAAATCCATATACACCACATCAACTGCTCTACCCTCATCTATCTGTTCAGTCACCTTCTCAAAGAGCTCAATAAGGTTTGTGAGGCATGACCTACCCTTCACAAAGCCATGCTGACTATCCCTGATCATATTATTCCTATCTAGATGATTATAAATCTTGTCTCTTATAATCCCCTCCAAGACTTTACCCACTACAGATGTGAGGCTCACCGGTCTATAGTTGCCGGGGTTGTCTCTGCTCCCCTTTTTGAACAAAGGGACCACATTTGCTATCCTCCAGTCCTCTGGCACTATTCCTGTAGCCAATGATGCCATAAAAATCAAAGCCAAAGGTCCAGCAATCTCTTCCCTGGCCTCCCAGAGAATCCTAGGATAAATCCCATCAGGTCCCGGGGACTTATCTATTTTCAGCCTGTCCAGAATTGCCAACACCTCTTCCCTACGTACCTCAATGCCATCTATTCTATTAGCCTGGGGCTCAGCATTCTCCTCCACAACATTATCTTTTTCCTGAGTGAATACTGACGAAAAATATTCATTTAGTATCTCGCCTATCTCTTCAGACTCCACACACAACTTCCCATACCTGTCCTTGACTGGTCCTACTCTTTCCCTAGTCATTCGCTTATTCCTGACATACCTCTAGAAAGCTTTTGGGTTTTCCTTGATCCTACCTGCCAAATACTTCTCGTGTCCCCTCCTTGCTCATCTTAGCTCTCTCTTTAGATCCTTCCTCGCTACCTTGTAACTATCCATCGCCCCAACCAAAACTTCACACCTCATCTTCACATAGGCCTCCTTCTTCCTCTTAACAAGAGATTCCACTTCTTTGGTAAACCAAGGTTCCCTCGCTCGACGCCTTCCTCCCTGCCTGACCGCTACATACTTATCAAGAACACGCAGTAGCTGATCCTTGAACAAGCTCCACTTATCCAGTGTGCCCAACACTTGCAGCCTACTTCTCCACCTTATCCCCCCCAAGTCACGTCTAATGGCATCATAATTGCCCTTCCCCCAGCTATAACTCTTGCCCTGCGGTGTATACTTATCCCTTTCCATCATTAACGTAAACGTCACCGAATTGTGGTCACTGTCCCCAAAGTGCTCTCCTACCTCCAAATCCAACACCTGGCCTGGTTCATTACCCAAAACCAAATCCAACGTGGCCTCGCCTCTTGTTGGCCTGTCAACATATTGTTTCAGGAAACCCTCCTGCACACACTGTACAAAAAACGACCCATCTATTGTACTCGAACTATATCTTTTCCAGTCAATATTTGGAAAGTTAAAGTCTCCCATAATAACTACCCTGTTACTTTCGCTCATATCCAGAATCATCTTCGCCATCCTTTCCTCTACATCCCTAGAACTATTAGGAGGCCAATAAAAAACTCCCAACAGGGTGACCTCTCCTTTCCTGTTTCTAACTTCAGCCCATACTACCTCGGAAGAAAAGTCCCCATCTAGCATCCTCTCCGCCACCGTAATACTGCTCTTGACTAGCAGCGCCACACCTCCCCCTCTTTTGCCTCCTTCTCTGAGCTTACTAAAACATCTAAACCCCGGAACCTGCAACATCCATTCCTGTCCCTGCTCTATCCATGTCTCCGAAATGGCCACAACATCGAAGTCCCAGGTACCAACCCATGCTGCCAGTTCCCCTACCTTGTTTCGTATACTCCTGGCATTGAAGTAGACACACTTCAAACCACCTACCTGAACACTGGCCCCCTCCTGCAACGTCAAATCTGTGCTCCTGACCTCTATACTCTCATTCTCCCTTACCCTAAAACTACAATCCAGGTTCCCATGCCCCTGCTGCATTAGTTTAAACCCCCCCAAAGAGCACAATTGAACCAAATTGAACCAGGAAATGAAATTAATCTCCGAAGAACCCTGCAACAAGCAGTTACCTACGCCCAAACCGATGATTGCGACCTTGAATACTTCGATACTGACCGTTACATTTTCTCTGGACCTCACGAGCCCAATGCCAGCTCCGACACAAACAGTGATGAGATGGTCCTAGAAGACTAGTACTCAGACGAACCTTTCACCTTGGGAGGCTACCCCTGTACCAAATCCGAACCGCAACTAGATGTGTTGCACATTGGCGACCCCCATACTGAATTCGACGCAGACGCGGATTCGTTCTTCGGATTTGAGGATCTTCAGCCCAGCATCGACGACATCCCGACTCGTGAGTGCAGGATGATGCTGAAGCCTGAAACCAAGAGACAGAGAGCGGTACAAGCCCACCGAGAGCCACACTGTCTGTCCACGCACCGTTCAGGGTTCCCGACTCTACGAAAGAAGACACACAGACTCCACACCACAGTCCCTTGCACGAACAAGAAGTGACTCCAGTGTCACAAGCCCTCCACAGCGAGCTCGTGGACAGACTCCACGATAGAAGAAACGTAAGACTCCGACGCGCAGTCCTTACAGGAACAAGACCATGAGGGTCTAGCAACCTTCTCTGACCAACTAGCCGGCAGACCGATGCAAGTCTGCCATGCTCAAATAAACAGCAAGGAGACTATGACAGTCTACCACGCTCCAGTGCACAGCAGGACGACCATGACGGTCTATCATGCTACAGTGAAGAACAAAGCGACGATAACAATCCAAACCAAAATGAAGGACAACAGCAAGACAATGACAGTCCACCCACATTGCTTGCGCCACCAGATGAAGACTCTGACAATTTACCCAACCCAAGTGAACAACAAGCAGCTACTGAGGACCTACCCACGGTATGTGAGACGAGTGATGACAGCATCCCACTTCCCATGCAAGATGTGCAAAGTGACAGACCTCAGCTAGTGTGTACGGAGGCACTCTACAATCACGGTGAGACCACTGGTGACTCCGGTGACACCATGATACTTCCACCATCATTCGCTCGAACCTCACCACAAGTCAGTGCATTCCTGCATGTTCTGACTCCAGACGTGCAGCTTCAAGAAATCTCAGCTTACTCCAGTGAACCTGCTAAGACTCTGGATGGGGAGCATCAACAAACCAACACTGACTCAGTTTAAACAGAGTAGACTCCAGATGGGGAGCAACCAAATGCCGACTCTGATCCACGTAAGCTGGACTTTACTCCAGACAGGGCGTGCTGCAACCTCAGTGATGGCACGCTTAGGGTGACAGCAGATGCCACAACGACAGGAGATGGGTCACTTAACAATTACACTGGGTCAGTAATAACAAGCAGCGGCTACAGTCGAAGAGGAATACACCAATATTCACCACTGCTATATCCACACATTATTTCCACACCAACAGTGCAGCCAATGACAGCTCATGCTGGACAAACCCAGTATTCAGGCATGCAGCAGCCAGCAGTCTATGCAGCATATTCTCAAACAGGCCAGCACTACGGATTGCCCACTAATAGAATCAAGACTGAAGGAGGACTACCGCAAGCGCAGTCTGCACTACAGACTGGATTCCTTAGTTACTGCCCAGGATTTGCTGCACCCCAGCCTGGCCAGACGGCATATTCCTATCAGGTGCAAGGTTCTAGTTTCACACCATCACCAGGTATTTATGCGAGCAGCAATTCTGTTTCCAATTCGACAAGCTTCAACGGTTCTCAGCAGGATCACCCTTCCTGCACAACACATGGCCAGAACCAGTATGTACAGTCTTATCCAACTTCAACATATGGCACATCCATGACCTCGAATGATACTGTTGATGGTACCTCTTCAACATCAACAGCTTATCAGCTACAAGATGACATCTGACAGCATCATTACAAACATCGTAAAAAGACATGGACTCCAAATCAGACAGCGAAGTGATTTGACCACTTCTTGGTTCCTGTGGCACAGGGATGTTGATAGTGTTCATAACCAAGAGAGACATTTGACCATCATGATTGATGGTTTTTGGACTCTCACGAATGATTTGGACTTATTGTTTAATCACTGCTCCCATGACTGTATATACCTTAACCTATCTACCTGTTTTTTGTTCAATTTTCTCAAAGTGTGCCGAAAATATGTAACATATAAAAAAGGGGGAATGTGGTGATGTAAATACATGTAGGCTAGCTAGACACTAGAGGGAGCACAAGAGATATCACACACACATGATCTGCCTCTTTCCAGTGGAGACAGTCAGTGAGTAGAGATACTGGGTTGATTCAATATTACACCCACCACGTGGATTGCAGCAACTGGTTAGTCAGTCTGGGTAGCTATAGTAGGATTAGCAGTAGTGTCGAACCCGAGTAATAGAAGTGTAAATAGTTTAATAAACGTGTTGAAGTTATCTCCACGTCTGAACCTTCCTTTGTCAAGTGCACCACAAGGATGTCGCTTATGTTACACCTACAACATAACAAATCACCTACCATCTAACAGTAGTTGCGCTGGAGTGTGCTCCATTAAAATCGTTACGGGGTTGAGGCCTGTGCTGTACGCTAAGTACTGAACAGCCCAAAAACTGCGAGCAAGTGCCTTTCGCAGGCTGAAAATCCTTGCTCTACTGGGTCCAAAACTCGTGAGGCATAGGCTACGGGTCCTAAACGACCGTGCCTTTCTTGGAGTAGTACGGTCGATAGGGTTCGGTCGGTGGTCGCAACTTCTATGGCGTATGGGGGGTGTGGGTCTCATACCTGCAAAGCGGGGGCTGTACCTAGAGCGTGTTTTAATATATCAATGGCACCCGTAGGCTGTGGAACCCATTCCCAAGGGGCATTCTTTTTTAGGAGCTCTGAAAGTGAGGCTGCCTTGGTGGCGAAACCAGCTATATGGTTCCTACAGTAACCAACCAGTCCTAAAATTGACTGGAGTGCAGTGACATTATGGGGCAAGGGCAATTTAACAATCGAATCAATCCGGTTTTGCTCTATCTCTCTTTTTCCGTGCGTGATGACTGTGCCGAAATAAAAGACCTTTTCTTTTAGGATTTGGGCCTTTTTCGGGTTGACTTTACATCCAGTTGAGTGTAGGAGACCTAATAGTTCGGAAAGAAGCAAAATGTGCTCTTCCTTGGTATCAGTTTGTAGGAGCAAGTTGTCCACATCCTGAATGAGGCATTCCGGTCGGGAAAATTTGGATAATCCATTTGCCAATTGTCAGTGGAAAATAGAGGGGGAGTTGTGGAAACCTTGCGGAAGGCATGTCCATGTATATTGCTGTCCTTGTAACGTGAAGGCAAATTTATATTGGCAATTCTTATCTAATGGAATGGACCAGAAGCCATTGCTGATGTCCAGTACTGTAAAATACCATGACTGGAGTCCCTGCTTCAGCATTGTCTCGGGACTCGTGGCAACAGTGGGGGCTGCTAATGGAGTTACTTTATTAAGTTCTCTGTAATCGATGGTCAATCTCCATGAACCGTCTGGTTTCTTTACGGGCCAAATTGGGGAATTGCTTATTGAGGCTACGGGCCGAATTACACCTTGGTCTAGCAAACTTTGAATTATTTTTGCAATTTCTCCCTTGGCTTGCTGTGGGAAACCGTATTGTTTCTGGGGCTTGGGATCGGGACTTGTAATGGCGACTGTTCCCGGAATGTTTCCACAACCGTGCTTGTGCTGGGCGAAGGATGCTTTGTGTTTCCTTAGAACCTCTCTAATTGTCCTAACTATATTAATGGCTTGCGGATCAAACCAATAGTCGCCTACTGAGCAGATTCTGTGTTCATAGTCTCCTACTGTGAGCGTGGCGGGGGCTCTCGTTGTTGTATCCATTTTCCAAAGACACTTCACACTTATTCACGGGGTCAAAGGAAAGGTTGTGTGAACTCATGTAGCCGATCCCTAAAATGTGTTCTGTTGATCGGGGCAAATCTACTAAAACAACGGGGTGCTTGGCATTAACGGTTCCAATTTGGATATCTACAGGGGCCGTATTATATCCCTACTGGATATGTCCTGTAAATCCGCTAAGAGTGATAGTGCCTGTAGTGGGCCATTTATCTCGCTGAAACATTGTGGAGGAGTTTAAAGTGGTGCAGGACCCTCCTGTGTCCCAAAGGAACTCTACGGGGTGCCCCCGGACTGTGCCTGTGACTACTGGTCTACCTGACTTGTCCCAGAGTGTGTCGCAGACCCAAGTTGGGGAGACCGAACATCGTCAATCTGTGCTATTTATGGCAGAATTGCCTGGGCGGGTGCTAATACTGTGTATAGGCCTGGCATTGTTCCTATGTGGGGCGTTTGCTTGCTAATTCCGTTGCTGGTTTGGGGGGTGGGGGGGGCATTTCATTTGCAGGGGTAATGTCCCTTTTCTCCACAATTTAAGCATCCCTGTGCTCTGTGGTGCTGTCCGTCATGTCTACCCTCGTTTACCCTGATGTGTCCTTACTGGATTCATGTTGCTTCTGCCGTCTCCTGCTCTGCCTTTTTATGTAGGGATTGTTCCCCAAGCTCCAGAAAGTCTCTTCAGAACCCACACTTCGTTATGTGTGGCGTCTGAGGGGTCATAATTCGCACAGGCTTTTTGACCTTCCGTGGCGTGGGAGACTCAAAAACGGGTCCATTTGGTTGTGTTTTCAACATGTAAGTGTGCGCGGACTAAATCTCCAAATACTGCTTTGAAGTGTATCCAAAGGCGTCCTGCGGATGCAGTCCGATGCTCTCCCTTCTTTCGTCTGCAGCGATTTAGACCTACAGGATCTCCTCTGTTATAACCAATTGCATCTAAAATAGCTGCCTTCATGTCCTGGAGACTACCTCCTCCTACATTCTGTGGGTCTAGTAGTGCTGAACTAACAGATGGGTCAAGGCTCATTACTATAAGTTTCACTTCCTCCAGTTCGTCCAGACCGTACATAACTGTCTGTTGTCTTACTCGCTCAAAGATGTGGGTCTGCTGTGGGTTGGAATGGTTCAATTTTGGCACAGGCATCTCTCAATTGGGTGATGGTTAGTGGGGTGCTGTAAACGAAATCGGGCTACTCGCGATCCTGTGGCGTGTGCTGTGTGGTGACTGGATTCATGGGGTTGTGTGCTGCCTGTGCAGTCGGTGGTGCGGGTGCTTTCCTTTTCGGGGCCTGGGGGGGCTCTATTGTGATTTTCGGTGTCTTCTGCATACCTATAGGCAGTTTCACTGAGTTCCTGACAATCGGGGCCATCTTCCTAGTCTAAATTTGGTCCAATGGTGTCTCTGAAACCATTTTGCACTGAGAGCAGTGACTGTAACCTTGAAATTTGCTGCTTGCATTTGGCGTCGTCTACTGAACTCTGCTTTTGTTCCGTTGTGGAACTGTGGAGTGCACGTAAAGCTGCCTTCAAGTCTGCACATTGCTTCTTTAACTATTCTACCTGTTGTTCCGTCTCTTCTCTTACCAAGACTGCGCGTTGTGTATCTTGGTAGGCCTTATTGTATTGTGTCTGCAAGCTGCTTAGGTGGACTAAACAAGATTGGTGTGCCCGTGTAACATCAGCCATCTTCTTGTCTTTTGCTGCTAGCTGCTCTCGGAGTTGCTCATTAACCTTTCCACACTTGATAACGTTCCCCTCACTCTTCTCTTTCTCTACAAGCTGTCTGCGGAGCGTCCTCATGACCTCCTCTGCCTCGCAATTGTGCCAGATAGGACACGATTGTACGTACGATAAGTACGTATTGATAAGTACGTACCTGTCAGGCAGGGAGGAAGGCGTCGAGCGAGGGAACCGTGGTTTACCAAAGAAGTGGAATCTCTTGTTAAGAGGAAGAAGGAGGCCTATGTGAAGATGAGGTGTGAAGTTTCAGTTGGGGCGATGGATAGTTACAAGGTAGCGAGGAAGGATCTAAAGAGAGAGCTAAGACGAGCAAGGAGGGGACATGAGAAGTATTTGGCAGGTAGGATCAAGGAAAACCCAAAAGCTTTCTATAGGTATGTCAGGAATAAAAGAATGACTAGGGTAAGAGTAGGGCCAGTCAAGGACAGGGATGGGAAATTGTGTGTGGAGTCTGAAGAGATAGGCGAGATACTAAATGAATATTTTTTGTCAGTATTCACTCAGGAAAAAGAGAATGTTGTGGAGGAGAATGCTGAGACCCAGGCTCTTCGAATAGATGGCATTGAGGTACGTAGGGAAGAGGTGTTGGCAATTCTGGACAGGCTGAAAATAGATAAGTCCCCGGGGCCTGATAGGATTTATCCTATGTTTCTCTGGGAAGCCAGGGAAGAGATTGCTGAGCCTTTGGCTTTGATTTTTATGTCATCATTGGCTACAGGAATAGTGCCAGAGGACTGGAGGATAGCAAATGTGGTTCCTTTGTTCAAGAAGGGGAGTAGAGACAACCCCAGCAACTATAGACCGGTGAGCCTCATGTCTGTTGTGGGTAAAGTCTTGGAGGGGATTATAAGAGACAAGATTTATAATCATCTAGATAGGAATAATATGATTAGGGGTAGTCAGCATGGCTTTGTGAAGGGTAGGTCATGCCTCACAAACCTTAACGAGTTCTTTGAGAAGGTGACTGAACAGGTAGACGAGGGTAGAGCAGTTGATGTGTGTATGGATTTCAGTAAAGCGTTTGATAAGGTTCCCCACGGTAGGCTATTGCAGAAAATGCGGAGGCTGGGGATTGAGGGTGATTTAGAGATGTGGATCAGAAATTGGCTAGCTGAAAGAAGACAGAGGGTGGTGGTTGATGGGAAATGTTCAGAATGGAGTTCAGTTACAAGTGGCGTACCACAAGGATCTGTTCTGGGGCCGTTGCTGTTTGTCATTTTTATCAATGACCTAGAGGAGGGCGCAGAAGGGTGGGTGAGTAAATTTGCAGACGACACTAAAGTCGGTGGTGTTGTCGACAGTGCGGAAGGATGTAGCAGGTTACAGAGGGACATAGATAAGCTGCAGAGCTGGGCTGAGAGGTGGCAAATGGAGTTTAATGTAGAGAAGTGTGAGGTGATTCACTTTGGAAGGAATAACAGGAATGCGGAATATTTGGCTAATGGTAAAGTTCTTGGAAGTGTGGATGAGCAGAGGGATCTAGGTGTCCATGTACATAGATCCCTGAAAGTTGCCACCCAGGTTGATAGGGTTGTGAAGAAGGCCTATGGAGTGTTGGCCTTTATTGGTAGAGGGATTGAGTTCCGGAGTCATGAGGTCATGTTGCAGCTGTACAAAACTCTGGTACGGCCGCATTTGGAGTATTGCGTACAGTTCTGGTCGCCGCATTATAGGAAGGACGTGGAGGCTTTGGAGCGGGTGCAGAGGAGATTTACCAGGATGTTGCCTGGTATGGAGGGAAAATCTTATGAGGAAAGGCTGATGGACTTGAGGTTGTTTTCGTTAGAGAGAAGAAGGTTAAGAGGAGACTTAATAGAGGCATACAAAATGATCAGGGGGTTAGATAGGGTGGACAGTGAGAGCCTTCTCCCGCGGATGGAATTGGCTGGCACGAGGGGACATAGCTTTAAACTGAGGGGTAATAGATATAGGACAGAGGTCAGAGGTAGGTTCTTTACGCAAAGAGTGGTGAGGCCGTGGAATGCCCTACCTGCAACAGTAGTGAACTCGCCAACATTGAGGGCATTTAAAAGTTTATTGGATAAGCATATGGATGATAATGGCATAGTGTAGGTTAGATGGCTTTTGTTTTTTGACTTCCCACGTTGGTGCAACATCGTGGGCCGAACGGCCTGTACTGCGCTGTATCGTTCTATGTTCTATGATTGCCATCGGCTTACGAACTTTCCCTAAACTCTTCTTGTGTATCTTGGTTAGGTTGTTCCTCCAAGTTTGTCCTATACTACCAGGACCTGACTCTTCATTCGAACAAAACTCAGATCGAAGGGGCCATCCTTTCCTCTTTACGTATTTCCTTAGTTCCTCTTCCCATATGGGACACTGCTCTGCTCTACTGGTAGCTGCGACCTTGGGTTCATAAGGAGTTCCATTGCCTTTGCTGCCATTTCTACTGGTATCTCTTTTCTGTATCCTAAATTTGGGGTGGGGGGGGGGGGGGGGGGGGCGGGGGGGGAATAGGGCGGCGATGCAAACAGCGGGTATGGACTAAGCTATTTTCCGGTTCACAAATCTCCCGATAGTTTTACGCAACAAAATCTAACACGTTTACCTTCTATCCCTGTTAGTACGCATGCAAATTACTACACACTTCTGAATCTTGGAGGTTTGATCAATACGGGTCCTACACTTGTGGTTTCTTTCACTTTTTCAATTGGGTTCCTAATTCAACGTTTTGTGGGTTCTCAAAGTCACTTCTAGGTCGAGTCCCATCAGAGGTTGCCAATAATGTTGCCAATTTGCATCGGAGACGCCAATAATTTTGCCCTTTTTAATATTGAGGGATATTGCTTTTCAGAGTCGCCAGGTATCAGATGATACCACCACAAGGTTCAACCAGATATTGATCAAAGACCCAACAACCAGTCAGTTAGGTCAAGTTCAATAATAGTTTATTTACACAAGATTAACCCACACATGCAACATAAAAACACTACAAGCTAAATTATATCTAACACTGCAACAACCTGTACTTAACTTCAGGCACCCGACTTTGGCAGAGGAACAAGGCCTTTGTTCGGATCTGGAGTGGCTGGGTCTGGAGAAGTAACTTAGGTTCTGCTGGGCTCATCCGTCTGGTAGCGATCGTTGATCTAGCTTCTGGTCATGGTGCTGCAGTTGGCTTCAGGTATAGGCCGGGCCGAAGAGTGCCGGTGTGCCAGGGCCAAAAGAGATCAAACACATGGCAGTGTCTCTCTTTATCCTTTGGGATTTCGCGCTCTTTTGGGCGGTCCTTAGCTTTGGACCCAATAATTCGGCAGGCTTCGATTACTACCTTTGATTTTAGCCAATAAAGGGGCGGGTGCCTTGATGGCTGGGCGTGTCCTGAGCGGTCATTGACCGTGGCTGTTTGGGCTTCCTGGGTGAAGGGAGTGGCGCCAATATGTTTGGAATTGTATCTGATACCTGAGCACCAGTCCTTTGTCCTGGGGAAATGGGTCATTAGAATGCAAATCAGCTCGGGGTTTCGATATTATCTGGTTCTCTGTTAGCAAATATACATTTAGGCTCTGAGTTTGCCTGAATCCTGTATTGGCCATATTTCCCTCGGGTCTTTGCAAGTATCCATGTTTCCTTTGTAAGTGGCCATCCCAGATGGCTACACTTGAACCCACACCTTTTGATTAGTTAAGATGAGAGTGTTACCAGCCAAGCCATGGGGAGGGGGCATGTTCATGGAAGGGATTTTAAATTAACATGAGAATTTTAAAATTGAGATGAACTAGGAGCTAAAGTAGGTGAGATGAACATGCGTAATGAGTGAATGAGACTTGGTGGACTTCTGGTGTCGACCATGAAGTGAGTGGTCGCATATTTGGTGTCTCCCGCTCATGGTCGATTTTTTTTGGATCTTTTCCCTGGCTAACGGCAGAGCTGAGTGACGATATAAGTTGCAGGAGAGGTGTTAGAAAAGAGTATCCCACCGGCTTATGGATTTGTGGACCAGAAGTGGTTGAAAAAGGAGGGAATAACTGTCAAAAGCTGGTGCGGAGCCTGCGACACAGGGGAAGAGGGTCCAGGTCCGAGCCTGACGGCCCAGTGGTCAATGGAGCAGATAGTGACCTTTCTCGAGATGTTTGCCCAGCAGAGGAAGGAGAACTTGGAGGGCCTGGCCAGGGTGGTGGATCCTTTAAACCAGGGATCGACCAAATGGAAATGCAGTTGGAGGCCCAGGGCCAGATGATTCGGAAGGTGGAGGAGGCGGTGGGAGAGCAAGAGGAGCAGCTCGTCTCGATGGCTGCGGAGATGGGGCTGATGAGAGATCAACAGAAGAGGCTGCAGGATAAAGTGGAGAACCTGGAGAATAGGTCGTGCAGGTAGAATTTGAGGATCGTGGGCCTGCCGGAAGGCAGTGAGGGAGCAGACGCCGGTGCATATGTGGCACGAATGTGCGAGAAGCTGCTGGGTGAAGGAGTGTTAGTTCAGCCCTTGGAGGTGGACCGGGCGCATGACGCTTATGAGAAAAGAGTCGCCGAGGGTGATGGTGGTGCGATTGCACCGGTTCCTGGATAAGCAACGGATTTTGTGGTGGGCCAGGCAGACGAGGCGCTGTACATGGGAAGGCAGCAAGCTACGTGTCTATCGGGACCTGGGTGCGGGGCTGGCAAAAAAGAGAGCAAGCTTCAACAAGGTGAAGTCGGCCCTCTTTAAGAAGGGTGTGAAGTTCGGCATGTTGCACCCAAGCCAGGAACTCTACTTTGGATCGCCAGAGGAGACGATGAAATTTGTTAGAGACCGTGAACAGGCAGGAGAATGAGGACATTGAACTCTGGAAGGGGTGCTCATATTTTGTATTTTGATTTTCTTCTGGTTTGTATGAACCACCTTTGCACTATTTTCGGGGCCGTTGCTCTGTTCTGTTTTGGGTTTGTTTCGTTCTTGATGGGGGATGGTGGGTTGCTTTTTTCTTTGTGTTTGTTAGGGATTGTAAAGTTTACACTGGGAGGATGGTCGAGCCGGGGGGGGGGGGGGAGAATCATTGGGGGTTTCGATGCTTGGTGCCATGGGCAGGTGCTACCGGGCTAACTCACGGAAGCGCAGTGGGGGGTGAGCAGGTGGTGAGTGTGTTAATGGGGGTTGGGACTATTATTTTGTTATGAAATGGAATGAAAATCGCTTATTGTCACAAGTAGGCGCCTGTTCGGGGAGGCTGGTACGGGAATTGAACCGTGCTGCTGGCCTGCCCTGGTCTGCTTTAAAAGCCAGCTATTTAGCCCTGTGCTAAACCTGTGTCCTCCCCCGGGGGCAGACATCTGCTGACAGGGGAAGGACTGACTAAAGGCGACAGGGTGAGGGTTGATGACGGTGGGTGCCCAAGGGCGGACCTTAAGAGGGGTTGCCCTCGGAAGGGCTATGGTTGATTGGTCGCGGGGGGGGGGGGGGGGTGGCGACCAGGCTGATCACATGGAATGTGAGAGGGTTGCATGGGCCACTCAAGAGGCCCATGTGTTCACGCATCTGAAAAGCTTGAAGGCGGACGTGGCAATGATACAGGAGACGCACCTGAGGGTGGTGGATCAGACCAGACTGAGGAAGGGGTGGGTAGGGCAGGTGTTTCATTCGGGGCTAGATTCTAAAACGAGGGGAGTGGCGATTCTGATTTAATAAGCGGTTGGCATTTGAAGTATATGGGAAGGCATGGGAAGTATAGTGGCGAACCCGGGGGGGCAGATACGTTATGGTGAGCGGGAAGTTCGATGGGATGCCGGTGAACATTTAGACAATGAACTGGGGGTGGGGGTGGTGCAGGGGGAGACTTCAATGCGGTTACAGATTTGAGGCTGGATCGGTTGAGGATAGGGAGGGTGTCAGTGGCTGCGAAGAAACTAAAGGGGTTTATGGAACAGGCGGGGGGGGGGGGGGGGGGGGTGTGGATCCGTGGAGGTTTGGGCGGCCGACAATGAAGGAGAGTTTTCTTTTTTTTCCCATGTACACAAAGTGTACTCACGGATTGACCTTTTCGGCGTGGTTAGGACACTGCTGTGGGTGAGAGGCCATTCGGAGTTATGTGGAGATAAATGATACAGGGGCGGTTTCGGCAGCGATGCTATGGGAGGTGTTGCGTTAGTGGTGAAGGGGGAGTTTACCTCGATACGGGCACACAGGGAGAAGGTGTCCTCTCGTGCTAGACATCACTATCCAAGGAAAAAGGCTCTCACTGTCCAACCCTCTGATCATCTTGTAAGCCTCAATTAAGTCACCTTAACCTTCTTCTCTCTAACGAAAACAGCCTCAAGTCTCTTAGCCTTTCCTCATAAGATCTTCCCTCCATACCAGGCAACATTCTGGTAAATCTCCTCTGCACCCTTTCCAATGCTTCCACATCCTTCCTATAATGCGGTGACCAGAATTGCACGCAATACTCCAAATGCGACCGCACCAGAGTTTTGTACAGCTGCAACATGACCTCATGGCTCCGAAACTCAATCCCTCTACCAATAAAAGCTAACACACCGTACGCCGCCTTAACAACCCTCTCAACCTGGGTGGCAACTTTCAGGGATCTATGTACATGGACACCGAGATCTCTCTGCTCATCCACACTGCCAAGAATCTTACCATTAGCCCAGTACTCAGTCTTCCTGTTATTCCTTCCAAAATGAATCACCTCACACTTTTCTGCATTAAACTGCATTTGCCACCTCTCAGCCCAGCGCTGCAGCTTATCTATGTCCCTCTGTAACTTGTAACATTCTTCCGCACTGTCCACAACTCCACCGACTTTAGTGTCATCTGCAAATTTACTCACCCATCCTTCTATGCCCTCCTCCAGGTCATTTATAAAAATGACAAACAGCAGTGGCCCCAAAACAGATCCTTGTGGTACACCACTAGTAACTGGACTTCAGTCTGAACATTTCCCATCAACCACCACCCTTTGTCTTCTTCCAGCTAGCCAATTTCTGATCCAAACTGCTAAATCACCCTGAATCCCATGTATTTTCAGCAGTCGCCTACCGTGGGGAACCTTATCAAACGCTTTACTGAAATCCATATACACCACATCAACTGCTTTACCCTCATCCACCTGTTTGGTCACCTTCTCAAAGAACTCAATAAGGTTTGTGAGGCACGACCTACCCTTCACAAAACCGTGTTGACTATCTCAAATCAAATTATTCCTTTCCAGATGATTATACATCCAATCTCTTATAAACCTTTCCAAGATTTTGCCCACAACAGAAGTAAGGCTCGCTGGTCTATAGTTACCGGGGTTGTCTCTACTCCCCTTCTTGAACAAGAGTACAACATTTGCTATCCTCCAGTCTTCTGGCACTATTCCTGTAGACAAAGATGACTTAAAGATCAAAGCCAAAGGCTCGGCAATCTCCTCCCTAGCTTCCCAGAGAATCCTAGGATAAATCCCATCTGGCCCATGGGACTTATCTATTTTCACACTTTCCAGATTGCTAACACCTCCTCCTTATGAACCTCAAGCCCTTCTAGTCTAGTAGCCTGAATCTCAGTATTCTCCTCGACAACATTGTCTTTTTCCTGTGTGAATACTGACGAAAAATATTCATTTAGCACCTCTCCTATCTCCTCGGACTCCAAGCACAACGTCCCACTACTGTCCTTGACTGGCCCTACTCTTACCCTAGTCATTCGTTTATTCCTGACATATCTATAGAAAGCTTAAGGGTTATCCTTGATCCTACCTGCCAAAGACTTCTCATGTCCCCTCCTGGCTCTTCTTAGCTCTCTCTTTATGTCCTTCTTAGCTAGGACTGGAGGACAGCAAATGTGGTCCCTTTGTTCAAAAAGGGGAGCAGAGACAACCCCGGCAACTATAGACCGGTGAGCCTCACGTCTGTAGTGGGTAAAGTCTTGGGGGGGATTATAAGAGACAAGATTTATAATTATCTAGATAGGAATAATATGATCAGGGATAGTCAGCATGGCTTTGTGAAGGGTAGGTCATGCCTCACAAACCTTATTGAGTTCTTTGAGAAGGTGACTGAACAGGTAGATAAGGGTAGAGCAGTTGATGTGGTGTATATGGATTTCAGCAAAGCGTTTGATAAGGTTCCCCAAGGTAGGCTATTGCAGAAAATACGGAGGCTGGGGATTGAGGGTGATTTAGAGATGTGGATCAGAAATTGGCTAGCTGAAAGAAGACTGATTACGTTTACTTTAGTGATGGAAAGGGATAGGTATATACCACAGGGCAAGAGCTATAACTGGGGGAAAGGCAATTATGATGCGATGAGGCAAGACTTGGGATGCTGAAAGTGGTGGTTGATGGGAAATGTTCAGAATGGAGTAAAGTCACAAGTGGAGTACCACAAGGATCTGTTCTGAGGCAGTTGCTGTTTGTCATTTTTATCAATGACCTAGAGGAAGGCGCAGAAGGGTGGGTGAGTAAATTTGCAGACGATACTAAAGTCGGTGGTGTTGTCGATAGTGTGGAAGGATGTAGCAGGTTACAGAGGGATATAGATAAGCTGCAGAGCTGGGCTGAGAGGTGGCAAATGGAGTTTAATGTAGAGAAGTGTGAGGTGATTCACTTTGGAAGGAATAACAGGAATGCGGAATATTTGGCTAATGGTAAAGTTCTTGAAAGTGTGGATGAGCAGAGGGATCTAGGTGTCCATGTACATAGATCCCTGAAAGTTGCCACCCAGGTTGATAGGGTTGTGAAGAAGGCCTATGGAGTGTTGGCCTTTATTGGTAGAGGGATTGAGTTCCGGTGTCGGGAGGTCATGTTGCAGCTGTACAGAACTCTGGTACGGCCGCATTTGGAGTATTGCGGACAGTTCTGGTCACCGCATTATAGGAAGGACGTGGAGGCTTTGGAGCGGGTGCAGAGGAGATTTACCAGGATGTTGCCTGGTATGGAGGGAAAATTTTATGAGGAAAGGCTGATGGACTTGAGATTGTTTTCGCTGGAGAGAAGAAGGTTAAGAGGAGACTTAATAGAGGCATACGAAATGATCAGGGGGTTGGATAGGGTGGACAGTGAGAGCCTTCTCCCGCGGATGGAAATGGCTGGCACGAGGGGACATAACTTTTAACTGAGGGGTAATAGATATAGGACAGAGGTCAGAGGTAGGTTCTTTACGCAAAGAGTAGTGAGGCCGTGGAATGCCCTACCTGCTACAGTAGTGAACTCGCCAACATTGAGGGCATTTAAAAGTTTATTGGATAAACATATGGATGATAATGGCATAATGTAGGTTAGATGGCTTTTGTTTCGGTGCAACATCGTGGGCCGAAGAGCCTGTACTGCGCTGTATTGTTCTCTGTTCTCTGTTCTCTGTTCTAACTTGTAACTCTCGAGCTCCCTAACTGTACCTTCATGTCTCATCTTTACATAAGCCTCCTTCTTCCTCTTGACAAGTGTTTCGACTGCCTTAGTAAACCACGGTTCCCTTGCTCGACCACTTCCTCCCTGCCTGACAGGTACATACTTATCGCGGACACGCAGTAGCTGTTCCTTGAACAAGCTCCACGTTTCCATTGTGCCCATCCCCTGCAGTTTTCCTCTCCATCCGATGCATCCCAAGTCTTGCCTCATCGCATCATAATTGCCTTTCCCCCAGTTATAGCTCTTGCCCTGCGGTATATACCTATCCCTTTCCATCACTAAAGTAAACGTAATCAAATTGTGGTCACTGTCACCAAAGTGCTCACCTACCTCCAAATTTAACACCTGTCCTGGTTCATTACCCAGTACCAAATCCAATATGGCCTCGCCTCTCGTTGGCCTATCTACATACTGTGTCAGGAAACCCTCCTGCACACATTGGACAAAAACAGACCCATCTAAAGTACTCGAACTATAGCGTTTCCAGTCAATATTTGGAAAGTTAAAGTCCCCCATAACAACTACCCTGTTGCTTTCGCTCCTATCCAGAATCATCTTTGCAATCCTTTCCTCTACATCTCTGGAACTATTCGGAGGCCTATAGAAAACCCCTAACAGGGTGACTTCTCCTTTCTTGTTTCTAACCTCGGCCCATACTACCTCAGTAGACGAGTCCTCATCAAACGTCCTTTCTGCCACCGTAATACTGTCCTTGAGTAACAATGCCACCCCTCCCCCTCTTTTACCACCTTCCCTGAGCTTACTGAAATATCTAAACCCTGGCACCTGCAACAACCATTCCTGTCCCTGCTCTATCCATGTCTCCGAAATGGCCACAACATCGAAGTCTCAGGTACCAACCCAGGCCACTTTAAACCACCTTCCTGCCTGCCGGTAACTCCTGCAACTTTGAAACCTTACTCATGACCTCACTACTCTCAACCTCATGTATACTGGAACTACAATTCAGGTTCCCAAGCCCCCGCTGAACTCGTTTAAACCCTCCCAAAGAGCATTAGCAAATTCCCCCCCCAGGATATTGGTACCCCTCTGGTCCAGGTGTCGACCATCCCGTTTGTAGAGGTCCAACCGACCCCAGAATGACCCCCAATTATCCAGAAATCTGAAACCCTCCGTCCTGCACCATCCCTGTAGAAAGTAAATGACCTAGAGTGAGTGTAGTGTTGATGAGAGATGTGTAAAGATCTAGATGGAGAGCGTCATACCTGTAACCTTTACTGTAGAGTTACAAATAGTTAATAAAGACCTGTTGTTAACCAACAACAGGCCAATTAGCCTAACCTCGGTTGTTGGCAAGATTCTAGAATCCATTGTTAAGGATGAGATTTCTAAATTCTTGGAAGTGCAGGGTCAGATTAGGACAAGTCAGCATGGATTTAGTAAGGGGAGGTCGTGCCTGACAAACCTGTTAGAGTTCTTTGAAGAGATAACAAATAGGTTAGACCAAGGAGAGCCAATGGATGTTATCTATCTTGACTTCCAAAAGGCCTTTGATAAGGTGCCTCACGGGAGACTGCTGAGTAAAATAAGGGCCCATGGTATTCGAGGCAAGGTACTAACATGGATTGACGATTGGCTGTCAGGCAGAAGGCAGAGAGTTGGGATAAAAGGCTCTTTTTCGGAATGGCAACTGGTGACGAGTGGTGTCCCGCAGGGTTCAGTGTTGGGGCCACAGCTGTTCTCTTTATATATTAACGATCTAGATGACGGGACTGGGGGCAAACTGGCTAAGTTTGCCGATGATACAAAGATAGGTGGAGGGGCAGGTGGTATGGAGGAGGTGGGGAGGCTGCAGAAAGATTTAGACAGTTTAGGAGAGTGGTCCAAGAAATGGCTGATGAAATTCAACGTGGGCAAGTGCGAGGTCTTGCACTTTGGAAAAAAGAATAGAGGCATGGACTATTTTCTAAACGGTGACAAAATTCATAATGCTGAAGTGCAAAGGGACTTGGGAGTCCTAGTCCAGGATTCGCTAAAGGTAAACTTGCAGGTTGAGTCCGTAATTAAGAAAGCAAATGCAATGTTGTCATTCATCTCAAGAGGCTTGGAATATAAAAGCAGGGATGTACTTCTGAAGCTTTATAAAGCATTAGTTAGGCCCCATTTAGAATACTGTGAGCAATTTTGGGCCCCACACCTCAGGAAGGACATACTGGCACTGGAGCGGGTCCAGCGGAGATTCACGCGGATGATCCCAGGAATGGTAGGCCTAACAGACGATGAACGTCTGAGGATCCTGGGATTATATTCATTGGAGTTTAGGAGGTTGAGGGGAGATCTAATAGAAACTTACAAGATAATGAATGGCTTAGATAGGGTGGATGTAGGGAAGTTGTTTCCATTAGCAGGGGAGACTAGGACCCGGGGGCACAGCCTTAGAATAAAAGGGAGTCACTTTAGAACAGAGATGAGGAGAAATTTCTTCAGCCAGAGAGTGGTGGGTCTGTGGAATTCATTGCCACAGAGGGCGGTGGAGGCCGGGACGTTGAGTGTCTTTAAGACAGAAGTTGATAAATTCTTGATTTCTCGAGGAATTAAGGGCTATGGAGAGAGAGCGGGTAAATGGAGTTGAAATCAGCCATGATTGAATGGCGGAGTGGACTTGATGGGCCGAATGGCCTTACTTCTGCTCCTATGTCTTATGGTCTTAACAGACTACGAAGACTTAATAAACAGTTTCTGCAATCCACACCATCCCAAAATGGTGTCCGCTCCAAGTCAAAAACCTTGATAGACACTGGACATTTTGAATCCACGAAATTGAGAGATGTGAGCCCGCTAGAAACTAGGAGTAACTTTAGACTGGTTCCTATAAAGACAGCAATTTTGCAGAGTGTTGGTGATGTATAAACATGGCATGGGGTCGGGGCAGCACGTTGGCATACTGGTTAGCACTGCTGCCTCACGGCATCGAAGACCCGGGTTCGACCCCCACAACCCAAAAAGAGTTCGGTGTAGGTGAACGGGCCACACTACATTGCCCCTTAATTAGGGGAAATAAAGAATTGGGTACTCTAAATTTATTTTTTAAAAACATGCATCATGTTAAGAAACTAACCAAGAATATCTTTGTTGTTTAGACTATTAATTGCCTGCTATAATGATCAGCCGATATTGATTATAGTTTGCTTATTACAGCTAAAGTCTTAACTTGAAATATTTTCATGTTTATAAAAGTTATCAGTCTCTACGGGTATCGTAACACAATCTAGTCCTGATTATCAGCAAAGTGATGGAATGTGTCATTAACAGTGCGATCAGGTGGCACTTACTCAACAGCATGCTGCTCACTGATACTTATTTTGGGTTCCATCAGGCCCACTCTGCTCCTTTGCAGTCTTGGTCTACAACGTATTGATACAGTGCCTTCAATGAACTGAAACGTTCCAAGGTATTTCATTTTTAAAAAATTATTAGAAATCTAAAAGAGTACTCCATTATTTTTTTCCAATTAAAGGGCAATTTAGTGTGGCCAATCCACCTAAACTGCACATCTTTTGGGTTGTGGGGATGAAACCCAAGCAGACATAGGGGGAATGTGCAAACTCCACACAGACTGTGACCCGGGGCCGGGATCGAACTCTGGTCCTCCGCACTGTAAGCAGTGCTAACCACTGCACCACCATGCACCGCACTGGGTACTTCATACCTTATACATTATACAATGTACAACACCTAGCCACATAAGGAGATATTGGGTCACATGAAGGAGGTTTTGAGAACTGTCTTAAGGAAGGAAAGGAAAGTAGAGAGGTGTAGGGGGTGAGTTTTGGAGCTTGGGGCTTAGGCAACTGAAGACCCAGCCACCAGTGGTGAAATGATTATAATTGGGAATGCACATAATTAGAGGAGTGTTGGTATTGCAAAGGATTCCAGGGCTGAAGGAAATTTAAGAGATAGGCAAGGTAAGCCCATGGGAGGGTTTTGAAAATAAGGGTGAGAATTTTGAAGTCAAGATGTTGCTTGACCAGGAGCTGATGTAGATATGGGCGATCAGCCAGGAGTGTTCTGGTATAGTTGGATCTTGAAGTAAAGGAGGAATGAACGAGGGTTTCTGCAACCGATGAGCTGAGATGGGTGAAATCTGCTGATGTCATGGCGGTGGAAATAGGCAATAGCGATAGCACAAATATGAGGCTAGAAGCGCAACTTGCGGTCAAATACTGACACCAAGGTTGTGAGCTGGGAAAGGATTTGGAGGAAACAACAGGTTCAAGGACTTTGGAAAAGAAAGGGAAGGGAGGTTGTAGACTGAAAGTAGTTTGCAAGGATGGATGGGATGAGGTTTTTTCTGAGGAGAGGTGATGGCAGCAGAAGGACAATGCCTGAAGAAAGAGAACCGTTTACAATATTGACAACGAGGTGTGTGGGGGGGGTTGCAGTGTCTTGTTTTTATGTTGCAGGATTACCAATATCATGATTGTAAACTAACTTTATAAGAACAGAATATGCACACTATTGCAGGCCTGCAGCCTTCTTACAACTTATGTTTACATGTGCCACCTGACCTCTGACTCCCCCAGGTCAGGTGACACCATGAAGTACTAAGTATGCCATATTATGTCTAACACTGGAGTCCAATACCACAATCTCTCTAATATCATGACAGCCAGGAGGGGAATGTGAATCATCATTTAGATGTAATCTGATCTAGGGAACAGGAGGTTGGTCTCACGGTCAAGAATGAGCTCCGAGTGGAGTTGAGAGAAACTAGCAAAAGACAAGTTCAAGGCTTAGGGAGTGGGCAAATAACTTCCAGAAGTGAGGTGAGAGTGACTGCCCTGACAGAAAGGCAATATTAGTCGAGTAGGCATCAAGGAAACCAAGCAAAACAGAAGTCCGTGGGAATCATGGGGATTGGTGACATGGGAACTCTGAGCTCGTTGGAGTCATGCTTAGTAGAAAGGAAGATGTTTGTGGTTGTTGGAGGCAAATTCTCTCAAACACAGTGCATTGCTGCAGGAGTTCTTCAGAGCACTGTCCTAGGCCCAATCATCTTCAGTTGCTTTATCAATGACCTTCCCTCCAACGCAAGGTCAGAAGTGGGAATGTTCACTGATGGTTGTGCTGTGTTAAATGCCATTAACAAGGCAGGTACTGTGACAATCGTCCCATGTGCAGTAAGACCTGGACAACATTCAGGGTTGGGCTGTAAGTGGCAAGTCACATTCACATCACACAAGTGGCCAACAAGAGAGAATCCAACCATCTCCCCTTGACATTATATGCCATTAGTATTAACGTGGTGAGGGGGGGGGGTTCACTATTCACCAGAAACTGAATCGGATCAGCCATATAAATACTGTGGCTATAAGAGCAGGTCAGAGACTGGCAATTCTGCAACAAGTGATCTGCCTCCTGATTTCTCAAAGGTTGTCCACCATTCACCAGGCACAAGTCAGGTATGTGATGCAACACTGTCCACTGTCACTTGCCTGCTCTGACTTCACTCAAAAAATAAAAAAATAACACCATGCAGGACAAATAAGCCCATTTGACAGGCACCCAATCCACCAGGTTAAACATTCACTCCCTCCTCCCAGTGGTGCACAGTATATACCATTGACAAAATGCACTGCAGCAACATGCTACAGTTCCCTCAACAGTATCATCCAGACACGTGACCTACACCACCTAGAAGGACAAGGGCAGCTGCATGGAATCACCACCACCTGAAAATTACTATCCAAGTTGTACACCATCCTGACTTGGAACTATATTGCAGTTCCTTCACTGTTGCTGGCTCACAACTCTGGAACACCAGGTGGATTTGAGATGTTCAAAAAGGTGATTGGTCACCCAACTTGTCAAGGCTGGTGACACTTGCATCCAAAATTATTTTTTAAAGAAAAGCTTATGTGTTTTCATTCAGAAATGCATTCTCATATTGTGTCAATTATTTAAGTCTTCAGGGTCCAGCGTTGAATCGATACAGGACAGACAAAAACGCTTGATGGCTCGGGGACTTCCAAAGCAAAAAGTGATACCAGGAGTGAAGCAGGTTATTGTTGTAGCCTCAGGAAAAGGAGGTGTTGGCAAATCAACTACTGCAGGTAGAAAATCTAGTGACTATTGTTTCATTTGTATTTAAGAATTCCCAAATTATGTATATGACAATCATATTCTTAAATATTGCTGAAAAGAGAGATCTGTTGTCATAGCTTTTTATCTTGCATTTGGGACAAATGCAAGAATGTCTAATTTTGAATGATCACTACAATTTATATTAAAGGAGAAAAGGGTTCCAATTGGTTGGTAAGTAAACTTTGGCCGATGCAATGGATCTTTTCACCTGCCTGTGGAATTCTCCCTCTACCTAAATTCCACCCTCTGGCCTCCTACTTGCTCTTGATCTCATCGTTGAGAACAGTCAGCGCGACATTGGCCATCTCAATTCTCTGCCCCTCTCATCCACTCCAACCTGTCTTCCTCTGAGCTTGCTACATTCTGTTCTCTTGGGTCCAATCCTGACCTGATGAAACCTGCTAACATGATTGGTATGGCTGTTGTTTGGCACACTGACGTCCACCTCACAGAGGCTGAGTGGCAACTCTCTCACCATGGACCATAACCCCTCCTCCAAACCTCAAAGCATTGTTTCCAGGACCGTCACTGACCTCATTGCCTCTTGAATTCTTCTCTCCAACCTCATAGTCCCCCATCCCCACATAACCCACTTCTACCTCCTTCCCCAAACCACAAACAAGGCTGATTTGGTAGACACATTGTATCAGCCTGTACCTGCCCACGGAGCTAGTTTCTTCCCATCTGACTCCATCCACTCTCCCTTCTTCCCACCTGCATTCATGATTCCTCTGATGCTCTAGTCACGTGGGCATCGTGGGCAGCACCATAGCACAAGTGGATAGCACTGTGGCTTCACAGTGCCAGGGTCCCAGGTTCGATTCCCCGCTGGGTCACTGTCTGTGCGGAGTCTGCACGTTCTCCCTGTGCCTGCGTGAGTTTCCTCCGGGTGCTCCGGTTTCCCCTCTCGAGTCCAAAGACGTGCAGGTTAGGTGGATTGGCCATGATAAATTGCCCTTAACGACGAAAAAAATTAGGAGGGGTTATTGGATTACGGGGATAGGGTGGAAGTGAGGGCTTACGTGGGTTGGTGCAGACTCGATGGGCCAAATGGCCTCCTTCTGCACTGTATGTTCTATGTTCTACCATATCAATAATTTCCAGCTCCTTGGCTGTAACTGCTTTCTCTTCACTATGGGTATCCAATTCCTTTACACCTCCATCCCCCACCGGGAAGGTCTTAGGGCACTCCGCTTCTTCCTTGAGTGGAGGCCTGAACAATGCTTGTCCACAACTAGCTGAACTTGTCCTGTCACAACTAATTTCACCTTTAACTTGTCTCAATTCTTGTAAGTAATAAGATGTGGCCATGGGTACCCTCATGGGCCCCCGTTAGTGGATTGGATTGGATTTGTTTTTTGTCGGGTGTACCGAGGTACAGCGAAAAGTATTTTTCTGCGAGCAGCTCAAACAGATCATTTAGTACATCAAAAGAAAATACATAGGGCAACACAAGGCACACAATGTAAATACATAGACACCGGCATCGGGTGAAGCAGACAGGAGTGTGTTATTAATCAGGTCAGTCCATAAGAGGGTGATTTACGAGTCTGGTCACAGCTGTTTTTGAATCTGTAACTGCGTGTTCTCAGACTTTTGTATCTCCTACCTGATGGAAGAAGTTGGAAGAGTGAGTAAGCCGGGTGGGAGGGGTCTTTGGATGCTGATCGCTTTCCCAAGGCAGCGGGAATTGTAGATGGAGTCAATGGATGGAAGGCGGGTTTGTGTGATGGACTGGGCTGTGTTCACAACTCTCTGAAGTTTTTTGCGGTCCTGGGCCGAGCAGTTGCCATACCAGGCTGTGATGCAGCCCAATAGGATGCTTTCTATGGTGCATCTGTAAAAGTTGGTAAGAGTTAATGTGGGCATGCCGAATTTCCTTAGTTGTCTTTGTGAGTTTGTGGAACACTTCTTCATCATAACATTTACAGTGCAGAAGGACGCCGTTCGGCCCATCGGATCCACAGTTGCCCTTGGAAAGAGCACCCTAATTAAGCCCATGCTTCCACCCTATCCCCATAACCCAGTAATCCCACCTAACCTTTTGGACACTAAGGGGCAATTTATCATGGCCAATCCACCTAACCACATCTTTGGACTGTGGGAGGAAACCTGAGCACCCGGAGGAAACCCACGCAGACAGGAGAAAGTGAGAACTCCACATAGACAGTCACCCAATGCTAGAATTGAACCTGGGTCCCTGGAGCTGTGAGGCAGCAATGCTAACCACTGTGCTACCATGCCGCCCTTGTTCCAGTCCTACTTGGGCCACTTGTTAATTTTTTTCCATTCCATTGATTAATGTATTATTGTCAATTCATGCTCTCGTCTGAACCTCAAAACATTTGTCAATTAGTCATCCAATTTCCACACCTCTCTCACCTTCACATGATCCATAGAACATAGAACAGAACAGCACAGTACAGGCCCTTCGGCCCACGATGTTGTGCCGACCATTTATCCTAATCTAAGATCAAGCTAAATTACACCCCTTCAATTTACTGCTGTCCATGTGCCTGTCCAAGAGTCGCTTAAATGTCCCGAATGACTCTGACTCCACCACCTCTGCTGGCAGTGCATTCCACACACCCACCACTCTCTGTGTAAAGAACCTACCTCTGACATCTCCCCTATATCTTCCTCCAATCACCTTAAAATTATGTCCCCTCGTGACAGCCATTTCCACCCTGGAGAAAAGTCTCTGGTTATCCACTCTATCCATGCCTCTCAGCACCTTGTACACCTCTATCAAGTCACCTCTCTGCCTCCTTCGCTCCAGTGAGAAAAGCTCCCTCAACCTTTCTTCATTAGACATGCCCTCCTGTCCAGGTAGCATCCTGGTAAATCTCCTCTGCATCCTCTCAAAAACAACCTTCCTATAATGAGGTGACCAGAACTGGACACAATATTCCAAGTGTGTGTGCAGCCAGGGTTTTATAAAGCTGCAGCAAAACCTTGTGGCTCTCAAACTTAATCCTCCTGTTAATGAAAGCCATCACACCATACGCCTTCTTAACAACCTTATCAACCTGGGTGGCAACTTTGAGGGATCTATGTATGTGGACCCCAAGATCCCTCTGTTCCTCCACACTTCCAAGAATCCTGCCTTTAACCCAGTATTCAGCATTCAAATTTGACCGTCGAAAATTAATCACTTCACATTTATCTCAACTCCATCTGCCACGTCTCAGCCCAGTTCTGCATCCTGTCAATGTCCTGTTGTAACCTGCAACAACCCTCAACACTATCTACAACTCCCCCAACTTTCGTGTCATCGGCAAACTTACTAACCCACCCTTCCACTTCCTCATCCAAGTCATTTATAAAAACCACGAAGAGCAGAGGTCCCAGAACAGATCCCTGCGGGACACCACTGGTCACCAACCTCCAGGCGGAATACTTTACATCCACTACCACTCGTTGTTTTCTTTCGGCCAGCCAATTCTGTATCCAGACAGCCAAATTTCCTGGTATCCTGTGCCATCTCTGACACTTTCCTTCCTTGACCTCTCTGTCTCCATTTCTGGTGATGGACTGACCACCAATGTTGATTAAAAGCCCACCGACACCAGAGCTATCTCGAATACAGCTCCTCACACCCTGCTTTCTGTAAGGATTCCATCCCAGTTTCTCTGCCTCCAATGCATCTTCAATGCACCTTTGAAAATGGCGCTTCTAACATGTCTGCATTTTCCCTTAACGAAGATTCCCCCCTGCCCACCCGCACGGTGATTGCCAGAGCACTCAACCGGGTTCACCCCATTTTCTGCACCCCTTCCCTCCCTCCCAGAACCATAATAGAGAACTGTTGTCTCACTTTCACCCCACCAGCCTCTGCATTCAAAGGATCATCTTCCACCATTTCCACCAACTCCTTCATGATGCCTGAAACACATCTTCTCCCATCAATATTCGACAGGGCTGCTCCTTCCATGACACCCCGGTCCAATCCTCCATCATACCCAACTCCCTATCCCCTTCCCACGGCACCTCCTCTTGCAATTGTGGTAGGTGGAACATCTGCCCCCTTCACCATTTAAGGCCCCAGACGTTCCTTCAGGTTAAGCACCGCTTCATTTGCACTGCCTTCGCTTGGTTCATTGTATTAGCTGCTACCAATGTGGTTCGTCTACATTGGGGAAACTAAACACACACTGGGTGACTGCTTTGCGGAACACCTTCACTCAACCCGCGAGCATGACCTTGACCTTCCTGTTCTTTAACATTTTAAATATCCCATACTTTTTTGTCTCAATGCAAATTGCCCCCCCCCCCCCCACCTTTCCATCCCACATCAAGCCACCTGTCTCTTGTTCTTAAGGTTGCTACATGTTTGTTGCAATCTCTCCCAGCTACAGTTCAATATCCAACACATTTTCCTTCTGTAGAAGGAACAGTGAAACGGACTTGAAATATTAACTCTGTTTTCTCTCCCGATAGATACTGTCAGATCTGCAGAGTTTTCCCAGCACACTCTGTTTTGTTTCAGATTCCAGCATCTGGAGTATTTTGTTTAATTTGCTCATCATAAAATGATTGTAGGTGTAGCACATAGCACAATCAGGATTGTTAAGCAAAGACAACACCAACACCAGATCCATTTGTGTATTGCCCTCTGTAATTGTTCTGTATTTGTTTCCCCGGCGCCCAAATATATATGTACCCCCCCAGTTCCTCCCCCCCCCCCCCCCCACAAACAGATGCCTACTTATGTGCTAAAAACAATACTGCCAATTGTACAGAGCTGCTGTTGTTGAGGTAGAACATAATACCCTTCCAGTTATTTTATTCAACTGTTTTTGTGTTTTTATGGTGTTTTGTTTTTCGTGCGTGTTCCCTTCTCTTCTATGTGTGTGTGTGTGTGTGTGTGTGTGTATATATATATATATATATATATATATATGTATTCTATTTTGTGTACATAACGGTCAATATACTTTATTCAAAAACCCAATAAAAAACATTTATAAAGAGTAGTGGAAATTCATAGGATTGTTAAACAAGTTCTGCTCAATCGTGGAACCACATCAAACAGTGGAAGTTTTGTTCTGGGTTTTATGATCTGTACTCTGCCTGTTGGGAACAACAGAAGGAACATGCTGTATGATCTGATCAGCCTGTGACTGGAATGTATGGCATACATACCTGACATCACACCAGCATTGAAATTCATGCGCTACATTGTTCAGTTGTGTGGCAGCAGAACCTCTTTTTGGACCGACAGCACATCCTGTGAGTGGAAAATACCACTTGTGCAACCACTGCTTAGTAGCCGTGTGAAAAGGCTCACTTAACCTGTTGTTCAAATTTTTGAGAAACTCTGCATGTCCAAGATACTGAGGTGGACTAGGCACTTTTCAGGTCTGAAGATGGCAGTCTTTGGCCCACTTGCGAGTTCAAGCGTTCCAGAATGAATATTGGCTTGATCAGGATTGCCATTATGCTGCAGGATAATTTTGATGCATTTCATTTCTGTGTAAAGCTTGCTAGATAATTAATGGCCACGGTCCTATTTCCAAGATTGTTGATAAGGCCAGTCTTGTAGCACGCAGAGTTCCATGAATCTGAAAGTATATATTTACTGGTGAAGTAGTCTTGTCGTAGATAGTAGTGACAAACCCATTTGCAGACTTTTCAACTGGCACTTCAAGGGAAGGGAGTTTTGCAGACTGGTACATCTCAAAAATGAATTTGAGCATGCGATGGAGCCTTTAAACCCCCCCCATGCAACTGCACATTCAAAGATCATGAACAGATCATTTATGTTTCGGAAACATTCACTGGATAGGACAGAGGGCTCGTTCTATCAAAAATGTTAGCGAGCACAGGACCTAGAGGGGATGCCACAGCTACATCATCTATTTGAGCATACATGATGTCATTACAACTGCACTCAGCTGAGGGTTGCTAACTTTGTTTGTTTTATTAATTCAGATTCCGAAAAAGGCCCATCTATATTGCAGTGATACAAGTGTTCTGCCTTTCACACAATTCGGCAATCCCGTACTGATGTGATACCCAGGCCATCCCAATGATTGGCTGAGCGAAACAAACAACATGCTTGTAATAAGTAGAGTTTATTTTTATTTCCCATCCCTAATTGCCTGAGAGTCTTACTCGGCCATTTCAGAGGGCACTTAAGAGTGAAGCACATTGTTGTAGATCTGGAGTCAAATGTAGGCCAGACCAATTGTGGACTGCAGATCTCCGAGTGAACCAGATGAGTTTTTACGACTATCGTTTGACTTTTAATTTCAGATTTCTCCATCTGCCACAATGGGTTTTGAACCCGGCTCCCCAGAGTTTTGCACTCGGTCTCTGGATTATAACCTGTTAGCTCGTCTAATTACTTGCTGTACCTTCATACTACCCTTTTGTGATTCATGCCCTTGGGCACCCAGATCACTCTGAATCTCAGAGCTTTGCAATCTCTCACTATTTGGATTATATGTTTTTTTTAAACTCTTTCTACCAAAATGGGCCTTTTCACATTTGCCCACATTATACTTCATTTGACAGGTTTTTACCCACTCTATTAACCTATCTGAGCTTGTGTCCTCTTCAACTTACTTTCCGAGTTATTTTTGTGTCATCAGCATATTTAGCAACCACACCTTAGGTCCTTCATCCAAATCATTTACATAAATTATAAAAAGTTGAGGCCCCAGCACAGATCCCTGTGCCAAACCACCTGTTCCATCTTGTCAACCGCCTGCAACATAACCTTTTATTTTCTGCAATAACCTTTGATTTGGCACTTTTAAAAAATGCCTTCTGAAAATTCAAGTACAGTACATCCACCGGTTCCCCATTATCCATGGCACGTTATATCTTCAGAGAACTCCAACAATTTGCTCAGTACCACTTTCCTGGTGACTTGTAATTTTTCTTGAGTTCATCCTTCCCTTCCAATTCCTGATTTACAACTATTTCTGGGATGTTCCTTGTATCCTCTATGGTGAAAACCAATGCAAAACTCCTGTTTAATTCATCTGCCATCTCATGTGTGGGTACCGTAAAGGGACCTGTACACGGCTCCCACAAGTGACTTGTTACCTTTACCATTTCTCATCTCTACTGAACCGCTTCTACATCCTGGTTTCCAGAACTTGGGTCAGCCTTCGATGATGCTAATATCATTGTTAATTAGCAGAGCCACCCCTTCATCTTTTCCGCGCTTCCTGTTCTTGCCAAATGTCATCAATATTCAGGTCCTAATCTATGTCATCATTGTGCTTATTTTTGTTTGAGCTGTTTTGTTTGCTGTATGCATTCTGATACAGAGCCTTCATTTTGTCATTTTGATTATTTTTATAGCCTCTAACCTTATCTGCTGATTTGCTCTTCGATTTGTACTCTGTCATTTCCTGTCATGGTCTGTTTGTCCTTTCTCTTGCCTTGCCTTGTCTCTACTATTTAATTTAAAATCCTCTCTACTTCCCTAGTCACACGGCTCGTGAGAGCACTCGTCCCAGCATGGTTCCGATATTCCCAGACTCTCCTTTCCTCAGGATTGTTACCAGTACCCCACAAACTGGAACCCACTTCTCACACCAGTCTTTGAGCAACGCATTCATCTCTCTAATTTTATTTGCTCTATGCCAATTTAAATGTGGCTCAGGTAACAATCTAGATATATTACCATTTTGAGGTTTTGTTTATTTTTAATTTCGTACCTAGCTCCTCACAGTCTCCATGCAGAACCTCTTTCCTAGTCTCACCTACGTCATTGAACCATGACCGCTGGATCCTCCACCTCCCACTCCCAAGTTCCTCTCCACCACTGAGCAGATATCCAGAATCCTGGCATCAGGCAGGCAAAGCATCGGTCTAGACTTATACTTTTGACTGCAGATAGATCTATGCCATCTCCTAGCATGGCCACATTCCTTTTTGCTCTCCCTACTTGAATGACTATAATCAGTCCACTTATCCACCTTGCAGTCCTTCTCATCCACACAGCCAGCAAGTGGCCCGTACCTAAGGACAAAGAAAAGTGCAGCATAAGAACAGGCCCTTCGGCCCTCCAAGCCTGCGCTGACCATGCTGCCCGTCTAAACTAAAATCTTCTACACTTCTGGGGTCCGTATCCCTCCATTCCCATCCGATTCATGTATTTGTCAAGATGCCCCTTAAACGTCACTATTGTCCCTGCTTCCGCCACCTCCTCCGGCAGCGAGTTCCAGGCACCCACTACCCTCTATGTTAAAAAAAAAACTTACCTCGCACATCTCCTCTAAACCTTACCCCTCTCACCTTAAACCTATGCCCCCTAGTAATTGACCCCTCTACCCTGGGGAAAAGCCTCTGACTATCCACTCTGTCTATGCCCCTCATAATTTTGTAGACCTCTATCAGGTCGCCCCTCAATCTTTTTCGTTCCAGTGAGAACAAACCGAGTTTATTCAACCTCTCCTCATAGCTAATGCCCTCCATACCAGGCAACCTCCTGGTAAATCTCTTCTGCACCCTCTAAAGCCTCCACATCCTTCTGGTAGTGTGGCTACCAGAATTGAACATTATACTCCAAGTGTGGCCTAACTAAGGTTCTATACAGCTGCAACATGACTTGCAAATTCTTGTATTCAATGCCCCGTCCAACGAAGGCAAGCATGCCGAATGCCTTCTTGACTACCTTCTCCACCTGTGTTGCCCCTTTCAGTGTCTTGTGGACCTGTGCACCTAGATCTCTCTGACTTTCAATACACTTGAGGGTTCTACCATCCACTGTATATTCCCTACCTGCATTAGACCTTCCAAAATGCATCACCTCACATTTGTCCGAATTAAACTCCATCTCTCCACCCAAGTCTCCAAACGATCTAAATTCTGCTGTATCCATTGACAGTCCTCATCGCTATCTGCAATTCCACCAACCTTTGTGTCGTCGCCAAACTAACTAATCAGACCGGTTACATTTTCCTCCAATTCATTTATACATACTACGAACAGCAAAGGTCCCAGCACTGATCCCTGCGGAACACCACTAGTCACAGCCCTCCAATCAGAAAAGCACCCTTCCATTACTACTCTCTGCCTTCTATGACCTAGCCAGTTCTGTATCCATCTTGCCAGCTCACCTCTGATCCCGTGTGACTTCACCTTTTGTACCAGTCTGCCATGAGGCACCTTGTCAAAGGCCTAACTGAAGTCCCTATAGACTACATCCACTGCCTTACCTACATCAATCATCTTTGTGACCTCCTCGAAAAACTCTTATCAAGTTAGTGAGACACGACCTCCCCTTCACAAAACCGTGCTGCCTCTCGCTAATACGACCCCTTGCTTCCAAATGGGAGTAGATCTTGTCTCGAAGAATTCTCTCCAGTAATTTCCCGACCACTGACGGAAGGCTCACCGCCTGTAGTTCCCTGGATTATCCTTGCTACCTTTCTTAAACAAAGGAACAACATTGGCTATTCTCCAGTCCTTTGGGACATCACCTGAAGACAGTGAGGATCCAAAGATTTCTGTCAAGGCCTCAGCAATTTCCTCTCTAGACTCCTTCAGTATTCTGGGGTAGATCCCATCAGGCCCTGGGGGCTTATCCACCGTAATATTTTTCAAGACGCCCAACACCTCATCTTTCTGGATCTCAATGTGACCCAGGCTATCTACACACCCTTCTCCAGGCTCAACATCCACCAATTCCTTCTCTTTGGTGAATACTGATACAAAGTATTCATTTAGTACCTCGCCCATTTCCTCTGGCTCCACACATAGATTCCCTCCTCTGTCCTTCAGTGGGCCAACCCTTTCCCTGGCTACCCTTTTGCTTTTTATGCACGTGTAAAAAGCCTTGGGATTTTCCTTAACCCTATTTGCCAATGACTTTTCGTGACCACACAGGCTTCGTCTGTTCCCAGCCTTCTAGCCCTGACAAATGCCTCCTTTTTCTTTTTGACGAAGCCTACAATATCCCTCGTTATCCAAGGATCGCAAAATTTGCCTTTTTTTAAAATCCTTTTTCCTCACAGGAACATGCCGGTCCTGAATTCCTTTCAACTGACATTTGAAAGCCTCCCACATGTCAGATGTTGATTTACCCACAAACATCCGCCCCCAATCTAGGTTCTTCAGTTCCCGCCTGATATTGTTATAATTAGCCTTACCCCAATTTAGCACATTCATCCTAGGACCACTCTTATCCTTGTCCACCAGCACTTTAAAACTTACTGAATTGTGGCCACTGTTCCAGAAATGCTCCCCTACTGAAACTTCTCCCATCTGGCCGGGCTCATTCCCTAATACCAGGTGCAGTACAGCCCCTTCCCTAGTTGGACTATCTACATATTGTTTTAAGAAGCCCTCCTGGATGCTCCTTTCAAACTCTGCCCTGCCCAAGCCCCTAGCACTAAGTGAGTCCCAGTCAATTTTGGGGAAGTTGAAGTCTCCCATCACAACAACCCTGTTGCTTTTACTCCTTTCCAAAATCTGTCTGCCGATCTGCTCCTCTATCTCCCGCTGGCTGTTGGGTGGCCTGTAGTAAACCCCCAACATTGTGACTGCACCGTTCTTATTCCTGATCTCTACCCATATAGCCTCGCTGCCCTCTGAGATGTCCTCCCGCAATACAGCTGTGATATTCTCCCTAACCAGTAGTGCAACTCCGCCGCCCCTTTTACCTCCCCCTTTATCCCGCCTGAAACATCTAAATCCTGGAATGTTTAGCTGCCAATCCTGTCCTTCCCTCAACCAGATCTCTGTAATGGCAACAACATCATAGTTCCAAGTAGTAATCCAAGCTCTAAGTTCATCTGCCTTACCAGTAATACTTCTTGCATTAAAACATATGCACAGTCCCGCTGTTTTCAGTAACAGCTCCCTGTCTGCTCTTCCTCAGAGCCACAGTAGCCCTATTTCCTAGTTCTCCCTCAATGCTTTCACTTTCTGACCTATTGCTCCGGTGCCCACCCCCCTGCCGAGTGACACTGGCAAACCTTGCGGCCAGGATATTTATGTCTCTCCAGTTTAGATGCCACCTGTCCTCCTTATACAGGTCACACCTGCCCCGGAAGAGCTCCCAGTGGTCCAGATATCTGAAACCCACCCTCCTACACCAGCTGTTTAGCCACGTGTTTAGCTGCTCTATCTTCCTATTTCTAGCCTCACTGGCAAGTGGCACAGGGAGTAATCCCGAGATTACAACCCTTGAGGTCCTGTCTTTTAACTTTCTGCCTAGCTCCCTGAACTCCTGCTGCAGGACCTCATCCCCTTCCTGCCTATTTCGTTAGTACCAATATGTACCATGACCACTGCCTGTTTGCCTTCCCCCTTCAGGATGCCCTCTACCTGTTCGGAGACACCCTGGACCCTGGCACCAGGGCGGCAACATACCATCCTGGAGTCTCTTTCACGTCCACAGAAGTGCCTATCTGTGCCCCTGACTATAGAGTCCCCTATGACTATTGCTCTTCTGCGCTTTGACCCTCACTGCTGAACATCAGAGCCAGCAGTGGTGCCACTGCTCTGGCTGCTGCTGTTTTCCCCTGATAGGCTATCCCCCCCGACAGTATCCAAAGGGGTATATCTGTTCGAGAGGGGGACAACCACAGGGGATTCCTGCACTGTCTGCCTGCCCCTTCTGGTGGTCACCCATTTCTCTGCCTGCATCTTGGGTGTGACCACATTTATATAACTGCTATCTATGATGCTTTTCGCGGTCCAACCGAACCATGCGGTCTGTGAGGAGCTCCAGTTGGGTGCACTTTCTGCAGATGAAGCCATCCAGTACGCTGGAAGCATCCCGGACCTGCCACATCTCACAGTCAGAGCTCTAATTGACGTTGCGTTAATTAATTAGTAAATTAAATTTAAAAATTAAAAAAAAAAAAAGTTTCTGTTAACTATATCTTTCCTCGCACTAGATTTCTACTATAAATGTAAAAGCGAAATACAGTACTCTCCGATCACTGGCTTAGATCCCCCGATCTCTCTTTCCCCCCCCCCCACCCCGACCTCTCTCCCCCCCCCCCCCCCCCACCCCGATCTGTTCCCCCCCCCCCCGGATCTCCCCCCGCCCCCCCGATCTCACCCCCCCCGATCTCACCCCCCCCGATCTCACCCCCCCCGATCTCACCCCCCCCGATCTCACCCCCCCCGATCTCACCCCCCCCGATCTCACCCCCCCCGATCTCACCCCCCCCGATCTCACCCCCCCCGATCTCACCCCCCCCGATCTCACCCCCCCCGATCTCACCCCCCCCGATCTCACCCCCCCCGATCTCACCCCCCCCGATCTCACCCCCCCCGATCTCACCCCCCCCCGATCTCACCCCCCCCGATCTCACCCCCCCCGATCTCACCCCCCCCGATCTCACCCCCCCCGATCTCACCCCCCCCGATCTCACCCCCCCCCCGATCTCACCCCCCCCGATCTCACCCCCCCCGATCTCACCCCCCCCGATCTCACCCCCCCCGATCTCACCCCCCCCGATCTCACCCCCCCCGATCTCACCCCCCCCGATCTCACCCCCCCCGATCTCACCCCCCCCGATCTCACCCCCCCCGATCTCACCCCCCCCGATCTCACCCCCCCCGATCTCACCCCCCCCGATCTCACCCCCCCCGATCTCACCCCCCCCGATCTCACCCCCCCCGATCTCACCCCCCCCGATCTCACCCCCCCCGATCTCACCCCCCCCGATCTCACCCCCCCCGATCTCACCCCCCCGATCTCACCCCCCCGATCTCACCCCCCCGATCTCACCCCCCCGATCTCACCCCCCCGATCTCACCCCCCCGATCTCACCCCCCCGATCTCACCCCCCCGATCTCACCCCCCCGATCTCACCCCCCCGATCTCACCCCCCCGATCTCACCCCCCCGATCTCACCCCCCCGATCTCACCCCCCCGATCTCACCCCCCCGATCTCACCCCCCCGATCTCACCCCCCCGATCTCACCCCCCCCCGATCTCACCCCCCCCCGATCTCACCCCCCCCCGATCTCTTCCCCCCCCCGATCTCTTCCCCCCCCCGATCTCTTCCCCCCCCCGATCTCTTCTCCCCCCCCGATCTCTTCTCCCCCCCCGATCTCTTCTCCCCCCCCCATCTCTTCTCCCCCCCCGATCTCTTCTCCCCCCCCGATCTCTTCTCCCCCCCCGATCTCTTCTCCCCCCCCGATCTCTTCTCCCCCCCCGATCTCTTTCCTCCCCGATCTCTTTCCTCCCCCGATCTCTTTCCTCCCCCGATCTCTTTCCTCCCCCGATCTCTTTCCTCCCCGATCTCTTTCCTCCCCGATCTCTTTCCTCCCCCGATCTCTTTCCTCCCCCGATCTCTTTCCTCCCCCGATCTCTTTCCTCCCCCGATCTCTTTCCTCCCCCGATCTCTTTCCTCCCCCGATCTCTTTCCTCCCCCGATCTCTTTCCTCCCCCGATCTCTTTCCTCCCCCGATCTCTTTCCTCCCCGATCTCTTTCCTCCCCCGATCTCTTTCCTCCCCCGATCTCTTTCCTCCCCCGATCTCTTTCCTCCCCCGATCTCTTTCCTCCCCCGATCTCTTTCCTCCCCCGATCTCTTTCCTCCCCCGATCTCTTTCCTCCCCCGATCTCTTTCCTCCCCCGATCTCTTTCCTCCCCCGATCTCTTTCCTCCCCCGATCTCTTTCCTCCCCCGATCTCTTTCCTCCCCCGATCTCTTTCCTCCCCCGATCTCTTTCCTCCCCCGATCTCTTTCCTCCCCCGATCTCTTTCCTCCCCCGATCTCTTTCCTCCCCCGATCTCTTTCCTCCCCCGATCTCTTTCCTCCCCCGATCTCTTTCCTCCCCCGATCTCTTTCCTCCCCCGATCTCTTTCCTCCCCCGATCTCTTTCCTCCCCCGATCTCTTTCCTCCCCCGATCTCTTTCCTCCCCCGATCTCTTTCCTCCCCCGATCTCTTTCCTCCCCCGATCTCTTTCCTCCCCCGATCTCTTTCCTCCCCCGATCTCTTTCCTCCCCCGATCTCTTTCCTCCCCCGATCTCTTTCCTCCCCCGATCTCTTTCCTCCCCCGATCTCTTTCCTCCCCCGATCTCTTTCCTCCCCCGATCTCTTTCCTCCCCCGATCTCTTTCCTCCCCCGATCTCTTTCCTCCCCCGATCTCTTTCCTCCCCCGATCTCTTTCCTCCCCCGATCTCTTTCCTCCCCCGATCTCTTTCCTCCCCCGATCTCTTTCCTCCCCCGATCTCTTTCCTCCCCCGATCTCTTTCCTCCCCCGATCTCTTTCCTCCCCCGATCTCTTTCCTCCCCCGATCTCTTTCCTCCCCCGATCTCTTTCCTCCCCCGATCTCTTTCCTCCCCCGATCTCTTTCCTCCCCCGATCTCTTTCCTCCCCCGATCTCTTTCCTCCCCCGATCTCTTTCCTCCCCCGATCTCTTTCCTCCCCCGATCTCTTTCCTCCCCCGATCTCTTCACCCCCCCCCCCCCCGATCTCTTCACCCCCCCCCCCCCCGATCTCTTCACCCCCCCCCCCCCCGATCTCTTCACCCCCCCCTGATCTCTCTTCACCCCCCCCCCCCCGATCTCTCCTCCCCCCCCCCCCCCCGGGATCTCTTCTCTCCCCCCCCCGCCCCCGATCTCCCCCCCCCCCCATGCTGCAGTCATGGTACTTCAGCTGTGCCATTACTGTCCAATCTAATTTACTTTAGTTAAATTGTTAGTAATTCACACTGATAGTTTTAGAAAGCTGCACTCACCTAGCTTGGAGACCAGGAAGGAAACACAGGAGCTACTGGTGGCTGAAAAAAGTATGCAAAGGAACACCTCATTTCACCCTTTGTGTCGAATTATCTTCTGAACCAGATTTCCAGCTTCTCATTCAATTTCCATCTCTTTCAATCTTTAGGAGCACCTCTCTCTTTTCAGCGATATATGTCCTGCTTGGCAACTGGTGTAAGGTGGTAAATCAGAGGCACTCGAGATGAATCACTTTGTGGAATATCTATTCCAAGTTTTGGGGACGGTGGAGGGCTAATGGCTGGTGTGTTGTCTACTTTTTAATGTTTTCAAGCTGGTAGACATATATTAATTTTAAGTCCTGATATGTCGTTATGATGTATTGTACTGATCAAAATTTACTTTAATTCCAGTGAATTTGGCTCTGGGATTAGCAGCTGACAATTTGGTAGGTGGATGTGCTTTTACAGCAGAATTTTGTTAAAACATTGTATAAGATGTGACTTTTGTGTGAAAGTTAACGAGGGTGAGTATATCACTATAATTTCTACTGATACTATTATTATTCATATTATCACTATAATTTCTACTGATACAATTCTTATTGTAAACTCTGCTTTGTCAACACTAAACAAGTTAATGATAATTTGTCTTACACTTTATTTATGTAAAAATCCTGTGTTGTGTTGAACTTGGACCCAGAAGCCATAAAGTATGTAAATTTGAAATTTATTTATAAATTGTTAAATATGTTCGGAAAGGATTTTAATAGTTGAGACCAATTGTAATTTTCTTGGATACTCAGGTGACCTTATGACTCTTGAACTGAAAGCTGTACCAATAAGAAGGAGATTAAGGCTGGCAAACACAAAGGAGAGGGGGAAGCAGAGAAGGCATATTTACAAGTAGCTGTGCATGTTTAATATGGTTGAACCCACAACACAAAGCCAACGACTGGGTTAGAGCAGGGATTGTGAATAGGACCATTTTACTGCTGCTGCTTTAGTATTGCCACAGCCGACCTAATAGACTAGTTTAGTGGGGTTTGGATAAAGGACTATCTGGGGAATCTGTGCCATCAAGACTATCATGGACCTAGCTAAGAAGAGTCTCCAGAAGTGCTGTTTGGGTGAAGACCACCTCCAGGGATGTCTGTAAATGCCACAGTAATCATGAATCAGTTATGATTGTGACCATGGCCCCTACAGCTTCAAGAGATAGGTTTGCTTTAATTGGTTGATTTCTGTTAAATGATGGCCAGGCTTATGTGGTTCCACTTGGCGGCACAGTAGCGCACAGTGGTTAGCACTGTTGCTTCACAGCGCCAGGGACCTGGATTAGATTCTTGGCTTGGGTCACTCTTTGTCCGGAGTCTGCGCGTTCTATCCGTATCTGCATGGGTTTCTTCTGGGTGCTCCGGTTTCCTCCCACAAGCCCCGAAAGACATGCTTGTTGAGTGAATTGGACATTCTGAATTCTCTCTGTGTCCCTGAACAGGCGCCAGAATGTGGCAACTTGGAGATTTTTGAGTAACTTCATTGCAGGGTTAATGTAAGCCTACTTGTGACACAAATAAAGATTATTATGAAATGAATGTTTTAGCACAATATGCATTTTTTGTTCATGATGTGACTGCATTTTTGTAAAATGACTGCTGTGTTATAGAAACATTGTCCACGTTGGTTTACTGAGAAATAACGTATACTTTATATTTTGATACTAACAGCTGTGGTATTAGAAATTCTGTCACTTATCCTTTTCTCTCTCGTATAAGATGCACTACCCTGAATATGGTTGGGGAGGTGCAGGTTTTTTGTTTGAATGAGCAGCCTATTTCTTTCTTTATTGGTGGGTGCTAGGGGAACATAGAACTAGGGTGGGGTCCCGACCTCTGGTTATCCTGTACTTTTGGTTGCTCTTCCTCTTTTTCCTTCTGGGAGACCCTGAGGGCTTGGTTATAATCTGAACATGTTGTTACCGGCTCGCTCTGTACAAATGTATAGAACAATGTTGGTTTTGTACGGCACCTGAAATTGGGGTTAAGTTGCGCTGTGTGAGATATATGTAACTTCCCTCAGGACTGGATCTTTCGCGTATTTTTTTTAAATATAAGGGTGGGTGCGAAGAATCCGTGATTGGCTCATGCATGTGTACAAATGGATCTGGTTTCCGAGGCGAGGAGGCTGTGGTGTGTCATTGGAGCCTTTGGTGCTGCGATAGTTGAGGGAAACATATATACATTTAAAATATATATATATATGTTTATTAAAGTTTTTAAACACAATTTTTCACCCTTACAAACAATAAACCCCCCCCCTTGTAACAAAATAGAAAGAAAACGCACATAGCAAGATATATACATGGTAAAACAATATGTTACAGAGCTTTGTACACTGGCTCCCTCCCGTACATGCCAGTTTCCCAAATCTTTCATGTGTTCTCTTGCTCAAACACCCCCCTAGGCAACCCCCCCCCCCCTTCACAGGACATTCCCCCCCCCCCCCCCCGGGTTGCTGCTGCTGCTGACCGACCTTCCTCTAACGCTCCGCGAGATAGTCTAGGAACGGTTGCCACCGCCTGTGGAACCCCTACGCAGACCCTCTCAAGGCAAATTTTATCCTCTCCAGCTTAATGAATCCAGCCATGTAATTTATCCAGGCCTCCACGCTGGGGGGCTTCGTATCCTTCCACATTCGTAAGATCCTTCGCCGGGGGAAACATGTATACATGCCCACACATGGCGTGAAAAATTTATCCTGAGCTCTCGAGGTAATTGCGAGCAGATGCGGTTTCGCCATATTTTCATGGCTTCATCCTGTTTCGCTTTGGTCTCTGTTGGGGCTAAAGAGTTGTCTAGCTATGTCTAATGAGTGTATCCAGCCGGTAATTATGTAGTTCTCCTGTTCCCTTCTGTTTTCATGTAGGTTGAGCGTTTTTTGGCCATATAGTTTTTTTTTTGTAATTTTGTTGCGTTTTCAAAATTGTAAAACATTATAATAAATATACTTTTTACAAAGAAATTCTGTCACCAACATTGGGGGTGGAAAAATCCGAGTGTGCTATGGAGCAAGAAAAAATCTGACATGGTCGGGGCCTCATAGTATCGTCGGTCCACCTCCAGTATGGAGTCGACCAGTTGTTGCCTCGTCACCGTCTCCTGCCTATCGTGCTTTGTAGGAGATAATTTCACCCCTGATCATAGCCTTCAGCGCCTCCCAGAGCGTGGAGGGTGAGACCACCCCGTTCTGGTAGTTGGTAATGTACTCGTCTATGACGTGATATTTTCTCATAAAATGAGTCTGTGGATATCTGTGTTGGGGATTTCCGCCATGGTCTTCTTTATAAATTCCATGTCGTCCCAGTTGGGAGTGTAAACGTTGACCAGGACCATTGGTGCCCCATTCAGGACCCGCTGACCATGACATATGGTACCCCTGGGTCCGTAACCGTCCTTGTTGCTGTGGACATTGTCCTCTTATTTAGTAGTATGGCTCCCCCCCCCCCCCCCCCCCCCCCCCCCCCCCCGACCCTCGCCTCGTAGCATGAATGGTATGTCTGTCCCACCCAGTCCTTTCTTACTCGCAGTCGGTCCTTCTCCTTCCGGTGTGTCTCTTGGAGGAGGACTGTTGGCTTTCATACTTGTCAGCGGACTATTCTGGTGGTGTGTACCCCCATCGCCAGGCGCTCTCTCTCCCCAGCGGGAGACACGCCCTCCCTCACTCATACCTCCTGGCGCTAGCTTTCTTGCTGGTGTGGTGGCCCTTCCCCTGGGGTCGGTTTTAAGCCTACCCTTTGCCCGCTGCATAGCTCCCAATACTTTTTCTCCTCACCCTCTCCTGCGCTCCGCTGCCCTCACCCATTCCTTCCTATATTCAGGTTCAGAGCGAAGCGGTACAGTCCTGCGCAAAGTGTTTCTTGGGTGGTTTTGGTTGTTTCAGTCCCTTTGGGTGATCTATTATTCACCGCTGCCTTTATGGCTGTCTTCCCAGCCCGTTTTCCTGAATGAATTTGTCCGCATCCGCCGGTGACTGTGAAGTAATGCTCCCTGCCTTGAAATGTGACCCATAGTTTGGCCAGGTACAGCATCCCATATTTCACCTTGCTTTTATAATGAGCCGCCGTGGGTTTCGGCTGTAGTGACCTGCCGCTCTGTCTATCTCTGGCAGGTTGGGGCAGCTGTCCCTTCCCACCAGGCTTCCCAGCATCTGGGCCACATAGTCCATAGGGTCCTTGCATTCAGTTCCATCTGGCAGGCCCACTATCCTTAGGTTTTGGCGCCATGACCGGTTCTCTTGGTCTTCTATTTTCACCTTTAGACTTCCCCGCACCGCCACCAACCTCACTATCTCCATCTCTAGGGTGACGTTCCGGTCACTCTGGTCTGTTGAGGCTCTTTCCAATTCCTTGATGGTGTTCCCCTGGGCCTCCGGTTGTTTTTCTGCCTTGTCCAGGGCCACTGCGACCACCATCCTGACCACAGCTTTAATGTAGCTCTTTATCTCTTTCTTGAGGTCCGTTAGCCCCTTGGTGAGGACCTTCATCCACCCTCCGGTGAGGGGGAGCCCTGCGTGCAGCTTGTTGTGGTGTGGCCGTCGTTTCTTCGCCTCGTGCGTCAACTGTCTCAATTGCTCGCTTCTCTTGGCTTCTGCTGCTTTTTGTTTCTTTGCGGCCTCTGGATCTACTGTTGTTGGGCATCGTTACTTGTGATGCTATTGGAGTTGTTCTAGCTGGCTATTTTGGATAAACGAGCTTAATTTCAAATTCTTGGGAGGAGAGCCACCTTTCATGCGTCTGCTCAGCACATCCCTGTCACCGGAAGTCCAAATCCATGTAGACATGGGAAGACCGTGCAAACTCCACAGTCACCCAAGGCTGGAATTGAACCTGGGTCCCTGGTGCTATGAGACAGCTGTGCTAACTACTGTGCCACCGTGCCGCCCCTTGAGGGTTCCATAAGAGCATGGCGTCCCGCTGTTTATGGGGGTTACTTTCCTCAATCTCACAAATAGCAAAATCAGGAACAACAAATATACTTTACAAGGGAATCAATTAGATAGGATCCAGCCATCGTAAGGTTTTACATGTATTAAGGATAAAAGGCAATAAAAAATGTTTTTAATGAAGTTTCTGAAGAAATTGTTCAAGAAAAATTAAAATGTTGTTTTGATTACCATACTTGGAAGTGTAGATGGACTGTGATTGGGGCCACAGGGCTGCACGAAATACATCATGGACACCTTCCTTTTCTTTTACAGTTTTTTCCCTTTATTTTTGCCTTTGCTGAAGATGGCTTCTCTTTTTTTTATTTCTCTAAGTTTATTTGCTTTTTTTCACCTTGATGCTTGCCACTTTCCCTGTTCCGGGGGAGTGATTATGTGGGGCAGGCCATCTTCATGTTTAAGGTTTTCACAATGTACTTCAGAGCCAATGATGCTGAATTGAATTCAATAGTGTAGCACAGTGTTTTTCAAACTTTTTTTCCAGGGACCCATTTTTACCAACCAGACAAACTTTGCGACCCACGCCGGCCAACTTTTGCGACCCACGCCGGCCGGCCTTTGCGACCCACGCCGGCCGACCTGTGCAACCCACCATTTTGCCTTATTGTTTGTTGCTGACAAAAATGGAGGAAATGGCTTTTCGTCCTTTGGCCACAATTGTCCCTTTGTCCCTTTGGTCCCTTTGGCCTTGCGAGCTGGGGGGGAAAAAAGACTGCGACCATATGAAAAAAAACTGCGGGCGCACTGCGCATGCGTGCCCGATCATCGATGTGCAGTGCAGCCAAATTTTTAAAATCTGTTCCTGGCCATTTTGAAGGCCGCTTGCAGCCGGCATTATTAAAAGCCGGCTTCTGCGGCTGTTGCGAGCAGATTTGCGCGATCGGGAGCGCCGCGAAGGACAGCTCCGTGACCCTCCCGACAACCGCCCACGACCCACCCGCGGGTCACGTCCCGGAGTTTGACAATGCGTGGTGTAGCATGGTTTCTCTCTCACCTCATGGGTTTGAAGAGAAATTAGCATTGTTGATATGTTTTTAATATATATTTTCATAAACATGTTATTTAAAATGAGATTGGAAAAATAAAGTCTCAACCTGAAAAATAGAAAATTTTGCAAATGACAATAAATCCCTAAAGGGGAGATAACTGAGCCATTTGGGCAATGACCGTATCAGAACCAAAGGTACCTGTTGCAATTTCTGCTCTGTTTGTAATCCTGATTTGGGGCTGACATTTTGAGCCTAGTTCTTTTGGGGAATTAGATGTTTGCTTTGTTGCAAAGCTGTCTTCTTCAGTTGTGTTACAATGTAAGGCTGAATATATCCAACACTGTTGACCTGAATTGTCCAGTAAATCTGTTATTTTTCCTCTGAGTAAGGTCGTGGGGCTGCTGGATGCAGATGTGTATGGTCCATCGATACCACGTATGATGAATTTAAGGGGAAATCCAGAGTTAACAGACAGTAAGTTTCTTAACCTGAGGTATTATAAATTAAGGTTGCAGGAAGTTCCATGGAGTATTGAAGAAAGAAAGTTAGATGAATAATTTAAGAAAGTTACATATATTTCAGACAAATCCTAATGCGTCTTGCTGAATTTTGTGAATGTTGTTGTAAATGACAGAATAGGTGACATCGAAGAGCCCTAGCAAAATTAGTCAATGGGAATCGGGGAGAAAACTCTCCGTTGGTTGGAATCCTATCTGGAACAAAAGAAGATGGTTGCAGTGGATGCAGGTCAATCATCTCTGCTCCAAGACAGCACTGCAGGAATACTTCAGGGTTCCTCAGCTGCTTTATCAATGACCTTCCATCCATCATAAGTTGGCATGGTGGTTAGCACTGCTGCCTCACAGCGCCAGAGACCCAGGTTCGATTCTTGCTGTGGGTGACTGTCCATGTGGAGTTCGCACATTCTCCCCATAGCTGCATGGGTTCCCTCTGGGTGCTCCGGTTTCCTCCCACAGTCCAGCGGCTGGTTTAGCTCACTGGGCTAAATCGCTGGCTTTTAAAGCAGACTTGGCAGGCCAGCAGCACGGTTCAATTCCCGTACCAGCCTCCCCGAACAGGCGCCGGAATGTGGCGACTCTGGGCTTTTCACAGTAACTTCATTGAAGCCTACTCGTGACAATCAGCGATTTTCATTCATTTCATTTCATTTCAAGGTGTGCAGGTGAGATAGATTGGCCATGCTTAATTGTCCTTTTATGTCCAAAGGTTAGGTGGGGTTGCAGGAATAGGATGGGGGACTGGACCTAGATAGGATGGATGCAGACTTGATGGGCCGAAAGGCCCTTTTCTGCACTGTTCTATTGTATAAGGTCAGAAGGGGTGAGCAATGGTCAACGCCATCTGCGATTCTTCAGATACTGTCCGTGCTCATGTCCAAATGCAGCAAGTCCTAGACAATATACAGGCTTGGCTGGCAAGTTGCATTTGTGCCACACAAATGCCAGGCAATGACCATCTTCAACAAGAGAGAATCTAACCATAGCCCCATGACATTCAATGTCATTATCATCCCTGAACCCCCCACTATCAACATTCTGGAGGTTACCATTAACCCGAAACTGAACTGGACTAGCCATATATATATATATAGTCTGGCTACTGGAGCAGGTCAGAGGCTAGGGATCATGCAGTGAGCAATTCACCTGACTCCCAGAGCCTGTTCACCCCTCCTGACTCACCAAAGCCTGTCCACCATCTGCAAGGCAGAAATCTGAAATGTAATGGAATACTCTTCCCTTGCCTGGATGAGTGCAGCTCCAACAATACTCTAAGCTCAACACCATCCAGGGCAAAGCCTGCTTGATCGATCCCCCTTCCACAAACATTCAATCCCTCCACCGCTGACGAACAGTGACATCAGTGTGTCCCATCGACAGGACTCACTGCAGGAACTCGTCAAGGTTTCCTTTGGCAGCACCTTCCAAATCCACGACCATTACCATCTAGAAGGACAAGAGCAGCAGATACCTGGAAACATCACTTCCTGGAGATTCTTCTCAAAGTCTTTCACCATCCTGACTTGGAAATATATCACTTTCCTTCACTGTTGCTGGGTCAAAATCCTGGAATTCCCTCCCTAACAGCATCCTACACCTCTGGGACTGCAGTGGTTCAAGAAGGCAGCTCACCACCACCTTCTGTAGGGCAACTAGGGATGGGCAATAAATGCTGGCCTAGCCAGCAACGCCCACATCCCAAAAAGTAAATTAGAAACTAGCGCATAGGTTTCACAATAGTATTTAGGGGTTTGAAATGATTTGTGGTGATAAATAATATGTTGTGGTGGATAAGGGTTTTGCTGACTGGGTTTGGAGGTGCTTATTGGGTTTCTTTTTCTATTTTATAAACTAAAATGACTTTAGTTTTGAAGTGTACTTTATCCTGAAGTGGGTCTGCTTTCTGTTGTTTGTATGGCATTGGCTTGTCCTTCAACACGCCACTCCGTTAAGATGTCCAAACCCTTAGTGGTGTGAGGATGAGGGAAATTGAAAAATTTCAAGAATGGATGTGCAGAACATTGAATTCATTCAACCATGTTGAAGGAAACAATTGCTTTTTCTTCCAGCAACTTGCTGGAGTCTGTTGTGACTCCTCAAGGTCAAAGAGAGTTCCTCAAATGGTATTGTGGTTACTGTATCACTGAGCAGTTCTGAATGACATATAGGCAGTCTCACATATTTAATCGAGGAAATTTTTTTTTTTTAAACTTGAGAACTTGTAAGTCAAAGCACCCTTCTTGGGTTTGAATCCAACCTAAATCGACACAATAGATTAAATTGGAGAGAATAGATTAGATTAGGGTGGATCAGTATATAGCACTGCTGTCTCGGTTTGATTCCAACTTTGGGTGACTGTCCACGTGGAATATGTACATTCTTCCTATGTCTGCGTTAGTTTCCTCCGGGTGCTCTGGTTTCCTCCCACAGTCCAAAGATGTGCAGGTTAGGTGAATTGGCCATGCTAAATTACCCCTTAGTGTCCGAAAGGTAAGTGGGGTTACGGGCATAGGGTGGGGAGTTAGGCCAGGTAGGGTGCTCTTTCAGAGGGTCGATGCAGATTCAATGGGCTAGATGGCCTCTTTCTGCACTGTAGGGATTCTATGATTCTATGAAATAAAACCAGTCAAGCTTAAATAAACAAGGGCAGCACGGTAGCACAAGTGAATAGCACTGTGGCTTCACAGCGCCAGGGTCCCAGGTTCGATTCCCCGCTGGGTCACTGTTTGTGCGGAGTCTGCACGTTCTCCCCGTGTCTGCGTGGGTTTCCTTCGGGTGTCCGGTTTCCACCCACAGTCCAAAGACGTGCAGGTTAGGTGGATTGGCCATGATAAATTGCCCTTAGTGTCCAAAAAAGGTTAGGAGGGGTTATTGGGTTACCGGGATAGGGTGGAAGTGAGGGCTGAAGTGGGTCGGTGAAGACCCGATGGGCAGAATGGCCTCCTTCTGCACTGTCTGTTCTATGTTCTTAGTCTAGTTCTAAGCTATTGAAGGACCAGAGTACAAAAGTTCCCCATAATCATATATTAGTCATCTTCATAAGGTTCAGGTGGTAAATTTTGATATTTGAACTGTAATCTGTCTGATTAAATCATGCCCTTAGTGAGGGAAACCTGCTTGCCCAGTCTGATTCTGTGTGACATCAGACCCACAACAATGTAATTGTTTCTTAGCTGCCCTCCTCGCAATCTGTTCTGTCAAAACCCTACAAAGGATTCAAGGAAGAATAGAACCACTTGGCTTCTACCCAGACAATGGATTTGGATGCTACAAAAGCACAGCAGGCTCAATTGATCCTTTGTAAATTTTGCCAAAGTAGGAAAAGCTGTCCCACAGAGTAATCTGACATAGCTTTACTCACAAAATCTACAGCCAATGTCTCGGACTCCTCCATCTCCATCTCTGGCTCTATCCTACAGTGCAATACAGTATGGGGGAATTATCCCTGGGTGTTCTGACTTTGATTCCAGATCTCATGTAGTCTCAAGTCCTCAGCCAAACATGGGCAAGGAAACTTGTTGATTGTTATCAACAGTGTTCCTCCATGTTGATTACCATTTGGAAGAAGCACTGAGGGTAGCTGGGGCACAGAGTATACCCTGAATGGGGACTTCAATATCTTTCACCAAGTGTGGCTCAATAGTACTTCCAGTGAACAGGCTGGCCAAGTCCTGAAGGAAACCGATGCCATGGGAAAACCAATATGAGAGAAAAGCCTACTTAATCTCATATCCTCCGATCTGCCAGTTGCAGAAGCATCTCTTCATTACTGTATTAGTAGGAGTGATTTCCGCATTGTCTTTCTGAGTCAAAATCCCGTCGTCACATGGAGGTCACACTCTTATCGTGCTAAAAGGGATTGATTCGGAACAGATCTCCTAGCTCAAAACTGGACATCTGTGGGCCATCATCAACAACAGAATTGTGTTCCACTGCAATCTATAACTTTGTGGTCCACCATATTCCTCACTCTACCATTACCATCAAGCCAGATGACCAACACGGTTCGATGAGGTTATAGATGAGGATATCCAGAATATCCCTGGGACATATCTGAAAATGTGGTGCCAATTTGCCAATGTTACATCATAGAATTACATGCTAAACTGTCAAAACTGTCAAAATATTGACATTGCTAAGCAGTTCCACAACTAATAGATCAGATTAAAACTCTTGTCTAGCCACAATAGGTCGTGAATGGTGCTGAACAATTAAACAGCTAAGGGGAGGTGTGTCTCCATGATCATCCCCATCCTCAATGATTTTTAAAAAAATTTAGAGTATCCAATTCATTTTTTCCAATTAAGGGGCAATTTAGCATGGCCAATCCACCTAGCCTGCACATCTTTTGGATTGTGGGGGGCGAAACACACGCATACACAGGGAGACTGTGCAAACTCCACACGAACAGTGACCCAGAGCCGGGATTGAACCTAGGACCTCGGCGCCGTGAGGCAACCGTGCTAACCACTTGTGCCACTGTGCTGCCCACCATCCTCAATGATAATGGAGTGCATCATTTCAGTGCAACAGACAAGGCTGAACAATGTGCAGCCACCTTCAATCAAAAATGCTGAGTGGATGATCTATCTCGCCCTCCTGAGATCCCCAGCACACTGATGTCAGTCTTCAGCCAATTTAATTCACTCCGCGTGATATCATGAAATGGCTGAATACGTTGGACGATGGGCCCTGATAACACTCCGGCTGTAGTACTGAAGACTTGTGCTGCAAATCTAGCTTTGCCTTTAGCCAAGCTGTTCCAGTATAGATACATTTCTTGGCAGCCTTCCGCCTCTTGAAACGATTGTTGTGCTTCGGTGCTTAACTCTGTATTCAACATTGGTTAGTGTGGCTCAGGAGCCCCAGTCTGGCATAGCAGTCTCTGCCATATTTACTGCATACATAGAACATACAGTGCAGAAGGAGGCCATTTGGCCCATCGAGTCTGCACCAACCCCCTTAAGCCCGCACTTCCACCCTATTCCCGTAACCCAATAACCCCTCCTAACATTTTTTTGAACACTAAGGGCAATTTAGCATGGCCAATCCATCTACCCTGCACGTCTTTGGACTGTGGGAGGAAACCGGAGCACCCGGTGAAAACCCGTGCAGACTCCGCACAGACAGTAACCCAGCGGGGAATCGAACCTGAGACCCTGGCGCTGCTAAGCCACAGTGCTATCCACTTGTGCTACCGTGCAGATGAAGTACAGCTCCATAGCTGACATCCATCCAACATTGCCTTTTCCACAAAATGGCCAAATCCAATCCAATCCATTACTGCATCTTCAGCTTTCTCCCCAACCACATTATTGAGGGTGTGGACAACAGTGTTAGTCAGCACATACTAAAAACCAGTTTAACAATGCTCTAGTTGAGTTCCACCAGGACCATGCAGCTCAAGACCTCGTCATAGCCTTGGCTCATACATGGATAAGAGTGGTGATTTCAAGAAGAGTAAACTTGACATTGAGGCAATATTTGGCCGAGTGTGGCACCAAGGAGCCAGAATAAAACTGAAGTCACTGGGGATCAGAGGGAGAGATTTTCCATTGACCGGAATCCAGCCTAGCACAAATGAAGATGGTTGTTTGAGGTCAATCACCTTAGCTCTGCAGGAGTTCCTCAAGGCTGTTTCTTAGGCCCAATCTTCATCAGCTGCTTCATCACTGACCTTCTCTCTATGTTATAAGCTCTGAAGTGGTACGTTCACTGATGGTTGCACAACATGTGTAATTGCCCAGGAAATGAAGCAGTCGTGCCCGCATGCAACAAGAGCTGGATGGATAACTTTTATGTTGGGTTGGGCAAAGAACATTTGTGCCAGGCAAAGACCTATGTTCTCTCTAACATTTCATTTTGCAGCCAATTTGTTGCACTGCTTGGTTCTTTAAGATTGCTGAACAGCCATGTACAGAGCTTCAAAAGAACATTCTGCAACCATCTCTTATGGCATTCAATGGCCTTGCCTTCATCAAGTATCAACACCCCCACCCCCTTCCTGCCAAAAAAACCTTCAGTCGATAAGCGGCATAAATATTGTGGATACCAAGTGCAAGTCAGAGGCTGGATATTCTGTTTTCTACCATCTAACAGCACAAGGCAGAAGTATGATGGAATACTCTCCATTTGGGTGGGTGAATGCAGCTGCAACTGAAGCTCAACACCATCATGAGGATAAATCCAACTACTTAATTGGCGCCCCATCCACCAGTCTAATAATTCCCTCCCCAACAGGCACGCGATTGCTGCAATGTGTACCATCTGCAAGATGCGTTGTAGCAACTTGCCAAAGCTTCTTCAGCCGCACTTTCAAAACTGACAACTTCACCCCCGAGAAAAACAAGGCCTGTCACCACTTGGGTTCAGAAGATCAAGACATAGAATCAGTTTGAGTGGAAATGTAAAATAGCAAAGGAAAGAAGATCTGGTGGGAGTAGTTTATATTCTCCCCTACAACAAAGAAGGATAGAGTTTCCATCAGGTTATAAATGGGAGTTTCAAGACTGCATCTGCAACAGTCATTGGTGAATTTTATCTTGACATGGATTGGGCAATTAAATTGGCAAAGGTGGCATGGAGCATGAATTCATGGTGTATTTGGGACAGCTTCTGAAAACAACTTGTTCTGGAACCAACCAGAGAACGGGCTATTTTGGATCTCAATGTGTAACGAGGCAGAATTAATTAAAGACCTCCTAGTAAACACATGTGGTCACAACATGATAGAATTTCTCACTCCATTCGAGAGAGAAATGTAGGTCAACAACTAGTGTTTTAAACTATATTTATTTTTTTAAAAAGGCAATTACAATGGTATTACATCGACATGGTCGGATATGTCAATGGCTTGTACAGACACCATTCCCATAATCCTTGTAATCAGAAATCTGTCAAACTCCACTGTAAACATACACAATAACTGAACTTCCACAGCCATCTGAGGTAGAGAATTCCAAATATTCAGAACACTGTGTAAAGAGATTTCTCCTCATCTTGGTCCTAAGTGGCTTCCCCCTTATCTTGAAATTTACCCCCTGGCTCTAGACTCCCCAACCAAGGGAAATATCTACCATGTCTATTTCTTAGTATTTTGTAGTTTTCAATGAAATCACCTCTCATTCTTTGAAACTCCAGTGAATACAGGCACAGTTTGCCCAATCACTCTTGATAAGACAGTCCTGACATTCCCTGGAAGAGGTCTGGTGAACCTTTGTTACGCTCCCACAATGGCAATAATATCCTTTGAGATAAGGGGACTAAAACTGCACACACTACTCCAGGTGCGGTCTAACTAAGCTTCTATACAATTGAAGCAAGACCTCACTGCTGTCATCAAATCCTCTTGTGATAAAGGCTAACATTCCATTGGCCTTCCTAGCTTGATGCACCTGCATGTTAGCCTTCAGTGACCTATGGACAGAGATACCCAGATCCCTTTTGTACATCCACGTTTTCTAATTTCTTGCCATTTAGGAAATGCTCTGCACATCTGTTCCTTCTACCAAAGTGGATTACATCACATTTTTCCACATTATATTCCATCTGCCATGCCCACTCACTAAGTCTGTCCAAATCCTCCTATATCCACTTTACATCTTCCTCATAACATTCCCGCCTAGCTTTGTATCATATTCGAACTTGGAAATATTACATTTTGTCCCCACATCCAAATCGTTGTACATTGTGAACAGCTGATACCCAAGTACTGACCCTTGCAGTACCCCATTAGCCACAGCCTGTCAACACGAGAATAACCCATTTATTCCTACTGTTTTCTGGTTGTTTGCCAATCCTGAATAATGCTGAAAATCTGATGGTTAACTAATTTGTTCATGCCAGAAAAGTTGCCATGCCAAGTTACTTTTTACTGCTTATTTCAATGGTAACCGCTCATGGGCACTTTTCCTGCTTGCGTTTAATACACAATGTAACAATGGTATTTGAGCTGGCAGTCTGTCTCTTGAGATGCTCCATTAATTAGTACAGTGATTCTGTAAAAAACAGGAGGGGGGTCAATTGAAACTGCCCTGATTTCCCTGCTCACTACCCATCCGTAAGCAGAAAAGTGTTTCTGTTATTCTGATTTCCCCCTTTATAAGGGACAGTGTATTTTCTCCAACCCTTATACTTGGATTATTCCAATCCTCCAAGAATAATTTGCACAGTAAACTTGAGGATAAGAGATAAAATAAAAAGGGTTAGTTTATTTTTACACACACACACAGGTGCACACACAAACGAGAGGTTTCGCAATAAAATTCTAACAGGACAAGACAGGGTAGATGCAGGGAAGATGTTACCAATGACAGGTGTGTCCAGAACCAGGGGTCACAGCCTGAGGATTCAGGGAAAACCATTTCGGACAGAGATAAGGAGACATTTCTTCACACAAAAAAGAATGAAATGAAATGAAAATCGCTTATTGTCACGAGTAGGCTTTAATGAAGTTACTGTAAAAAGCCCCTAGTCGCCACGTTCCGGCGCCTGTTCGGGGAGGCTGGTACGTCTGTGAGTCTGTGGAATTCATTACCACAGGAAGTAGTTGATGCTAAAGCTTTAAATATATTCAAGAGGCGGCTGGATATAGCACTTGGGGACAATGGGATCAAAGGCTATGGGGAGAAAGCAGGATTAGGCTATTGAGTTGGGTGATCAGCCATGATCGTGATGAATGGCGGAGCAGGCTCGAAGGGGCAAAAGGCCGCCTCCTATATTCTATGTATCTATGCAATGTTCACCTCTTTTCACTCGCACAGTAAGCATTAGATGAGAAGAAGGAAGAGGGATCCGGGCACAACCAATACAAATTAGGGTATTACATGTGTCGGAATCAGAAGTCCAATGGAGGATTTCTCCCGACGGAGATTGGTTGATTGCAATGTGGTCTCCCTGTCGTTGGGAGAATGCACGGGCAGTGAGTTAGTTTGAGAGGCCGGAATTCCAAAGTTCCAGCAGTTTGCAGTTTTTGGTGAGGGTCAAAGTTCTTTTTGCTGCCGCCAGGTGCTTGATGGTAAGATGGTGGACAATGTGGCTGTTTGCTTGGAGCTGCTGTTTCGTTGGAGATCAAACAATAACTGACCACAAGATTCAAAGACTGCATAACTAAAGGTAGTCAACTGACCCAAATCTCATTCATGTGATACTGGTTTTCAGTTGTTAAAAGAAGCCATCATGTTGAAACCATTGTTTTAGAACAATTAGTGCTTCGGCCGTTAATACCATTATTGGAGATTAGGAACTGCGAAGGATTGGCTAGAGCAGACCAACCGTGTTGGTTTGTCTGGGATGTGTATGCAGTGCAAAGACTTACATTCCAGATGTTGAGGTGTTAGTCTTTTTGTTCACTTTGAAATGGCTCAGAAACTACTGGGAGTCCTCATGTTACCAGCAGGAGCTATCTTGTCAGCTCAGCAATTGTCCATTTTGAGAAGCACAAGAAAAAAAGCTTTAAAATGTAGTCCAGCTGACAAATATATATATCTTTCTTCATGCCTCGACTGTGACAGGTTTTCAAATGGATTAATAACCATGGACTCTGAACCCCCACCATCCATCTAGATAAAGCATAATAATCAGCCAAACAAACTTTTATATTTTGGCAGCCTTTCTTTTGAGTTTCAATATATTTTTTAATTCTCTTTCCCCGCCCCCAAGCTGATCAAGGCTGAATTCACTGCACACCCACCACCAACCTTGATAACCGAAAGTCCATCTGGCAATCTTCGTGCGTCTCTCAGGACTCCTCCATGCATGGTCCTAGCTAAGGCAGCCTGCCCACTCTGCAATGTACATGTAACTGCAACGTTCAGTTCACACCAAGCCTACATCCAGCTAGCTGTTCCTCACACGTGTACCAGCTGACTGTTTTGCAGATATTCTGGAAAATATCTAGGAAATATTCTGGAAAATATCCCTCCGCAACCCTGTCTGTGGGCCCCAGCTTGAGAAACAACCCATTAGTGGGCACTTCCTGCAAGTGTACATCCCCCATTGTTTGTGGATCCAAATACGTCACATCTCTCACCAAACAATTTAGATTGTTTAGCATCTACAATAGCCACCTCTAATCAAATGTGTGGCAGAATGTGTTAGCTTCAAATTTGTAATAGTTTCTCTGTAGTCCTAATTCGCTCAGTTCTGCTGCCCAAAATAAAAATTGTTTCTCAAGTCGAGCTCCACCATAAGGCTCCAAATATAATTTAATAAGATGCTTTGTGCTGGATCCATTTTCTATAAACATTTCTGTTATGAATTCATCTGTGTATTTATGCCAGAAGCTACCCCAGTAATCTTTTCACCCTCTAATCATTTCCTTTCCTGCCCTACCCTTTTTTGTGTTTCTGTAATAATGTCTCTTACATGTTGACATTAAAATATTGTGATAAGAACATAAGAACCAAGAGCAGGAGTAGGCCATCTGGCCCCTCGAGCCTGCTCCACCATTCAATGAGATCATGGCTGATCTTTTGTGGACTCAGCTCCACTTTCCGGCCCGAACACCATAACCCTTAATCCCTTTATTCTTCAAAAAACTATCTATCTTTATCTTAAAAACATTTAATGAAGGAGCCTCTACTGCTTCACTGGGCAAGGAATTCCATAGATTCACAACCCTTTGGGTGAAGAAGTTCCTCCTAAACTCAGTCCTAAATCTTCTTCCCCTTATTTTGAGGCTGTGCCCCCTAGTTCTGCTTTCACCCGCCAGTGGAAACAACCTGCCCGCATCTATCCTATCTATTCCCTTCATAATCTTATATGTTTCTATAAGATCCCCCCTCATCCTTCTAAATTCCAACAAATACAGTCCCAGTCTACTCAATCTCTCCTCGTAATCCAATCCCTTCAGCTCTGGGATTAACCTAGTGAATCTCCTCTGCACACCCTCCAGGGCCAGTACGTCCTTTCTCAAGTAAGGAGACCAAAACTGAACACAATACTCCAGGTATGGCCTCACTAACACCTTATACAATTGCAGCATAACCTCCCTAGTCTTAAACTCCATCCCTCTAGCAATGAAGGACAAAATTCCATTTGCCTTCTTAATCACCTGTTGCACCTGTAAACCAACTTTTTGTGACTCATGCACTAGCACACCCAGGTCTCTCTGCACAGCAGCATGTTTCAATATTTTATCATTTAAATAATAATCCCTTTTGCTGTTATTCCTACCAAAATGGATAATCTCACATTTGTCAACATTGTATTCCATCTGCCAGACCCTAGCCCATTCACTTAGCCTATCCAAATCCTTCTGCAGACTTCCAGTATCCTCTGCACGTTTTGCTTTACCACTTATCTTAGTGTCGTCTGCAAACTTGGACACATTGCCCTTGGTCCCCAACTCCAAATCATCGATGTAAATTGTGAACAGTTGTGGGCCCAACACTGATCCCTGAGGGACACCACTAGCTACTGATTGCAAACCAGAGAAACACCCATTAATCCCCACTCTTTGCTTTCTATTAATTAACCAATCCTCTATCCATGCTACTACTTTCCCCTTAATGCCATGCATCTTTATCTTATGCAGTAACCTTTTGTGTGGCACCTTGTCAAATGCTTTCTGGAAATCCAGATATACCACATCCATTGGCTCCCCGTTATCTACCGCACTGCTAATGTCCTCAAAAAATTCCACTAAATTAGTGAGGCACGACCTGCCCTTTATGAACCCATGCTGCGTCTGCCCAATGGGACAATTTTCATCCAGATACTAACATGCTGCAAATGTGCTTGTATTTGGTGCAACTGCATTGAGGGGAGTTAGTAATAAGGGGATATGGCTGTTGCTTATAATTCTTCTGATGAAATATTTGCAATATAATATAAAACCGTTTTTTCTCAAAGGCAACTTGATGAGACCCTTGGTAAATTTCGGGATTGTCTGGTAAGGATTTTCCATTCAATGACATTCCAACTTTTTTTGAAATCATTCATTTAAATATGTCAGTAACAAAATGTTACCCATTGATGCTTATTAAATTAGCTTTGACTTTACAACTTCTTAAATGCTCATTCTTTTTCAGCATGTCAATGGGCTTTCTGGTAGAGGAAGCAGCACCAATTGTTTGGAGAGGTCTCATGGTGATGTCAGCAATAGAAAAGCTAGTAAGACAGGTGAGGAAAACTTTCCCAGTGGATCTTTTCGAAGAACCAAATAATTGGTACAGAAATTATATTTAAACTATAATCCACAAGTACTTTTTGAAATGTGTGAATGTGTTCCCTATGCAGAGTTCCAAATCATCCATATTCATGTTCCTTTGTCTGACTGATTTGAAACATGTTGGAATGCCATCAGCTAATTTTTATTTATTTTCCAAATGTCTGAGAGGCTTATCTTGTGCTAAGCACCTTGCAGACACACAGATCAGGAGTTTGCAATGTGAAGATGCTCAGTGAATATCGGTTACAGAATGGGATGTTGGTGTCCTACCAACCAGGTCCATTCATAGAATGGATAATACATTTGTCATGTATTTAAATAACCCCCAAAACTGTAGGCATGGACATCTTTAAAATTATGATTGCATTTGAATTTATTTGCTATCAGCAAAAGTAGTTTTGTGAATATTACTTATTTACAATTGTAATTTGAGATCTGCTTTCATGAAGTGTTTTCTTCTTAACCTAGCTTACCTTTTGTAGCTTTGCTATTTATATCACTGGCACTTTAATTGTTGTATATTTATTTATTACGGATTTCTAAAAGGGGATATTTTGGATTTCTAAAGGCGAAATCATGTTTAACTAACTTTGTTTTGAGGAGGTAACGGAAAGGATCGACATGGGTAATACTGTTGATGTTGTGGACATGGACCTTTAAAAGGTATTCAATACAGTGTCACACAGACTGAGAAAAGCATTAGTTCATGGAATAAAAGGGACAGCAGCAACATGATATGAAATTAGTTAAGTGATAGGAAACTGAGAGTAATGGGCAGTGGATAGTTTTCGGACTGGATGTAGGCTTGCAGTGCTAACCCTTGGGACGTTAATTGGCCCCTTTATTCTCATATATATATTAATGATCTAGAGCTTGGGTGTTCAGGAGGCAATTTCAAAGTTTGCAGATGAGACAAAACTTGGAAGCATTGTCAACTATGAGGAGGACAGTATAGAAATTCAGAAGGACATAGACAAGTTGGTGGTGTGGGCAGAAAGGTGGCAGGTGAAGTTTAATGCGGAGAAGCTTGAGCATTGCATTTTGGTAGAAATAACATGGTGAGACAATATATAAAATAAGTGGTAAAGTTCTTAAGGGGTGCAGGAGTAGAGAGACCTGGGTGTAGATATGCATAGATTATTGAAGGTAGCAGAACAGGTGGAACAAAGCATACAGTGTCCTGAACATTATTAATGGAGACATAGAGTACAAAGAGCAAAGACGCTATGTTGGACATGTACAAGACATTAGCTAGATCTCAGCTGGAGTATTGGGCACCATGTTCCAGAAAGGATGTGAACACTGCAGAGAATGCAGCAGAGGTTTACAGGAATGGTTCCAGGGACGAGAAACTTCAATTATAGATTGGAATGTTTGGGCCTATTCTCCTTTAAGAGAAGAAAGCTAGCAAGAGATTTGATAGAAATGTTCATAATCATGAGGAGGCTGGACAGAGAAAGGGATTAAGAGCAAGAGAGCACAGATTTAAAGTGATCTGCAAATGTGATGTGAGGGAAAACGTTTTCACAGATCGAGTGGTTGGGGTCTGGAATGCATTGCCTGAAAGCGTGAATGTGACATTCAAGAGGGCATGTGCAAGGGAAAAGGCATGGGAATGACACTGAGTCATAATGGTCATTCAGAGAGATGGTGCAGACACAGTGGCCGAATGGCCTCCTTTCTGTGATAGATGTACAACTAAATACGCTCTAGCCAACTTGCTGAGAATATTTTCCATTCTATAGGTTGACTGGGGTCATCTTGATTATCTTGTGATAGACTTGCCTCCTGGCACAGGGGATGTGCAACTTTCCATCTCTCAAAACGTTCCTATTTCAGGTAGGTTTAAGTTGTTTCACATTCTTGTCTAAACTTTCCAGTGTTGCAACTAATTAATCTTGTTTGTCAGCTGCCCTTGTGTGATCTGTTTTTCTCTGTTAGGCTCTACACCACCAACAAAATTAGGACACCAAATTTAACAAAATCCTACATTCGCTTCAGAAGGTATTGCTGGACCACTTGTTTGAACTATTGCAGGTTGTGGGCCCTTTTCATTTTGATTCACGTGGAGGGATTGATGGATTTGTTTATACTATTTAAGTCTGAAAGTTATTTTGAGAATATGTGTAAAAATGCCTTTTTATTGTTAGAATCCATACTTGCAGCTCTAAAGTAGTTATATTTTTATTTTGATGTGTGGAACTTAAAATGGGACGTTGTTTGCCAGTCACTATCAGCATATATCTGTTACTAGTATTATAGTGTTTTTTCCCATCTCAAAAGAAATAAAAAATGAAAATTGCATTGGTGGAATCCGGTTTACTTACACATCGGTTGATCGTGCAGGTGGCAATGAATTTATGATGCTAATTACGTCACTCCTCATCAGCAATGTGCCCTTCTGGAGGAACAAAATGTAATTGAGCTTCCATTCAAAGTCAAAGTCAATTTATGTGAGAAATGCAGCAAGTCTTTGGTAATCTGATTTTGCAGGGAGGTGGTGGCGTGGCGGTATTGTCACTGGACTAGTAAACTGGAGACCCAGATTCAAATCTCGCCATTGCAGATGGTGAAATCTGAGTTCAATAAAAATCTGGAGTTAAAAGTCTAATGACCGTGAAACCATTATCGATTGTCGCAAAAACCCACCTGGTTCACTAATGTCCTTTAGGTAAGGAAATCTATGAACTTCCGGTGACGGCGGGCGGGAGGCAGCCGCGCGTTGGAGGGCTCCCGTTCGGGAACGGCATTGACGGGGAGTAACGCCCGGTCCTAGGGCCAACGACGGCAGTAAAAGTCGGGAGACAGCGCACTGAGAAGGATGTCAAAAAACACCAAAAGAATGGCCGGGAAAAAAGCGGCTGAAAGTCCATTGGGGAGTGGAAAGGTCACCGTGGGGTCAACAAAGAAAATGGAGGCTGGAGCGCCGGGGAGGCCACAGTGCTTACGGCTGAAGAAATAACTAAGGTGATGGCTGCGGAATTCTAAAACGCAGATTGCGAAATGCATGGAGACGGTGAGGAAGGAGATGAGGGAGGTTTTGAGTGCGCTGGTGGAGGAGGCGGTTTGCCCGGTGATGACGGCGGTGGCGAGCGCATTGGCGGAGGTGCGAGAGCAAGTGGAGGCGCTGAAGGAAGTGGAGGAGATGTTATTGCAGCACGGTGATCAACTTACATCGATGGGGAAAGAGATGCGGAAGGTGATGGACACTAACAAGGATCTGCGAGGAAAAATGGAAGATCTGGAAAACAGATCCAGGCGACAGAATTTGAGGATCGTGGGGCTGCCCGAAGGAGTTGGAAGGACCGAAGCCGACTGAGTATTTTGCCGCGATGCTGGCAAAACTATTGGGGGAGGGGGAGGATCCCTCCCGATATGAACTGGATCGGGCTCATCGGTCGTGGAGGCCTGTACCAAAGGCGAGTGAGCCGCCAAGGGCAGTGACTCTGTGCTTCCGTAGGTACAGTGTGAAGGAGAAGGTCCTGAGCTGGGCCAAGCAGAAGCGGGAGGTGCAGTGGGCTGGAGCTGGTATAAGTGTATACCAGGACTTTACGGTGGAGCTGGCGAGGAGGTGGGCTGCCTTCAACCGGGTGAAGAGGGCACTGTACATTAGCAAGGTGCAGTGCGGCATTGTATATCCAGCGAAGCTGAGGGTGACTTATAAGCTCAGGGACTTTTATTTTGGAACGGCGGAAGCAGCGGAGGAGTTTGCGAAGGCAGAAGGACTGTGGCAGAACTGACAAATTGAGGAATGGGCATTTGCTGATGTAACCTCATGACTGTATTTTCTTCTTTTTTGTATCAATGCGCGTGGGTGTAGAGGCTAAAGGAGCCAATGTTGTATTTATTTAGACAAGGGAAGGGACGGGACGTTCACTCGAAATGAGGGCTCTTTGGGGTGTAGGTGGATATGCGGGGTTTGTGTGCTAAAAGGGGATCTTTGGGCTTTCCTAGGGCAGGGCAAGGGGGAAAGGGACCCAGGCGGGGGCCTCCACGCTGGCCGGTTTAAGCCGGCCAGTGAACGGGAGTGAGGTGGGGGGAGGGGCTGCGGCCATCGGAGCCTGGCAGAACAGGGTCCGAGTGGTCTAGCCGGGGTGGAAAGTTGGGGGGAGGGAACCGAGGTTGGGAGGAGGAGTTTTACAAGAGGCAGTGGACGGGAGGAGCTGGAGACTTTTGTGGGGGGTGGGGGAGCTGTGTAGATTAAGGGTGACTACGGGTAATCCCTGATTCCTTTTTGCCATTTGTTTATGTAAACATGCGGGTTGAGGGTTGGTGGGCGGATGGGATCGTTGTTATTATGGGGATTGACATATCTTGCTGATTATTGTTTATTGTTGATGGATGTAAATGTGGGAGAAAATGAGAAAAAGGAGGAGAATAAAAAAAAAAAGGAAATCTTATCATCCTTACCTGGTCTGGCCTACATGTGACTCCAGACCCCAACAGCAGTGTGATTGACTTATTTTTTAAAAATATATTTTATTCAAGATTTTTTGGCCAAACATAACAGTACATGGTTTTTCTTTTAAACAACAATAAAGCAATATAAATAACAGTGGCCAGTTTTAAACAAATAAATAAATAATATATAAACAAAAACAAAACTAAATGGCAACTGCCTTGTCAAACATAGTTACTCTCCAAAAATACAATCCAACAGTCCAATATACATTACCTATAGCAAATGTCTATACATATACAATGACATCCCTAAGAGCCCGCCCGGATCTCCCCCCCCCTCCCCCCTGGGTTGCTGCTGTTGTCTTTCTTTCTTTTCATTCCCTCTATCGTTCTGTGAGGTAGTTGACGAACGGTTGCCACCGCCTGGTGAACCCTTGAGCCGAACCCCTTAATACGAACTTGATCCGTTCTAACTTTATAAACCCTGCCATGTCGTTTATCCAGGTCTCCACGCCCGGGGGTTTGGCTTCCTTCCACATAAGCAATATCCTGCGCCGGGCTACTAGGGACGCAAAGGCCAAAACATCAGCCTCTCTCGCCTCCTGCACTCCCGGCTCTTCTGCAACCCCGAATATAGCCAACCCCCAGCTTGGCTCGACCCGGACCCCCACCACCTTTGAAAGCACCTTCACCACCCCCATCCAGAACCCCTGTAATGCCGGACATGACCAGAACATGTGGGTGTGATTCGCTGGGCTTCTCGAGCATCTCCCACACCTATCCTCTATCCCGAAAAATTTACTGAGCCGTGCTCCAGTCATATGCGCCCTGTGTAGAACCTTGAATTGTATCAGGCTTAGCCTGGCACACGAGGACGACGAGTTTACCCTACGTAGGGCATCAGTCCACAGCCCCTCCTCAATCTCCTCCCCCAGCTCTTCTTCCCATTTCCCTTTCAGCTCATCTACCATAATCTCCCCCTCGTCCCTCATTTCCCTGTATATGTCCGACACCCTACCATCCCCCACCCATGTCTCTGAGATCACTCTATCCTGCACCTCCTGCGTCGGGAGCTGCTGGAATTCCCTCACCTGTTGCCTCGCAAAAGCCCTCAGTTGCATATACCGAAATGCATTCCCTTGGGGCAACCCATATTTTTCCGTCAGCGCTCCCAGACTTGCAAACGTCCCATCTACGAACAGATCTCTCAATTGTACTACCCCAGCTCTTTGCCATGCTCCAAATCCCCCATCCATTCTCCCCGGAACAAACCTATGGTTATTTCTTATCGGGGACCGCACCGAGGCTCCCGTCCTTCCCCCATGCCGTCTATACTGCCCCCAAATTTTTAATGTTGCCACCACCACCGGGCTTGTAGTGTATTTCTTTGGTGAAAATGGCAACGGTGCCGTCACCATTGCTTGTAAACTGGTCCCCTTGCAGGACGCCCTCTCCAATCTTCCACGCAGCTCCCTCCCCTTCTCCCATCCACTTACACACCATTGAAATATTGGCGGCCCAGTAATAATCATTTAGGCTCGGTAGTGCCAACCCCCCCCCTATCCCTACTACGCTGCAAGAACCCCCTCCTCACTCTCGGGGTCTTCCCGACCCACACAAAACTCATAATGCTTTTCTCAATTCTCTTAAAAAAAGCCTTCGTGACCATCACCGGGAGGCACTGAAACACAAATGGAGAACCACCATTTTAACCGCCTGCACCCTACCCGCCAGTGACAGGGACACCGTGTCCCATCTCTTGAAGTCCTCCTCCTTCTGTTCCACCAATCGTGTTAAATTAAGCCGGTGCAAGGTTCCCTAATTCTTGGCTATCTGAATCCCCAAGTATCGGAAGTCTCTTGTTACCTTCCTCAGCGGTAAATCCTCTATTTCCCTGCTCTGCTCCCCCGGATGCACCACAAACAACTCACTTTTCCCCATGTTCAATTTATACCCCAAAAAATCCCCAAACTCCCCAAGTATCCGCATTATCTCTGGCATCCCCTCCACCGGGTCCGCCACATACAACAACAAATCATCCGCATACAGAGATACCCGGTGTTCTTCGCCTCCCCTAAACACTCCCCTCCACTTCCTGGAACCCCTCAGTGCCATGGCCAGGGGCCCAATCGCCATTACAAACAATAACGGAGACAGGGGACATCCCTGCCTCGTCCCTCTGTAAAGCCGGAAATAATTAGACCCCCGTCCATTCGTAACCACACTCGCCATCGGTGCCCTATACAGCAACTGTACCCATCCGATATATCCATCTCTGAAGCCAAATCTCCTCAGCACCTCCCACAGATAATCCCACTCCACTCTATCAAATGCTTTCTCGGCATCCATCGCCACCACTATCTCCGCTCCCCCCCCCCTCTGGTGTGGGCATCATCATTACTCCTAGCAACCTCCGTATGTTCGTGTTCAGCTGTCTCCCCTTCACAAACCCAGTCTGGTCCTCATGTACCACCCCCGGGACACAGTCCTCTATCCTCGTCGCCATTACCTTGGCCAGAATCTTAGCATCCACATTTAAAAGAGAAATGGGCCTATAGGACCCGCATTGCAGCGGGTCTTTTTCCTTCTTTAGGAGGAGCGATATCTTTGCCTCTGACATAGTCGGGGGCAACTGCCCCCTTTCCCTAGCCTCATTAAAGGTTCTCGTCAGAAGCGGGGCCAGCAAGTCCATATACTTCCTATAAAATTCCACCGTTAATCCGTCTGGTCCCGGGGCCTTCCCCGCCTGCATGCTCCCAATCCCTTTCACTACCTCCTCCATCTCAATCTGTGCTCCCAGTCCCGCCCTCTCCTGCTCCTCCACCTTAGGGAATTCCAGCTGATCCAGAAAGCACATCATTCTCTCCTTCCCTTCCGGGGGCTGAGCTTTATATGATCTTTCGTAGAATACCTTGAACACCCCATTTACTCTCTCCGCTCCCCGCTCCATCTCTCCCTCCTCGTCTCTCACCCCCCCCTATCTCCCTCGCTGCTCCCCTCTTCCTCAGTTGGTGGGCCAACAACCGGCTCGCCTTCTCCCCATATTCATACTGTACACCTTGTGCCTTCCTCCATTGTGCCTCTGCATTACCCGTAGTCAACAAGTCAAATTCTACATGTAGCCTTTGCCTTTCCCTGTACAGTCCCTCCTCCGGTGCCTCCGCATATTGTCTGTCCAACCTCAAAAGTTCTTTCAACAACCGCTCCCTTTCCCTACCCTCCTGCTTTCCTTTATGTGCCCTAATAGATATCAGCTCCCCTCTAACCACTGCCTTCAACGCCTCTCAGACCACTCCCACCTGAACCTCCCCATTGTCGTTGAGCTCCAAGTACCTTTCAATACACCCCCTCACCCTTAAACATATCCCCCCATCTGCCAATAGTCCCATGTCCATTCTCCAGGGCGGGTGCTGTTCTTTTTCCTCTCCTATCTACAGGTCCACCCAATGTGGAGCGTGGTCCGAGATAGCTATTGCCGTGTACTCCGTCCCTGTCACCTTCGGGATCAGCGCCCTTCCCAATACAAAAAGTCTGTCCGTGAATATACTTTATGGACATAGGAGAAAAACGAGAGCTCCTTACTCTTAGGCCTGCTAAATCTCCAGGGGTCTACTCCTCCCATCTGCTCCATAAAGTCCTTGAGCACCCTAGCTGCAGCCGGCCTCCTCCCGGTCCTGGACCTCGATCTGTCCAGCCCTGGGTCCAACACCGTATTAAAGTCTCCCCCCATTACCAACTTTCCCGACTCTAGGTCCGGGATACGTCCCAACATTCGCCTCATAAAATTGGCATCATCCCAGTTCATAGAACATAGAACATAGAAGAATACAGCGCAGTACAGGCCCTTCGGCCCACGATGTTGCACCGAAACAAAAGCCATCTAACCTACACTATGCCATTATCATCCATATGTTTATCCAATAAACTTTTAAATGCCCTCAATGTTGGCGAGTTCACTACTGTAGCAGGTAGGGCATTCCACGGCCTCACTACTCTTTGCGTAAAGAACCTACCTCTGACCTCTGTCCTATATCTATTACCCCTCAGTTCAAAGTTATGTCCCCTCGTGCCAGCCATTTCCATCCGCGGGAGAAGGCTCTCACTGTCCACCCTATCCAACCCCCTGATCATTTCGTATGCCTCTATTAAGTCTCTTAACCTTCTTCTCTCCAACGAAAACAACCTCAAGTCCATCAGCCTTTCCTCATAAGATTTTCCCTCCATACCAGGCAACATCCTGGTAAATCTCCTCTGCACCCGCTCCAAAGCCTCCACGTCCTTCCTATAATGCGGTGACCAGAACTGTACGCAATACTCCAAATACGGCCGTACCAGAGTTCTGTACAGCTGCAACATGACCTCCTGACTCCGGAACTCAATCCCTCTACCAATAAAGGCCAACACTCCATTGGCCTTCTTCACAACCCTATCAACCTGGGTGGCAACTTTCAGGGATCTATGTACATGGACACCTAGATCCCTCTGCACATCCACACTTTCAAGAACTTTACCATTAGCCAAATATTCCGCATTCCTGTTATTCCTTCCAAAGTGAATCACCTCACACTTCTCTACATTAAACTCCATTTGCCACCTCTCAGCCCAGCTCTGCAGCTTATCTATATCCCTCTGTAACCTGCTACATCCTTCCACACTATCGACAACACCACCGACTTTAGTATCGTCTGCAAATTTACTCACCCACCCTTCTGCGCCTTCCTCTAGGTCATTTATAAAAATGACAAACCGCAACGGCCCCAGAACAGATCCTTGTGGTACTCCACTTGTGACTGTACTCCATTCTGAACATTTCCCATCAACCACCACCCTCTGTCTTCTTTCAGCTAGCCAATTTCTGATCCACATCTCTAAATCACCCTCGATCCCCAGCCTCCGTATTTTCTGCAATAGCCTACCGTGGGGAACCTTATCAAACGCTTTGCTGAAATCCATATACACCACATCAACTGCTCTACCCTCATCTACCTGTTCAGTCACCTTCTCAAAGAACTCAATAAGGTTTGTGAGGCATGACCTACCCTTCACAAAGCCATGCTGACTATCCCTGATCATATTATTCCTATCTAGATGATTATAAATCTTGTCTCTTATAATCCCCTCCAAGACTTTACCCACTACAGACGTGAGGCTCACCGGTCTATAGTTGCCGGGGTTGTCTCTGCTCCCCTTTTTGAACAAAGGGACCACATTTGCTGTCCTCCAGTCCTCTGGCACTATTCCTGTAGCCAATGATGACATAAAAATCAAAGTCAAAGGTCCAGCAATTTCTTCCCTGGCCTCCCAGAGAATCCTAGGATAAATCCCATCAGGTCCCGGGGACTTATCTATTTTCAGCCTGTCCAGAATTGCCAACACCTCTTCCATACGCACCTCAATGCCATCTATTCTATTAGCCTGCGGCTCAGCATTCTCCTCCACAACATTATCTTTTTCCTGAGTGAATACTGACGAAAAATATTCATTTAGTATCTCGCCTATCTCTTCAGACTCCACACACAATTTCCCATCCCTGTCCTTGACTGGTCCTACTCTTTCCCTAGTCATTCGCTTATTCCTGACATACCTATAGAAAGCTTTTGGGTTTTCCTTGATCCTTCCTGCCAAATACTTCTCATGTCCCCTCCTTGCTCGTCTTAGCTCTCTCTTTAGATCCTTCCTCGCTACCTTGTAACTATCCATCGCCCCAACTGAAACTTCACACCTCATCTTCACATAGGCCTCCTTCTTCCTCTTAACAAGAGATTCCACTTCCTTGGTAAACCACGGTTCCCTCGCTCGACGCCTTCCTCCCTGCCTGACCGGTACATACTTATCAAGAACACGCAGTAGCTGATCCTTGAACAAGCCCCACTTATCCAGTGTGCCCAACACTTGCAGCCTACTTCTCCACCTTATCCCCCCCAAGTCATGTTTAATGGCATCATAATTGCCCTTCCCCCAGCTATAACTCTTGCCCTGCGGTGTATACTTACCCCTTTCCATCATTAACGTAAACGTCACCGAATTGTGGTCACTGTCCCCAAAGTGCTCTCCTACCTCCAAATCCAACACCTGGCCTGGTTCATTACCCAAAACCAAATCCAACGTGGCCTCGCCTCTTGTTGGCCTGTCAACATATTGTTTCAGGAAACCATCCTGCACACACTGTACAAAAAACGACCCATCTATTGTACTCGAACTATATCTTTTCCAGTCAATATTTGGAAAGTTAAAGTCTCCCATAATAACTACCCTGTTACTTTCGCTCTTATCCAGAATCATCTTCGCCATCCTTTCCTCTACATCCCTAGAACTATTAGGAGGCCTATAAAAAAACTCCCAACAGGGTGACCTCTCCTTTCCTGTTTCTAACTTCAGCCCATACTACCTCGGAAGAAGAGTCCCCATCTAGCATCCTCTCCGCCACCGTAATACTGCTCTTGACTAGCAGCGCCACACCTCCCCCTCTTTTGCCTCCTTCTCTGAGCTTACTAAAACACCTAAACCCCGGAACCTGCAACATCCATTCCTGTCCCTGCTCTATCCATGTCTCCGAAATGGCCACAACATCGAAGTCCCAGGTACCAACCCATGCTGCCAGTTCCCCTACCTTGTTTCGTATACTCCTGGCATTGAAGTAGACACACTTCAAACCACCTACCTGAACACTGCGACGTCAAATCTGTGCTCCTGACCTCTATACTCTCATTCTCCCTTACCCTAAAACTACAATCCAGGTTCCCATGCCCCTGCTGCATTAGTTTAAACCCCCCCAAAGAGCACTAACAAATCTCCCCCCCAGGATATTTGTGCCCCTCAGGTTCAGATGTAGACCATCCTGTCTGTAGAGGTCCCACCTTCCCCAGAAAGAGCCCCAGTTATCCAGAAATCTGAATCCCTCCCGCCTGCACCATCCCTGTAGCCACATGTTTAATTGCTTTCTCTCCCTATTCCTCATCTCACTATCACGTGGCACGGGCAACAACCCAGAGATAACAACTCTGTTCTCGTTCTGAGCTTCCATCCTAGCTCCCTGAAAGCCTGCCTGACATCCTTGTCCCCTTTCCTACCTATGTCGTTAGTGCCAATGTGGACCACGACTTGGGGCTGCTCCCCCTACCCCCAAAGGACCCGGAAAACACGATCCGAGACATCACGTACCCTTGCACCTGGGAGGCAACATACCAAACGTGAGTCTCTCACGCTCCCACAAAATCTCCTATCTGTGCCCCTGACTATAGAGTCCCCAATTACTAATGCTCTGCTCCTCTCCCCCCTTCCCTTCTGAGCAACAGGGACAGACTCCGTGCCAGAGGCCGGTACCCCATGGCTTACCCCTGGTAAGTCGTCCCCCTCACAAGTATCCAAAGCGGTATACTTGTTTCTCAGGGGAACGACCGCAGGGGATCCCTGCACTGACTGCTTTTTCCCAGTCCCTCTTACAGTTACCCACCTATCTCCAATCTTTGGTGTAACTAATTCCCTGAAGCTGCTATCTATGACCCCTTCTGCCTCCCGAATGATCCGAAGTTCTTCCAACTCCAGCTCCAGTTCCCTAACTCGGTCTTGGAGGAGCTGGAGATGGCAGCACTTCCTGCAGGTAAAATCAGCAGGGACACTAACTGCATCCCTCACCTCAAACACCCTGCAGGAGGAACATTGCACTCCCTTCCCTGCCATTCCTCTTAACTTTCTACCAAGATCTGGCTAACAACTAAATTAAATTTTTTATAAAAAATAATAATATAATAAAATATGGTACTTACCTCAGACCAATGGGTTTTATTATTAGGTTAGAGGAGGAGGGCGGGTGGGAGACACTACACGTGTAGTGTCTCGGGTTTCCTCTCCACCAGAAGTTATTGGTGAGGGTCTTCCCAGACGTCCGCGGGTCGACTTCCTGTTCCCGCCTAAAACACTAATGTAAAAAAAAAAAAAAAAATTCTCAGCTCCTGCTGAAATTGACTAACCAGCCAGCTCCACTTCCGCCGAAATCGACTGGCCTGCCCCTGCAAAGACAAGTGCTTTTAAAGGACAGACTTACCTCCCAGCAGCCACTTCCGCTGAAACTGACTCACCAGCTGATTCTCCCGCCGAAATCGACTGTCCTGCCCCTGCAAAGACAAGTGCTTTTAAAGGACAGACTTACCTCCCAGCAGCCACTTCCGCACTGCTCCCGCTGAAACTGACTCACCAGCTGATTCTCCCGCCGAAATCGACTGGCCTGCCCCTGCAAAGACAAGTGCTTTTAAAGGACAGACTTACCTCCCAGCAGCCACTTCTGCACTGCTCCTGCTGAAACTGACTCACCAGCTGATTCTCCCGCCGAAATCGACTGGCCTGCCCCTGCAAAGACAAGTGCTTTTAAAGGACAGACTTACCTCCCAGCAGCCACTTCCGCACTGCTCCCGCTGAAACTGACTCACCAGCTGATTCTCCCGCTGAAATCGACTGGCCTGCCCCTGCAAAGACAAGTGCTTTTAAAGGACAGACTTACCTCCCAGCAGCCACTTCCGCACTGCTCCCGCTGAAACTGACTCACCAGCTGATTCTCCCGCCAAAATCGACTGGCCTGATTGAAACTCGCCCTCCTTCTCGCCACCTCGGCACTCCAATCTTGATATACGCGGATCACCGCGTTCTCCCACCTACTGTTCCGAGTTATCTTCGCCCATCTGAGGACCATCTCTCTGTCATTATATCGGAGAAATCTCACCACTATGGCTCGAGGTATTTCTCCAGCCCTCGGTCTTCGCGTCATAACTCAATAAGCTCCCTCCACCTCCAATGGGCCCGTCGGGGCCTCCGATCCCATTAACGAGTGAAGCATTGTGCTCGCATATGCCCCGACATCCGCCCCCTCCGCACCTTCGGGAAGACCAAGAATCCTTAAATTCTTCCTCCTCGCATTATTCTCCAATACCTCCAGCCTTTCCACACACCTTTTGTGTTGTGCCTCGTGCATCTCTGTCTTCACCATCAGGCCCTGTATTTCGTCTTCATTATCCGCGGCCTTTGCCTTCACGACCCGAAGCTCCTGCTCCTGGGTCTTTTGTTCCTCCTTTAGCCCTTCAATCGCCTGTAATATTGGGGCCAGCAGCTCCTTCTTCATCTCCTTTTTAAGTTCTTCCACACAGCGCCGCAGGAACTCTTGTTGGTCAGGGCCCCATACTCGACGGCCACCTTCCGACGCCATCTTCCTTTGTGCTTGCTTTCCTTGCCGCTGCTCTAGAGGATCCTCTGCAATCCGGCCACCTTCCTCTCCTTTTTCCATCTGTGTCCAGGGGGAATTCCCTTCTGGTTTACCGCACAGTGTTTTTAGCCGTTAAAATTGCCGTTGGGGCTCCTATTAAGAGCCCAAAAGTCCGTTCCACCGGGAGCTGCCGAAACGTGCGACTTAGCTGGTCATCGCCGCACCCGGAAGTCTGTGATTGACTTCTAACTACCCCCTCAAGGGAAATTAGGAATGGGCAATAAATGCTGGCCCAGTCTGCGACGGCCACGTCCCATGAATGCATTTTAAAAAAAAAAAAGCCCCTCCACTTGACATACCGTTTTCTTCAGATTAACAAGTTGAATACAGGTTGAGCATTCCTTATCCGAAATCTGCACTTTTTTCGAGCGCACCACATATGCGCAGTTCCCAAAGTGCTTAGGGGTGATCTTATAGAGGTTTATAAAATAATGACGGCCATAGATAAGGTAGACAGTCAACATCTTTTCCCAAAGGTAGAGAAGTCTAGAACTAGAGGGCATAGGATTAAGGTTAGAAGGGAGAGATACAAAAGAGACCAGAGGGGAAATTTCTTCAGAAAGGTGTTCTGCCTCTGGAACGGATTGAGGCGGATACAATTTTGTCCTTTTAAAAAGCAGTTAGACAGTTACATGGGCAGGGTGGGTACAGAGGGATATGGGCCAAAGGCGGGCAAGTGGGAGTAGCTTAGTGATAGAAACTGGGCGGCTTGGACAAACTGGGCCAAAGGGCCTGTTTCCATGCTGTAAACATCTATGACTCTGTGACACCTGCGCAGTAGATTTCGAAATCCGAAAAATTCCAAATTCCGATGCACGCTCGGCCCCAAGTTTTTCAGATGAGGGATTTTCAACCTGTACTATAAAAAGTGCACAGCAGAAAAAACACGCTGAAATACAGTGAACAGTCATCTGATAATTTGGCATGTCATAGAGGTTTTACAGAATGTAAAGAAGCCCTTCAGTCCATCGTGTCCTGGCTGGCTCTCAAGCACTCTACTCCCGTTTTCCAGAACTTGGCCCATAACCCTGTATGCTAGATGTTATGTATTTTCGGGTTTAAATCTGGCAATGCTCTGTTTCATATCTTCAGACACATTGGGCGAGATTCTCTGACCCCGGGCCGGGCCGGAGAATTGGCCGGGGGGGGTGGGGGGGTTGGTTTTCACGCGCCGCCGGTCCGACGATTCTCCGGTCACCGGTGAATCGGCGCCAACGGCGCGGGGGCCGCTCTACACGGTGGCATTTACGACAGCGTCAACACTTAGCCTCAGGATCAGAGAATCCCAGCACTTTTTTCTTTATGGAATAATAATAGTGGCAGGTGTTGAAAGGACTGACTGGTTGATTATCAGCCTCTTGAATTGCATCATGAGTTCTTCTTTGGTGGCCAACAAGCCCTGGATGGGACTTGAACCAAGAGCGTCTGGCTCAGAGGCAGGAACGCTACCAATTGAGGCACAAGATCATCATCTTCATTTTGTAAACATTGTGAAGAAACATGTTGGCTGATAGGCATTACTGAGATGCAACCGAACTGAACACAAATTAAATTTTTTCACATTTAACTTGTGATGTGAGCATCACTAGCAAGGCCAGCATTTATTGTCCACCCAGATTCCCATGGAAGACGTTGGTAGTGATGAGCCACTTTTTTGAACCACTGCAGAATGTGTGTACTTAGGTGGGCTAGATGTTAGTCAGCACATTGCTGCACTAATATAATGTGGTGTGGAGTTGTAATGTGTAAACTTCTATTATTCCCTGTGTCTTCCAGGGGGAAAATGTTGAAAGCATTCTTCCCCTTAACAAAGTCATTGTAGTTTTATACATTAACAGACGATCAGAAAAATATAATGGGGTCTGGCTACTTCAACAAATGAACAAAATTATTCTCCTTATTGAATCAGTCATTCCTAAATAGCATTACAAGTTAAAATTGAAATGAAATGTGACTTTCTCCTGTATCTCGTCAACACAGGGCCAAGAGCACAGATATGCAATCTGGCACTGAGGCACTGTAACTGGGATTTGGAGGAATAAAAACAAATGTTAGTGACTTGTCCATCCGGCCTCCATTCAGTGGATTATGTTACGATCCCCTGGGCTAGTGCGTGGTCAATTCCAGCCCCACTTGACCTAGAGTCGCAACACAACTGAAATTAGCAAATAATCCTTCGGAGAACACTCGAAGTCTTTGACCCTTGGCTGCCCAATAACTACAGTCACCAGGTTTGTAAATTTAAAGACAATTAATTTTAATAACAATAACTATCATTAACTATGCAGCAAATACAAAAGGTTAACTATTATCTTTTTTTAAAACAAACATTTTATTAAGGCATTTATGGTTTTAGAACAAAAGATACAAATACAAATGTAAACATAATTCAGTCCGTAACCCCCCCCACAACCAGCAACAGTACCCACACAACATAACTTATACACACAAGTCCCTCCATCTCCTCTCGCTGGCCGTCTCTCTCTCCCCCCCCCCCCCCCCCTCCGCTCCGCTCCGCTGCACTCCACCAACGCTTCCCTTACTCACTGGGATTTCCCCACTTACACAAACCCAGAGATCACCCGCATTGACCCGCTTAAAAAGGCCTTTGGTATAAAAATAGGGAGACCCTCCCCCAGACTAACCCCTTCCAACCCTTTTGACGCTCTCAGCGCCATCGCCAATGGCACTATAGCCAAGGCAAACAACAGTGGGGAGAGTGGACATCCCTGCCTCGTCCACCGGCTCAGTCTAAAATAGTCCGAGCTCACTCGATTCATCCGCACACTTGCCACCGGCGCATGGTCCACAAAACCCTGCCCAAACGCAAACCGCCCCAGGACCTCCCACAAATACTTCCACTCCAGCCGGTCGAAGGCCTGCTCCGTGTCCATAGCGACCACCACCTCCCTCCCTTCAGAGGGCATCATGATGACATTCAAGAGCATCCTAACGTTGGCGGTTTATTGCCTCCATTTGACATATCTCGCCTGGTCCTCCCCTATCACCCCCGGTACACAATCCTCCATCCTCAAGGCCAAAATCTTGGCCAGTAACATGGCGTCTACATTTAGTAGGGAGATTGGTCTATATGACCCGCATTGTTCTGGATCCTTCCCCCGCTTCAGAATCAATGAGATAGAAGCCTGTGAGATTGTTGGGTGAAGAACACCCACTCCCTAGCCTCACCAGCAATGGACCCAGCACCCCAGAAAACTTCTGATGAAATTCCACTGGGTATCCGTCCGGCCCTGGGGCCTTGCCCGATTGCATGGCCATTAATCCCTCTATACTACAATGCCGATCAGACCTCCCAGCCCCTCCACCAACCCTTCCTCCACCTTTGAAAACTCCAAACCCTTTAAGAATTGCCTCATCCCCTCCACCCCAGCCGGGGGGCTCCGACTCATATAGCCGACTGTAAAATTCCTTGATAATCCTGTTCGCTCCCGCCGGGTCAAAAATTGTGTTTCCCCCTCTACACTCTTCCTATCTCCCTGGCTGCCTCCCATTTCCTGAGCTGGTGTGCAAACATCCTACTGGTATTCTCCCTATATTCATACACCGCCCCTCTCAACTGCCCCACTGCCTTCCCTGTGGATATCAGACCAAACTCCATCTGCAGCTTCTGCCGCTCCTTCAACAACCCCGCCTCTGGGGCTTCCGAGTACCTTCTATCCACCTGGAGAATCTCCCTAACCAGCCTATCCATCTCTGCCCGCTCTACCTTCTCCCTCTGAGCCCGTACCGAAATCAGCTACCCCCTAACTACTGCCGTCAGCGCCTCCCCCACCAATGCTGCTGAAACTTCCCCTGCGTCATTTATCTCCAAATAATTCTGGGTGGCCTCCCCCACCCGCCCGCACACCACCTCCTCTACTAGCAGTCCTACATCCAACTTCCATTGTGGGCGCTGACCCCCACCACCTTACTCACCCGTACATCCACCCAGTATGGGGCATGGTCCGACACAATAATCGCCAAATACTCGGCATCTACCACAGCCTATGTGAGTCCACGTCCGGGATCTTCCCCAACGCCCACCTCATAAACCCCTCATCATCCCAGTTTGGTGCATAGATATTTACTAATACCTACGGTATCCCTTCCAGCTTCCCACTCACCATAACGTACCTACCCTCCGAGTCTGCCTACTATGCTCCCTACCTCAAATGACACCGGGTTATTGATCAAAATTGCTACCTCCCTAGTTTTAGAGTCCAGTTTCGAATGAAGTACCTGCCCATGCCCACCCCTTCCTCAGCCGAGTCTGATCCACTACCCTCAGGTGTGTCTCCTGTAGCATTGCCACGTTCGCCTTCAAACTCTTCAAATATGCGAACACGCGAGCCCTCTTGACCAGCCTATTCAGCCCTCTCATGTTCCATGTGATCAGCCTAGTCGGGCGGCACCCCACCTCCCACCCCTGCTCATCAACCATAACCCTTCTTAGGCCAGCCTCCAGCCCACATCCACGACTCCTTAGGCCCGCCCTCGGGCGCCCACTGCCATCGACCTCCAATTTGTCTCCAAGCGCCAGACCCTCTCCCGTCAGTAGATCGATCCCACCTACCCCCCCATAACAAAATAACAATGCCAACCCCCTCACCAAACTGATCACCTCGCCCCCTACTGAGCTTCCGTGAGCTAGCCCGCCCAGCTAGCCTGGTAGCCCCTGACCTTGGCACCAAGCATCCTACCCCCCCCCCACTGATCCCCCCCCCCCCCCCCCCCCCGCTCGAACATACATATGCAAAACATCACAATCCCCAACACACAATGAAGAAAATTCCATCCACCATCCTCCATTAAGAACAAAATTAACCCGCATACAAAACTGAGCAATGGCCCAAAACGTTGTGAAAAACAATACATACAACACCTAAAGAGAAAAGAAATTTAGCAGCATATCAAGAACAGAGCTACTCGCCCCCAAGTTCAATGTCCTACATCACCTGCCAGTCCCCTGCCCTTAACAAAGTTCAGTGCCTCATCTGGCGATCCAAAATAAAGTTCCTGGCCCTCATAAGTGACCCACAAACACGCTGGATACAGTATGCTGAACTTCGCCTCCTTAAAGAGGGCCGATTTCACCTTGTTGAAACTCGCCCTTCTTTTGGCCATTCCGCACCCAAGTCCTGGTAAATACGCAGCTCGTTGTCTTCCCATATGCAGCTCCTCGTCTGCCTGGCCCACCACCAAGGAACTGGTGCATTCGTCCCACCATCTCCCTCGGCGGCTCATTCTTCAGCGGCTTCCTCATAAGTGCTCTGTGCGCCCTGTCCACCTCCAAGGGTCGAACAAACGCACCTTCCCCCAGCAGCTTCTCGAACATACGCGCCACATATGCCCCTGTGTTCGATCCCTCGCTGCGCTCCGGGAGGCCAACAATCCTCAGGTTCTGCCTGTGCAATCTGTTCTCCAAATCTCCCACTTTCTCCAGCAGCCTCTTCTGGTGGTCCTTCATCAACCCATCTCCGCCACCATCGCGGCTAGCTGCTCATCGTGCTCAGCAACCGCCTCTTCCACCTTCTGAATTGCCTAGCCCTGGGCTTCCAATCTCTGCTGCACCCGGTCAATTCCCGTCTTAATCGGATCCAGGTATTCCTTTTTTTGCTGAGCAAAGTTCTCCTGGAGAAAGTCCACCAGTTGCTCCATTGACCACTCGGACGGCAATTTCGGTCCCTGACCCTCTGCCATATTCTCCTGTGCTGCAGACCCCACCCCTGTCTTCAACCAATTTTCTCTCCTTTTCAGACCACTTCTGGTCCACAAATCCAAACAATGGTTGGGAATCCCTCTCCTCTACTTCACCAGTCTGTTGTTTTGTCGACCAAATTTCCGTAAATCGGGGAAAAAGGTCCAAAGGTCCACCACGAGCGGGAGCTACCAAATAAGCGATCACTCACTCCATGGCCGCCACTAGAAGAGGTTAACTATTATTTAATTCCAACCCCCACTTTAACGTTCCCTCCACTCTCTACACACGCGCAAAAAAAACAAAAACAGAGGGCAGAAGACGGGTGTAAAACAATAAGTAAAAGGGATAAACGTTTTTGTTTCAGTTGGTTGTTTTCTAGCACACCTTTCTTCAGTCCAGGCTTTTAGTTTGAGGTTTCTTATCCCAGTCTATAATGGTATTCAGAAATACAGCAGCAGCTGGGTCAGCTACGGAGGGTGAGGGGGTTGCAGTATGAATATGGAGAGAAAGCGAGCCGTATGCTAGCCCATCAGCCCAGGGAAATTCTGAGGGTCTGGACAGGAAAGGGGGAGGCAGTGTCTGAGCCAAGGAAGATTACAAGGCGCTCAGGGAAGTTGACCTTCCTTGGTTCTCTGAAAAGTTATTCCACATGAGCAGGATCAAATCACCGCCTGTTACCAGGCAGATTAGGGTCACCAGCCAACCAATTGAACCAAGTCCCAACATCTCTCGGGTGTCAAGAAGTCTTGAGTTCTACTGTCCGAAAGCTAGCACAGTGTTCTCTTTAGTAACTTTTCAATTCCTCGCTTCCACTGCTCGGCTTAAAGGTATATGTCCATGAAGCACCCATGGATCAAAAAAGACAACAGCAGAAATAAGGGAATCAACAGAGTCCTTACAGCTGTCTGAGTTCAACTGCTCCCAGTCCGAGGAATTGTCGTTCGCATTGCTTTTTGGTACTTGAACATGCAAGACCACCAGGTCTCTGCTGCAATCATTTTTTAAACTTCAGGGTTTACTTTGTTTTTGGATGAGAAATAGGAGCAGGAGTAGACCATATTGCCCTTTCAGCACACCTTCATCATTCAATTAAGATCCTAGCTAAACCTCTATATCAACAATTGTAAATTACTTAATAAATCTTTATTTTTGTTCGGGTGAAGCCTAACAAGTGAAGGCAAAGCCGGACTCTGGATAGCAAATTTTGGAAAGTTTATTGAAGAATAGATATGTTTAACAAACCTTTCCGGTTTTAGTCGGTTGCACAGTGTGTTGAAGTGCAGGTCCGGTTCGCCCTCTTGAGTCTCTGATCTCAATCTTGAATACACTTGGAGATTGACACAAGGTTCGTACTCGGGAATCTCGAAAATCTGTTTGACAATGAAACCTTATGGAACCCCTCTTTTTAACTCTTGTGTGGTCATCGCCTCATGCCAGAGTCAGACTATTGTTTGTTTAATGATTGGCAGTTGATGTCGGTAGGTAGATTTGGTTGACTTTCACTTGCACCTTCTTTCCTGAGACAATCCGGCCTCCATATTTCAAACATGAATAGAAAGGAGTTATTTATCACTATTTCTTACTCTGATTTTGACCAACTTCACTCATTAAGCTAGGTCCTTGAAAGGCCATGTTTTGCTGCCTTAGGAACCTTATCAGGATTCTAGAATGATTTCCTTGCTTGCACACTTTTAGCTAAAACTGCATTTTCCTGTTAGAGAGACTTAAACTGGCAAAATAATTATGCATCAATACCTAAATGGATACTAGTCTTTCTAATATGATTAATGATTCCATTGATTCATTCATTATAACTCCATCAAGGATCATTACTTTTAGAACAATCTATTTCATGATTGGTCGCTATTTAATATAGTACTACAGAATACAAAATGGCATCTCAACCACATTAGTGTTAAAATAACTTCCTTGACCCAACTAATTATTACAATAATTATAGTCTAAAAATGGTCAAGTTCAACTAAAATCTAACTCCCCCAAATCTACTCGTGAACCTTTGTTCCACCCCGTCTAAGGCAAGTATCTCCTTCCTTGGGTAAGGAGACAAAAACTATACATGATACTCCAGGTTATTTCCCACTAATTACAGCAAGACTTATTGTTATACTCCATCCCACTTGCAGTAAAGGCTAATGTCTAATTCGCCTTTGTGATTTTTAAAAACATTTGTTCATGGGTTGTGGGTGTCGTTGGCTGGGCCAGCATTTATTGCCCATCTCAGAGGACATTTAAGAGTTAACTACATTGCTGTGGATCTGGAATCACATATAGGCCAGACCAGGCAAGGACGACAGATTTCCTTCCATAAAGGACATTAATGAAGCAGATGGGTTTTTGCAACAATCAACAATGGTTTCATTGTTATCATTGAACTTTTAATTCCAGATTTTTTAAATTGAATTTGAATATCACCGTCTGCCATGGTGGAATTCGAACCCAGATCTCCAGAGTAATTACTCCTTTGGATTACTAGTCCCACAATAATATCACTATGTCACTTCCTTTTTTTTTACATACAAAGTCACACAAATTTCTTTGCGTACCAACATTTACTAATCTCTTGCCTTTCTGCTTTTCCATTCTTCATACCGAAGTGGATAATTTCAGGCATCTCCATTATATCCTATTGTAGCCTGCTTGTGCAATCCTTACAGCTAACTTTCTTGGTTCGCTTTGCATTGTTGGCTAATATGGATGCATTGTATTCCGTACTGCATTCATTTAATTGATGTAGATTGTAAATAGCTGAGGTTCAAGCGATGATCATCAGTAATACCCTGTCATTCCAATGACCGATTTATTCCTACTTTCTGTTTTCTGTCATTAATGAAACGTCAATCCATGCAATGACATCATTCCCAATTTCTCACGCTTTTTTTTTTACTTTGTGTGGAATCTTATTTGATGCCTTAAGAAAATCCATATCTATTACATCCATGGTAGCCCTTACGTAGCCAGCCAAGTTGTTCCAGTAGAGCTACAACACTGACATCCACCAGGCAATGTGGAAAATTGCCCAGGTATGTCCTGTGCACAAAAAGCAGGACAAATTACCGCCCTATCAGTCTACTCTCAATCATTAGTAAAGTGATGAAGGGGCCATCAACAGTGCTATCAAATGGCACTTAGCAATAACCTGCTCACTGATGAGTTTGGATTCCGCCAGAGTCACTCAGCTCCTGACCTCATTACAGCCTTCGTTCAAACATGGACAAAAGAGCTGAACTCCAGAGGTGAGGTGAGAGTGACTGCCCTTGACACTTAAGGCAGCATTTAATCAAGTATGGCATCAAGGAGCCCTAGCAAAACTGGAGTCAATGGGAATTGTGGAAAACCCTCCTCTGTTTGGAGTCATGCCTAGCACAAAGGGAGATGGTTGTGGTTGTTGGAGGTCAGTTATCTCAGTCCTGGGATATCACTGCAGGAATTTCTCGGGGAACTAGAACACAGTCCTAGGCCCAACCATCTTCAGCTGCTTCATCAATGACCTTCCTTCCGACATAAGTGTTCGCTGATGATTGCACAATGTTCAGCACCATTTCCAATTCCTCAGACACTGAAGCAGTCCACGTCCAAATGCAGCTGATCTGGACAATATCCAGGCTCGAGCTGACAAATGGCAAGTAATACTCATGCCACACAAGTGCAGACAATGACCATCACCAATAAGGGAGAATCAAACCATCACTCCTTGTATTATATGATGGGGCAGGCTTGAAAGGCCCGTTGGCCTACTCCTTCTATTTCTTGTGTTCTTTGACATTCAATGGCATTGCCATCACTCATTCCTGCACTATCAACATCCTGGAGGTTTCCAATGACCAGGGACTAAACTGGACCAGCCATATAAATACTGTGGCGACAAGAGCAGGTCAGAGGCTAGGAGTCCTGTGGCGAGTAACTCGCCTCCTGACTCCCCAAAGCCTGTCCACCATCTACAAGTTACAAGTCCGGAGTGTGATGGAATACTCTCCCTTGCCTGAATGAATGCAGCTCCAACAACAATCAAGAAGCTTAACACCATCCAGGACAAAGCAGCCCATTTGATTGCTATCCCTTCCACAAACATTCACTCCCTCTGGCATCCTTTCCACAAATATTCACTCCTTCTATAACCAACGCACAGTAGCAGCTGTGTGTACCATCTAAAACATGCACTGCAAAAACTCACCACGGCTCCTTAGGCAGCACCTTCCAAACCCATGACCAAACCATGTAGAAGAACAAGGGCAGCAGATACATGGGAACACCAGCACCTGGAAGTTCCCCTCCAAGTCACTCTCAATCCTGACTTGGAAATATATCGTCGTTCCCTCTCTGTCATTGGGTCAAAACCCTAGAACTCTCTCCCTAATAGCACAGTAGGTGTACTTACACCATGTGGACTGCAGGTGTTCAAGAAGGCAGCTCACCACCACCTACTCGAGGACAATTAGGTTTGGGTAGCAAATGCTGGCCTCACTAGCAAAGCCCACATCCCATAAAAGTGATTTTTTTTTTAAATAAAAAAATTGCATTCTCAAAAACACTAATGGATTTGTCTAACAGTATTTCCCTTTCATAAAACTGTGACTCTGCCAAATACCTCTGGTTACCACATCCTCAATAATAGATTCTAGTGTTTTCCATATTCCTGATGTTGTGCTATTTAGCCTACAATTCCCTGTTTTCTCTCACCACCTTCCTTTAACGGCAAGACTCAATTGGATACTTTCTAGTCCAAAGGGACTATTGTAGAATCTATGGTTTTAATCTTTCAGGATTTTGATGCATCCCTGTCTCCATAAGACAACTATTTTAAAGACCGAGGATAATAGACCATCAGGCCCAGGGAGTTTGTTGGCTTTTAGTCCTATTAATTCACTGATATTAATTCCAGAAATTCGTCACTCTCACTAGACCCTTGGTTTCCTATAATTTCTGTTGAAGATAGATACAAAAGATATACTGATAAATGAGTTCATATAATAATCCAACATCGGAGGACGCCTCCCCCTTAGAAGACTGGAAGACTTTAGGAATATTGGATTCTAAGTATTGGACAACGTACGGGTTAAACACCCAGAGTTAGAGTGTGTTTAATTGCATTGGTCATGTTTGTTTAAAAAGAATTCTGTTTTATAGGGCATGGGTGTTTTTATCAGCCAGGTGAACTTGACAAAGGCATGTTTTTCAGACTGGATTAATGGACTGTGGTTTGACTGGGAAAGTCCCTGGGGTGTTTGTGTTTTGCAGCCTGCAGAGATAATTTGTTTTTTAGCTTGACGAGATGAAGTCTTTGCTGGGTAGAGCCAAGGAATGCAGAGAGACATTTGACAAAGCTTTAGAGAGGCAGTTTTTGGAGAAATCTTTGGAGCGAGGAGTTGAATTCTGATCTGTCAGATCCCGAGTCCACAATTCTCCCACAATAGCATGGATTGAGAGCTGTATGTTTCTTGTTGCTTAATGGGAAATTGAGTAGTAGTGTTTAAGGGGTAATTGTAAGCTGTTCTTTTCGGGTGTCAAGTTTAAAAAGCTAAATATTGTAGTTATAATAACCAAGCCCTATTTCTTCATGTAATCGCCCCTGGAGCGAATCATTCTTTCCGCACAGCCTTGCAAATAAACTAAAATATTGGGGTTTCAGTCAGGTATCCTAGCCAATAGTTCCTCTTTCCTTACAAATGTTTTCTTCAAGATTTTACCGAATTCCATTTTTAAGCTAACATTGAATCCATCTCCGCCACTCTGTTGAACTGTGCATTCGAAATCCTAATAATCACTGCTTGTTTAAAAATGTTCTTCCTCATAATGCCTCCGGAGCTTTTGTCAATCGGCTTTAAATCTATGCTCTCTATAATGATTGGCCCTTCAAACATTTCTTTGCAGTTTATTTTTATTTACTATATTTAAACCCTTTGTGATTTTTGGGATAACATCAGTAATCACTCAGACAGGTGCAGGTTATTTAAGAAAAGGCAGTATGGATTCATTCAGGGGAAATCATGCTTAACTAACTTGCAGAAGTGTTTTTGAGGTGGTAACGGAGAAGATTTTACGGACAACATTGTGTATGTGGATTTTCAAAAGGCATTTGATACAGTGTCACACAACAGACCTGTGAGAGAAATTCTAGCTCATGAAATAAAAGGGAGATTGGCTGAGTCACTGAAAACCCAAAGTAGTTGTTTTTCCAGATTGGAGGAAGGTTTGCAGTGGAGTTCCCCAGGGTTGAGACTCTTGCTCTTCCTGTTGAAGATCTAGACTGTAATGTTCAGGGTATGATTTCAAAATTTGCAGTAGATGGGAAATGTCAACTGTGAAGGATCGCTTGAACTTCAAAGGGCATAGACGTGTTGGATTGGGCAGGCAAGTAGCAGATTACATTCAATGCCGAGAAGTGTGAGGTGATATACTTTGGCAGGAAGAATATGGGGAGACCATAAATTAAAGGGAAGAAACTCTTGAGGAGATGCAGGAACAGAGGATCCTCAGTGTTTGTGCACATAAGTCATTGACTAGGCAGGGCTTGTTGAGAGAGAGGTTAATAAAGTATAGTATCTTGGGCTTTATGAATTGGGGCATTGAGGAGAAGAGTAAGGATGTCATATTAAACTTGTATAAGACACTAGTTAGGCCTCATCTGGAGTGCTGTGTCTAGTTCTCTGTGTCATACTTGAAGATGTAAAGGCATTGAAGAGAGAGTATAGAGGAGAGTATTGAGGGCAGTTGGGTAGCACAAGTGGCTAGCACTATGGCATCACAACACTAGGGTCCCATGTTTGATTCCCCGCTGGGCCACTGACTGTGCGGAGTCTGCACGTTCTCCCCGTGTCTGCGTGGGTTTCCTCCGGGTGCTCCGGTTTCCTCCCAGTCCAAAGACGTGCAGGCTTGGTGGATTGGCCATGCTAAATTGCCCTTAGTGCCCAAAAAGGTTAGGAGGGGTTATTGGGTTATGGGGATAGGGTGGAGTGAGGGCTTAAGTGGGTCGGTGCAGACTCGATGGGCCGCATGGCCTCCTTCTGCACTGTATGTTCTATGCGATTCACAAGAATTATTCTAGGGATAACGAATTGCAGCTATGAGGATAGATTGGAGGGGTTGTGTCTGTTTTCTTTGGAGAAAAGCAGGCCGAGAGGACACTTGATAGAGGTATTCAAGATCCTGAGGGGTATAGGCAGTGAGGAACTGTTCCCTCAAAGAGTGCATCAAGAAAGAGGGCACAGATACAGAATAATCGATAAGAAGAGTAAAAGTGATGTGAGGAAAAGTTTTATTTCACCCAGAGAGTGGCTGGAGTCTGGAACCCTGAGAGGCAGGTTTGATCGTGGTATTCAAAGGGGAATTGGAGTCCTATCTGGAAAGAATGTGCAAGTGCAGATGTGACGGACCGAATGGCCGCCTGCACTGTGATTTTAAAATATTTTTATCAGTTCTCTTTTTGGCCTTCACTGCTGTCAGGTAAAATACTCCAGTCTAATTTATAACTTTGATCCCTCATCCCTGTAACCATTCTATTGATCACTTATGTACCCTGTCTAAAGCCTTCATGTCTTTCTGACAGTGCGGTGCCCTGACTCCAGCTGGAGCCAAACAGGGTGTTTCATATAAGTTTTGGGTAGCTTGCTAGCTTTTGTATTCTCTCCCTATATTTATAAATCTCAGTGTCACTTTTATTTATTTATTTTTTAATAATATTTTATTAAGGCATTTGACATTTTTTATAACCGTAACAAAAACAATGACATCAACATGGTAAAATAAACATTTCTCTCCCCCTCCCACCCAGCCCAACCTTCACACACCTCAACCATACAACAACAATATCCCCCCCCCCCCCACACCTTTGGCATTCTGCATCTGCTGACATTTTAAATTTTCCCCGAGAAAGTCGACGAACGGCTGCCACCTCCGGGTGAACCCTAGCATTGACCCTCTTAAGGCAAACTTTATTTTCTCAAGACTGAGAAACCCAGCCATGTCACTAACCCAGGTTTCTACACTCAGGGGCTTCGAGTCCCTCCACATTAATAAGATCCGTCTCCGGGTTACCAGGGAGGCAAAGGCCAGGACGTCAGCCTCTTTCGCCCCCTGAACTCCTGGATCTTCCGACACTCCAAAGATCGTTACCTCTGGACTCTGCACCACCCGTGTTTTTAGCACCATGGACATTGCCTTGGCAAAATACTGCCAAAACCCTCTAAGCTTCGGGCATGCCCAAAATATGTGGACATGATTTGCTGGGCTTCCCGCGCATCTCGCCCACCTATCCTCTGCCCCGAAAAACTTGCTCATCCTAGCCACCATCATGTGTGCCCGGTGAACTACCTTAAATTATATCAGGCTAAGCCTGGCACACGATGAGGAGTTATTAACCCTGCTTAGGGCATCTGCCCATAGACCCGCCTTTAACTCTCCTCCTGGCTCGTCTTCCCACTTGCCGTTAAGCTCTTCCACCGGAGTTTCCTCTGCCTCCGAAAGCTCCTGGTAAATATCCGATACCTTCCCCTCTCCCACCCAGGTGCTGGAGACTACTCTGTCCTGTATCCCCCGTGGCGGCAGCAGCGGAAAGGCTGGCACCTGTTTTCTCAGGAAGTCGCGCACCTGCAAATACCTAAAACCATTCCCTGCTGCTTTCAAGCTGGGAAAGCTCCCATCTATAAGTAGATCCCCCATCCTTCTAATTCCTGTCCTCTGCCAACTCCGGAACCCGCCATCTGGCCTACGGTACAAACCTGTGGTTATTATAGATCGGGGTCCAAATCGTGCTCCCTCCACTCTTTTATATCTCCTCCACTGCCCCCAGATCCTCAGAGCCGCCACTACCACCGGACGTGTGGAGAATCGGGCCGGCAAGAATGGCAGAGGTGCTACTACCAATGCTCCCAGATTGGTGTCTTTACATGACGCCGCCTCCATCCGCTCCCATGCTGACCCCTCCCCCACTATCCACTTCCTAATCATGGCTATATTAGCCGTCCACAGTAGTAATTGCAGAAGTTCGGCAGCGCCAACCCCCCCCCGCCGACTGCGCAGTGTCACTTTTATTAATTGCTTTGTTAATCTGTCCTTCTATCTTTTAAAGATTTGTGCACAAATACCCCAAGTCTATCTCTTGAAATTGTATCATTTTACATTTACTATCACTCCTCATTATTCCTATCAAAACCTTTACATTGGATTTAATTGCCGTATACCACCCTAGCATGTCCTCTTGAGGTCGACGACTATTCCCGAGCATGGTGATTCCATTCTCCCTTTCTGTAACCCACCCTCGCTGCGTGTGCGACACTATTCTGGTATCCGAGCCTTGCGTAGTGACCTTAACATTTGATATTTGTTGGTTCGTTCAGTAGTTTTCCTTTTGAAATATCTTGTCACACTGTCCAGATGTTGTGTTAAATTGTAAACATCGAGAACATAAAAAAATACAGTACAAAGTCTTACAACACCAGGTTAAAGTCCAACAGGTTTGTTTCGATGTCACTAGCTTTTGGAGCGCTGCTCCTTCCTCAGGTGAATGAAGAGGTATGTTCCAGAAACACATATATAGACAAATTCAAAGATGCCAAACAATGCTTGGAATGCGACCATTAGCAGGTGATTAAATCTTTACAGATCCAGAGATGGGGTAACCCCAGGTTAAAGAGGTGTGAATTGCATCAAGCCAGGACAGTTGGTAGGATTTTGCAGGCCAGATGGTGGGGGATGAATGTAATGTGACATGAAATTTACTGGAGAGAATTCTTCGAGACAGGATCTACTCCCATTTGGAAGCAAATGGACGTATTAGTGAGAGGCAGCACGGTTTTGTGAAGGGGAGGTCGTGTCTCACTAACTTGATAGAGTTTTTCGAGGAGGTCACTAAGATGATTGATGCAGGTAGGGCTGTGGATGTTGTCTATATGGACTTCAGTAAGGCCTTTGACAAGGTCCCTCATGGTAGACTAGTACAAAAGGTGAAGTCACACGGGATCAGGGGTGAGCTGGCAAGGTGGATACAGAACTGGCTAGGCCATAGAAGGCAGAGAGTAGCAATGGAAGGATGCTTTTCTAATTGGAGGGCTGTGACCAGTGGTGTTCCACAGGGATCAGTGCTGGGGCCTTTGCTCATTGTAGTATATATAAATGATTTGGAGGAAAATGTAACTGGTCTGATTAGTAAGTTTGCAGACGACACAAAGGTTGGTGGAATTGCGGATAGCGATGAGGACTGTCGGAGGATACAGCAGGATTTAGATTGTTTGGAGACTTGGGCGGAGAGATGGCAGATGGAGTTTAATCCGGACAAATGTGAGGTAATGCATTTTGGAAGGTCTAATGCAGGTAGGGAATATACAGTGAATGGTAGAACCCTCAAGAGTATTGAAAGTCAAAGAGATCTAGGAGTACAGGTCCACAGGTCACTGAAAGGGGCAACACAGGTGGAGAAGGTAGTCAAGAAGGCATACGGCATGCTTGCCTTCATTGGCCGGGGCATTGAGTATAAGAATTGGCAAGTCATGTTGCAGCTGTATAGAACCTTAGTTAGGCCATACTTGGAGTATAGTGTTCAATTCTGGTCGCCACACTACCAGAAGGATGTGGAGGCTTTAGAGAGGGTGCAGAAGAGATTTACCAGAATGTTGCCTGGTATGGAGGGCATTAGCTATGAGGAGCGGTTGAATAAACTCGGTTTGTTCTCACTGGAACGAAGGAGGTTGAGGGGAGACCTGATAGAGGTATACAAAATTATGAGGGGCATAGACAGAGTGGATAGTCAGAGGCTTTTCCCCAGGGTAGAGGGGTCAATTACTAGGGGGCATAGGTTTAAGGTGAGAGGGGCAAGGTTTAGAGTAGATGTACGAGGCAAGTTTTTTACGCAGAGGGTAGTGGGTGCCTGGAACTCGCTACCGGAGGAGGTGGTGGAAGCAGGGACGATAGTGACATGTAAGGGGCATCTTGACAAATACATGAATAGGATGGGAATAGAGGGATACGGACCCAGGAAGTGTAGAAGATTGTAGTTTAGTGGGGCAGCATGGTCGGCACGGGCTTGGAGGGCCGAAGGGCCTGTTCCTGTGCTGTACATTTCTTTGTTCTTTGTTCTTTGAATCCCAGGTCCCGGTTGAGGCCGCACTCATGTGTGCGGAACTTGGCTATAAGTTTCTGCTCGGCGATTCTGCGTTGTTGCGCGTCCTGAAGGCCGCCCTGGAGAACGCTTACACGGAGATCAGAGGCTGAATGCCCTTGACTGCTGAAGTGTTCGCCGACTGGAAGGGAACATTCCTGCCTGGTGATTGTTGCGCGATGTCCGTTCATTCGTTGTCGCAGCGTCTGCATGGTCTCGCCAATGTACCACGCTTCGGGACATCCTTTCCTGCAGCGTATGAGGTAGACAACGTTGGCCGAGTCGCACGAGTATGTACCACGTACCTGGTGGGTGGTGTTCTCGCGTGTAATAGTGGTATCCATTTCAATGATCTGGCACGTCTTGCAGAGATTGCCATGGCAGGGTTGTGTGGTGTCGTGGTCACTGTTCTGAAGACTGGGTAGTTTGCTGCAAACAATGGTTCGTTTGAGGTTGCGCGGTTGTTTGAAGGCAAGTAGTGGGGGATCGATCGACAGTTCCAACGCGCCACAGCGAAAAACCGCACCGACCTCCTCAGAAGACAAACATGGGACACAACCGACAGAATACCCTTCGTCGTCCAGTACTTCCCCGGAGCGGAGAAACTACGTCATCTTCTTCACAGCCTTCAACACGTCATTGAAGACGATGAACATCTTGCCAAGGTCATCCCCACACCCCCACTACTTGCCTTTAAACAACCGCGCAACCTCAAACGAACCATTGTTTGCAGCAAACTACCCAGTCTTCAGAACAGTGACCACGACACCACACAACCCTGCCATGGCAATCTCTGCAAGACGTGCCAGATCATTGGCATGGATACCACTATTACACGCGAGAACACCACCCACCAGGTACGTGGTATGTACTCGTGCGACTCGGCCAACGTTGTCTACCTCATACGCTGCAGGAAAGGATGTCCCGAAGCGTGGTACATTTGCGAGACCATGCAGACGCTGCGACAACGGATGAACGGACATCGCGCAACAATCACCAGGCAGGAATGTTCCCTTCCAGTCGGCGAACACTTCAGCAGTCAAGGGCATTCAGCCTCTGATCTCCGGGTAAGCGTTCTCCAAGGCGGCCTTCAGGACGCGCAACAACGCAGAATCGCCGAGCAGAAACTTATAGCCAAGTTCCGCACACATGAGTGCGGCCTCAACCGGGACCTGGGATTCATGTCACATTACATTCATCCCCCACCATCTGGCCTGCAAAATCCTACCAACTGTCCTGGCTTGATGCAATTCACACCTCTTTAACCTGGGGTTACCCCATCTCTGGATCTGTAAAGATTTAATCACCTGCTAATGGTCGCATTCCAAACATTGTTTGGCATCTTTGAATTTGTCTGTATATGTGTTTCTGGAACATACCTCTTCATTCACCTGAGGAAGGAGCAGCGCTCTGAAAGCTAGTGACATCGAAACAAACCTGTTGGACTTTAACCTGGTGTTGTAAGACTTTGTACTGTGCTCACCCCAGTCCAACGCCGGCATCTCCACATCATAAAAAAATACAGCACAGAACAGGCCCTTCGGCGCACGATGTTGTGTCGAACCTTTGTCCTAGACTTGCGACATCTCCCCTAAATTAACGTGCAAACGAAATGCTATTTAGAAATTGTGAAGAGCAGAGTTTGGGGATATAGGAGAGGAGATAGAGGAAGAGGGATTAATGATGAGGGAGTACTGGGAAGGAAGCAGAGAGAGATAGGAAGAAATAGAGGATTTGGGGAAGGAGATAGAGGAGAAGGAATGAGGTAGAAATGGAGATAGAAGTATATTGAAGAGTTGAGGGCAAGAGAGTATACAGTAAAAGGAAGAGGTTAAAGAGAGAGGATGCATGAGGGAGGATGGAGATAGAGGGTGGGAAGAAATAAGTGAAAGATGATCAAATTATTACTTTAAAAAAGTAATGTAAATGAAAACAAACCTCAATTTTCAGGTTCAGTAATTAATCACGAGCTATTGGAATAGATGCACTTCATGGGTATGATGCAAAACACATGATTATTAGTTCGTTACTCATTGACTGCATTTTCAAAAAGATTTTCATGTGGTTCCAAAAAGATGGTCCTCTAATGGTAGTTTCTTGTGCTTTCCTTCAGGAGCAGTTATTGTTTCTACTCCCCAGGACATTGCTTTGTTGGATGCACAGAGAGCAGCAGAAATGTTTCGAAAAGTTAATGTTCCTGTAAGTATAATTCATAGAAGTAATGCTTTGTCTCTTAATGATTTAAAATTAAATTGGGAGATGAGTAAATTCTACTCCTATTACTTGATTTCCTGCAGCAATATAAATTTTAAGAATTCAAAGTTAGCTAGCAGCAGAGTATATTATATTAGGAATTATTTGTTTCCATAGAGAAAAGTTACTATGGGGAATTCTCTGCTTCTAACTCTGAGTCACAGAACTGTTACTGTACAGAGGAGGCCATTTGGCCCATTGTGTCTGCGCCAGCTCTCTGAATTACCAGTGCACCGAGTGCCATCTCCCCCCCCCCCCTTCTCCCCTTAGCCCTGTACAGTCACCCTTTTAGACAATAATCCAATTCCTCCTTCAATGCCTCAATTGAACCTGCCTCCACTATACTCTCAGGCAGTGCATACCAGATCTTAACCATTTGCTTATCCCCCCCTTTAAAAAGTGACCCCTAGTTCTAGATTCTCCCACAAGAAGAAACATCCACCCTGCCAATACCCCTCAGGATCTTAAAGGTTTTGATCAAGTTGCTTCTACAAACCTAGCGCCTCCAACCTTTCTTTGTAAGAGATCAGGGACTTAAGGCTGTTTTGACATAGCTTTAAATTGAGGGGAGATAGATATAGGACAGATGTCAGAGGTAGGTTCTTTACTCAGAGAGTAGTAAGGGTGTGAAATGCCCTGCCTGCAACAGTAGTGGACTCTCCAACATTAAGGGCATTTAAATGGTCATTGGATAAACATATGGATGATAAGGGAATAGTGTAGATGGGCTTTAGAGTGGTTTCACAGGTCGGCGCAACATCGAGGGCTGAGGGGCCTGTACTGCGCTGTAATGTTCTATGTTCTAATGTCGCCATTGCTTCTTTTGCCAATTACCTTAAATATATGCACTTGTCTTGTTCTCAATCTTTCTGCCAATGGGAATAGTTTGTCCCTTGACCTGCTTTTCTCCAATGAAAACAGTCCTAACTTCTCTAATTGATCTCTATTAATGAAGCTACTCACCCCTAGAACCATTCTCTTGAACCTTTTCCTCTCTGATGACTTCACATCTGTCCTAATGTGTGGCATCCAGAACTGAACACAATACTCCACAACGGTAGTTGGTAGAAGTTAAATTCAATCAATAAATCTGAAATATAAAGCTAGTCTCAGTAATAATGACCATGAAACTATTATTGATTGTCGTAAAAATCCATCTGGTTCACAATGTCCTTTAGGGACGAAATCTGCTGTCCTAATTTGGTCTGACCTACATATGACTACAGACCCACAGTAATGTGGTTGACCCTGAAGTGCGCTCTGAAATAGACTACCATGTCACTCCTTTCAAGGACAAATGGGGATGGGCAACAGATGCTGGCCTTGCCAGCAATGCCCACATCTCATGACAGAATAAAGGAAAAAAAAGCTGAGGCTGAACCAGTGTTCTATATAAATTGAACATAACTCCCTCCTTGTACTCTGTCAAAGCAGAGCCCACACATTCCTTTCAAAGAGAATTGGATGGTACTTTAGAAGAGGGACCAGCGCTTGGGTGGAGAAAAATTAACTGCTTAGGCTTGCATTCCCCCCCCTCCACCTATTTTACCAACTCCAGGTGAGAGCAGTCACCTCAGTAGATTAAACCTGGAACATTCCTGTTTTTTATAGCTTAAATACTCACTACATCAGGGAAGCTCTCATTTTTAAAAATTGTGCTTGCCGGTTTGTCTTGTGGCAAGAAGTTAGATGTCAGAGTACCATCTGAAAGAACATTGTCCTTTGGCTGAATACTTTGAAAAGGCTTCTTTATCTGATTATTCAAAGCCCCGTGGTGATGAGATTTATATTATAGATAGGGTCATTTGTAATTGATTTTAAAAATCATATTTAACTGTATACAGACTGTAAAAATGATCCATATTTTCTGAGATACAACTGGAGATGAACATACCTGTAGTGAGCGGGTGAGCTGCACTGGGGAATGTTCACGCTTTCAGCACCTGTGACACTGAGAGCATCATGTGTGCTATTAAAAAAATGAGTTTGCCTCAGTCAGACTTTTACAGTCTTAAATATAACTCGCACTTAGCAACAGGATGATCAATGTGTCCAAACAACCATGTCTTTGCAGTAAGCATGTCATTGGATTTACTCACTGAAAGATTTGCTACTGCATTAATTCATTCATTATTGCAGGGTGTAAAAATGTAATAAGTTATCTTATTCTGTACTCTTTTGTTGCACACAGCAAAAAAAATAAACTGGCTTTATGAAATGGCCAGAATTTCCTGGCCATTGGGATTCTTTTTTTCCACCAGCAGCGGGTTTCTTGGCGGCGTGGGGTGGCTTCAATGGGAAATCCCATTGACAAGCGGCGGAAAGAGAGAATCCCACCGGCAGCAAACAGGGCGCTGCTGAGAAGCGCATGGCTGGGGACCGGTGTATCTTGCCCAATATATTTTAAAGACAGCGCAAAAGATAACAGCACTGATTTTCTCCCACTCTACTGAGTTCTTGATTTCAGACACTAGCTGCTTGCAAATGTTACGCAACGCTCCGGGGTTAGGGGGAGAAGGCAGGAGAATGGGGATGTCTTATGGTCTTATGACTGGCGACTCCGAGCAGCGTCCAAGGGTCTTTGCAGCTTGGTATTCCAAAATTCAAAACATTCTGGAATCTGAGACTTTCTCGGCACCAAGCATTTCGAATAAGGGATACTTGACCTGTATAAAGGTAGCCATGATGTAAAACAAAGTTGGGAACCACAGGCATAGATAGAGCTGGAAAAGACTTGTTTACTTTTGATGTCTATATTTGCACCTATTTTGTGGTTTTAAAAAAAAGAGGCGTCAATATAGAGAGTGTTGCACAGTGGGTTAGCTCTGCAGCCTCACGGCGCCGAGGTCCCAGGTTCGATCTCGGCCCTGGTCATTGTCCATGTGGAGTTTGCACATTCTCCCTGTGTTTGTGTGAGTTTTGCCCCCACAACCCAAAAATGTGTAAGCTAGGTGGATTGGCCACGCTAAATTGCCCTTAATTGGAAAAATGAATTGAGTACTCGAAATTTAAAAAAAACATGTGTTGGATTTCCCCAATGCTCTTGAGACATCACGAGGGGTTTTGCAGCTCAAACTTTGGGAAACCCTGTTCTCAGCTAACAGTAGATTGATGGGGCGTGATCACAGGTTTGTTTTGCATATTTTGAGAGCTGCTAAAGTGTGCTTGTTATTCCACACTGATTCAGGTCTGTGGCCATAAAGCTATTTGCCAGTAGATCTGTTTGAGTGAGGATATTGAATTGAAAAATAGAACATTTCCTTTCTAAAGGTGGTAGAATCAGAATATTTGACTGAATAGGAGTTCTTTTTGTTTGGAAATAATTTTGTTAAAACTTTTAAAAACAATTTTAGAAAAATCTACAAAAACGCAGAATAACAATTAAACAGTAAGAATTCCCTCCCCCACCCCCTTCCCTTACAAAAGTTAAACTTAGTTCCTAAGTCCCCTCCCACCCCGCTAATAGTGACTAGTTCTTTAAAGTACATTATAAGCGGCCGCCATCTGCAGTAAAACCCTTACACTGACCCTCTCACTTAACCTTCTCAAGATGTAAAAACGCCATCAAGTCCAGCCACGCCGAGGCACTTTGGCGATGTAATCGACCTCCAGCCCATGAGGATCCGCCTCCTTGCCACCAGTGAGGCAAAGGCCAGGCCCTGTCCGGAGTGCCGGAACAACCAAAAGCCCAACAACTGCCACCAATGGGCAAGGCTCCAACCCAATGTTCAGGATTGCCGACATTGTCTCAGAAGAGGACCTCCCGAGGTCCGGCAGCTTTGAGAACGACCAGAACATGTGCACATGATGTGCCATGCCTCCCAGACTGATCACATCTATCATCCACCCCTTCAAAAAACTGAATCATTCTAGCCTTCGAAAGGTGTGCTTGGAACACCACTTTCGGCTGAATGAGACTCGGCCTCGCACAGGACGAGGTTGAGTCACCCTCCTCAATGACTCACTCCAAATCTCCTCCAAGAGTGGACACAGCTCCTCCATCCACTTTGCCTTCACACCCTCAACAGAGCTCGTCTCCTCCCTCATCATCCGCTAGTACATACCCAACGTGCTGCCCACCTCCGAACCAGAGCAGGATAAGATCCACTCGAGCTGCTTCATCGGAAAGGTGGAAAAGTACTTTTTGATCCAGCTGCACACCTGGAGGTACGTGAACCCATTGGCATCTGTGTGCCCATATTTTTCTTTCAGTCACCCTAAGCTAGCGAACCAACCTTCGAAGCATAAGTTTCTCACTCTCTCTCAACCTTTATCCTTCCATTCCCTAAATTTCACATCCGACCGAGCAGGTTCAAATAACTGATTCGCACAGATAAGGGTCAGCCGAGAGGCGGCCCTCAAGTTAAAATGATGGCGGACTGCCAAGTTAGACAAGTGTTTATCTGATACCATTGGTAACGAAGCTGACACCAGCGCCATTAGGCTTGCTCCCCTCGCAGACTCTATTTCCACCCGAACCCAAAGCTCGCCTGAATCTCCGAATCATTCTAGCACCTTTTCAGAATTAGCTACCCAATAATAGTATTGAAAGTTTGTCAATGCCAAGCCCCCTAACTGTCTCTCCCTCTGGAGCATCGTCTTCCTGATCCTTGGAGCCCAAATAAACCCAGTCACCAGATGGTCAATCTCTGAAAAAAGCCTTGGGTAAGAATATCGGAAAGCGCTGGAATAAGAATAAAAATCTTGGTAAGATGTTCATCTTAACCGATTACACTCGGCCTGCTACGGATTATGAGAGACCGCAAGTCCGCTTTGACCTTTGCCACCAAATTCATATAATTCAACCTCCGGAGTTTCCCCCCAATCCCTTGCTATCTGGTTACCCAAATACCGAAAATGCCTTCCAGCTAGTGGGAACGACACTCCCCTAAACAAACCCCCCCAGCTCCCCCAATCAACCCAACCACAAAGTATTCACTCTTTCCTATGTTTAGCTTGTAACCAGAAAAGGTCCTAAAATGCTGCAAGATTCCCATAATCTTATCTATTGACGCCTCAGGATCCGTCGCATATAATAAGTCGTCACAAGGTCACAAGGACTTTAAACTAGCAAGTTGGGGGGAAGGGAAGGGTAAAATTATGGACAGTATAATGGTTAATGGAGAGCAAGGCAGCAGGTTACGTGACAGGTTGTTATGTAGAGATATGGGTTCAAAGACGAGGAAAATTAGAAGAAAGGGTAAGAGGAAAAATAATTTGCAAAAAGTTACTGATCAAGGTGTTAGGATTCATAACAAAGACATAAAAAACAGCGTAAGTGTACTTTACCTGAATGCTCGTAGTATACGGAATAAGGTGAATGAGTTGATGGCGCAAATCATCGTGAATGATTATGATTTAGTGGCCATTACTGAAACATGGTTAAAAGATGGTCACGACTGGGAGTTAAATATCCACGGGTATCAAACTATACGAAAGGATAGAATGGACGGTAAGGGCGGCGGTGTAGCTTTGTTGTCTAAGGATGGCATCCGGGCAATAGTAAGGGATGATATTGGTGCTATGGAGGACAAGGTTGAATCAATTTGGGTGGAAATCAGGAATAGTAAGGCGAAAAGGTCACTGATAGGAGTAGTCTATAGGCCACCAAATAGTAACAGGATGGTAGGGCAGGCAATAAGCAAAGAAATAACGGATGCATGTAGAAATGGTACAGCGGTTATCATGGGAGATTTTAATCTGCATGTCGATTGGTTTAACCAGGTTGGTAAAGGCAGCCTTGAGGAAGAGTTTATAGAATGTGTCCGGGGTAATTTCCTGGAACAGTATGTAATGGAACCTACAAGGGAACAAGCGGCCCTAGATCTGGTCCTGTGGAATGAAGCAGGATTGATTAATGATCTCATAGTTCGGGATCCTCTTGGAAGGAGCGACCACAATATGGTGGAATTTAAAATACAGTTGGAGGATGACAAGGTAAAATCAAACACCAGTGTTTTGTGCTTAAACAAAGGCGATTACAATGGGATGAGAGAAGAACTAGCTAAGGTAGACTGGGAGCAAAGACTTCATGGTGAAGCAGTTGAGGAACAGTGGAGAACCTTCCGAGCGATCTTTCAGTGTTCAGAAAAGGTTCATGCCGACAAAAAAGAAAGACGGTAGAAAAGGGAAAAATCGACCGTGGATATCGAAGGAGGTGAGGGAGAGTATCAAATTGAAGGAAAAAACATACAAAGTGGCAAAAATTAGTGGGAGACTAGAGGACTGGGAAGTCTTTAGGGGACAACAGAAAGCTACTAAAAAAGCTATAAAGAAGAGTAAGGTAGACGATGAAAGTAAACTTGCTCAGAACATTAAAGCAGATAGTAAAAGCTTCTACAAATATATAAGACAAAAAAGAGTGGCTAAGGTAAATATTGGTCCTTTGGAAGATGAGAAGGGAGATTTAATAATAGGAGACGGGAAAATGGCTGAAGAGCTGAACAGGTTTTTTGGGTCAGTCTTCACAGTGGAAGACACAAATAACATGCCAGTGACTGATGGAAATAAAGATATGATAGGTGAGGACCTTGAGATGATTATAATCACTGAGGAGGCAGTATTGGGCAAGCTAATGGGGCTCAAGGTAGACAAGTCTCCTGGCCCTGATGGGATGCATCCCAGAGTGTTAAAAGAGATGGCTAGGGAAATTGTAAACGCACTCGTGATAATTTATCAAAATTCACTAGACTCTGGGGTGGTCCCAGAGGATTGGAAAGTAGCAAATGTGACACCACTGTTTAAAAAGGAGGTCGGCAGAAAGCGGGTAATTATAGGCTGGTAAGCTTAACTTGAGTTGTAGGGGAAATGCTGGAATCTATCATTAAGGAGGAAATAGCGGGGCACCTGGAGGGAAATTGTCCCATTGGGCAGACTCAGCATGGGTTCATAAAGGGTAGGTCGTGTCTGACTAATTTGGTAGAATTTTTTGAGGACGTTACCAGTGCAGTAGATAACGGGGACCCAATGGATGTGGTATATCTGGATTTCCAGAAAGCTTTTGACAAGGTGCCACACAAAAGGTTGCTGCATAAACTAAAGATGCATGGCATTGAGGGTAAAGTGGTAGCATGGGTAGAGGATTGGTTAACTAACAGAAAGCAGAGAGTGGGGATAAATGGGTGTTTCTCTGGTTGGCAACCTGTAACTAGTGGCGTCCCTCAAGGATCAGTGTTGGGCCCGCAGTTGTTCACAATCTACATAGATGATTTGGAGTTGGGGACCAAGTGCAATGTGTCAAAGTTTGCAGACGACACTAAGATGAGTGGTAAAGCAAAAAGTGCAGAGGATACTGGAAGTCTGCAGAAGGATTTGGATAGGTTAGGTGAATGGGCTAGGGTCTGGCAGATGGAATTCAATGTTGCCAAGTGTGAGACTATCCATTTTGGGAGGAATAACAGCAGAATGGATTATTATTTAAACGGTAAGAAGTTAAAACATGCTACTGTGCAGAGGGACCTGGGTATGCTGGTGCACGAGTCACAAAAAGTTGGTGTGCAGGTGCAACAGGTGATTAAGAAGGCTAAACAAGTTTTGTCTTTCATTGCTAGAGGGATGGAATTCAAGACTAGGGAGGTCATGCTGCAATGGGATAAGGTGTTGGTGAGGCCGCATTTGGAGTATTGTGTTCAGTTTTGGTCTCCTTACCTGAGAAAGGACATATTGGCACTGGAGGGAGTGCAGAGGAGATTCACTAGGTTGATCCCAGAGTTGAGGGGATTAGATTATGACGAGAGGTTGAGTAGACTGGGACTGTACTCATTGGAGTTTAGAAGGATGCGGGGGGATCTTATTGAAACATATAAAATTATGAAGGGAATAGATAGGATAGATGCGGGCAGGTTGTTCCCACTGGTTGGGGAAAGCAAAACTAGGGGGCATAGCCTCAAAATAAGGGGAAGTAGATTTAGGACCGAGTTTAGGAGGAACTTCTTCACCCAAAGGGTTGTGAATCTCTGGATTTTCTTGCCCAGTGAAGCAGTTGAGGCTCCTTCTTTAAACGTTTTTAAGAAAACGATAGATACCTTTCTAAAGAATAAAGGGATTCGGGGATATGGTGTACGGGCCGGAGAGTGGAGCTGAGTCCACAAAGATCAGCCATGATCTCATTAAATGGCGGAGCAGGCTCGAGGGGCCAGATGGCCTTCTCCTGTTCCTAGTTCTTATGTTCTTATGTCAGCCTACAGTGAGATCCTGTATTCCACCCTATCTCTAACTATTCCTCCCCATGTATTTGAGGACCTCAGGGCCATGGCTAGTGGCTCTATTGCGAGTGCAAACAACAAAGGGGACAACGGACCTCCCTGCCTGTCCCCAGTAAAGACAAAGGGGTCAGAGGTCACTTTGTTAGTGCAAATGGGGCCGTATACAACAGCTGCACCCAGGCTATAAAGCCTGGTCAAAATCCAAATTTTTCTGAAACCGCAAACAAATAATCCCTTTCTACTCAGTCAAACGCCTTCTCCGCATCGAGTGAGATTATGATCTCGGAGACCCAGCCCTCCCCTGGAGCAAGCACCACATTTAACAGTCGTCCCATGTTAACTGCCTCCGTCCTTAATGAACCCTGTTTGGTCTTTCCCCAGCACCTCTGGTAGACAAGGTTCCAGTTTTAATGCCAGCACCTTAGCTAACAGCTTCACGTCCACATTTAATTATTTCAAAAAGATTTATAGTACCCAATTAATTTTTTCCAATTAAGGGGCAATTTAGCGTGGCCAATCCACCTACCCTGCACATCTTTTGGGTTGTGGGGGCGAAATCCACGCAAACACGTAGAGAATGTGAAATCTCCACACAAACAGTGACCCAGAGCCAGGATCGAACCTGGGACCTCGGCGCCGTGAGGTAGCAGTGCGAACCACTGCACCACCATGCTGCCCTCGCGTCCACATTTAATAGGGACATTGGACGATACGACCCAAGGTCTAAAGAGTCCTTGTCTTTTTTCAAAAGCAGGGAAATCGAAGCTTGCCTCAGCATCTGTGGTAAAGCGCCTTCCTCCAAGGAGTCCCTAAACATCCCTAACAATAGAGGGTGAATAGGTGTTTGGATTTTTCATTAAAATTCCACCAGGAACCCGTCAGGTCCTGGTGCCTTCCTCAACCGCATCAGTTTCATCGCCTGTTTGATCGCATCCAACTCTAACAGAGTTTCAAAGTCATCTCGTAACTCCTCCTCCATCCTGGGAAACTCCAACTCACTGAGGAATTCCACCATATCTTTCCCATCTCGTGGAGGGTCCGACCTGTATACATTTTGGTAAAAGGTTTTAAATACCTGATTTACCTTCTCCTGATCCGAGATCAGCCCCCCATCTCGTATCCTAATCTGGATAATCTCCCTCTCAAAGAACAAAGAAAATTACAGCACAGGAACAGGCCCTTCGGCCCTCCCAGCCTGCGCCGATCCAGATCCTTTATCTCAACCTGTCGCCTATTTTCCAAGGATCTACTTCCCTCTGTTCCCTGCCCGTTCATATATCTTTCTAGATGCATCTTAAATGATGCTATCGTGCCCGCGTCTACCACCACCGCTGGCAAAGCGTTTCAGGCACCCACCACCCTCTGCGTAAAAAAACTTTCCACGCACATCTCCCTTAAACTTTCCCCCTCTCACCTTGAAATCATGACCCCCTTATAATTGACAACCCCACTCTTAGAAAAAGCTTGTTGTTATCCACCCTGTCCATACCCCTCATAATTTTGTACACCTCAATCAGGTTCCCCCTCAACCTCCGTCTTTCCAACAAAAACAATCCTAATCTACTCAACCTTTCTTCATAGCTAGCACCCTCCATACCAGGCAACATCCTGGTGAACCTCCTCTGCACCCTCTCTAAAGCATCCACATCCTTCTGGTAATGTGGCGACCAGAACTGCACGCAGTATTCCAAATGTGGCCTAACCAAAGTCCTATACAACTGTAACATGACCTGCCGACTCTTGTACTCAATACCCCGTCCAATGAAGGGAAGCATGCTGTATGCCTTCTTGACCACTCTATCAACCTGCGTTGCCACCTTCAGGGTACAATGGACCTGAACTCCCAGATCTCTCTGTACATCAATTTTCCCTAGGACTCTTCCATTGACCGTATAGTCCGCTCTTGAATTAGATCTTCCAAAATGCATCACCTCGCATTTGTCTGGATTGAACTCCATCTGCCATTTCTCTGCCCAGCTCTCCAATCTATCTATATTTTGGTGTATTCTCTGACAGTCCTCCTCGCTATCTGCAACTCCACCAATCTTAGTATCATCTGCAAACTTGCTAATCAGATCACCTATACCTTCGCCCAGATCATTTATGAATATCACAAACAACAGTGGTCTGAGCACAGATCCCTGTGGAACACCACTAGTCACCTTTCTCCATTTTGAGATACTCCCTTCCACCACTATTCTGTCTCCTGTTGCCCAGCCAGTTCTTTATCCATCCAGCTAGTACACCCTGAACCCCATACGACTTCACTTTTTCCATCCACCTGCCATGGGAAACTTTATCAAACGCCTTACTGAAGTCCATGTATATGACATCTACAGCCCTTCCCTCATCAATTAACTTTGTTGCGTCCTCAAACAATTCTGTTAGGTTTGTAAGACATGACCTTCCCTGCACAAAATCATGCTGCCTATCACTGATTAGTCTATTTTCTTCCAAATGTGAATAGATCCTACCCCTCAGTATCTTCTCCAACAGTTTGCCTACCACTGACGTCAAGCTCACAGGTCTATAATTCCCTGGATTATCCCTGCTACCCTTCTTAAACAAAGGGACAACATTAGCAATTCTCCAGTCCTCCGGGACATCACCCGTGCTCAAGGATGCTGCAAAGATATCTGTTAAGGCCCCAGCTATTTCATCCTTCGCTTCCCTCAGTAACCTGGGATAGATCCCATCCGGATCTGGGGACTTGTCCACCATAATGCCTTTTAGAATACCCAAAACTTCCCCCTTCCTTATGCCGACTTGACCTGGAGTATTTAAACATCCAACCCTAGCCTCAACATCCGTCATGTCCCTCTCTTTGGTGAATACCGATGCAACACGACCGATCTAGGCCCGGGTCAAGGACTGTGATAAAATCGCCTCCCATAATCAGCCTGTGCGAGTCCAGGTCCGGTATCTTCCCCAGCAGTCTTAATAAAATCCACATCGTCCCAATTTGGGGCATATACATTGACCAAAACTATCCTCATTCCCTCGAGCTTACCACTCACCATGACAAATCTGCCTCCCCCATCGGAGATCGTAATAAGCACCTTGAATTGCACCCGTTTGTTAACCAAAATTGCGACCTCCCCCCTGGTTTTAGTGTCCAGCCCCGAATGGAAGACTTGGCTAATCCAGCCCTTCCTTAATCTGACCTGGTCACCTACTTTCAGATGAGTCTCCTGACGCATTATTACGTCCACCTTCAGCGCCCTCAGATGCGCAAACACACGTGCCCATTTTAGCGGCTCGTTTAACACTCTAATGTTCCAGATGATCAGCCTGGTTGATGGACACTGTGCTCCCCACCCTTGCCGATCAGACATCTCCTTTCTTGGGGCCGCCCCTCGCCCCTGTGTTACGCTTCCCCTGGCCCACTTCCTGGCAGCCCCCACCTCCGACCTCCTCCATGTTACCAAACCCAAATCCCTCATTCGTCAGCAGATCAACTACCCTCCCCCCCCCTTATCAACGACACCCTGTAACCTAACCCCTGCCATAAAGTAGCTATATACACCCCCCCCCACCTGGCTTCCGCAGACCAGCTCACCCAGCTAGCCTGGTGACTCTCGACTCTGGCGCCAACAAGTCTCCCACCTATTGTTCCCTCTGACCCATCCCCCCCGCCAATCAACACCACTTCCCCAAACCAGCCATCCTCGAGCAAATGCTCTGAAGAAGAAAAAACCCAAGGAACAAAGAAAACCCCGACGCTAGTGCAAATAGAATAAAACAAAATAAATAATAGGCACTTCCAACCACCCCGATCAGAACACAAAAAGCCCCAGCACCAAGTACCTTAACTACCCTCTTTTTCCAGTGAAAACTCGAGTACAGAGAAAAAAACCAACACAACACAAGAAAAACGTGTAAACATCGCTTCGGAACTTTTTAAACTTAAGTCAAAAAGCTCCTCAGTTCGGCACCGGCCCTTCTCTCTTGGCGAAGTCCATCACGTCCTCGGGCTCCTCAAAGTAACGGTGCCGTTCCTCGTGACCCAAAGACGCGCCGGGTATAGCAGCCCAAACTTCACCTGCTTCTTGAACAGAATCTCTTTGACTTGTCTGTAGCCTGCCCTCCTTCAGGCCACCTCCACGCTCAGGTCCTGGTAGATGCGCAATACACTATTGTTCCAATGGCAGCTCTGCGTGCGCTTGGCCGACTGTAGCACCCGCTCCTTGTCCAGGAACCTGTGGAACTGACCACCATCGCTCCGGGGGGAGGGGGGCGCTCGCGGTTGCCTCGCCAGCGCTTGATGTGTGCCCTGTCCACCTTCAACGGGCGAGGGAAGACATCATCCCCCAGCAGCTTCTGGAACATGTCTGCCACATACGCCGCGGCATTCTCTCCCTCAGCCCCCTCCGGGAGACCAATGATTCTCAAATTCTGCTGACGGGACCTATTTTCCAGGTCCTTCACCTTTTCCAGAACCCTTTTTTGTTGGTCTTTCAGCCTCTCCATCTCCACCTCCACCACCGTTTGGTGATCCTCCTGCTCCTTCAGCGCCTTTTCCAGCTTCTGGATCGTCCGATCCTGGGCATCAAGCCCAGGATCGGACGATTGATTGATTTCTGAATCGGGTCTAAACTGTCCCGTTTCAGCGCGGTGAAGCCTTCTTGGATGACCTTCAGCAGATGCTCCATTGTTGGCTGGGCTGTCTGCACTGGGGTCCAGACAACGGCCATATTATCTTCAGCAGCAGCTTCTACACTGCCCTTGTTTGCCCACTTCTTCAACTGTTTGCAATTCTTTCTCCTTAATTCCATACACCTGTGTCTGGAGTCAGTGCCTGAGTGTCTATGCCTTCAGATCCAGCGCTCAAAAGTACAAAAACGTCGGGGGGAAAAGGTCCAAAAGTCCGACCGGATTGAGAGCCACCAAATGTGCGACTTACTCCCTCATAGCCGCCACCATTACCACAGCTTCAGCTCAAAGCTCAAATGAGCACGTCATAAAACAAAATAATTTGCTTTTTCCATATATCTGCTTTTTCCTGTGTTCACAACTATCTTTTCTCTTTATAAATTTAGAGTACCTAATTTTTTTTTTCCAATTAAGGGGCAATTTAGCATGGCCAATCCACCTAACCTGCACATCTTTGGGGTGTGGGGGTGAAACCCACGCAGACATGGGGAGAATGTGCAAACTCCTCACTGACAGTGACCCAGGGCGGCATTCGAACCCTGGTCCTCCGCGCCGTAGTCCCTGTGCTAACCACTGCGCCACATGCTGCCCTCCCCAACTATCTTGACTATTAATTGCCCAGCAAAAAGTCAAAACTGGACCACTTAATTTTATACTGGGGCTACAGAATAAAATCTACAGATTTTATAAATTAGTAGAATTATCAAAATCTTATATTAAATCCCAGTTATGAGAATTCACTGTTAATGAGAGGAACTGGATTTCCAGAAAAGGATATTAAACAAGATGTAACTGGAAAGCTATGAGGAAATATGTTAATTAATTTCAAGTGGAATTCTACACAGAAATTTAAAGAAAGCTTGCATTAATCGTAAATAGCGATTTACTGTGATCTGAATGTCAAGTTAACTGTAAACCTAAACAATTTTGCTACAATCTCAATCATAATAATAAGCACTTGTTGTCACAAGTATGCTTCAATGAAGTTACTGTGAAAAGCCCCTAGTCGCTATATTCCGACGCCTGTTCGGGGAGGCTGGTACGGGAATTGAACCCGCGCTGCTGGCTGTGTTCTGCATTACAAGCCAGCGAGTTTACGTCCATTTCTAATGTCAAAATTCGAGTTGATGGAATGTATGGAAATTGGAACTTTCATTATCTTGCCTTTTTGTGCTTGAACTACATTGTTTCTCTGTATGTTTTCATCTTTGAACTTAGCAGCGCTCTCTCTTTTGACAGGTTCTCGGCATTGTTCAAAACATGAGTGTCTTCCAGTGTCCCAAGTGCAAATATGAGACTCACATCTTTGGGGCTGATGGAGCAAAGGTGTTGGCAACACAACTTGGGCTAGATGTCCTAGGTAAAGGTCAAAACATAAGCGATCTTAAATTGACTGTATTCTGTAAATAATTTACTAACTTTTTTTTCTTTGTTGCAACAATACAATGTAGCCTTATTTTGTCTGCAGGGTGGGGGAGGCATCATACGTAGCATAGTGATAATACCATCAGACTCGTAATTGAATCCCATAATTGCAGCTAGTGGAATTTAAATTCAGTGAAGAAACCTGGAACTAAAAAGCTAGACCCGGTAATAATGACAGTGAAACTATTGTTGTAAAAACTGGTCTGGTTCACTAATGTCCCTTGGGGAAAGAAATCTACTGTCCTGTTGTTTTGTCTGACTGGAGAGTCTAGAACAAAGGGTTCTAGATCAGGTATCAGGATGCGGGTTAGGCCATTTAGGACTGAGGTGAGGAGAACTGTCTTCACTCAAGAGGGTGGTGAACCTATGGAATTATTTACCACAGAAGGCTGAGGCCAAATCACTGAATATAATTAAGACGGAAATAGATTCCTAGACTCAAGTTGTCAAGTAGTATGAGGGGCGTTCTGGAGCTGGAGTATGGCATTGAATCATAGAATCATAGAGTTTACAGTGCCGAAGGAGGCCATTCGGTCCATGGAGTCTGCACCAGTTCTTGGAAAGAGCACCCCACTTAAGCCCACACCTCCACCCTATCCCCGTAACCTTGTAACCCCACCCAACCTTTTTGGACACTAAGGGCAATTTATCATCGCCAATCTACCTAACCGGCACATCTTTGGTCTGTGGGAGGAAACCGGAGCACCCGGAGGAAACCCACGCAGACACGGGGTGAACGTGCAGACTCCGCACAGACAGTGACCCAAGCTGGGAATCGAACCTGCGATCCTGGAGCTGTGAAGCAACTGTGCTAACCACTGTGCTACCCTGCTGTCTGTGAGATTGAGAATCAGCCATGATCATATTGAAAGTACCAGGCTCGAAGGGCCAAATGGACTACTCCCGCTCCTACTTTCTGTGTTTCTATGTCCTTACCTGGTCTGGCCAACATGTGACTCCAGGCCCATACCAGTGTGGTTGACTCTTAAATGCCCTCTGAAATGGCCTAGCAAGCCACTCAGTTAGACTGTATCAAACCACTACCAAGTCTAAAGGAATGAAACCAGATGGTCCACCCATCATTGACCGAGGCACTGGAAACTACAGTCCTGTCGACCCTTCAAAGTCCTCCAAAGTAACATCTAGGGGCTTGAGCCAAAATTGGGAGAGTTGTCCAACAGACTAGTCGAGCAACAGCCTGACATGACAGAATCACAGAATTGTTACTGTGCAAAGGGAGGCCATTTGAGCTCTGTAAACGGGCACCTTGGCTTAATTCCGGTCTCGTGACATTTTCCCCGTACCACTGCACATTATTTCTATTCAAGCATCTAACACCCTCTTGAATGCCTCGATTGAACCTCCTCCACCACACTTCCAGACAGTGCATTCCAGACCTGAGCCACTCATTGTAGGAAATTCTATTTTTCTCACATCACATTTGCGGCTTTCGCAAATCACTTTAAATCTGCGCCCTCTCATTCTTGATTCTTTTACAAGCGGGGACAGCTTCTCCCCATCTACTCTGTCCACCCCCCTCATAATTTTGAACATCTCTATCAAATCTCCTCATAACCTAATTCTCATCAAGGAGAACAGCCCCAACCTGTCAAATCTATCCCCATAACTGAAGTTTATATCCTGCACCTCTTCTGCACTCTCTTGCAATGCATTCACATCCTTCCTATAGTGTGGCGTCCGTAAATTTACACCGTATTCAAGCTGCGATCTAATTAATGTCTTGTATCAGTTCAGCATAACCCCCTTGCTCTTGTACTCTATGATCCTATTAATAAAGCCCAGAATGCTATGTCCTCTATGCTCCTATGAATAAAGCCCAGAACTGCTCTCTCCACCTGTCCTGCCACTTTCACTGCTCTATGCACATATATCCCCAGGTCCCTCTGCTCCTGCACCCCATTAACAATTTTACCTCTTATTTTATATTGTCTCTCCTTGCTCTTCCTACCAGAATGCATTACCTCACACTGCTTTGCATTGAACTTCATCTGCCACCTATCTGCCCACTCCACCAACCTGCCTATGTCCTTTTGAAGTTCCCCACAGTTTACAATGGTTCCATGTTTTGTACTGTCTGAAAGTCTTGATATTGTCCCCTGCACTCCAAGGTCTAGATCATTAATATATATCAGGAAAAGCAAGGATTCTAATACTAACACCTTGAGAACTACAAACCTTTCTCCAGCCCTAAAGATATCCATTGACTGTTACCCTCTGCATCCAGGAAGTGTACCTGAGCAAGACACCCTAGGTGTTCAAGTCAAGGCAAGCATCCAGCAGAGGGCAGTAGAACGGAGCTGCTGATTGGCTGTTGCAGGGAAGATTTGCATCCGTGCATTGCGGTCACTGCATCCAGAAAGTGTCCCTGAGCAAGACACCTTCGGTGTTCAAGTCAAGGCAAGCATCCAGCAGAGGGCAGTAGATCGGAGCTGCTGATTGGCTGTTGCGGGAAAATTTGGATCCGTGCATTGCGGTCACTGCATCCAGAAAGTGTACCTGAGCAAGACACCCTAGGTGTTCAAGTCAAGGCAAGCATCCAGCAGAGGGCAGTAGAGCAGAGCTGCTGATTGGCTACTGCGAGGCAAATTTGCATCCGTGCATTGCCGTCACTGCATCCAAAAGGTGGTTTGTGGGGGAGCTGTTGTGAAGTGACAGTTAAACCCGAAACACTTCTTCAGTGTTTCCCTCCCTACCTCCTCCTCTAACCAAAAAAAAAGACAATCACTGTAAGGATCCCAGCCAAGTAAAGATCCAGAGGGAGACTCGCGGACAGGTAGAAGTAGAAAGAGGTTGAACCGTGACGGCACAGCCTGCAGGTAAGTGATTGGCTGTGACTGGTAAGTAGTTTTTCTTTTCCCTGAGGTGTTATCGTGCGGGGCGCAGTGGTTGCTGAGTGAGTGCTTGCTGAAAAGGGGAGTACATTTTTTTTATTTTAAACTTACTGTTGGGAGTGTAAAAATGGCAGGAGATCCCAGACCCGTGTTATGCTCCTCTTGCTCAATGTGGGAGTTCAGGGACGCGGCCGATGCCCCTGACTCCTTCATGTGCGTGAAGTGTGTCCAGCTGCAGCTCCTGTTAGACCGCATGACGGCTCTGGAGCTGCGGATGGACTCACTTTGGAGCATCCGCGATGCTGAGGAGGTCATGGATAGCACGTTCAGTGAGTTGGTCACACCGCAGATTAGGATTGGTAAGGGAGACTGGGAATGGGTGACCAAAAGGCAGAGAAAGAGCAGGAAGGCAGTGCAGGTGTCCCCTGCGGTCATCTCCTTCCAAAGCAGGTATACCGTTTTGGATACTGTTGGGAGAGGTGACTCACCAGGGGAAGGCAGTAGTAGCCAGGCTCATGGCACCGTGGCTGGCTCTGCTGCACAGAAGGGTGGGAAAAGTCTGGCAGGGCTATATTCATAGGGGATTCAATCGTAAGGGGAGTAGACAGGTGTTTCTGTGGTCGAAAACGAGACTCCCGAATGGTATGTTGCCTCCCGGGTGCACGGGTCAGGGATGGCTCAGATCGGCTGCAGGACATACTGAAGGGGGAGGGTGAACAGCCAGTTGTCGTGGTGCATATAGGTACCAACGATATAGGTAAAAAACGGGATGAGGTCCTACAATCAGAATTTAGGGAGTTAGGAGATAAGTTTAAGAAGTAGGACCTCAAAGGTAGTAATCTCAGGATTGCTACCAGTGCCACGTCACAGTCAGAGTAGAAATTCAAGAATAGTCAGAATGAATACGTGGCTTGAGAGATGGTGCAGGAGGGAGGGTTTCAGATTTTTGGGACATTGGAACCCATTCGGGGGCGGTGGGACCATTACAAATCGGATGGTCTACACCTGGGCAGGACTGGAACCATTGTCCTAGGGGGTGCTTTTACTAACACTGTTGGGGAGGTTTTAAAATAATGTGGCGGGGGATGGGAACCAGATTAGGAAGTCAAAGGTCAGTAAAGAGGCAGCACCTAAAGCCAGTGAGGTACTAGATAATAAACTCAAAGTGACTAAGGTGAAGAGTAGACTGGGAAGAGATGATGAACGCAAAGGGACAGGGGTCTGAGGTGCATTTGTTTCAATGCGAGAAGTGTAGAAGGTAAGGCAGATGAATTTAGGGTTTGGATTAGTACCTGGGAATATGCTGTATTGGTATTACTGAGACTTGGTTGAGGGAAGGGCAAGACTGGCAACTAAATATCCCAGGGTATAGATGATTCAGGAGGGATAGAGAGGGAGGTAAAAGGGGTGGAGGAGTTGGATTACTGGTCAGAGATAATATCACAGCTGTGATTAAGGAGGGCACAATGGCGGATTCGAGCACTGAGGCAATATGGGTAGAGCTAAGAAATAGGAAGGGTGCAGTAACATTGTTGGGACTTTACTACAGGCCTTCCAAAAGCGAACATGAACTAGAGGTACAACTATGTAGACAGATTATAGAAAAATGTAGGAGCAATAGGGTGGTCGTGATGGGAGATTTTAACTTCCCCAACATTGAATGGGACCCATGTAGTGTTGGAGGCGTAGATGGAGCAGAATTTGTAAGGAGCATCCAGGAGAGTTTTTTAGAGCAGTATGTAAATAGTCCAACTCGGGAAGGGTCCATACTGGACCTGGTATTGGGGAATGATCCCGGCCAGGTGGTTGAAGTTTCAGTCAGTGATTACTTTGGGAATAGCGATCACAATTCCGTAAGTTTTAGAATACTCATGGACAAAGACGAGAGTGGTCCTAAAGGAAGAGTGCTAAATTGGGGAAAGGCCAAGTGTAACACAATTTGGCAGGAGCTAGGGAATGTGGATTGGGAGCAGCTGTTTAAAGGTAAATCCACATTTGAAATGTGGGAGTCTTTTAAGGAAAGGTTGATCAGAGTGCAGGACAGCCATGTCCCTGTGAAAATGAGGGATAGAAATGGCAAGATTAGGGAACCATGGATGACGGGTGGAATTGTAAGACTAGCTAAGATGAAAAAGGAAGCATACATAAGATCTAGGCGACTTAAAACTGATGAAGCTTTGGAGGAATATCGGAAAAGTAGGACAAATCTCAAACGCGCAATAAAGAGGGCTAAAAGGGGTCATGAAATATCTTTGGCTAACAGGGTTAAGGAAAATCCCAAAGCCTTTATTCATATATAAGGAGCAAAAGGGTAACTAGAGAAAGGATTGGCCCACTCAAAGACAAAAGAGGGAATTTATGCGTGGAGTCAGAGGAAATGGGTGAGATTCTCAATGAGTACTTTGCATCGGTATTCACCAAGGAGAGGGACATGATGGATGTTGAGGCTAGGGATGGATGTTTAAATACTCGAGGTCAAGGGTGGAGTTTTGGGTATTCTAAAAGGCATTAAGGTGGACAAGTCTCCAGGTCCGGATGGGATCTATCCCAGGTTACTGAGGGAAGCGAGGGACGAAATAGCTGGGGCCTTAACAGACATCTTTGCAGCATCCTTGAGCACGGGTGAGGTCCCGGAGGACTGGAGAATTGCTAATGTTGTCCCTTTGTTTAAGAAGCGTAGCAGGGATAATCCAGGGAATTATAGACCTGTGAGCTTGACGTCAGCGGTAGGCAAACTGTTGGAGAAGATACTGAGGGATAGGATCTATTCACATTTGGAAGAAAAGAGACTTATCAGACATAGGCAGCATGGTTTTGTGCAGGGAAGGTCATGTCTTACTAACCTAATAGAATTTCTAAAAGCAGATGGGGGAGGGGAGTCTTTTCAGGACAATTTAAAAAGAGCAGCTTGTAAACTCACTCCCAGTGAGTTCTCCCAGTGAGCCAGAGAAGGCACAGCCAGAGTGAGACAGAACCAAGAGTGAGTTTGGGCATTTGAATCTAGTTGGGAATTCGAAGCTTTTAAGAGGGGGGGAGTGCTTTTTATCCCTGGTAAGTAGTGTTTCTGTTTTCTTTTTCTTTTCATTGGTATATTTATTTATTTATTTCTTCGTTATTTATTTATTTATTTGGGGGGGGGGGGGGAATTGAAATTGTTGAAGTTAACAGAAGGTTTATGACATGGCAGGAGATCTCAGACCCGTGTCATGCTCCTCGTGTGCAATGTGGGAGCTCAGGGACACGTCCACTGTCCCTGGCTCCTTCACGTGCAAGAAGTGTGTCCAGTTGCAGCTCCTGTTAGACCGCTTGACTGCTCTGGAGCTGCGGATGGATTCTCTTCGGAGCATCCGCGATGCTGAGGACGTTGTGGATAGCACGTTTAGCGAGTTGGTCATACCGCAGGTGAAAGGTACTGAGGGAGATAGAAAATGGGTGACCAAAAGACAGCAAGAGTAGGAAGGCAGTGCAGGTGTCCTCTGCGGTCATCTCCCTGCAAAACAGATATACCGCTTTGCATACTGTTGAGGGAGGTGGCTCACCAGGGGAAGGCAGCAGCAGCCAGCTTCATGGCACCGTGGCTGGCTCTGCTGTGCAGCTGAGCAGGAAGAAGAATGGCAGGGCTATAGTGATAGGGGACTCAATTGTCAGAGAAATAGACAGGTGGTTCTGCGGACGCAATCGAGACTCCAGGATAGTATGTTGCCTCCCTGGTGCAAAGGTCAAGGATGTCTCGGAGCGGCTGCAGGACATTCTGGGTGGGGGGTGAACAGCCAGCTGTCGTGGTGCACATAGGCACCAACGATATAGGTAAAAAACGGGCCGAGGTTCTACAAGCTGAATTTAGGGAGTTAGGAGTTAAACTAAAAAGTAGGACCTCAAAGGTAGTAATCTCAGGATTGCTACCAGTGCCACGAGAGTAGGAATGTCAGGATAGTTGGGATGAATGCATGGCTCGAGAGATGGTGCAAGAGGGAGGGATTCAAATTCCTGGGGCATTGGAACCGGTTCTGGGGGAGGTGGGACCAGTACAAACCGGACGGTCTGCACCTGGGCAGGACTAGAACCGATGTCCATGGGGGGGTGTTTGCTAGAGCTGTTGGGGAGAGTTTAAACTAATGTGGCAGGGGGATGGGAACCAATGCAGGAAGTTGGAAGGTAGTAAAACAGGGACAGAAACAAAAGGCAGTAAGGGGGAAAGTGTAAGGCAGAGAAGCCATAGTCAAAAATCAAAAAGGGCGACAGTACAAGGTACAGTGACTGAGGGGAGCTTAGTGAATAGGACCAGGAATACTAAAAGGAATAAAATGGGAAGTGAAAACATTAATGGTAAGCGACGCGGCAGTTTGTTACATGAAGATATGTGTTCAACGACAAGGAAAATTAGGAGAAAGGTTAAGAGGAATTATAACTTAGGCGAGGTTACTGATCGAGGTGTTAAGATTCAGAACAGAGGTAAAAAAAGCCAATATAAGTGTACTTTACCTGAATGCTCGTAGTATTCGGAATAGGGTAAATGAATTGATGGCGCAAATCATCGTGAATGACAATGATTTAGTGGCCATTACTGAAACATGGTTAAAGGATGATCACGACTGGGAGTTAAATATCCGAGGGTATCAAACTTTTCGGAAGGACAGAGTGGATGGTAAGGGAGGTGGTGTAGCTCTGTTATTTAAGGGTGACATCCGGGCAACAGTAAGGGATGACATCGGTGCTATGGTGGATAAGGTTGAATCCATTTGGGTGGAAATGCGGAATAGTAAGGTGAAAAAGACACTGATAGGAGTAGTCTATAGGCCACCAAATAGTAACATTATGGTGGGGCAGGCAATAGACAAAGAAATAACTGATGCATGTAGAAATGATACAGCAGTTATCATGGGGGATTTTAATCTACATGTCGATTGGTTTAACCAGTTCGGTCAAGGCAGCCTTGAGGAGGAGTTTATAGAATGTATCCGCGATAGTTTCCTCGAACAGTATGTAATGGAACCTACGAGGGAACAAGCGGTCCTAGATCTGGTCCTGTGTAATGAGACAGGATTGATTCAGGATCTCATAGTTAGGGATCCTCTCGGAAGGAGCGATCACAATATGGTGGAATTTAAAATACAGATGGAGGGTGAGAAGGTAAAATCAAGCACTAGTGTTTTGTGCTTAAACAAAGGAGATTACAATGGGATGAGAGAAGAACTAGCTAAGGTAGACTGGGAGCAAAGACTTTATGGTGAAACAGTTGAGGAACAGTGGAGAACCTTCCAAGTGATTTTTCACAGTGCCCAGCAAAGGTTTGTACCAACAAAAAGGAAGGCTGCTAAAAAGAGGGACAATCGACCGTGGATATCTAAGGAAATAAGGGAGAGTATCAAATTGAAGGAAAAAACATACAAAGTAGCAAAGATCAGTGGGAGATTAGAGGACTGGGAAATCTTTAGGGGGCAACAGAAAGCTACTAAAAAAGCTATTAAGAAGAGTAAGATAGATTATGAGAGTAAACTTGCTCAGAATATAAAAACAGATAGTAAAAGTTTCTACAAATATATAAAACAAAAAAGAGTGGCTCAGGTAAATATTGGTACTTTAGAGGATGAGAAGGGAGATTTAATAATGGGAGAGGAGGAAATGGCTGAGGAACTGAACAGGTTTTTTGGGTCGGTCTTCACAGTGGAAGACACAAATAACATGCCAGAGACTGATAGAAATGAGGCTATGACAGGTGAGGACCTTGAGAGGATTGTTATCACCAAGGAGGTAGTGATGGGCAAGCTAATGGGGCTAAAGGTAGACAGGTCTCCTGGCCCTGATGGAATGCATCCTAGAGTGTTAAAAGAGATGGCTAGGGTAATGGCAAATGCACTCGTGATAATTTACCAAAATTCACTAGACTCTGGGGTGGTCCCGGTGGATTGGAAATTAGCAAACGTGACACCACTGTTTAAAAAAGGAGGTAGGCAGAAAGCGGGTAATTATATGCCAGTGAGCTTAACTTTGACAGTAGGGAAGATGCTGGAATCTATCATCAAGGAAGAAATAGCGAGGCATCTGGATGGAAATTGTCCCATTGGGTAGACGCAGCATGGGTTCATAAAGGGCAGGTCGTGCCTAACTAATTTAGTGGAATTTTATGAGGACACTCCCAGTGCGGTAGATAACTGGAGCCAATGGATGTGACATCTCTGGATTTCCAGAAAGCCTTTGACAAGGTGCCTCACAAAAGGTTGCTGCATAAGATAAAGATGCATGGCATTAAGGGGAAAGAAGTAGCAAGGATAGAGGATTGGTTATTTAATAGAAAACAAAGAGTGGGGATTAATGGGTGTTTCTCTGGTTGGCAATCAGTAGCTCGTGGTGTCCCTCAGGGATCAGTGTTGGGTCCACAATTGTTCACAATTTACATAGATGATTTGGATTGGGGACCAAGGGCAATGTGTCCAAGTTTGCAGACGACACTAAGATGAGTGGTAAAGCAAAAAGTGCAGAGGATACTGGAAGTCTGCAGAGGGATTTGGATAGGCTAAGTGATTGGGCTAGGGTCTGGCAGATGAAATACAATGTTGACAAATGTGAGGTTATCCATTTTGGTTGGAATGACAGCAAAAGGGATTATTATTTAAATGCTAAAATATTAAAACATGCTGCTGTACACCGAGACCTGAGTGTGCTAGTGCACGAGTCGCAAAAAGTTGGTTTACAGGTGATTAAGAAGGCAAATGGAATTTTGTCCTTCATTGCTAGAGGGATGGAGTTTAAGACTAGTGAGGTTATGCTGCAATTGTATAAGGTGTTAGTGAGGCCACACCTGGAGTATTGTGTTCAGTTTTGGTCTCCTTACTTGAGAAAGGACGTACTGGCACTGGAGGGTGTGCAGAGGAGATTCACTAGGTTAATCCCAGAGCTGAAGGGGTTGGATTACGAGGAGATGTTGAGTAGACTGGGACTGTACTCGTTAGAATTTAGAAGGATGCGGGGGGATCTTACAGAAACATATAAGATTATGAAGGGAATAGATAGGATAGATGCGGGCAGGTTGTTTCCACTGGCGGATGAAAGCAGAACTAGGGAGCATAGCCTCAAAATAAGGGGAAGTAGATTTAGGACTGAGTTTAGGAGAAACTTCTTCACCCAAAGGGTTGTGAATCTATGGAATTCCTTGCCCAGTGAAGCAGTAGAGGCTCCTTCATTAAATGTTTTTAAGAAAACGATAGATACCTTTCTAAAGATTAAAGGGATTAAGGGTTATGGTGTTCGTGCCGGAAAGTGGAGCTGAGTCCACAAAAGCTCAGCCATGATCTCATTGAAAGGCGGAGCAGGCTCGAGGGGCCAGATGGCCTACTCCTGCTCCTAGTTCTTATGTTATTATTTAACAAGGGCGCAGAATGTACTCTGGGTGAAGGACTTCAATGTTTATCATCAAGGGTGGCTCGGTAGCCCCACAACTTACAGCGCTGGCCAATCCTAAAGGACATGGTTGCTAGACTAGGATGGCAACAGTTGGTGAGGGTGGAAAGACTGCCCCAGAGTCTTGTGTAGACAAAGCCCTATCTTGACATTGAGGATACCCTCCATTGTGTTATCCATAGAATCCCTGCAGTGCAGAAGGAGACCATTTGGCCCAGCGAGTCTGCACCAACCCTCCAAAAGAGCACCCTCCCCAGGCCACGCTCTATCCCCGCAGCCCCACCCAACCTGCATATCTTTGGACTGTGGGTGGAAACTGGTGCACCCGGAGGAAACCCACGCAGACATGGGGAGAACGTGCAGACTCCACACAGACAATCACAGTTGTGTGGCACTACCACCTTGCTAAATGGGATAGATTTTGGAAAAATCTGGAAGACAAAATTGGACATTCATGATATGCTGTGGGCCATCAGCAGCAGAAGAAATGTTTATAACTACAATCTGTAACCTCGTGGTCTAGCATATCCCCCATCTTACCATTACCATTAGGTGGAGTATCAACCCTAGTTCGATGAAGAGTGCAGGAGGGCATGCCAAGAGCAGCACCAGGCATACCTAACATTGAGGTGTCAACCTGCTGAAGCTGCAACACAGGACTACTTGCATGCCAAACAGCATCTAATAGTGAAAGCTTAGCAATCCCTGAACCTATGGTTGAGATCTAATTTCTGTAGTTTGCCCAATCCTACACTCCTTATCATCAGCAACGTGATGGAAGGGGGACATTGACAGTGCTATCAAGCAGTACTGATGCTCAGTTTGGGTTCTGCCAAGGCCACTCAGCTCCAGGCCTTATTATAGCCTTGTTTCAAACATGTACAAAAGAGCTGAACTCCATTGGTGAAGTGAGAGTTACTGCCCTTGATATTAAGGCCGTATTTGACCCAGTGTGGCATCAAGGAAGATGGTTGTTGTTTGGATGTCAATCATCTCAGTTCCAGGAGGTGTTCCTCGGGGTAGGGTCATCTTCAGCTGCTTCATCAATGACTTCCTTTCATCATAAGGTCAGAAGTGGGGATGTTTGCTGATGATTGCAGAGCTGAATGCACAATGTGCAGCTACATGCGCAATGCCTCATATGCTGAAGTCATGTGTGCCCAGATGTAGCAAAATCTGGACAACATTGTGGCTTGGGCTGTTAAGTAGCAAATAACATTCACCCCACACAGTGACCATCTCAACAAGAGAGAATCCAGCCACCTCCCCGTGATATTCAATGGAATTCCCATTGCGGAATCATCACTATCGGGGCAGCACGGTAGCATAGTGGTTAGCACAATTGCTTCACAGCTCCAGGGTCCCAGGTTCAATTCCCGGCTTGGGTCACTTTCTGTGCGGAGTCTGCACATCCTCCCCGTGTGTGCGTGGGTTTCCTCCGGGTGCTCCGGTTTCCTCCCACAGTCCAAAGGTGTGCAGGTTAGGTGGCTTGGCCATGCTAAATTGGCCTTCGTGTCCAAAATTGCCCTTAGTGTTGGGTGGGATTGCTGGGTTATGGGGATAGGGTGGAGGTGTGGATCTGGGTAGGGTGCTCTTTCCAATAGCCGGTGCAGACTCGATGGGCCGAATGGCCTCCTTCTGCACTGTAAATTCTATGATTCTATCAACATTCTGAGTCTTAGCATTGACCAGAAACTGAACTGGACCATCATTATTAATGCTGTGGCTGTAAGAGCAGGTCCGAGGCTGGGAATTCTGCATGAGGAACTCTCCTTTAGATTCCTCAAAGCTGTCCACCATCTACAAAGCACAAGTAAGGTGTATGATGAAATATTCTCCACTTGACTGGATGACTGCAGCTCCAAAGATATTCAAGACACCTATTCAGGACAAAGCAGCCCTCTTGATTGGCTCCCCATTTACAACCTTAAAAGTCCACTCCCTACCCCACCGACTCACAGTGACAGGAGTGTGTACCATCTATAAGATGTATTAATGCACCATGACACCTCGTGACATCGCTGAAGAGATAAGCCATGATCCGCTCCTAATTCAGATGTTCCTATGACTCCTTGGACAGCATCTGCTACCTGTGATCTCTACAACTTAGAAGGACAAGGGCAGCAGATGCATGGGAACATCACCAGCTGCAATTTCCCCTCCAAACCCCATACCACCCTGACTTGGAAATTTAGCGCCGTTCCTTCACTGCACTGGATCCAAATCCCTCCTTAACAGCACTGGGGGTGTACCTGCACCTCAAGGACTGCAGCGGTTCAAGAAGGCAGCTCACCACCACATTCTCGAGGAAAACTAGGGATGGGTAATAAAAAATGCTGGCCTAACCAATGATGCTCACATTCCATAAAAGTAAAAAATGTTTATTCTTGTTGTCAGACTGAAAAACTGATTTATCTTTTATAGGTGATATCCCATTACATTTAAATATAAGGGAAACGTCAGATAAAGGGCAACCAATTGTTGTATCTCATCCAGACAGTCCAGAGGTATGTTGTATTTTGGAAATTCGTAGAGCAGTTCTAGTTTTTTTAAAATCATTCAGATTTTAGTTCCTCCTTATCTAATAGATGCCAACAATTTATTCCGTACTTAATATAATGTCTGCATCACAGTTTTAAAGTGTTCAAACATTGCACTATCTGCCTAAATTTCAAAGGGTATAGGTCAGTTATTTAATACACCTTTTAAAAGCTGAACGGCAACACAAAAAATAGGGAATGTTTTAAGGAAATGTAGAAACAGCTCCAGTTGTCTTTTAAACTTTTGACTGATTTGGGTGGTACTGATCTGTATCAACCAGGAAGACTCCGAATTGAATTACATATGAACGTAATTACATACAAACCGATATGTAGGCACATTTCAGAGAAGTGTAATAGGGTAGTGATAGTGGGGGATTTAACTTCCCCAACATTAACTGGGGTAGCCATAGTGTAAACGGTTTAGAGCGAACAGAATTCTAAAATGCATCCAGGAGAACTTTCTAAGCCAGAATGAGAGGATCCTACAAGAGAGGTGGCGGTCCTGGACTTAATTTTAGGTATCGAAACCGGGGAAGTGGCTGTGGTTGAAGTGGCTGTGGTTGAAGTGGCTGTGGTTGAAGTGGCTGTGGTTGAAGTGGCTGTGGGGAGCATTTTGGAGGCAGTAATCATAATGCCATTAGATTCAAGATTGTTATGGAAAAGGACAAGGATTGGCCTGAGATCAAAGTTCTGAACTGCAGGATGGTCAATTGTAATAAGATCAGATATGATTTGGGCAGAGTGGATTGGGAGCAGACATTTTTAGATAAATCTGTGACAGAACAGTGGGATGCATTCAAGAAGGAAATGGGGAGAGTACAAGGTCAACATGTTCCAATCAATAAAAAGGGTGGAACCAAACAAATCCAGTGAACCCTGGATATCATTGGTTATATTGGATAAGGAGAAAAAGGGAGGCTTATGGCAGATGTCGAGGGCTCAAAACAGCAGAAGCCCTAGAGGCATATATAATGTGCAAAAGGGAACTTAAAAATGAAATTAGGAGAGCAAAAAGGGGACATTAAAGGATACTGGCAGGTAAATTAAAGGAAAATCCCAAATTATTTTACAAATACATTAAGGATAAAAGGATTACTAGGAAAAGAGTTGGGCCCATTAAGGACCACAGTGGTAATTTGTGTGTGGAGCTGGAGGACATTGGTAGGGTTCTAAATGAATACTTTGTGTCAGTGTTCACTCGTGAGAGGGACGGTGTGGTTATTGAAATCAGGGAGAAGGATTATGATAAAATCAAAGAGATTAACATAGAGAGAGAGGAGGTTTTGAGTGGTCTGGCAGGCTTAAAGTAGAAAAATCTCCAGGGCCAGATGAAATGTATCCCAGGCTGTTAAGTGAGGAAATAGCAGGGGTGCTGGCAATAATGTCTAATTCCTCTCTGGCCACAGGAGAGGTGCCAGAGGACTGGAGGATAGCCAATGTAGTACCATTATTCAAGAAGGGAGGAAGGATAAACTTGGAAACTACAGACCAGTCACTCTAACCTCTGTGATGGGGAAACTATTGAAAACAACTCTGGGAGGCAGAATTGATCTGCATTTGGAGAGGCAGGGATTAATCAAGAGCAGTCAGCATGGTTTTGTTCAGAGAAGGTCATGTCTGACTGACCTGATTTTTCGGAGAGGTGACCAGGCGTGTAGATGAGGGAAATGCATTTGACATAGTCTACTTGGACTTCAGCAAGGCTTTGGATAAGGTCCCACATGGGAGACTGATGGTGAAGGTAAGAACCAATGGGATCCATGGAAATTTGGCAAATTGGATCCAGAATTGGCTGAGTGGCAGAAAGCAGAGGCTGATAGTTGAGGAGTGTTTTACTAAGTGGAAACCTGTGTCCAGTGGGGTCCCACAGGGATCAGTGTTGGGGCCCTTGCTGTTTGTGGTTTATATAAATGATTTAGACATGAATGTAGAAGGATTGACCAGTAAGGTTGTGAATGATACGAAAATTGGTGGGATGGTAAATAGTGAGGGGAATAGCCTTCGATCACAGGAGGATATAGATGGGCTTGTCAGAATGGCTGATCAATTGCAAATGGAATTCAATCTGGTTAAGAGTGAGGTGATGCACTTGGGCAGCACAAACAAGACCAGGGAATACATGATAAACAGCAGGACCCTGGGAAGCACCGAGGATCAGAGGGACCTTGGAGTGCATGTACACTGGTCCCTTAAGGTAGCAGAACATGTGAAAACAGTTGTTAAGAAGGAATATGGTATAATTGCCTTTATTAGCCATGGCAAGAGTTTAAGAGCAGGAAGGTTATGCTGGAACTGTAAAAAACATTAGTGAAGCCACAGCTAGAGTACTGTGTGTAGTTCTGGGATTGACTTTTAGGAGGGTTGTGAGAGCACTGGATAGGGTGCAGAGGAGATTTATCAGGATGTTACCTGGACTGGAGAGTTTTAGTTATGAGAAGAGATTGGATAGACTGGTATTGTCTTCTTTGGGAGCAGAGGAGATTGAGGAGGACATGAGTGAGCTGTATAAAATTATGAGGGGCATAGAGAGAGTAGACAGGAAGAAACCTTTCCCCTTAGTTGCGGGATCAATGACCGGGGGAGAATTTAAGGTAAGGGTGGAAGGTTTAGAGGGGATTGAGGAAACACCTTTTTACCCAGAGGGGGTGGGAGTCTGGAACTCACTGCCTGAAAGAGTGGTGGAGGCAGAGACCCTCATGGGCAGCACGGTAGAACAGTTGCTTCACAGCGCCAGGGTCTCAGGTTCAATTCCCGGCTTGGGTCACTGTCTGCACGTTCTCCCCGTGTGTGCATGGGTTTCCTCCGGCTCCGCTTTCCTCCCACATTCCAAAGATGTGCAAGTTAAGTGGATTGGCCATGATAAATTGCCCTTAGTGTTCAAAATGATTAGTTGGGGTTACTGGGTTACGGGGATAGGGTGGAGGTATGGGCTTAAGTGGGGTGCTCTTCCAAGGGCCGGTGCAGACCCGATGGGCCGAATGGCCTCCTGCACTGTAAATTCTTTAATTGTATAACATTGAGCAGATATGTAGATGTACACTTGCGATGCCACGGCATACAAGGCTCTGGGCCAAGTGCTGGAAAATGAGATTAGAATAGTTAGTTGTTTTTGACTGGCACAGATGCATTGGGCCAAAGGGCCTTTTTTGTGCTGTCGACCTCTGACTCGATAAGGAATAGGAGCAGTAGACCACTCAGCCCTTCGAGTCTGCTCCATCATTCAATAACACCATGGCTGATCTGTCTGAAATCTCCTGCTCAGCCCTGATAACCTTTCACCCCCTTGTTTATCAAGAATCTATATAGCCCTAGCTGGAAAAGATTCAAAGACTCTGCTTCCACTGCCTTTTTTGAGGAAGAGAGTTCCAAAGACAATCAACCCTTTGAGAGAGAATTTTTTTCCTAATCTTTGTCTTAAATGGGCAACACATTGGGTGTGAATGACCAACTGAGTCCCGCCAGAATCTGAGCGAGACACGGCCAGTAAATGTGGGGAGAGGCCTTCCCCGGGCATCCAAATGGACAGTACGCCTTGTGAGATCTAACCAGTGCATTTAAGAACTCACTTAGCCATGCTGATGCCAAATCCCGCAGGCTCCTGGCATCTACCGGCCTTCCCAAGGACACCCCAGCCAGGCCCCAATTAGTACTGGTCCACACAAACGTGGACCAGCTAGAACGGCACCTAAGGGGGTCTCCAAGGCATTAGAGTCCCCTGGGTTGTCTGGGACAAGGCAGGGTGGCCCCTGGGCACTGCCAGGCTAGCACTTTGGCACTGCAAGAGTCAGTGCCTGAGGGGGGCCATGTCCATGGAAGGAGGGGTGAGGGGGGTTGTAGGGCCGGTATGAAGGGGCCTCCGGAAGGTTGTGATGGGAGGAAGGCCTGAAAAAGACAGGGGGGGGCCTCAGAAACCCCATAGCGGGGTGTCCTCACTTGGGGGGGGGGGGGGGGCAGGGTGGATTAATGCCCATGTGTGTGGGGGTTGACATTACCTATGGGTGAGGGGTGTGAGTGACCTTCAAGCTCACTTAGAGATCGGGACACTATTTCAAAATGGTGGCCCAATCTCTGACGAGCCGGTCCAGTGAGTTCAGCTCCCCAGTGATGCAAATAATTCCAAGTGTGGGCTAGCCCAGAGACAAACTCCCCAGGGCCCATGAAAATGGCTGTGTGGTTAGATAGCAGTGGGGAACTACCAGACAAACCTGCCTGAAATGACACTTCGATCGCACCATTTCCATTAGATCGTGCCATTTATCTTTAAATTGTAACCCCTTGTTAGGAAACATCCTCTTCCCATCCACACTGTCAAGTCTCCTCAGAATCTTTAAAGGTTTCAATCAAGGTTTCAATCTGCACTGTAAATTCTATGAAAGTAACCTCTCACTTTCCTAAACTCCGGTGGATACAAATCTAACCTGTCACAAGACAACCCACCCATTCCTGCTATTAGTTTAATAAATCTCCTCTGAACTGCTTCTAACACATTTACAGCTTTCCATAAGGGGAACTCCAGATGTGGTCTTACCAGTGCACTGTATAGCTGAAGCATAACCTCCCTACTTTTATAATCACCACCCCTCATAATAAACAATAATATTCTATTAGCTTTCATAATTACTTGCCGTACCTGCATACTAGCCTTTGGCGATTTATATGCTTGGACATCCAGATCCTTCTGAACCTCAAAGCTCTGCAAACTCCCCCCATTTAGATAATATGCTTTTTTTGCTTCTTGCCGAAATGGACAATTGCACATTTTCCCACAATATACTTAATTTGCCAGATCTTTGCCCACTCACCTAACCTACCTATGTCACTTTGTAACCTCCTTACGTCCTCATAACAGCTTACTTTCCTCCCTATTTTTGTGCCGTCAACAAATTTCACAACTGTACCTTTGGCCCCTTCATCTCCAAATAACAATACAAATTGTAAAAGGTTGAAGCCTCAGCACTGATCCCTGTCGCACACCACTCATTACATCGTACTAACCAGAAAAAGACGCATTTATGGCTACCCTCTGTTTCCTGTTAGCTAGCCAATTTTCTATCCATGCCAATATGCTGCCCCCCTACATCATGAGCTTTTATTTTCCCCAATAGCCTTCGATGTGGCATCTTATCAAATGCCGTTTGGAAATCTGAGTACAATACATCCATCGCTTCCCCTTTATCCACAGCACATGTGACTCCTTCAAAGAACACCAATAAATTGATTAAATGTGATTTCCGTTTCAAAAAGCCACATTGACTCTGCCTGATTGCCTTGAAGTTTTTCTCAGTGCCCTACCACAACATCTTTAATGATAGCTTCTAACATTTTTCTGATGACTGCGCAGGGGTGATCTTATAGAGGTCTATAAAATAATGAGGGGCATAGATGAAGTAGATAGTCAACATTGTTTCCTAAAGATAGGGGAGTCTAAAACTAGAGGGCATAGGTTGAAGGTGAGAGGGGAGAGACACAAAAGGGTCCAGAAGGGCAATTTTTTCACACAAAGGGTGGTGAGTGTCCAGAAAGAGCTGCCAGAGACAGTACTAGAGGCGGGTACAATTCTGTCTTTTAAAAAGCATTTAGACAGTTACATGGGTGAGATGGGTAGAGAGGGATATGGGCCAAATGAAGGCAATTGGGACTCGCTTAGTGGTAAAAACTGGGCGGCATGGACAAGTTGGCTCAAAGGGCCTGTTTCCATGCTGTAAACCTCTATGACTCATGACGGATGTTAAGCCAAGTGGCTTCTGGTTTCCAGCTTTCTGCTTCTCTCCCTTTTTGAATGCATGTTCCCTGAATCCAGGGACTTTTGGAAAACTAAAACTAATTTCTGCACTGAGTTAGTTAATTCCATCCTGGTTAGAATTTGGAGCACTGAAGTTTGACATCTGTCCTTGAAAAGAGTAGATTAGCACAAGCATCGATCATCTCATTTTGAAGGGGGATAAGGACCCAGAGAGCAGTGGATCATACAGGCCGATCTCCCTTTTGAACGTAGACGCTAAATTGCTGGCAAAGATCTTGGCCACACGTATAGAGTACTGTTCTGGAGGTAATCTGGGAGGATCAGACGGGATTTGTGAAGGGTAGGCACCTGGCGTCTAACATTAGACAGCTTTTAAATGTTATAATGATGCCAGCCTCGCCATGGATACAGAAAAGGCCTTTGACTGGATGGAGTGGAAGTACCTATGGGATATTTTGGGCAGGTTTGGGTTCAGGCAGGGATTTGTGGATTGGGTCCGGTTGCTGTACCAGGCTCCGGTGGCGAATGTAAGAACCAACCGGGTCCGGTCAGAATGTTTTGGTCTTTGTCGGGGGACAAGACAAGGATGTCTGCTCTCCCCACTGCTGTTTGCCCTGGCCATAGAACCCTTGGCAATGGGCCTTAGGTCATTGAATGTCTGGCGGGGGATAGTGAGAGGGGGGGAGGAGCATAGGGTCTCGCTCTACGCTGACAATTTACTCCTTTATATCACAGACCCGTTGGCGGGGATGGCTGGAATAATGGAGGCACTGGAAGAATTTGGGCGGTTTTCAGGCTACAAGCTAAATATGGGAACGAGCGAGGTGCTTGTGATTCAGGCACGGGGACAGGAAAGGAGATTGATGGAGTTACCTTTTATAAAGTGGTGGGGAGGAGTTTCAGGTATCTGGGGATTCAGGTGGCTAAGGATTGGGGGCAGCTTCACAAGTTAAATTTGGGTAGAGCGGTTGATCAGATGAAAAGGGGTTTCTGCAGGTGGGACACGCTCCCGCTGACACTGGCGGGGAGGGTACAGGTGGTGAAGATGACAGTCCTCCATAGGCTGCTGTTCTTTTTTCAAAGTCTCCCGATTTTTGTTCCGAAGGCCTTTTTTCGGAAAATGAATGCGGTGATCTTGAGTTTTGTGTGGGCTGGTAAAACCCCCGAGGGTGAAGAAGGCACTCCTGGAATGGGGTCGTGGGGCTTGGCCCTCCCAAGTTTTATTAACTATTACTGGGCGGCCAACATATCGATGGCCAGGCAGTGAGTAGTGGGGGAGGGGTTAGTTTGGGAGCGAGTAGAGGCGGCATCTTGTAAGGGCATGAGCTTGGAGGCTTTACTAATGGCGCCCCGGCCGTTCTCGCCGGCTCGGAACTCCACAAACCCGGTGGTGGTGGCAGCCCTGAGGGTGTGGGGGCAATGGAGACAGCACATGGGACTGGAAGGGGGGCAGTGTGGTGACCGATTTGTGATAATCACTGTTTTGCTCCGGGGGGCTGGATGGGGGTTTTAGGAGGTGGCAGCGGGCAGGGATTGAGAGATTTGGGGATCTCTTCATTGGGGGTTGGAAGTCGGAACATGGGAAAAGGCCTTGAGGAGAGTTAATTCATCCTCGTAGTGTGCCAGGTTTAGGCTGATCCAGTTCAAGGTGGTTCAAACGGCTCATATGACTGTAGCCCGGATGAGTAGATTTTTTGAGGAAGTGGAGGATAGGTGCGGTCACTGTGGAGGAAGCCCGGCGAATCATGTGCATATGTTCTGGGCGTGTCCGAAATTGAGGGGATTCTGGCAGGGATTTGCGGACGTCATGTCAATGGTCCTGGAAAGGAGGGTGACTCCGACTCCGGAAATGGCAATATTTGGGGTATCGGAAGATCCTGGGGGCCAGGGGGGCGGAGGGAGGCCGATGTCCTGGCCTTCTCCTCCCTGGTGGCCCGGAGATGGATTTTGCTGGGATGGAGGGACTCGGCGCCTCCAAAGTCAGGCGTATAGGTTAGCGACATGGCAGGGTTTCTCAGTCTGGAAAAAATTAAGTTCGCCTTGAGAAGTTCAACCCAGGAGTTCGCCCGGGGGTGGCAGCCGTTCATCGATTTCTTTAAGGAAAATTGAATGTCAGCAGTAGGGGGCTTGGGGGGGAAGGGAGGGGGGGGGGAAGGGAGGGGGGGGGGAGGGGGGGGGGGGAAGGGGGGGGGGAGAGGGGGGGGGGGGAGGGGGGGGGGGGGGGGGAGGGGGGGGGGGGAGGGGGGAGGGGGGGGGGGGAGGGGGGGGGGGGGAGGGGGCGGGGAAGGGGGAGGGGGGGGGAGGAGGAAAATGGGAGGCATAGTAGTGTAAGACAAGGACAGGGAACGTAATGTATGGGTAATCAGGAGATAGGGCATGTTAGTAGGGTATGTTATTTTAATCTTGTTGCATGTGTTGTTAAACTGTGGCTGGGGATGTTTGAGGAGGCAATAGGGAAGGGGGTGTTGTCGCAAACCTTGGGGCAGGCATCGATTTCCCTGTTACTATAAAAAGATAAGGATCCGACGGAGTGGGTCGTATCGGCCCATTTCACTTCTGAATGTGGACGTAAAAGTGTTGGCGAAGGTACTGGCGGGTAGGCTGGAGGAGTGCCTTCCGAAGGTAATAGGGGAGGATCAGACGGGGTTCGTGAAAGGGAGGCAGCTGTTTTCGAACATTAGGAGGGTTTTGAACGTTGTTATGGCACCGGCGGAAAGAAAGGAAACCGAGGTAGTTGTGGCATTGGACGCCGAGAAGGCGTTTGATCGGGTAGAATGGGGGGACCTGATGGCAGTGCTGGAGCGGTTTGGGATTGGACCAAGGTTTGTGAACTGGGTAAAGCTATTATATAAGGAACCGAAGGCGAGTGTCCGCACAGATAATATCAGTTTGAGATATTTCTCTCTCCACCGTGGGACTAGACAGGGATGTCCTATGTCCCCCCCTGCTGTTTGCACTTGCGATTGAGCCGTTGGCCATCGCATTGAGAAGTTCGGGAGCATGGAAAGGAATAGTGCGGGGGGGGGGGGGATAGAGCATAGGGCATCCTTATATGCCGACGACTTGCTGCTGTATGTGTCGGAGCCGAGTGCGTTGATAGGAGGAATATTGGAGCTACTGCGGGTATTTGGGTCTTTCTCGGGGTACAAGTTGAACCTGGACAAGAGTGAGTACTTTGTGGTGTCTCGGCCGGGGGTGGGGGCAAGGGTGGGGGGGCTGCCATTCCGTAGAGCAGGGACTCATTTTAGGTATCTGGGGGTGCAGGTTGCCCGGGAATGGGGTGGCTTCGTAGGTACAACATCACTAGTTTGGTGGGGAGAGTGAAAGCCGATCTGGCAAGGTGGGATGGCCTTCCTCTGTCACTGGCAGGTCGGGTACAGGCGGTTAAAATGAATGTGTTGCCGCGATTCCTGTTTATTTTTCAATGCCTACTGATTTTCCTGCCAAAGACCTTTTTCAGGGAGATTGAGGGAAGGATTACCTCATTCATATGGGGAGGGAAGGTGGCCAGAGTGAGAATGGTGCTGCTACAGAGGGGAAGGCAGGCAGGGGGTTTGGGTCTCCCGAACTTGTTGTACTACTACTGGGCGGCGAATGTGGAGAAAGTGGGGAGCTGGGTCAGAGGGGTGGATTCTCAGTGGGTCAGAATGGAGGAGAGTTTGTGCAGGGGGTCGGGGCTGAAGGCACTTGCAACAGCGCCGCTCCCGATAGCTCCGGGGAAATATTCAGGGAGTCCGGTAATAATAGCTTCATTGAAAATCTGGAGACAGTTTCGCCAACACTTCGGGTTGGGTCTAGGGTCAAGGGAAATGCCGATTCGGGGGAACCACAGATTTGAGCCAGGGAGGTGGGATGGAAGTTTTCGGAAATGGGAAGAGAAGGGGATTAAGACGCTGAAAGATATGTTTCTTCGGGGTCGGTTTGCAGGATTGAGGGAGCTGGAAGCGAAGTATGGGCTAGAGCAGGGAGAAGGGTTTAGGTACATGCAGGTTCGGGATTTTGCCAGGAAGGAGATAGAGCTTCGCAGAGGAACCGGCCTCCACATTGCTGGAGGAGGTGTTGACGACAAGGGGGCAGTGTCAGCGGTGTACGGAGCTATTCTGGAAGAGGATAAGGCACCACTGGAAGGGATCAAAGCAAAGTGGGAGGAAGAGCTGGGAGAGGTTATAGAGGAGGGGGTCTGGTGTGAGGTACTCAGGAGAGTGAATGCCTCCACCTCATGTGCGAGGTTGAGGCTGATACAGCTGAAGGTGGTATATAGAGCGCACCTCACGAGGACGAGGATGAGCCGATTTTTTGAAGGAGTAGAGGATGTGTGTGAGCGTTGCCCGGGGGGGCCTGCGAATCACGTTCATATGTTTTGATCCTGTCCAAAGCTAGGGGAGTATTGGAAGGAAGTGTTTCGGGTAATTTCCAAGGTGGTGCGTGTGAAACTGGACCCGGGTCCCCAGGAGGCCATATTCGGGGTGTCAGACCAGCCAGGGTTGGAAACGGGAGCGGAGGCAGATATCATAGCCTTCGCCTCGTTGATGGCCCGAAGGTGGATCCTGCTGGGATGGAGAGCAGCCTCTCCACCCAGTGCCCTGGCGTGGCAGAGGGGACCTGTTGGAATACTTGACCCTTGAGAAGGTTAAGTTCGAACTGAGGGGAAGCTCGGAGGGGTTCTACAAGTCATGGGCACTATTTATTATGCACTTTCAAGTACTGGATAACATCGAACATTAGTTGGGGGGGGGGGGGGGGGGCTGTGTAGATTAAGGGTGACTATGGGTAATCCCTGATTCCTTTTTGTCATTTGTTTATGTAAACATGTGGGCTGAGGTTTGGGGGTTGGTGGGCGGATGGGATCGTTGTTATTATGGGGATTGACACATCTTGCTGATTATTGTTTATTGTTGATGGGTGTAAATGTGGGAGAAAATGTGAAAAAGGAGGAGAATAAAAAAATTTTTTTTTTTTTTTAATTTGTTAAACTGTGAAAATTACAAATGCTTCAATAAAATATTTTCTAAAAAAAAAAGAGTAGATCAGCCAGAATTGCTCATCAGGTGCATCCAGTAGACATGTTGTCCTTTTGTGCTTAAATTGCAATTTTTCATAAAATGGTTTATTGAAAAATATGCTTTGATGCCATTTAGTGATTGATTCAAATTAAATTTAGAAAATATATTTGTGTCTGGTGAAAAGGGGGTGATACTACCTATTGTTAAGTGGTCTTCTGCCATTGAATGCCCAAGCCTTTTCATTAATATAGCCACATCAGTAAGTTCCATCATGTCAATGGAACAGTATTTCATCAAGTTGTCAATCCTGTAACGAGTAATGGGATGATAATTAGTTTCAGAAATTGCAAAATATTGTAATGCATTGCCAAGGAGAGAAAATAAATGATTGCAATATTCATCTAGTGGCCGAGGAGTGCATGTTAGGTGGTTCTGAGAATATCAGGACAACGCTGTCTATTGGAATAAAATACCCATCCAGCTTGTACTTGACAAATTTCAGCTCATAGAATTTCAGGCGGCAGCAGCCAGGTTCATGGCACCGTGGCTGGCTCTGCTGTGCAGCTGGACAGGAAGAAGAATGGCAGGGCTATAGTGATAGGGGACTCAATTGTAAAGGGAATAGACAGGCGGTTCTGCGGACGAAATCGAGACTCCAGGATGGTATGTTGCCTCCCTGGTGCAAGGGTCAAGGATGCCTCGGAGCGGCTGCAGGACATTCTGGGGGGGGGGGGGGTAGGGTGAACAGCCAGCTGTCGTGGTGCACGTAGGCACCAACGATATAGGTAAAAAAACGGGACGAGGTCCTACAAGCTGAATTTAGGGAGCTAGGAGTTAAACTAAAAAGTAGGACCCCAAAGGTAGTAATCTCAGGATTGCTACCAGTGCCACGAGCTAGTCAGAGTAGGAATGTCAGGATAGAGAGGATGAATACGTGGCTCGAGAGATGGTGCAAGAGGGAGGGATTCAAATTCCTGGGACATTGGAACCGATTCTGGGGGAGGTGGGACCAGTACAAACCGGACGGTCTGCACCTGGGCAGGACTGGAACCAATGTCCTAGGGGGGGGGGGTTTGCTAGAGCTGTTAGGCAGAGTTTAAACTAAGGTGGCAGGGGGATGGGAACCGATGCAGGAAGTTGGAAGGTAGTAAAACAGGGACAGAAATAAAAGGCAGTAAGGGGGAAAGTGTAAGGCAGAGAAGCCATAGTCAAAAATCAAAAAGGGCGACAGTACAAGGTACAGTGACTGAGGGGAGCTCAGTGAATAGGACCAGGAATACTAAAAGAAATAAAACGGGAAGTGAAAACATTAATGGTAAGTGATGCGGCAGGTTGTTACAGGAAGATGTGGGTTCGACGACAAGGAAAATTAGGAGAAAGGTTAAGAGGAAATATAACTTAGGAGAGGTTACTGATCGAGGTGTTAAGATTAAGAACAGAGGTAAAAAAGCCAACATAAGTGTACTTTACCTGAATGCTCGTAGTATTCGGAATAAGGTGAATGATTTGATGGCGCAAATCATCGTGAATGACTATGATTTAGTGGCCATTACTGAAACATGGTTAAAGGATGGTCACGACTGGGAGTTAAATATCCGAGGGTATCAAACTTTTCGGAAGGACAGAGTGGATGGTAAGGGAGGTGGTGTAGCTCTGTTATTTAAGGATGACATCCGGGCAACAGTAAGGGATGACATCGGTGCTATGGAGGATAAGGTTGAATCCATTTGGGTGGAAATCAGGAATAGTAAGGCGAAAAAGTCACTGATAGGAGTAATCTATAGGCCACCAAATAGTAACATTATGGTGGGGCAGGCTATAAACAAAGAAATAACAGATGCATGTAGAAATGGTACAGCAGTTATCATGGGGGATTTTAATCTACATGTTGATTGGTTTAACCAGGTCGGTCAAGGCAGCCTTGAGGAGGAGTTTATAGAATGTATCCGCGATAGTTTCCTCGAACAGTATGTAATGGAACCTACGAGGGAACAAGCGGTCCTAGATCTGGTCCTGTGTAATGAGACAGGATTGATTCAGGATCTCATAGTTAGGGATCCTCTCGGAAGGAGCGATCACAATATGGTGGAATTTAAAATACAGATGGAGGGTGAGAAGGTAAAATCAAGCACTAGTGTTTTGTGCTTAAACAAAGGAGATTACAATGGGATGAGAGAAGAACTAGCTAAGGTAGACTGGGAGCAAAGACTTTATGGTGAAACAGTTGAGGAACAGTGGAGAACCTTCCAAGTGATTTTTCACAGTGCCCAGCAAAGGTTTGTACCAACAAAAAGGAAGGCTGCTAAAAAGAGGGACAATCGACCGTGGATATCTAAGGAAATAAGGGAGAGTATCAAATTGAAGGAAAAAACATACAAAGTAGCAAAGATCAGTGGGAGATTAGAGGACTGGGAAATCTTTAGGGGGCAACAGAAAGCTACTAAAAAAGCTATTAAGAAGAGTAAGATAGATTATGAGAGTAAACTTGCTCAGAATATAAAAACAGATAGTAAAAGTTTCTACAAATACATAAAACAAAAAAGAGTGGCTCAGGTAAATATTGGTCCTTTAGAGGATGAGAAGGGAGATTTAATAATGGGAGATGAGGAAATGGCTGAGGAACTGAACAGGTTTTTTGGGTCGGTCTTCACAGTGGAAGACACAAATAACATGCCAGTGACTGATGGAAATGAGGCTATGACAGGTGAGGACCTTGAGAGGATTGATATCACCAAGGAGGTAGTGATGGGCAAGCTAACGGGGCTAAAGGTAGACAAGTCTCCTGGCCCTGATGGAATGCATCCCAGAGTGCTAAAAGAGATGGCTAGGGAAATTGCAAATGCACTAGTGATAATTTACCAAAATTCACTAGACTCTGGGGTGGTCCCGGCGGATTGGAAATTAGCAAACGTGACACCACTGTTTAAAAAAGGAGGTAGGCAGAAAGTGGGTAATTATAGGCCAGTGAGCTTAACTTCGGTAGTAGGGAAGATGCTGGAATCTATCATCAAGGAAGAAATAGCGAGGCATCTGGATGGAAATTGTCCCATTGGACAGACGCAGCATGGGTTCATAAAGGGCAGGTCGTGCCTAACTAATTTAGTGGAATTTTTTGAGGACATTAACAGTGCGGTAGATAACGGGGAGCCAATGGATGTGGTATATCTGGATTTCCAGAAAGCCTTTGACAAGGTGCCACACAAAAGGTTGTTGCATAAGATATAGATGCATGGCATTAAGGGGAAAGTAGGAGCATGGATAGAGGATTGGTTAATTAATAGAAAGCAAAGAGTGGGGATTAATGGGTGTTTCTCTGGTTGGCAATCAGTAGCTAGTGGTGTCCCTCAGGGATCAGTGTTGGGCCCACAACTGTTCACAATTTACATAGATGATTTGGAGTTGGGGACCAAGGGCAATGTGTCCAAATTTGCAGACGACACTAAGATAAGTGGTAAAGCAAAAAGTGCAGAGGATACTGGAAGTCTGCAGAGGGATTTGGACAGGCTAAGTGAATGGGCTAGGGTCTGGCAGATGGAATACAATGTTGACAAATGTGAGGTTATCCATTTTGGTAAGAATAACGGCAAAAGGGATTATTATTTAAATGATAAAATATTAAAACATGCTGCTGTGCAGAGAGACCTGGGTGTGCTCGTGCATGAGTCGCAGAAAGTTGGTTTTCAGGTGCAACAGGTGATTAAGAAGGCAAATGGAATTTTGTCCTTCATTGCTAGAGGGATGGAGTTTAAGACTAGGGAGGTTCTGCTGCAATTGTATAAGGTGTTAGTGAGGCCACACCTGGAGTATTGTGTTCAGTTTTGGTCTCCTTACTTGAGAAAGGACGTACTGACACTGGAGGGTGTGCAGAGGAGATTCACTAGGTTAATCCCAGAGCTGAAGGGGTTGGATTAAGAGGAGAGGTTGAGTAGACTGGGACTGTACTCGTTGGAATTTAGAAGGATGAGGGGGGATCTTATAGAAACATATAAAATTATGAAGGGAATCGATAGGATAGATGCGGGCAGGTTGTTTCCACTGGCGGGTGAAAGCAGAACTAGGGGGCATAGCCTCAAAATAAGGGGAAGTAGATTTAGGACTGAGTTTAGGAAGAACTTCTTCACCCAAAGGGTTGTGAATCTATGGAATTCCTTGCCCAGTGAAGCAGTAGAGTCTCCTTCATTAAATGTTTTTAAGATAAAGATAGATAGTTTTTTGAAGAATAAAGGGATTAAGGGTTATGGTGTTCGGGCCGGAAAGTGGAGCTGAGTCCACAAAAGCTCAGCCATGATCTCATTGAATGGCGGAGCAGGCTCGAGGGGCCAGATGGCCTACTCCTGCTCCTCGTTCTTATGTTCTTATAACAAGGGTATAAAGAGAAAATCATTTTCAACAATCTATACTTAGGAACATTAAAACAAGCACTTTGAAGCCTCTGAGGTAAAGACCTTTGGGACATTTTTACTGTCTCAGCACATTTGGTCTTTCATAGAATTTAAAGTGCAGAAGGAGGCCATTCAGCCCATCGAGTCTGCACCGGCCCTTACAAAGATCACCCGACTCAAGCCCACGTATCTACCCTATCCCTGTAACCCAGCAACCCCCACTTAACCTTTTAGGACACTAAGGGCAATTTAGCATGGCCAATCCACCTAACCGGCACATCTTTGGACTGTGGGAGGAAACCGGAGCACCCGGAGGAAACCTACGCAGACACGGGGAGAACGTGCAGACTCTGCACAGACAGTGACCCAGCGGGGAATCGAACCTGGGACCCTGGAGCTGTGAAGCAATTGTGCTACCCACTATGCTACCGTCTTGCTTGATCTTAAAGCTACATCCCTTTGAGTGTTCTGTCATGGCAGGATAGTTCAGTCTTTTAATTAACTTCAAGTACATAATTTTCACCTAATCACAATCATGTGATGGTTGATAGCTCGGGGGGCTGAATGTGGGACTGTAATTAAGTTAGTTATGCCTTAAAGATGCAGTTATACTTTTGTTTATCCTTCAGGGTAATTAGATGCAGAGCTCCTGAGTTTGTGGTGACTGAGTCTTGCACAATAATTTAGCTATACAGTATCAGTTTCATTCCTCTGTGCAAATGTGCCGAGAATTCAACATTAAATTAATTATGTCAATTGCAGATAAAGAAATGAGGATTGAATTTGCTGTGAGGAACTGATGGTGCAAACATCATTTTACTCCATATTACAATACAGCATATCTATCTTTTACCACATTTCCTGCATTCCTATCTTTCTAACTGATGACAGACCAACTATTATCATAGGAAATAAAATAATCAATATTATCAGAGGGAGTTAATCTTAGGAATATTTCCCCACTGACAAAAGTGTTTACCTGTAGCTTGTAGCCGAGAACTGCCATTTAGTTTATCTCTGTATAATGTAAAATTTATGTTTTGCATTTTTTGTTTAAAAAGGTATATGTATCTCCTCAACATTTCTAACTAGACCACATAAATTAACTTTATAGCTTTACTGTTTATATTACAGGCGAAGGCCTACCTGAAACTTACTGCAGAAGTGGTGAAAAGACTGCCAGCACTTCATGGATGAGCAGTGGGTAGTTCCTAACTCCGGCATCCAGGTTTGTTTGCAATTATATTTTGCCGCAAGTAGGTGGTTTCAAGACTCGCTGTGAAAACAGCTGCTGAAGCAGAACATTTAAATGGAACATATGATGAATGCGGAAAATGTAGTGACGTTGTGATCGCACACAGAAATATCTGATTTTATATTTGGCATCAAGAAGATTAACTGCTGTGATGTAAAGTGAGAAGTATTTACTGACTGAAGTTGAACTTGTATTTTGTTGTATTGATAAATAAAAAGGAACTAGATACACCAAGGGTGCAGTTTTGCAATGATCAAATGCAAGTCATGACTATATGTTTGTAATATTTTATTTTCAGTTATCCTGATCCGATCAAGAAAGGATAGGAAAAATCCTTTCCTCCCACTACTAAACCTTCTATTGCTGCACAGCCAAACTTCCAAATGTTTTTTATGCCATTAATATCTTTGACATTACAAACCTGAGCTATTAACTTTTTCCAACGGTTTAATTATTAACGACTTTGGAAATAATTTCACGAACAACATCTGGTCCTTTTTCTTTTGAAAAATATTTCATTGAAGCATTTATATTATAAATTTTACACACCAAGAACAAAGAAGTCGATACACGACTGCCACCTCCGGGCAAACCCTAGCATCAAGCCCCTCAAGGAGAACTTTATTTTCTCAAGCCTGAGAAACCCAGCCATGTCACTCACCCACACCCCCAACTTCGGGGATTCCCAGTCCCTCCATGCAAGCAAGCTCTGTGAGGCAAAGGCCAAGACAAAGAACAAAGAACAAAGAAATGTACAGCACAGGAACAGGCCCTTCGGCCCTCCAAGCCCGTGCCGACCATACTGCCCGACTAAACTACAATCTTCTACACTTCCTGGGTCCATATCCTTCTATTCCCATCCTATTCATAGATTTGTCAAGATGCCCCTTGAATGTCCCTATCGTCCCTGCTTCCACTACCTCCTCCGGTAGCGAGTTCCAGGTACCCACTACCCTCTGCGTAAAAAACTTGCCTCGTACATCTACTCTAAACCTTGCCCCTCTCACCTTAAACCTATGCCCCCTAGTAATTGACCCCTCTACCCTGGGGAAAAGCCTCTGACTATCCACTCTGTCTATGCCCCTCATAATTTTGTATACCTCTATCAGGCCGCCCCTCAACCTCCTTCGTTCCAGTGAGAACAAACCGAGTTTATTCAACCGCTCCTCATAGCTTATGCCCTCCATACCAGGCAACATTCTGGTAAATCTCTTCTGCACCCTCTCTAAAGCCTCCACATCCTTCTGGTAGTGTGGCGACCAGAATTGAACACTATACTCCAAGTGTGGCCTAACTAAGGTTCTATACAGCTGCAACATGACTTGCTAATTCTTATACTCAGTGCCCCGGCCAATGAAGGCAAGCATGCCGCATGCCTTCTTGACTACCTTCTCCACCTGTGTTGCCCCTTTCAGTGACCTGTGGACCTGTACTCCTAGATCTCTTTGACTTTCAATACTCTTGAGGGTTCTACCATTCACTGTATATTCCCTACCTGCATTAGACCTTCCAAAATGCATTACCTCACATTTGTCCGGATTAAACTCCATCTGCCATCTCTCCGCCCAAGTCTCCAGACAATCTAAATCCTGCTGTATCCTCAGACAGTCCTCATCGCTATCCGCAATTCCACCAACCTTTGTGTCGTCTGCAAACTTACTAATCAGACCAGTTACATTTTCCTCCAAATCATTTATATATACTACAAAGAGCAAAGGTCCCAGCACTGATCCCTGTGGAACACCACTGGTCACAGCCCTCCAATTAGAAAAGCATCCCTCCATTGCTACCCTCTGCCTTCTATGGCCTAGCCAGTTCTGTATCCACCTTGCCAGTTCACCCCTGATCCCGTGTGACTTCACCTTTTGTACTAGTCTACCATGAGGGACCTTGTCAAAGGCCTTACTGAAGTCCATATAGACAACATCTACTGCCCTACCTGCATCAATCATCTTAGTGACCTCCTCGAAAAACTCTATCAAGTTAGTGAGACACGACCTCCCCTTCACAAAACCGTGCTGCCTCTCACTAATACGTCCATTTGCTTCCAAATGGGAGTAGATCCTGTCTCTAAGAATTCTCTCCAGTAATTTCCCTACCACTGACGTAAGGCCTGTAGTTCCCGGGATTATCCTTGCTACCCTTCTTAAACAGAGGAACAACATTGGCTATTCTCCAGTCCTCCGGGACATCCCCTGAAGACAGCGAGGATCCAAAGATTTCTGTCAAGGCCTCAGCAATTTCCTCTCCAGCCTCCTTCAGTATTCTGGGGTAGATCCCATCCGGCCCTGGGGACTTATCTACCTTAATATTTTTTAAGACACCCAACACCTCGTCTTTTTGGATCACAATGTGACCCAGGCTATCTACACCCCCTTCTCCAGACTCAACATCTACCAATTCCTTCTCTTTGGTGAATACTGATGCAAAGTATTCATTTAGTACCTCGCCCATTTCCTCTGGCTCCACACATAGATTCCCTTGCCTATCCTTCAGTGGGCCAACCCTTTCCCTGGCTACCCTCTTGCTTTTTATGTACGTGTAAAAAGCCTTGGGATTTTCCTTAACCCTATTTGCTAATGACTTTTCGTGACCCCTTCTAGCCCTCCTGACTCCTTGCTTAAGTTCCTTCCTACTTTCCTTATATGCCACACAGGCTTCGTCTGTTCCCAGCCTTTTAGCCCTGACAAATGCCTCCTTTTTCTTTTTGACGAGGCCTACAATATCACTCGTCATCCAAGGTTCCCGAAAATTGCCGTATTTATCTTTCTTCCTCACAGGAACATGCCGGTCCTGTATTCCTTTCAACTGACACTTGAAAGCCTCCCACATGTCAGATGTTGATTTGCCCTCAAACATCCGCCCCCAATCTATGTTCTTCAGTTCCCGCCTAATATTGTTATAATTAGCCTTCCCCCAATTTAGCACATTCATCCTCGGACCACTCTTATCCTTGTCCACCAGTACTTTAAAACTTACTGAATTGTGGTCACTGTTACCGAAATGCTCCCCTACTGAAACATCTACCACCTGGCCGGGCTCATTCCCCAATACCAGGTCCAGTACCGCCCCTTCCCTAGTTGGACTGTTTACATATTGTTTTAAGAAGCCCTCCTGGATGCTCCTTACAAACTCCGCCCCGTCTAAGCCCCTGGCACTAAGTGAGTCCCAGTCAATATTGGGGAAGTTGAAGTCTCCCATCACCACAACCCTGTTGTTTTTACTCTTTTCCAAAATCTGTCTACCTATCTGCTCCTCTATCTCCCGCTGGCTGTTGGGAGGCCTGTAGTATACCCCCAACATTGTGACTGCACCCTTCTTATTCCTGATCTCTACCCATATAGCCTCACTGCCCTCTGAGGTGTCCTCTCGCAGTATAGCTGTGATATTCTCCCGAACAAGTAGCGCAACTCCACCTCCCCTTTTACATCCCCCTCTATCCCGCCTGAAACATCTAAATCCTGGAACGTTTAGCTGCCAATCCTGCCCTTCCCTCAACCAGGTCTCTGTAATGGCAACAACATCATAGTTCCAAGTACTAATCCAAGCTCTAAGTTCATCTGCCTTACCCGTAATGCTCCTTGCATTAAAACATATGCACTTCAGGCCACCAGACCCGCTGTGTTCAGCAACTTCTCCCCGTCTGCTCTGCCTCAGAGCCACACTATCCCTATTCCCTAGTTCTCCCTCAATGCTCTCACCTACTGACCTATTGCTCCCGTGCCCACCCCCCTGCCATACTAGTTTAAACCCTCCCGTGTGACACTAGCAAACCTCGCGGCCAGGATATTTATGCCTCTCCGGTTTAGATGCAACCCGTCCTTCTTATACAGGTCACACCTGCCCCGGAAGAGCTCCCAGTGGTCCAGATAATGGAAACCCTCCCTCCTACACCAGCTGTTTAGCCACGTGTTTATCTGCTCTATCTTCCTATTTCTAGCCTCACTGGCATGTGGCACAGGGAGTAATCACGAGATTACAACCCTCGAGGTCCTGTCTTTTATCTTTCTGCCTAGCTCCCTGAACTCCTGCTGCAGGACCTCATGCCCCTTCCTGCCTATGTCGTTAGTACCAATATGTACAACGACCTCTGCCTGTTTGCCCTTTATGGTGCATGACGAAGACATCGGCCCCTCTCGCCCCCTGGACTCCCGATTCTTCTGAAACACCAAAGATCACCAGCTCGTGACCACCCTTATCTTCAAAACCTCCGACGTGATGTCGGCTGACCCCTGCTAGAATCCCCCAAGCATCGGACACGCCCAGAACAGATGGACATGATTCACGGGCCCACCCGCACACCACCCACACCTGTCCTCCACCCCTTCAAAAAACCTGCTCATCCGGGCCACAGTCATATGTGCCCTGTGGACCACTTTAACTTGTATCAGCCTAGGGCAGCATGGTGGCGCAGTGGTTAACAGTACTGCCTCACAGCGCCGCGGTCCAAGGTTCGACCCCGGCTCTGGGTCATTGTCTGTGTGGAGTTTGCACATTCTTCCAATGTTTGCGTGAGTTTAGCCCCCACAAACCAAAGATGTGCTGGGTACGTGGATTGGCCACTCTAAAATTGCCCCTTAATTGGAAGAAAAATTAATTGGGTACTCTAAATTTATTTATTTTTTAATTGTAGCTGGCTAAGCCTGGTGCATGACGAAGATGCATTAACTCTCTTCAGGACGTCCTCCCATAACCCAGCCTCTAACCCCCTACCCAACTCTTCCTCCCACTTCACCTCCCCCATCGGGGCTCCCTCCCAGTCAGTTCCTTATATATTTCTGACACCTTCCCCTTCCCCACTCCTCTTTTCGACACTGACTCGGACTGCTAACTGACCAAATGTACAGGTACACAACAATCCTGAACTGAGATTCAAACTCCATACCTTGTTCATCATCAAGCCCTCCAACCACATCACTACTTTATCTGTCTCATCAAGGCACGATTCCTCCAAAACACTTTTGGGGCAGAATCATCTCTGATATCGGCAAAGTCTGATGTCGGGCAGGAAAAGCGGCGTTTAGCCTGCCAACGGCAATGGTGGCTTTTTCTGCCGTATTGTGTGGCACTTAGTCGAAAAATTGGCAGGCATGAGTTCCACGCCATATTGCTGACAGGCGGCCTCTTGTTGGCCTACCCCGCCATGACCTCACCGATTCAATAATACAGGTGCGCCTGCACACAGGTCCCACACTTCAGAAATTGCTAAGAAGTCATGGCTGCCAGACCTAGGAAACACACCAAACCCAAGTTCTCAGCCACCCTTGAGCGCCTCCTGGAGCTCACCACAATGTTCTGTTCCCACACTCTGGGTGAAGACCTGCAACCAAGATCACCAATCCAGCATGGGAGGTGGTGGTCATTCAGAAGATGGCAGCCATCCAGTACTGCAAGAGGACCAATTATTTCCTTCAATCTGCCAGGGTAAGTCACTCTTTTCACACACTCCGGCCCATCACACATCCACAAGGATCTCGCTCAAGGAACAGCACCACTCTATCCTACACACATCTTCAACTTCCTTGGGGGTTGTGTCCTCATCCCATCTATGGCCCCACTCACCACCCACGTGCCAGGCTTTGTTATCATCTGTCCTGGTACGTGTCCTGCTTAGACTCTTCATTTGTGTTCACGCAGGAAAGCTGGCATGTAACCAGAGGGAGAGATCACATTCTGGTGGAGGGATGGTTGAACTGAAGGCCCTCACCGACGTTGAAGAAGGCGTGCTTCAGTTGGTTGGAAAGGGCGTGGACCATTGCTGTGCTGATGATGTTGGGGGCACTCAACCAAGTGAGGATCCAGCACCGCGCCATCCATCAGTTTACCGGACTGAGAGTTCTATCTCCTGTTTCTCAAACCATTGTAATGCACTAATGACCTCCCCTTTCTTTTGCAAACACGTCCAGGAAGCAGCTCCGGGGGTCCATGGGCAGGTCCTCGACACCAGTTCTGACAGCAGCATCGACTATTAAATCTCAAGGGGCTGAAATGGAAGAACAATCACAGCATTCACCCACACCCTCCACCAGCTCAGAGACACAACCTTGGTGGGACCTAGTCTTAGAGTAACCTCAAGGTCACAAATTGGTGAGCACATTGCACTACCTGATCCACAAGAGGCGGAGGTAGGGATATTCCAGGGTGCTGGCACTTGGAGTATTTCTAGTGGCCGGGAATCAGATGAGTCTAGGTCAGATGACAAACCTCTGGACTTAATCATACCTCAATTGTTGGAGCCGCAAAGACAAGCTCAGGAACGTCCATGGAGGAGTCTGTCTGGCTTCAGTCTAAGGTGAATGTGCCAGCAGGCCAACCCATTGAAGTGGTTGGTAGGGTGCCAGCTGTAGTGGAGTACTTCACTGTTGCAAGGCATGCACTCCATGGTAGAGGCACTTACTTGCATCCATCAGTGCCAATGCCACAGGCCAGCAACAGCGGGTCTTATCGAGCTCACTCCAGCTACCCCTCTATGTCAAGGAGTAAGCCATTGGGCACACCCCGAGGCCAACCACCCAGGTGACTCAGTGTCCTGCCCACCTAAATCTTTTCTTCCTGTGACAGCGTCAGCTCCAGCTCCATAGTTCAAGGTGGGTGGCACTGCCATACAGCAGGACCCACTAGCAGTCCATGCCCCCCCCCCCCCCAGGTCTCAGCAAAGTCATCACAGACAACAGCAGGCTGCCTCCACCTCTGCTGTGGATCTTGGGGATGCGCCAAGATGTAGCGGCAGGGTTAGAAAAGTTACAGTGTAGTTGCAAAGCAAGGGAATGTGTGTTAATCACTTCTACGTAACGTTCACCTCTGTAAATAAACTAATGTTGCACTTTCTGTGGCTCCTTTTTATGATGAGCTATGTCCCTATCAGTCTGAAACAAAAATCTGCTTCCTGCCCAAGATAATGGCAGGGTGCTCAGTCCAATGCGTCCTTTCTGTGCTTTGTGTAACCTTCCCAATACATTGATGATCTCACAGTGACTCAACGCATTAGTCATGATGATTCCCATCATCTGTATCTTGATGGGAATTAGGATGACTGCTACAATGTACAGGGCTGGCAGCACACATTCCAGTCATTCTCCATGTGTGCTCTCAGCACCTTGAGGTACAGCTGGTCCCTTGTCTCATCAGCTTCTGCCTCTGGTGACGGTGTCCTTCAAGGGTTCAGCACATGAAGGATGGCGTAGGATCAGGCGAAGTTAATCTTTCTCCGCTGCATCACCACGATATGACCCTGGTTACTGAGAGCAATCGAGCTTTCATCAGCCAAATAGAAGCCTGACATTCACATCAACTCTGTGGATCTCTGTACTGCCCCCACTGCAAATAGTCATCTTCCTTCTGAAATGTAGGCACTGTGGGTATCTGTTATGCCTCCATGACAGGAGCCTTATTGCGGAGGGTACATGTGCTGCCATTAGTCAGACATGAATTTAATAGGGGCAGCACGGTGGCGCAAGGATTAGCACTACTGCCTCACGGCGCCAAGGTCCCAGGTTCGATCCCAGCTCTGGGTCACTGGCGGTATGGAGTTTACACATTCTCCCTGTGTTTGTGTGGGTTTTGCCCCCACAACTCAGATGTGCAGGCTAGGTGGATTGGCCACGCTGAATTGCCTCTGAATTGGAAAAAATTAATTGGGTACTCTAAATTTTTTTTAAAAGACATGACTTCAATGCTCTCAGGTGGTATGTGAACATATCACTGGATGTGGTTTTAACCCTCCATGAATTCTGTGGCAATGAACATGTCTGCCTCCTCTGGATATCACCATTGCCTATGATTGACATCCTCGCCCTCGAGGATCTCTTCAGCACTATGTGGCCTCCACACAGGTGTCATCAGCCACCTCCTCAGTGGTTAGCCCTTGTCCCTGTGGAGCCAACTCTGCAGCTTCCGTGGACCCTGAAACATGCCAGGGTTTTCCCTATCTGGAAGACTAATCTGGATATTAATCATTTGAAAAAAAATGTTTCCCAATTTGCCCTGAACTTTTACCCGTTTACACCTGTGCCCCTTGTCCTGCAATTGTGGTTTAACTTGGATTGGTCTTTTCTATTCTACTTGGTATCCTACCCCTCGAAGAACCTCTCTTTTGTTTCCTTTCCAAGCCGCATTTCCATATTCTGCTGGAATATTTCAACACTGATGGAGAGCAGAAATGTTTCTATGGTAGTTGGGTCAAATGGCAAGCTCATTTACACTTGCCTTAATTTTGGTAGACCAAAAAATCCTTGTGTGGATATACACAATAGCTCAGCTTTAGAAGAATGGAAGCTGCATGCATAGACACAAGGCTGGAGAGGATTTGATAAGCAAGACCATGGAAGGTTCTGAAGATGAAGATGAGGATTTAGAAGTATATACACTGGAGAAGGATGTGTCTGACGAGAGCAGATTTCTGGCTGAGTGTCGCAAAGTCGAGTTTTTCGACTCCCGTCTGTGCCGGGTGGGTTTGGTGGTGAGAACAGAAGATTTTGCAAGGTGTCCTGATGATGCCTCATGGAACTGGCCCTTTGCACATATCCAGGACTTGTTATTTATCATTCTGCTCCAATAACCTAATTTTCTTCCTTTGTGTGTAAAATTTTGTCATGGTTCTGCTCATTTGTAAATATTGTCAAGATGCTTCTGCAGCACTTTCACTCCTTTGTCAGTCTTTCATGTGAAACGTTCATTGAAGGTTTTCAGAAAGTCAGGGGAAATTTAGTTTTTTAACATCAATTCAGGATGCCACTTTTCAAGAAGGAGACTGGTCAGGCAGAATGTGCCCCTTTCTGAAACTGTTAAATTAATTTTTATATAGACACTTCAACGAGGGAGGAAGTGTTAGGTGTGTTAAAAAGCATTACGGTAGACAAGTCCCCAGGGCCAGATGGCATCTATCCCAGATTACTGAGGGAGACAAGAGATGAAATCGCTGGGCTTCTAACAGAAATCTTTGTGTCCTCGTTGACCACAGGTGAGATCCCAGAGGATTGGAGGATAACCAATGTTGCACCATTATTTAAGAAGGGTTTCAAGGATAATCCGGGTAATTATAGGCCAGTGAGCTTGACGTCAGTGATAATGAAATTGTTGGAAAAGATTCTCAGGTGATAGGATCTATGCACATTTGGAAGTGAATGGTCTTATTAGCGACAGACAGCATGGTTTTGTATGAGCGAGGTCATGTCTCAATAATTTAATTTAATAATTTGAGGAGGTGATGAAAATGATTGACGAGGGAAGGGCTGTAGATGTTGTCTACATGGACTTTAGTAAAACATTTGGATAGTCCATCATGGCAGGCTGGTGCAAAAGATTAAATCACATGGGGTCAGGGGTGAACGAGCTGGATGGATTCCGAATTGGCTTGGCCATAGAAGACAGAGGGTAGCAATGGAAGGGTCGTTTCCGAATGGAGGTCTGTAACTAGTGGTGTTCCGCCAGGATCAGTACTGGGACCTCTGCTCTTTGTAATGTATATAAATGACTTGGAAGAAAACATAGCAGGTCTGATTTGCAAGTTTGCAGATGATACTAAGATTGCAGGAGTTGCGGATAGTGATGAAGATTGTCAGAGAATACAACAGGATATAGATAAGCTGCAAAATTGGGCAGTGAAATGGCAGATGGAATTTAACCCAGACAAATGTGAGGTGATGCATTTTGGTAGATCCAATTCAGGTGGGATTTATAAAATAAATGGCAGAACCATCCGGAGCACAGGCACACAGAGAGATCTGGGCGTGCAGGTTCACAGATCCTTAAAAGTGGCAGCACAGGTGGAAATGGTGGTAAAGAAAGCATATGGCATGCGTGCCTTCATAGGACGGGGTATCAAGTATAAAAGCTTGCACGTTATGTTACAGTTATATAGAACGTTGGTTAGGCCACATTTGGAATACTGGGCGAGATTCTCCGACCCCCCAGCGGGTCAGAGAATGGCCGTTGGCCGCCGTGAATTCCGCCCCCGCCGAAGTCTCCGAAGGGAGAAAAGTCGGCGGGGCGTCAATGGCGCCGCAGACCTCGGAGAATGGCACAGGTGGGCGCAAGGCCATCGATTTTGAGCCTGCCGATATTCTCCCGTCCGGATGGGCCGAAGTCCCGTCGACTCCGGGGGAGTGCCGGGAGGGGGGTTGAGTGCCGGGGACGGGAGGATGAGTGCCGGGGAGGGGGATGGGGGGACGGGGTCCGTGCCGGGGAGGAGAATGGGGGGGTCCGTGCCGGGGGGACGGGGTCCGTGCCGGGGACGAGAATGGGGGGGTCCGTGCCGGGGAGGGGGATGGGGGGAAGGGGTCCGTGCCGGGGAGGGAGATGGGGGTGTCCGTGCCGGGGAGGGGGATGGGGGGGATGGGGGGGAAGGGGTCCGTGCCGGGGAGGGAGATGGGGGTGTCTGTGCCGGGGGGGCAGGGGGGAGATCCATGCTGGGGAGGGGGATGGGGGGGTCCGTGCCGGGGAGGGGGATGGGGGGGTCCGTGCCGGGGAGGGGGATGGGGGGGTCCGTGCCGGGGAGGGGGTACAGGGTCCGTGCCGGTGAGGAGGATGGGGGGGTCCGTGCCAGAGAGGGGGATGGGGGGGTTCGCGCCAGGGAGGGGGATGGGGGGACGGGGTCCATGCCGGTGAGGAGGATGGGGGGGTCCGTGCCGGAGAGGGGGATGGGGGGACGGGGCCCGTGCCGGGGAGGGGGGTGGGGGGACGGGGTCCGTGCCGGGGTGGGGGGTGGGGGGACGGGGTCCGTGCCGGGGAGGGGGATGGGGGGGTTCGCGCCAGGGAGGGGGATGGGGGGACGGGGTCCATGCCGGGGAGGAGGATGGGAGGGTCCGTGCCGGAGAGGGGGATGGGGGGACGGGGTCCGTGCCGGGGAGGGGGATGGGGGGATGGGGGGACGGGGTCCGTGCCGGGGAGGGGGATGGGGGGACGGGGTCCGTGCCGGGGAGGGGGATGGGGGGGGTCCGTGCCGGGGAGGGGGAAGGGGGGGGGTCCGTGCCGGGGAGGGGGATGGGGGTACGGGGTCCGTGCCGGGGAGGGGGATGGGGGTACGGGGTCCGTGCCGGTGAGGAGGATGGGGGGGTCCGTGCCGGGGATGGGGATGGGGGGACGGGGTCCGTGCCGGGGATGGGGGGGACGGGGTCCGTGCCGGGGAGGGGGATGGGGGGACGGGGTCCGTGCCGGGGAGGGGGATGGGGGGGTTCGTGCCGGGGAGGGGGATGGGGGGGACGGGGTCCGTGCCGGTGAGGAGGATGGGGGGGTCCGTGCCGGAGAGGGGGTGGGGGGGACGGGGTCCGTGCCGGGGAGGGGGTGGGGGGGACGGGGTCCGTGCCGGGGAGGGGGATGGGGGGACGGGGTCCGTGCCGGGGAGGGGGATGGGCGGTCCGTGCCGGGGAGGGGGATGGGGGTACGGGGTACGGGGTCCGTGCCGGTGAGGAGGATGGGGGGGTCCGTGCCGGAGAGGGGGATGGGGGGACGGGGTCCGTGCCGGAGAGGGGGATGGGGGGACGGGGTCCGTGCCGGGGAGGGGGATGGGGGGACGGGGTCCGTGCCTGGGAGGGGGACGGGGTGTGTCTGTGCCGGGGAGGGGGATGGGGGGAACGGGGTCCGTGCCGGGGAGGGGGATGGGGGGGACGGGGTCCGTGCCGGGGAGGGGGATGGGGGGACGGGGTCCGTGCCGGGGAGGGGGATGGGGGGACGGGGTGTGTCTGTGCCGGGGAGGGGGATGGGGGGAACGGGGTCCGTGCCGGGGAGGGGGATGGGGGGACGGGGTCCGTGCCGGTGAGGAGGATGGGGGGGGTCCGTGCCGGAGAGGGGGATGGGGGGACGGGGTCCGTGCCGGAGAGGGGGATGGGGGGACGGGGTCCGTGCCGGGGAGGGGGATGGGGGGACGGGGTCCGTGCCGGGGTGGGGGATGGGGGAGTCCGTGCCGGGGAGGGGGATGTGGGTAAGGGGTCCGTGCCGGTGAGGAGGATGGGGTGGTCCGTGCCGGAGAGGGGGATGGGACGGGGTCCGTGCCGGGGAGAGGGATGGGGGGGTTCGTGCCGGGGAGGGGGTACGGGGTCCGTGCCGGGGAGGAGGGGGACGGGGTCCGTGCCGGGGAGGGGGATGGGGGGGTTCGCACCAGGGAGGGGGATGGGGGGACGGGGTCCATGCCGGTGAGGAGGATGGGGGGGTCCGTGCCAGAGAGGGGGATGGGGGGACGGGGTCCGTGCCGGGGAGGGGGATGGGGGGGACGGGCTCCGTGCCGGGGAGGGGGATGGGGGTCCGGGGTCCCTGCCGGGGAGGGGGATGGGGGGGGTTCGTGCCGGGGAGGGGGATGGGGGGGACGGGGTCCGTGCCGGTGAGGAGGATGGGGGGGGTCCGTGCCGGAGAGGGGGATGGGGGGATGGGGTCCGTGCCGGGGAGGGGGTGGGGGGTCCGTGCCGGGGAGGGGGATGGGGGTAGGGGGTCCGTGCCGGTGAGGAGGATGGGGGGTCCGTGCCGGAGAGGGGAATGGAGGGGTTCGTGCCGGGGAGGGGGATGGGGGGACGGGGTCCGTGCCGGGGAGGGGGATGGGGGGGTTCGCGCCAGGGAGGGGGATGGGGGGACGGGGTCCGTGCCGGGGAGGGGGATGGGGGGACGGGGTCCGCGCCAGGGAGGGGGATGGGGGGACGGGGTCCGTGCCGGGGAGGGGGATGGGGGGACGGGGTCCGTGCCGGGGAGGGGGATGGGGGGACGGGGTCCGTGCCGGGGAGGGGGATGGGGGGACGGGGTCCGTGCCGGGGAGGGGGATGGGGATGGGGGGGTCCGTGCCGGGGAGGGGGATGGGGGGGTCCGTGCCGGGGAGGGGGATGGGGGTACGGGGTCCGTGCCGGTGAGGAGGATGGGGGGGTCCGTGCCGGGGAGGGGGATGGGGATGGGGGGACGGGGTCCGTGCCGGGGAGGGGGATGGGGGGGACGGGGTCCGTGCCGGGGAGGGTGATGGGGGGACGGGGTCCGTGCCGGGGAGGGGGATGGGGGGGATGGGGGGGACGGGGTCCGTGCCGGTGAGGGGGATGGGGGGACGGGGTCCGTGCCGGGGAGGGGGATGGGGGGACGGGGTCCGTGCCGGGGAGGGGGATGGGGGGACGGGGTCCGTGCCGGGCAGGAGGATGGGGGGTCTGTGCCGGGGAGGGGGATGGGGGGACGGGGTCCGTGCCGGGGAGGGGGGTGGGGGGGACGGGGTCCGTGCCGGGGAGGTGGATGGGGGTGTCCGTGCCGGGGAGGGGGATGGAGGGAAGGGGTCCGTGCCGGGAGGGGGATGGGGTCCGTGCCGGGGAGGGGGATGGGGGGGGTCCGTGCCAGGGAGGGGGGGTGCGAGGGCAAGTGAGTTGGTCCACCTGGCCAGGTGCCAGCCTCCAACAGTTGGGCCCATGCGGTCCATGCCACCTGGCTGGGGGGAGGAGGGGGTATGGGCAATGATGACATGTCGTCGTTCCCCCCCAACCAGGCCGTCATGTTTTCCGATCAGCCAGCGATGTTGGCCGCCGTGGCGGCAGCCGCTAATGTCTATGTTGCCCTGGATGAGGAGGAGGAGCGTGCCAGAGAGGCGGCGCAGGCTGCCGCAGAGGGACAGCCGCCCAGGCTGGAGGGACACCTGACCGACAGGACAAGGAGGGGGTGGAGGATGTCGCGGCCCCACGGCAACGGAGGCACCCGAGGGCGCCCCGTGTGTACCGGCCCCGGCAGTCATACCAGGACCTCATGGACCGGGAATGCAGGAGGAGACTCCGGATGAGGCGGGAAACCGTGGCACACATCTGCCACCTGCTGGCACACCTGTCACCGCGTGGCACTGGCGGGGGACACCCTCTCCCCGTGTCCGTCAAGGTTACGGTGGCCCTGAACCTTTATGCAACGGGGTCATTCCAGGCACCGAGTGGGGACCTGTCCGGCATATCGCAGACATCGGTGCACCGATGCATCCGGGCAGTGACAGACGCCCTATATGCCATGGCGCACCGCTACATCCGCTTCCCTGTGGACCGGGCCAGCCAAGATGCCCGGGCCGTGGGCTTCTCTGCCGTTGCCGGGTTCCCCATGGTCCAGGGCGCGATTGATGGGATGCACGTCGCCATGCGGCCACCTGCAGATAACAGGGCCATGTTCACCAATAGGAGGGGGACCTATTCGATGAACATACAGGTGGTCTGCGACCACCGCATGATGATCCTGCACGTCTGTGCCCGTTACCCGGGCAGTGTACACGACTCATACGTGTTGTCGCGGTCATCCATCCCCGGCATGTACGAGGGACGCCATCCCCGGCTGAGGTGCTGGTTGCTGGGCGACAGGGGCCACCCATTGCGATCGTGGCTGACGACGCCTGTACGGAGGCCACGCAATGAGGCGGAGAACTGCTACAATGATGCCCATGTAGCGACAAGGGGCATGATAGAGAGGTGCTTTGGCGTGCTGAAGATGCGTTTAGGTACCTGGACCGCTCTGGGGCGCCCTCCAGTATCGGTCAGATAGGGTCGGCCGCATCATTGTGGTGTGCTGCGTCCTGCACAATATAGCCCAGCAGAGGGGCGATGTGCCACAGGCAGAGGAGGGCGGAGTCCTCCCCAGATGAGGGGGATGGGGGCAATGGTCAGGGCAGACGGGCTAGACACAGGCGGGTGGCTGTCCACCGTTACCGGCAGGCCCAGCGGGCACGGGACAGGCTGATAGACGCCTGCTTCACTGACTAGATGGGCGTGGGAATCGGGTAGTATGGCCACAGACCGCACACCATGGCAACAGCCGACCACCCACACCCCCCACCCATCCAGCACCCTCACCACCCTCCCCAACCCCACCCGCATGCACACCACCCCCCCCCCCCCCATTGCCGATCCACCTGCGGCACAACGGGCCGGGCTCACACAGTTGCCGGTGGACGCGTGTCTATTGCAGGCCATGGAGGATGATGACAACCCGCCCTGCGATGAGCTCCTGGCTCCACATCGTTGGACTATGTCTGACCCATGGCCACAGTACCACCATCCACCCGGACCATCCCTGCATGCGGCTGTGACACTGCAGCGCACGGTCCCGTCCTCTGCCCGGGGGGATGTTGATGGCGGCCCAGGGGGAAGGGGGCAGACTCCCTGGGGCTGAGGTAAAACCACCCCTCACACACACACACACACTTGTGCTCAACGTACATGACACCCCCGCACACTTTGGACAGAGCACAAAGGCAGCTTTTGTAGATGTAACATTGACTTTAATAACCAAAGGAGTTCATGCACGTGCCCTAGCCCCTAAAACTCATCTGTGCCCTGCACCCATGCCAACTTACTCAGTGTCTAATTGTTTGGCCTTACGGGCCCTTTGACTACGTCTACGTGGTTCCCCAGACGGCACAGCAGAACTGGAGGTGGACTCCTGTGATTCCTGCCCTCTGACACTGGATCCCTTTGGCGGCCGTTTCCTGGGGCGCCCTGGCCTAGATGGGCCAGGCTGCGGCCCGGGCGACTGGGATGGCGAGCTGCCAGCCTGTCCTGCCCGTTGCCCACCCGATGCACCTGGGACGGAAGGGGGGGAGTCCCGGGCCGTCCCCTACAGGGGGACCCGGGACGGACCACAGCACCTCCTCCTCCCTCGGGGTGCCCGATGGCCCCCAGGCCTCTACATGGGTGGGGGATGCGAACGGACTGGCCATCCGACGCCCCCCCAACATCTGGCGCTGCCAGTCCTGGAGGCCCATGCTGGTATCGACAGGGGTCAGCAGGTTTGCAGCCATGGAGCTCAGGGAATTGGCAAACCCTGCCTGTGACTGTGCGACGCCGGCTCGCACATGGCCAATGGCGCCGATGCCCTCAGCGATGGCCTGCTGTGACTGGGCCATGGCCTGCAGAGACTGGGCCATGGCCTGCTGAGACTGGGCCATGGCATGCAGAGACTGGGCCATGGCATTGAGCTCCTCTGCCATCTGGCGCTGGCACTGGCTCATGGCCTCCTGTGAGAGGGCAGCCATGTCCTGGGCCACAGACGCCGCCTGCACGGAATGCCCCAGGGCTCGCAAACCGTTCCCCATGTCTGACACCGTCGCACCCATTGCCACACGGCGTGAAGCACGTGAGCAAGCGCGGATTCCGTCATGTCGCTGCTAGCCCATTCCGGGCCGGAGACTTTGAGACGTTTTGGGTGGCGTGATGAAAGTCGGATTTGCGCCGTTTTTGGCGCCGATCGGCGGACTTTGCGCAGATAACGGAGAATTTCGCCCACTGTGTCCAATTCTGGTCACCGCACTCCCAGAAGGACGTAGAGGCTTTGGAGAAAGTACAGAAAAGGTTTACCAGGATGTTGCCTGGTGTGGAAGATATTAGCTATGTGGAAAGATTGAATAAACTGGGATTGTTCTCCCTGGAGAGACGGAGGCCCTGGGGTGAACTGATGGAAGTTTATAAAATTATTAGGGGTATAGTTAGGGTGAACAGTTGGAGACCTTTTCCTAGGACGGAAATGACAATTACAAGGGGGCACAGGTTCAAGGTGAGAGGGGAAAGGTTCAGTGGAGATGTGTGGGGCAAGTTTTTTACACAGAGGGTGGTGGTGGCCTGGAATGCACAACCAAGTGAGGTGGTTGAGACAGATACATTAGCGACCTTAAAGACTTATATGGATAGGCGCATGAAGACGGGGTATAGAAGGTCTAAATAGGGCACGTGATTGGCGCAGGATTGGAGGGCCAAAGGGCCAGTTCCTGTGCTGTATTCTTTATTCTTTGTTCATTATCAATTTTGTCGATGTATTTGAAAAAATTCATTCGACGATGGAATTGGCTAGCCAGCATTTATTGCCCATCCCTAATTGCCCTTGAGAAGGCGGTAGTGAGTGGCCTTCTTTGAACCACTGCAGTCCCTGTGGTGTAGGTACACTCAATGCTGTTGTGGGAGACGTTTCAGCACTTTGACCCAGCTACAGTGAATGAATGTCAACCATTGCAAAATGAACGGCTACATATTTACCATGGTTTATTTTATTGCCTTCCAAAATACATACTGTTATTAACATGTTTGTAATCAGTGGGACCCATCCATATTCAATTGACTCCCCTTAGAATTGTTACCATATTATATAGTTTGTTTGTGGCTTAGGAACTTTGGAAATATAGCTACGATTTTCAATTGCTGGTGGGATCAGGTAGGGGTGGGGTGCAATTTGAAAATCACATTCCCATAAGTTGGTATTGGATCCTGCTGCCTCCAAAATGCTGCAATTTTCCAAGGTAGGGTGGGGAACAGGGAATGGGTTTACCCCCCAATTGACGACCCATTGTTAATGTGATGGGGAGGGCAAGATGGGAATTTTCCAGGTTGAAATCACTGAAACCGAACGGTCCTGGTGTATGTTAGTGCAAAGCTTTTGAGTTTGAGGCAGGTTTTTCTTACGTTGATGAATTTTGAAAGCTGAGTGACGATCATACGCTTTATTTTCCATTTGGCCACTATTGTGTTTGCTGAGGCTCTTGGCACTCCGAGAAACTGCCTGTTTATCCAAGCAGAAGACCCCATCATGGCTGCCCTCTGACGATGCTGCTTGCGCTCACCAGGCATTTCACGCCTCCAGGTTCAGCACCACTAATTGGGTGCCAAACTCCCTTCTGCCCAATTAGAATCATAGAATTTACACTGCAGAAGGAGGCCACTCTGCACCGGCCCTTGGAAAGAGCAACATACTTAAGCCCACACCTCCACCCTATCCCCGTCACCCCACCTAACCTTTTTTTGGATACTAAGGAGAATTTAGTATGGCCAATCCACCTAACCTGCACATCTTTGGACTGTGGGAGGAAATTGGAGCACCCGGAGGAAACCCACGCTGACACGGGGAGAATGTGCAGACTGCGCACAGACAGTGACCCAAGCCGGGAATCGAACCTGGGATCCTGGAGCAGTGAAGCAACAATGCTAACCACTGTTCTACCGTGCCACATTTGCATTTTAAGATAGCTTTACATGAGGGATAAGTTGTGGTACGAGTTGGATCCCGGAAATTATCCAGCCATTGGGTTCCCGATTCTGATTTGCAGTTCGCATCCCTAGTTTCTGACTTGGGTGGCTTTTTCATTTTGAGTCCTTGAAATCTATCGAGCTTAGGTTGATCCCAGAGTTGAGGGGATTAGATTATGACGAGAGGTTGAGTAGACTGGGACTGTACTCATTGGAGTTTAGAAGGATGCGGGGGGATCTTATTGAAATATATAAAATTATGAAGGGAATAGATAGGATAGATGCGGGCAGGTTGTTCCCACTGGTCGGGGAAAGCAAAACTAGGGGGCATAGCCTCAAAATAAGGGGAAGTAGATTTAGGACCGAGTTTCGGAGGAACTTCTTCACCCAAAGGGTTGTGAATCTCTGGAATTCCTTGCCCAGTGAAGCAGTTGAGGCTCCTTCTTTAAACGTTTTTAAGAAAAAGATAGATGCCTCTCTAAAGGAAAAAAGCGAATGACTAGGGAAAGAGTAGGACCAGTCAAGGACAGGGATGGGAAATTGTGTGTGGAGTCTGAAGAGATAGGAGAGATACTAAATGAATATTTTTCGTCAGTATTCACTCAGCAAAAAGATAATGTTGTGGAGGAGAATGCTGAGCCCCAGGCTAATAGAATAGATGGCATTGAGGTACGTAGGGAAGAGGTGTTGGCAATTCTGGACAGGCTGAAAATAGATAAGTCCCCGGGACCTGATGGGATTTATCCTAGGATTCTATGGGAGGCCAGGGAAGAGATTGCTGGACCTTTGGCTTTGATTTTTATGTCATCATTGGCTACAGGAATAGTGCCAGAGGACTGGAGGACAGCAAATGTGGTCCCTTTGTTCAAAAAGGGGAGCAGAGACAACCCCGGCAACTATAGACCGGTGAGCCTCACGTCTGTAGTGGGTAAAGTCTTGGAGGGGATTATAAGAGACAAGATTTATAATCATCTAGATAGGAATAATATGATCAGGGATAGTCAGCATGGCTTTGTGAAGGGTAGGTCATGCCTCACAAACCTTATTGAGTTCTTTGAGAAGGTGACTGAACAGGTAGACGAGGGTAGAGCAGTTGATGTGGTGTATATGGATTTCAGCAAAGCGTTTGATAAGGTTCCCCACGGTAGGCTATTGCAAAAAATACGGAGGCTGGGGATTGAGGGTGATTTAGAGATGTGGATCAGAAATTGGCTAGCTGAAAGAAGACAGAGGGTGGTGGTTGATGGGAAATGTTCAGAATGGAGTACAGTCACAAGTGGAGTACCACAAGGATCTGTTCTGGGGCCGTTGCTGTTTGTCATTTTTATCAATGACCTAGAGGAAGGCGCAGAAGGGTGGGTGAGTAAATTTGCAGACGATACTAAAGTCGGTGGTGTTGTCGATAGTGTGGAAGGATGTAGCAGGTTACAGAGGGATATAGATAAGCTGCAGAGCTGGGCTGAGAGGTGGCAAATGGAGTTTAATGTAGAGAAGTGTGAGGTGATTCACTTTGGAAGGAATAACAGGAATGCGGAATATTTGGCTAATGGTAAAGTTCTTGAAAGTGTGGATGTGCAGAGGGATCTAGGTGTCCATGTACATAGATCCCTGAAAGTTGCCACCCAGGTTGATAGGGTTGTGAAGAAGGCCTATGGAGTGTTGGCCTTTATTGGTAGAGGGATTGAGTTCCGGAGTCTGGAGGTCATGTTGCAGCTGTACAGAACTCTGGTCCGGCAGCATTTGGAGTATTGCGTACAGTTCTGGTCACCGCATTATAGGAAGGACGTGGAGGCTTTGGAGCGGGAGCAGAGGAGATTTACCAGGATGTTGCCTGGTATGGAGGGAAAATCTTATGAGGAAAGGCTGACGGACTTGAGGTTGTTTTCGTTGGAGAGAAGAAGGTTAAGAGGAGACTTAATAGAGGCATACAAAATGATCAGGGGGTTGGATAGGGTGGACAGTGAGAGCCTTCTCCCGCGGATGGATATGGCTGGCACGAGGGGACATAACTTTAAACTGAGGGGTAATAGATATAGGACAGAGGTCAGAGGTAGGTTCTTTACGCAAAGAGTAGTGAGGCCGTGGAATGCCCTACCTGCTACAGTAGTGAACTCGCCAACATTGAGGGCATTTAAAAGTTTATTGGATAAACATATGGATGATAATGGCATAGTGTAGGTTAGATGGCTTTTGTTTCGGTGCAACATCGTGGGCCGAAGGGCCTGTACTGCGCTGTATTGTTCTATGTTCTAAAAAGGGATTCGGGGATATGGTGAACGGGCCGGAGAGTGGAGCTGAGTCCACAAAGATCAGCCATGATCTCATTAAATGGCGGAGCAGGCTCGAGGGGCCAGATGGCCTACTCCTGTTCCTAGTTCTTATGTTCTTATCTATTTTCTTATTTATTTAAGGTTACTTGTAAACTTCCAGTGATTGTTGGTGTCTTCTGTGATGATACTCGAAATAGCTAATTGCCATGTTTCGGTCTTGATGAACGCTCCATTTCAATTCTTGTTGACACTCTTGCTGTTTATAATTCTAGAAAAATGTAACATTGCATTTGCCTTCCACAATGATGTTCGTTTTGAATTGTCTTGTTGCCCTTTTTGTAGACTTATTTTTGGAGATTCCCCAATTCTTCTCCGCGGTTTCACCACTTGTTAAAGACATTGGAGAGTTAATTATTCCCTCTCTCTGTTATCTTAATCAATTTAGGGTTTTTTGTTAATCAAATAACAACTGATTAGCCCTTGTTATGTACTTATCCAATATACTTGTTGTACTTATTCAATATACGTGTTGTGTACTTATCCAATATACTTGAAGAAACCATTTGTGTTATAGTTACTTGCACCTGTTGTGTGACTAGAGCTAATTGGTAGTTTTTATTCCCGTAAGCAGATACTTGTGCATTGTCAGGTGTTTTTCTCACTAATTCACAAAGATATATTCTTTGTATTAGTATTGGATCTCCTGATAAACCAATAGAACCAGTAATTTAAAATGAGACTAAGACATCAGGACAGAAGTAGGCCATTCAGCCCATCAAGTCTGCTCTGCCATTCAAAGAGATCATCTCTGATCTGATGATGCTCAACTCCATTTTCCCGCCATAGTCCTTGATTCCCTCACTGATTAAAGATCTGCCTTTCTCAGCCTTGAACATACTTAATGACCCAGCCTCTACGGTACAGAATTCCACAGAGTCACTACTCTCAGAAAAGAAATTCCTCTTCATCTCTGTCATATGTCTAACCTAGCAGCTGTGTGATGAGCCTCTCTACAACAGGTGAAGGTACATGTGGATTATAGTGTCAATGCAGTTCCGTTTAAGAATTTTTGCTTTCCTTTCTACAGATTGGAATGTTTTTGTAATCGCCCTCCAGTTTACTGAAGTGTCTGGTGCACGTTTGCAGCTAGTTCAAGAGAGCAAATATTGCATTATTATTCAGCTATGGAAAATGGCCGAAGACTGCATTTCGGGATGTGTTCTGATTGTGTTACACCAGGACAAGTCAACTGGTTTTGTGCCATTCATTGAGCATGTCCCTCATAAATGATGTTTCCGCTTACTCCACTAGTTATGTGCACCTGTATATGCCAAGACTAATATGAGGGTGAGTTAGACAAATAATCGTTTTTTTGGTTAATATTCAGTTTTCTTACTCAGAATGGACATTTAACAAACAGCCTTGGTCAAAGTTCTTTTAAAATTTGCACATTGTGAAATTTTCTTTCCTGACTCATTTTTTTTTCCATCACAGAAGCAAAGGTCATTGTTTGTGTTTGGTCGGGAAGGATGAGAGACCATGTTGAGGAATTGACTTTTAGAATTTAATAATGTGTGTATGTTAAAGTAATTTTTGACATGCTGACCAGTGATTGTTGTACCAACCTTTATCACACCCCTGTAAAATGTAGATATTTTAGAGGATTCTAGAGCTATCTGTTAACAATTATAAATTGTAAATTCACAAATATTTAAAACTTAATGGATCATTTTAACAAATTGCTGAAATCAGTGCAGCAAAAATTGCTTTTGATTTGAGATTTTAAAATTGCAGAAGCTTTGACCACGTCAACAAGATTTTATTTTTTCAATTACGCCATTATGATTCTGTCATAAATACTTACTCTGGTTCAGTGGCATCAAGCAACTCCCTCAGGCTATATCAGCCTCTTCCAAGGAAATTGTACTGCCCTATATATACTTACACAATAGTATAATCCAGGATGTGAAATATAGCATCCACTTGTGATTAGGACTGGATATTTGTAACTATCTAATATTGTTAATACTGAATGAGCTGAGCTGAAGTTTGATTTGAATCATAAGCTGCTTTCTTTCACAGTAAGACAGAGGAGGTAGTGGCACAGTGGAAATGGCACCGGCAAACTCAGCCCAATCAACCTTGCAAAGTCCTCCTTACGAACATCTGGGGGCTTGTGCCAAAATTGGGAGAGCTGTCTCATAAACTAGTCGAGCAATGAGCTGACATAATCATATTGACAGGATCATACCTTAGAGGCATTGTCCCAGACACCATCATCACCATCACTGCCCGGTTCCCCTGGCAGGACAGATCCAGCAGAGGTTGCAGCACAGTGGTATACAGTCAGGAGGGAGCTGCCTTGGGAATCTGCAGCATCGACTCCAGACCCCATGAAGACTCACAGCATCAGGTCAAAAATGGGCAAGGAATCCTCTTGCCGATTGCCAGAAGCAGCATCAGGCGTACCTAAAAGAAAATGGTCGACCTGGGGAAGCAACTACTTGCATGCCAACAACATAATAGATGGAGCTAAGTGATTCCACAACCAACAGATCAGATCTGAGCGCTGCAGTCCTGCCATATCCAGTCGTGAATGGTGGGGGAGGAGGAGGAGGAGGCTCCATAAATATCCCCATCTTCAATGATGGGGAAACCCAGCACATCTGTGCAAAAGACAAGACTGAAGCATTTGCAACTATCTTAAGCCAGAAGTGACAAGTGGATGATTAATCTCGGCCTCCTCCTGAGGTCCCTAGAATCACGTCAGTCTTCAGCCAATCTGATTCACCCCCGTGATATCAAGAAATAGTTGAAGGTTGGGGATTCAGGTAGCTAGGAGCTGGGGGGCACTGCACAAACTTAATTTGACGCGACTGGTGGAACAGATGGAGGAGGATTTTAAAAGGTGGGACATGCTTCGACTCTCGCTGGTGGGTAGGGTACAGTCGGTTAAAATGGTGGTCCTCCCGAGGTTTCTTTTTGTATTCCAATGCCTCCCAATTATGATTACTAAGGCCTTCTTTAAGAGGGTAAGTAGGAGCATTAGGGGATTTGTGTGGGCGAGCAAGACCCCGAGGGTAAGGAGGGGGTTCCTGGAGCGTAGCAGATAGAGCAGGGTTGGCGCTGCCGAATTTGGGTGGTTACTATTGGGCAGCCAACGTGGCAATGATCCGTAAGTGGGTGATGGAGGGAGAGGGGGCAGCGTGGAAGAGGCTGGAGATGGCGTCCTGCAAAGGAACGAGCCTGGGGGCGCTGGTGACGGCACCGCTGCCGGTCTCGCCGACAAGGTACACCACGAGCCCGGTGGTGGCGGCAACGCTAAAGATCTGGGGGCAGTGGAGATGACACAGGGGTGCGACGGGAGCCTCGGTATGGTCCCCAATTAGAGACAACCATCGGTTTGTCCCAGGAAGGAATGACGGGGGGTTTCAGAGCTGGCATCGGGCAGGGATTAGAAGAATGGGGGACCTGTTCATTGACGGGACGTTTGCGAGCTTAGGGGCGCTGGAGGAGAATTTTGGGCTACTCCCGGGAAACGCTTTCAGCTTTATGCAAGTGAGGGCATTTGTGAGGCGGCAGGTGAAGGAATTTCCGCTACTCCCGGCACAGGGGATTCAAGATAGGGTGATTTTGGGCGTATGGGTCGGGGAGGTCAAGGTGTCGGCGATATACCAGGAGATGAAAGAAGAGGGGGGGAGGTTTTGGTAGAGGAGCTGAAGGGTAAATGGGAAGAGGAGTTGGGGGAGGAGATTGAGGAGGGGCTGTGGGCAGAGGCCCTAAGTAGGGTTAATTCCTCTTCCTCGTGTGCCAGGCTTAGCCTGATACAATTTAAGGTGGTTCATAGAGCGCATATGACGGGGGCGAGGCTGAGTAGGTTCTTTGGGGTGGAGGACAGATGTGGGAGGTGCTCAGGAAGTCCGGCGAACCATGTCCATATGTTTTGGTCATGCCCGGCACAGGAGGGGTTCTGGAGGGGAGTTGCGGGAACAGTATCTAAGGTGGTGAAAGTCCGGGTCAAGCCAAGCTGGGTGCTAGCAATATTTGGAGTAGTGGATGAGCCGGGAGTGCAGGAGGCGAAAGAGGCCGGTATACTGGCCTTTGCGTTCCTAGTAACCCGGCGAAGGATCTTGCTAATGTGGAAGGAGGCGAAGCCCCCCAGCATGGAGGCTTGGATAAACGCTAATGCAGGGTTTATCAAGTTGGAGAGGATAAAGTTTGCCTTGAGAGGGTCTGTGCAGGGGTTCTACAGGCGGTGGCAACCGTTCCTAGACCATCTCGCGGAGCGTTAGATGAGGGTCGGACAGCAGCAGCAGCAACCCAGGGGGGAGGGAGGGGGAAGGGGGGATTTCTCTGGGGGGCATTTGAGCAAGAAAATACATGCATGATCTGGAAACTGACATGTACGGAAAGAATCCTATGTACGAAGGTCTGTATCTCATTGACTTGCCATGTTCATGTCTTGCCACATGAGCTTTCTTTCGTTTCTTTGTTATGGGGGGGGGGGGGTTTGTTTATATGGTGGAAAATATTGTTGAAAAATTCTTAATAAAAACATGTTAAAAAAAAAAAAAAAGAAATAGTTGAAGGCACTGGATTCTGCAAAGGCTCTGGGCCTGACAATATTTCATGTTCACTTGTGCTCCAGCAGTTGCTGCGCCCCTCGCCAAGCTGTTCCAGTACAGTCACAACATTGGCATCGACCTGGCAATGGTGAAATATCGCGCAGGAATGTCCTGTACACTAAATGCAGGACAAATCCAAACCAACCAATTACCAGTCTACTCTCAATTATCAGTGAAGTGATGGAAGAGACCACCAGCAGTGCCATCAATTGGCAATGGCTTAGCAATAACTTGCTCCCTGATGCTCAGTTTGGGATTCCCCCAGGGTCACTCAGTACTGACCTCCTTACAGCCTTGGTACAAACCAGTACAAAAGAGCTGTGCTCCAGAGTGACTGTCCTTGACATCCAGGAGCATTTGACCGAGTACGGCATTAAAGAGCCCAAACGAAACTGGAGTCAATGAGAATCGGTTGAAACTCTCCGCTGGTTGGAGTAAAACCTGCCACGATGGTAGTGGTTGTTGGAGGTTGATTATCTCTGTCCAGAGCATTACTGCAGGAGTTCCTCAGGGTTATGAAATAATGTCCTTCCTTCCACCATCAGGTCAGAAGTGTTCACTGATGATTGCACAATGTTCAGCATAATTCACGACAACTCAGATAATGAAGCAGTCCAGGTCCAAATGCAGCAAGGGCCTGGACTATATCCAGTGTTGGGCTGACAAATGGTAAGTAACATTCGTGCCACACAAGTGGCAGGTAATGACCATCTCCAACATGAGAGGATCTAACCACCACCCCTTGACATTCAATGACATTACCATTACTGAATCCCCGACTACCAATATTCTGGGGTTACCATTGACCAGAAACTGATCTGGACTAGCCATATAAATAACCTGACTACAAGAGCAGGTTGAGGCTAGGAATCATAGATTATCATAGAATTTACAGTGCAGAAGGAGGCCATTCGGCCCATCGAGTCTGCACCGGCTCTTGGAAAGAGCACCCTACCCAAGTTCAGCACCTCCACCCTATCCCCATAACCCAACACTAAGGGCAATGTTGGACACTAAGGGCAATTTATCATGACCAATCCACCTAACCCGCACATCTTTGGACTGTGGGAGGAAACCGGAGCACCCGGAGGAAACCCACGCACACGGGGAGGATGTGCAGACTCCGCACAGACAGTGACCCAAGCCGGAATCGAACCTGGGACCCTGGAGCTGTGAAGCAATTGTGCTATCCACAATGCTACCGTGCTGCCCCAAAGAGGTGAATCCTCACCTCCTGACTCCACAAAGCCTATTCACCATTGACGAGGCACAAGTCTGGAGTGTAATTGAATACTTTCCACTTGTCTGGCTGAGTGCTACTCCAACAACACTCAAGAAGCTCGACACCAAGGGCAGCACGGTGGCGCAGTGGGTTAGCCCTGCTGCCTCACGGCGCCGAGGTCCCACGTTCGATCCCAGCTCTGGGTCACTGTCTGTGTGGAGTTTGCACATTCTCCCTGTGTTTGCCTGGGTTTTGCCTCCACAATCCAAAGATGTGCAAGCTAGGTGGATTGGCCACGCTAAATTGCCCCTTAATTGGAAAAAATGAATTGGGTACTCTAAATTTTTTTTAATACAAAAAAGCTCGATACCATCCAGGACAAAGCAGCCCGCTTCACTAGCATCCCTTCCACAAACATTCGCTACCCTCATGACCAATGCGTATTAGCAGCAATGTGTACCATCTACAAGATGCACATCAGGAACTCACCAAGGCTCATGAGGCAGCACTTTCCAAACCCACAACCATCTATTCTAGAAGGACAAGGACAGCAGACACATGGAACACCATCGCCTGGAAAGGCACCTCCAAGCCACTCACCATCCTGACTTGGAAATAAATCACCATTCTTTCAGTGTTGCTGGGTCAAAATCCTGGGACTGCCTAGGAGCACTCTGGGTGTACCTACACCACATGGACTACAATGGTTCAAAAAGCAGCTCACCACCACCTTCTCGAGTAATTAGGGATTGACAATAAATACTGACCTGGCCAGCGATGCCCACATCCCATGAATAAATTTTAAAAAAAATATTGCAACAGTTATGATCAGTTACTTCATCCAGTAGGTAGGTACACATTGTATTTGCACAAGATGAAATAGGAACCTACAATCTTATTCAACTTTGATCCATGTCGTCTTATTTCCCTACTATACTCCCTGTACACACACGACTGCGTGGCAAAATTTGGTTCCAACTCCATACACAAGTTTGCTGACGATACAACCAAAGTGGGCCGGATCTCGAATAACAACGAGTCAGAATACAGGAGGGAGATAGAGAACCTAGTGGAGTGGTGCAGCGACAACAATCTCTCCCTCAATGCCAGCAAAATTAAAGAGCTGGTCATTGACTTCAGAAAGCAAAGTACTGTACACACCCCTGTCAGCATCAACGGAGCCGAGGTGGATTATCATAGAATTTACAGTGCAGAAGGAGGCCATTTGGCCCGTCGAGTCTGCACCGGCTCTACCCAAGCGCACACCTCCACCTTATCCTCGTGAGAAGACCAAAGGCAGGAGAAATACCTCGAGGTTCCACCGCTACAAGGACAGGGAGATGGTCCTGAGATGGGCGAAAAAGACACGGAGCAGCAGGTGGGAGAACGCGGTGATCCGCGTGTATCAGGATTGGAGTGCGGAGGTGGCGAGAGGAAAGTGAAATTCGGAATGTTGCAGCCGGCAAGACTGTGGGTTACACACCAGGGTAAACACCACTACTTCGAGACGGCAGACGAGGCGTGGACATTTATTGAAGAGGAGAAGTTGGACTAGTTTTGAGAAAGAGTGTTTGAAATGAAGTAGCGAGGTGGTGGCAAGGGACTGTGAATCAGATGGGGGAAAATTTTCTTTCCCCTCGAAGGGGGACACACACGAAGAAATGTGGGCACTGGTGGGGAAGGGGATGGGGAAGGAGAGAGGGAGCTGCGCCATCAGTGGCGGGGCCGAGAGGGAAGCGCGGGCTTTGTTCCCGCGCTATGGAAATTGTGGCGGGAAAAGGGGGCGCAGGAAGGAGGGGGCCTCACATAATGGGAGGCTAAGGATAAACGGGGGAAGCCGAGGTCAGCCAGAGTTTGCTGACTTCCGGAAGCAATATGGGGGAGCAACTAAGCTAGAGAGGGATCTAGCAGGGGGCGGGGAGGGTTGAGGGTTGTTAACTGGGTTGCTGCTGCTAAGGGGAAGGGGGAGCTGTTACGGGATGGGATGGTCGGGACGGGAGGGCACCGTCCGGGGGATAAGCGGGTGCGTGGGAACCAGGTGAGGAGCTGGTCTAAAAAAGGGGATGGCTAGTCGACGGGGGGGGGGTAAAGAGCCCCCCAACCCGGTTGATCACGTGGAACGTGAGAGCGTTGAATGGGCCGATTAAGAAGGCAAGGGTATTTGCGCACCTAAAGAAGCTAAAGGCAGACGTGGTCATGCTTCAGAAGACGCACCTGAAACTGGCGGATCAGGTCAGATTAAGAAAAGGATGGGTGGGACAGGTATTCCACTCGGGCTTGGATGCGAAAAATAGAGGGGTGGCATTACTGGTGGGGAAACGGGTATTGTTTGAGGCGAAGACTACAGTGGCGGACAGTGGGGGTAGATACGTGATGGTGAGTGGCAGATTGCAAGGTGAGGCGGTGGTGCTGGTGAACGTATATGCCCCGAACTGGGATGATGCGAACTTTATGAAGCGTATGTTGGGGCGCATCCCGGACCTGGAGATGGGAAAGTTGGTAATGGGGGGGGGGACTTCAACACGGTGCTGGACCCAGGGCTGGACCGGTCCAGATCTAGGACCGGGAGGAGGCCGGCAGCGGCCAAGGTGCTTAAGGGCTTTGTGGAGCAGATGGGAGGAGTGGATCCCTGGAGATTTACTAGACCAAGGAGTAAAGAGTTTTCCTTCTTCTCTCATGTCCACAAAGTGTACTCCCGGATAGACTTCTTTGTCCTGGGAAGGGCGCTGATCCCGAAGGTGGCAGGAACGGAGTATTCGGCTATAGCCATTTCAGATCATGCCCCACATTGGGTAGATCTGGAAGTAGGAGAGGAAAAGGAGCAGCGCCCACTCTGGAGATTAGATATGGGACTGTTGGCGGATGAGGGGGGATGTGTAAGGGTGAGGGGATGTATTGAAAGGTACCTAGAGATCAATGATGACGGAGAGGTCCAGGTGGGAGTGGTCTGGGAGGCGCTGAAGGCAGTGGTTAGAGGGGAGCTGATCTCCATAAGGGCCCATAAGGGGAAACAAGAGGGTAAAGAAAGGGAGAGATTGTTGGGGGAGATTTTGAGGGTGGATAGGCAATATGAGTTCCGTTCAAGAGGGAAATAGGCACACCCGGGGGCTTAGCTTCTTTCCACATGTAGAATCCTTCGCCGGGCTACTAGGGACGCAAAGGCCAACACGTCGGCCTCTCTCGCCTCCTGCACTCCCGGCTCATCTGCAACCCCAAATATAGCCAACCTGCAGCTTGGTTTGACCCGGACCCCCACCACCTTTCGAGATCACTTTTGCCACACCCACCCAGAACCCATGCAATACCAGACATGACCAAAACATGTGGGTGTGGTTCGCCGAGCTTCCCCGCGCATCTCCCGCACCTATCTTCCACTCCAAAAAACCTACTCAGCCTTGCTCCCGTCATATGCGCCCTGTGTAGAACCTTGAATTGTATCAGGCTGAGCCTGGCACACGAGGACGAAGAGTTTACCCTACTTAGGGCATCTGCCCACAGCCCCTCCTCAATCTCTTCCCCCAGCTCCTCCTCCCATTTTCCCTTCAGCTCCTCTACCATCATCTCCCCCTCGTCTCTCATTTCCCTATATATATCTGACACCCTACCATCACCCACCCATGCCCCCGAAATCACTCTGTCCTGGATCTCTTGCGCCGGGAGCTGCGGAAATTCCCTCACCTGTTGCCTCACAAATGCCCTCACTTGCATGTAGCGAAATGCATTCCCAGGTGGCAACCCATATTTTTCTGTCAGTGCTCCCAGACTCGCGAACGTCCAGTCTAAGAACAAGTCCTTCAATTTCACAATTCCTGCTCGCTGCCAAGATTTAAATCCCCCATCTATCATTCCCGGGACGAACCTATGGTTGTTCCTTATTGGGGACCACACTGAGACACCCTTATGTCGTCTCCACTGCCCTCAAACTTTCAGAGTTGCCACCACCACTGGGTTTGTGGTGTATTTTTTCGGGGAGAACGGTAACGGCGCCGTCGCCAGTGCTTTTAAGCTAGTTCCCCTACAGGACGCCATCTCCAGTCTTTTCCACGCCGCTCCTTCCCCTTCCCTCATCCACTTACATATCATTGACACGTTGGCGGCCCAATAATAATCACTTCGACTCGGCAGTGCCAGTCCCCCTCTGTCCCTACTGCGCTGCAGGAACCCCCTCTTTACTCTTGGGGTCTTTCCAGCCCACACAAAGCTCATAATACTCTTGTCCACCTTCTTGAAAAAGGCCTTTGTAATCAGTACAGGGAGGCATTGGAACACAAAAAGAAACCTCGGAAGGACCACCATTTTAACCGCCTGCACCCTGCCTACCAATGACAGGGGCGCCATGTCCCACCTCCTAAAGTCCTCTTCCATCTGCTCTACCAGTCGTGCCAAGTTAAGCTTATGCAAGGTTCCCCAGTTCCTGGCCACCTGGATCCCTAAATACCGGAAATCTCTTCTTACCCTCCTCAACGGTAAATCGTCTATTCCCCAGCCCTGTTCCCCGGGGTGCATCACAAACAGTTCACTCTTCCTCATATTCAATTTATATCCTGAAAATTCTCCAAACTCCCTGAGTGTCTGCATTATCTCAGGCATCCCCTCCACTGTGTCCGCGACATACAACAACAAATCATCCGCGTATAATGACACCCGATGCTCTTCTCCTCCTCTAAGTACCCCCTTCCACTTCCTAGAGCCCCTCAGCGCTATGGCCACTGGCTCAATTGCCAACGCAAACAGTAACGGGGACATCCCTGTCTTGTACCCCTATATAGTAGGAAGTGGTCAGATCGTTACCTATTTGTAATCACACTTGCCACCGGGGCCAAGTACAGGAGCTGAACCCATCTAATGAACCCCTCTCCAAATCTCCTCAGTACTTCCCACAGATAGTCCCACTCCACTCTATCAAATGCTTTCTCTGCATCCATCGCCACCACTATCTCCGCCTCCCCCTCCGGTGGGGGCATCATCATCACCCCCAACAGCCTCCGTATATTAGCATTCAATTGCCTCCCTTTAACAAACCCCGTTTGATCATCATGCACCACCCCAGGGACACAGTCCTCTATCCTCGTCGCCATCACCTTGGCCAAAAGCTTGTTGCGCCCCTGTCATTGGTAGGCAGGGTGCAGGCGGTTAAAATGGTGGTCCTTCCGAGGTTTCTTTTTGTGTTCCAGTGCCTCCCTGTACTGATTACAAAGGCCTTTTTCAAGAAGGTGGACAAGAGTATTATGAGCTTTGTGTGGGCTGGAAAGACCCCAAGAGTAAAGAGGGGGTTCCTGCAGCGCAGTAGGGACAGAGGGGGACTGGCACTGCCGAGTCAAAGTGATTATTATTGGGCCGCCAACGTGTCAATGATATGTAAGTGGATGAGGGAAGGGGAAGGAGCGGCGTGGAAAAGACTGGAGATGGCGTCCTGTAGGGGAACTAGCTTAAAAGCACTGGCGACGGCGCCGTTACCGTTCTCCCCGAAAAAATACACCAGAAACCCAGTGGTGGTGGCAACTCTGAAAATTTGGGGGCAGTGGAGACGACATAAGGGTGTCTCAGTGTGGTCCCCAATAAGGAACAACCATAGGTTCGTCCCGGGAATTATAGATGGGGGATTTAAATCTTGGCAGCGAGCAGGAATTGTGAAATTGAAGGACTTGTTCTTAGACTGGATGTTCGCGAGTCTGGGAGCACTGACAGAAAAATATGGGTTGCCACCTGGGAATGCATTTCGCTACATGCAAGTGAGGGCATTTGTGAGGCAACAGGTGAGGGAATTTCCGCAGCTCCCGGCGCAAGAGATCCAGGACAGAGTGATTTCGGGGGCATGGGTGGGTGATGGTAGGGTGTCAGATATATATAGGGAAATGAGAGACGAGGGGGAGATGATGGTAGAGGAGCTGAAGGGAAAATGGGAGGAGAAGCTGGGGGTAGAGATTGAGGAGGGGCTGTGGGCAGATGCCCTAAGTAGGATAAATTCTTCGTCCTCGTGTGCCAGGCTCAGCCTGATACAATTCAAGGTTCTACACAGGGCGCATATGACGGGAGCAAGGCTGAGTAGATTTTTTGGAGTGGAGGATAGGTGCGGGAGATGCGCGGGGAAGCTCGGCGAACCACACCCACATGTTTTGGTCATGTCTGGTATTGCATGGGTTCTGGGTGGGTGTGGCAACAGTGATATCGAAAGGTGGTGGGGGTCCGGGTCAAACCAAGCTGCAGGTTGGCTATATTTGGGGTTGCAGATGAGCCGGGAGTGCAGGAGGCGAGAGAGGCCGACGTGTTGGCCTTTGCGTCCCTAGTAGCCCGGCGAAGGATTCTACATGGGGAAAGAAGCTAAGCCCCCTGGTGTGGAGGCCTGGATCAACGACATGGCAGGGTTCATAAAACTGGAACGGATAAAATATGCATTAAGAGGTTCGGCTCAGGAGTTCACCGGGCGGTGGCAACCGTTCCTCGACTATCTCGCAGGAAAATAGGAAAGGCAGCAGCAGCAGCCCAGGGGGGAGAGGGGGGGGGGGAAGAGGGGGAGGGCTCATTTGGGTCTTCAGGGGTTTTATGTGTGTGTTTATATATTAGTTATTTATATTTGATTTCACAAAGTTACTATTTTAGTTATTATTTCTGTTGTTTCTTATTTTGTTGTTGGCAGTTGCCGTTAGTTAGCATATTATTTATTTAAAAAACGATCAATGTATATATTATTACAAATTTTTGTTTGATCGAAAAACTTTAATAAAATATATATTTTTTTAAAAAGAAGGCATACGGCATGCTTGCCTTCATTGGCCGGGGCATTGAGTATAAGAATTGGCAAGTCATGTTGCAGCTGTATAGAACCTTAGTTAGGCCACACTTGGAGTATAGTGTTCAATTCTGGTCGCCGCACTACCAGAAGGATGTGGAGGCTTTAGAGAGGGTGCAGAAGAGATTTACCAGAATGTTGCCTGGTATGGAGGGCATTAGCTATGAGGAGCGGTTGAATAAACTCGGTTTGTTCTCACTGGAACGAAGGAGGTTGAGGGGCGACCTGATAGAGGTCTACAAAATTATTAGGAGCATAGACAGAGTGGATAGTCAGAGGCTTTTCCCCAGGGTAGAGGGGTCAATTACTAGGGGGCATAGGTTTAAGGTGAGAGGGGCAAGGTTTAGAGTAGATGTCCGAGGCAAGTGTTTTACGCAGAGAGTAGTGGGTGCCTGGAACTCGCTACCGGAGGAGGTGGTGGAAGCAGGGACGATAGTGACATTTAAGGGGCATCTTGACAAATACATGAATAGGGTGGGAATAGAGGGATACGGACCCAGGAAGTGTAGAAGATTGTAGTTTAGTCGGGCAGCATGGTCGGCACGGGCTTGGAGGGCCGAAGGGCCTGTTCCTGTGCTGTACATTTCTTTTTTGTTTGTGATGCTAGCCTGTGCACAGAGCAAGGATACTACTTTTTTTTTAATGGCACAGTGACCAATGTTTTGTCACCCCCATTTCCCCGCCAAATTGCTATCGGGACTCTAGTCCCTATCACAGTCCCCTGCCCCTCAGCATGGATGCTGCACAATCAGTTGGCACGCCGGGCAGTCAACTGAATTCTGCGAGAACTGGAATAAACCTCAGATTCCCGCGCCCAACCGGGGCCACTAACCGGATGGGGAATTCTGAGCGTCTTGACACTGGGGGGGTGTGGGGGGTTCCTTGGCGGTCAGCGATAGGAATTATTTTATTTGTGACCTTACCATCCTTGGAAACAAAGGAGCCCTTGGGGCAATAACCAAGGAATTGTCTCAGCTGCGGTTGTTTGCAATGCAGAACCGGTATGCTCTTGACTATCATCTGGCCCGTGAGGGTGGGGTATGCGCCATAGTGCAGGGCAAGTGTATCATGGGAGTTCAAGACCTAACCGATAACATCACTAAATTTATGGATCGCATACGGGATCACCTGGACGGAATGCAGGACCCTGGCTCTTGGGGTAACTGGGGATTTGGAGGTTGGAAAGACTGTTTGATTACTATGGCCATGTATTTAGCAGTGGCACTTGGCTGCATCTTTGTGGGCCTGGCCATCCTTAAATGCGTGATGGGTAGAATGCGGGGTGCACTGGAACAGATAGACGCCCCTAGAATCTTGGCTGTTAGGATCCACGAAGGTGCAGCGGATGAAGGGGGGGCTACAACAGGAATTGGAAATGCAGCGACGCATCTTTTTAGATGAGGGGCCGTAGCTACGGATTGAATAGATAGGTTATCATGAAATGATAAAAGGAGGGAATGACAAATGTGATATAAGATAGTTAGTTTAAATATATTAGCTACAGTAATGTAGATGTAGGCCGGTCTAAATCTAGTGAGTTCACAGACAAAGGATTTCAGAAAGCATGGCAAGGAAGGGGGAGGGGTGCCTGGTTGAGGAGGAGAAAAGGATGCTGGGTAACAAGAGGCCAGGGTGAAGGAATGAGAAGTGAGCCAATTAGGATGTATGGCCAGGTCAGGAGGGGTATAGGATGACCTATGGGAATCGTGTATGTGAAACTTGATGCCATTTGAATGTATTTGTAGAGATTCCTTTGTCTCTAATAGCACTCAATTCTGAAGACCCAGGAGGCAGCTTGTGTTCTGGGTTTTTGTGAAGCGAGTCAGACTTGCAAGTTGGTTAAAAATAAATAATGCTATGCCTACAAATCCATCTCGAGTTTTATTGAGGCCAGACTGACGGGTAAAGAATTCAACATTTGTCACATCCACCTTCTCAAAGAACTCAATAAGGTATGTGAGGCACAACCTACCCTTCACAAAACCATGTTGACTATCTCAAATCAAATTATTCCTTTCCAGATGATTATACATCCCATCTCTTACAAACCTTTCCAAGACTTTACCCACAACAGAAGTCAGGCTCACTGGTCTAGAGTTATCGGGGTTGTCTGTACTCCCCTTCTTGAACAAGGGGGCAGCATTTGCTATCCTCCAGTCTTCTGGCACTATTCCTGTCGACAAAGATGACTTAAAGATCAATGCCAAAGGCTCAGCAATCTCCTCCCTAGCTTCCCAGAGAATCCTAGGATAAATCCCATCCGGCCCAGGGGACTTATCTATTTTCACACTTTCCAGAATTGCTAACACCTCCTCCTTATGAACCTCAAGCCCTTCTAGCCTAGTAGCCTGCATCTCGGTATTCTCCTCGACAACATTGTCTTTTTCCTGTGTGAATACTGACGAAAAATATTCATTTAGCACCTCTCCCATCTCCTTGGACTCCACGCGCAACTTCCCACTACTGTCCTTGACTGGCCCTACTCTTACCCTAGTCATTCTTTTATTCCTGACATATCGATAGAAAGCTTGAGGGTTATCCTTGATCCTCCCTGCCAAAGACTTATCATGTCCCCTCCTGGCTCTTCTTAGCTCTCTCTTTAGGTCCTTCCTAGCTAACTTGTAATTCTCGAGGGCCCTAACTGAACCTTCACGTCTCATCTTTACATAAGCCTCCTTCTTCCTCTTGACAAGTGTTTCAACTACTTTAGTAAACCACGGTTCCCTCGCTCGACCACTTCCTCCCTGCCTGACAGGTACATACTTATCAAGGACACGCAGTAGCTGTTCCTTGAACAAGCTCCACATTTCCATTGTGCCCATCCCCTGCAGTTTCCGATGCATCCTAAGTCTTGCCTCATCGCATCATAATTGCCTTTCCCCCGATATAACTCTTTCCCTGCAGTATATACCTATCCCTTTCCATCACTAAAGTAAATGTAATCGAATTATGATCACTATCACCAAAGTGCTCACCTACCTCCAAATCTAACACCTGTCCTGGTTCATTACCCAGTACCAAATCCAATATGGCTTCGCCTCTCGTTGGCCTATCTAATACTGTGTCAGGAAACCCTAAAGGCAAACAAAGCTAAAGGTAGACAAGTCTCCTGGCCCTGATGGAATGCATCCCAGAGTGCTAAAGGAGATGGCTTGGGAAATTGGAAATGCACTAGTGATAATTTACCAAAATTCACTAGACTCTGGAGTGGTCCTGGCGGATTGGAAATTAGCAAACGTGACACCACTGTTTAAGAAAGGAGATAGGCAGAAAGTGGGTCATTATAGGCCAATGAGCTTAACTTCGGTAGTAGGGAAGATGCTGGAATCTATCATCAAGGAAGAAATAGCGAGGAATCTGGATGGAAATTGTCCCATTGGGCAGACGCAGCATGGGTTCATAAAGGGCAGGTCGTGCCTAACTAATTTAGTGGAATTTTTTGAGGACATTACCAGTGCGGTAGATAACGGGGAGCCAATGGCTATGGTATATCTGGATTTCCAGAAAGCTTTTGACAAGGTGCTACACAAAAGATTGCTGCATAAGATAAAGATGCATGGCATTAAGGGGAAAGTAGTAGCATGGATAGAGGATTGGTTAATTAATAGAAAGCAAAGAGTGGGGATTAATGGGTATTTCTCTGGTTGGCAATCAGTAGCTAGTGGTGTCCCTCAGGGTTCAGTGTTGGGCCCACAATTGTTCACAATTTACATAGATGATTTGGAGTTGGGGATCAAGTGTAATGTGCCCAAGTTTGCAGACGACACTAAGATGAGTGGTAAAGCAAAAAGTGCAGAGGATACCGGAAGTCTGCAGAGGGATTTGGATAGGTTCAGTGAATGGGCTAGGGTCTGGCAAATGGAATACAACGTTGACAAATGTGAGGTTATCCATTTTGGTAGGAATAATAGAAAAAGAGATTATTATTTAAATTATAAAATATTAAAACATGCCGCTGTGCAGAGAGACCTGGGTGTGCTAGTGCATGAGTCACAAAAAGTTGGTTTACAGGTGCAACAGGTGATAAAGAAGGCAAATGGAATTTTGTCCTTCATTGCTAGAGGGATGGAGTTGAGGCTCCTTCATTAAATGTTTTTAAGATAAAGATAGATAGTTTTTTGAAGAATAAAGGGATTAAGGGTTATGGTGTTCGGGCCGGAAAGTGGAGCTGAGTCCAAAAAAGATCAGCCATGATCTCATAGAATAGCGGAGCAGGCTCGAGGGGCCCGATGGCCTACTCCTGCTCCTAGTTCTTATGTTTGATCTCTCTTTTTCCTTGTGTGATAATGGTGCTGAAGTAAAGGACCTTTTCTTTTAGGATCTCGGCTTTTTTCGGGTTAACTTTATGTCCTATCCAAGTGAGTGTAGGAGACCTAATAATTCGGAAAGAAGGTTAAAGTGCTCTTCCTTTGTGTCAGTTTGTAGGAGCAAGTCGTCCACATACTGAATGAGGCATTCGGGTCGGGAAAATGTGGATAGTCCGTTTGCCAATTGTCGATGAAAAATGGAGGGGGAGTTGTGGAAACCTTGCGGAAGGCATGTCCATGTATATTGCTGTCCTTGGAACGTGAAGGCGAATTTGTATTGGCAATTCTTATCTAAAGGAATGGACCAAAAGCCATTGCTAATGTCCAGCACAGTAAAGTACTTAGCATGTACTCCCTGCTTTAGCATTGTTTTGGGACTCGTGGCAACGGTGGGGACTACTAATGGGGTTACTTTATTGAGTTCTCTGTAATCTATGGTTAGTCTCCATGAACCATCTGGTTTTCTTATGGGCCAAATTAGGGCATTGTTTGTTGAGGCTACAGGTCGAATTACGCCTTGGTCTAGCAAACTTTGAATTACTTTTGCAATTTCTCCCTCGGCTTGCTGTGGGAAACCGTATTGCTTCTGGGGCTTGGGATCGGGACCTGTAATGGTGACTGTTCCAGGAATTTTTCCGCAATCGTTCTTGTGCTGGGCGAAGGATGCTTTATGTTTTCTTAGGACCTCTCTAATTGTCTTATCTGTGGTAATCGCTTGTGGGTCAAACCAATAATCTCCCTCTGAGCATATTCTGTGTTCATAATCTCCTACTGTGAGCGTGGAGGGGGCTCTTGCTGTTCTGGCCATTTTCCAAACACACTTATTCACTGGGTCAAAGGAAAGGTTGTGTGAGCTCATGAAGTCGATTCCTAAAATGTGCTCTGCTGTTTGGGGCTAATCCACCAAAACAACAAGGTGCTTGGTATTTATGTTTCCGAGTTGAATATCTACAGGGGCCGTAATGTATCCCTGCTGTACATGTCCTGCAGATCCACTAAGTCTAATGGTGTCTGTGGTGGACCATTTGTCACGCTGTAACATTGTGGAGGAGTTTAAAGTGGTGCAGGACCTTCCTTTGTCCCAAAGGAATTCTACTGGGTGTCCCGGACTGTGCCTGTGACTACTGGTCTGCCTGATTTGTCCCAGAGTGTGTCGCAGACCCAGGTTGGGGAGTCCGAACACCGTCAATCTGTGTTATTGGTCGCGGCATTACCTGATCGGCGCTAATGCTATGTATGGGCCTAACATTGTTCCTAGGTGGGCGTTCGATTGCTGGTTCGGGGGGGGCGTTGCATTCGCGGGCATAATGTCTCTGCTGTCCACAATTATAGCATCCTCGTGGTGCCTGTGCTCTGGGGTGCTGTCTTTCATTTCTACCCTCATTTACCCATGCGGGGTGCTGATGTGTCCTTACTGGGTTCATATTGGCTTCTGCCTTCTCCTGATCTGCCTTTCTATGTAGGGATTGTTCCCAAGATCTGGAGAGTCTCTTTAAAACCCATACTTCGTTATGAGTGGTGCCTGCGGTGTCATAAATCACACAAGCTTTTTGACCTGCTTCTGTGGCGTGGGAGACTAAAGTGCAGGCCCATTTGGTTGTATTGTTGTTATCTAAGTGTGCACGGACTAAATCCCCAAAGACCGCTTTAAAGTGTATTCAAAGGCGTCCTGCGTATGCAGTCGGATGCTCTCCCTTCTTTTGTCTACAACGGTTAAGACCTTCTACGGGGTCTCCTCTGTTGTAACCACTTACGTCTAAAATAGCTGCCTTCATCTCCTGGAGGCTTCCTACGCCTACATTCTGTGGGTCCAGTAATGCTGAGCTAACGGATGGGTCAAGGCTCATTACTATAAGCTTCAGCCTCCGGTTCGTCCAGACCGTACATAACTGTCTGTTTTCTTACTCGCTCAAAGAAATGATGCATGTCTGCTGTGGTTGGAATGGTTCTATTTTGTCGCACGCATCTCTCAATTGTGTGATGGTTAGTGGGGTGATGTACACAAAATCGGGTTCGTCGTCAATCAGTGACTTGCGCTGCATGGTGATTGGATTCATGGGGTTGTGTGCTGCCTGTGCAGTCGGTGCTGCGGGTGCTTTCCTTTTCGAGGCCTGGTGGGCTCTATTCTGATTCTCAGTGTCTTGGCAGTTTCATTGAGTTCCTGCCAATCGGGGCCATTTTCCTGATCTAAATTCGGTCCAAAGGTGTCACTGAATCCGTTGTGCACTGAGAGCAGTGACTGCAACTTCTCTATTTGTCGTCTACATTTGGCGTCATCTACTGAACTCTGCCTTTGTTCCGTTGTGAAACTATGGAGTGCTCGTAAAGCTGCCTTCAAATCTGCGCATTGTTTCTTTAACTGTTCTACCTGTTGTTCCGTCTCTTCTCTTACCAAAACTGCGTGTTGTGTATTGTTGCTCTTTTTAGCCTTAGTTTTATTAGCTCTGATTATGTCACCTTTGCTCACGAGTCGCCAGGTATCTTTCTGATACCGCCACGTGGTTCCAGCTCGAGTTATGATTAATAAGTCAGCACACCGCTTAGTAAGATTGAAATCAACGGTCATTTCTTATGTACAGCAATAGATACTTACACAATAATCCTACTATCTATATCAAAACCTACCACTACTGGCCAATACTTAACTTTAGGAGATGGCCCACCAGGTCAGGGAAATTAATCGTTTATCGAATTGGATCTGGCCTGCGGGATTCAAAAGGCTGATACGGGTCGATGGCTAGGAATCTCTATCGGGTAGCGATCGCTGGAGTCCGTTCTTTGTTGAAGGTTCTTGCGAAGGTTGCGAGCAGGTGAAGAAGGGAGAGAGAGACAGATCTGAACTTGGCCCCTCACTTTATCGGGCCCAGGTGCTTGCAGCCTCTCGGGGCGGCCCTTGACCCTGAGTCCCAAGTGATTGGACTTGTTCCCAATCACTGGGTTCGATATGCTCCAATAATGGGGCGATACCTCGATCGGGGGGTGGTTGTTCACCTGTCTTTGTTTCAGCCACTGCAGGCGCCGACAGGTCTGGCCCGCCATTCAATTGCTCATATGTTGCAATTGTTCCCGGGGATAGCCGATTAAACTGCAGATGTCTGGATAGATGGGCTGCTAATAGTCTTGAGTATCGATCTGGGTCGACTTCCCCAGAGCCGAACACGCTATTCTGTCTGCAGCTGTCCGTTTGTGTCCTGTTGCCTGCTTTTCCCATCAGCCTTTTCGGTTAGCCATTTTAAATCGGGTTTTGGCCAAATTAATAGGGAATCAGCCATTTTGGGTGGCTACAGACCCTCCTTGTGATCCTAACGCGAAGCGTGAAGGATCACATAAATGTTGTCCTTTCCGTTCCCTGACCGGGGGGACACCGCCTACATGGCCACTATTCTGACCCTAGCTATGCACAAAAATTTACCTAAACAATTCTTGAGGGCGCTATGTATCTAAAAAAAAATAAAAACTTGGAACCTTTAATTTTACCTAAATACACTCATCAAGCATTGCATCATCCTATCTCTCTAAAACATACAACAACAATCATAACATTCCATATATTCTTTCCTGGCTTGGCAGTCAAGCTCAGGATCATACTTTTTTTTTTCTTGGTACAGGTAGTTTTGTACATCTTTTATTTACAGGAAAACGCAAGTGCTTGTTCTTTATTTTTGTATTATAGGTTGTGGGGGTCTGGGGTCTGGTCATACCCGAACATAGGGGATATACCGGGGTTCGAGCGCGGTACGCTCTCCTTCTCCACTTGCGGAAGCGCATAGTCTGCACTGCACAGCAGAGTATTGCCAACGCTAATAGTGCTTCAATAACGTACGACAGGGAGTACCAAGTTATGAACTTGGCACACCAGGATAATGCGGCGTGGCTGGTGACTGGGCCCTCGGTACTGTGGGGCAGTGAAACATTTACGGTAGGGGGGGTTTGGAGTAATGGGGTCCGCGTTCCCGCGCAACCAAATGTCCAAATAAAAGATGTTGAGCACGATGAAAGAAGTCCTCATGGCTGTCCTCCTTTTTCTTTCTTTGTGTTCTCTGTTTTCTCCAGTCCTGGAGCTTCTGGAGTTCTGTAACACAAGCATAGTATCTGTAACTGCCTTGGTATAATATCCGGTATGTTAGTGTGTCTGTCCTTCGGGGCCAATTATTCCCTTATAATTGGTCACTCTATGTGACTCCCTCATTTTTTTTTTTCCAAAACAAATGTTAGGACACGGCACACTTCCCAATGGTGGACCAGGGCTAAGTTTATTATCCAAATGTTCCTGGATGTAAATAGCATTTGGCAGCAGCCCAAAGGTTGCCTAAATAAATAAAACTGTTTTTGAAAGGAAAAGGTCGATTGAGGTGCGTATGGGCCGCGACGGGTAAGATTTGGATGGAGCCCCCGGGTAGGACGGCTACCAATACCGTATCTCCCCTACCCGAGTGTTTTTGACCAACGGGGGGGGGTCCCCAGGCAGGGCGGGTCTCACGCCGTTTCTCCACTGCCTGAGCAACCTTCAAGAACGGGCAAAAATGTAGTCATCATGGTGGGGTTGCTGCTGTGATTCTCCCGTCGAATCAGAACGGGCGTCCGGTCTGCTGACCAGGTATCTGCAGGTAAGCTAGTTCCGCTGAACAAACGTCTGGTCTGTTGACCAGGTATCTGTGGACAAGTTGGTACCATTGTGGTATCTGTGGACAAGTTGGTACCGCTGAACAAGCGTCTGGCCGCGGTGGGGGTGTTGGAAAGAGCTAAAAAGTTTCAGGTGAATGGGTGTGTGACGGTGAGAAAAATTCTCCAGTCGGACGAACAACACTTAAACAAACATACAAACAACGTAAAACATCCTGCAGGTTCCATCAGGAAGGACAACAATTTTGACCAAGTGTCTCCCTTAAATCATCACGTGGACACCTCAGTTCTCTGTTGCGAATAGGGTTGCAAAGGGGTTGGCGGATTGGGGGTCTGACTCGGGGTCATCCCCTTCTCCCGGGTGCCAAATTCTGGAGTGAATTAATGTTGAGAGGGCTGTGTGGTATGAGTTGGGGTTGCTCTCGTCGTTGCGGACGAGTCTGTAGGAGTTGCCGCGGTGCCAATGGCGTTCGTCAAGTTGTGTGGGGATAAAGTCGGGGTCGTCCGTGTGGGTCGGTGGTGGGTGGTGTGGTTTGTTTGAGAAAGTGATGAGGAAGGGATCACTGGAATCAAACTCGGAGTCGCTGGGTGTGGGACCAGGATAGTAGGGAGGCGTGCTGTGGCTGTTGTCAGAGTCACAGTCGCTGTCTCTGCTGCTGCAGTCTGTGGGCGTTCCAGGGCGGAGTGTAAAGTTTGTGGGTGGAGTCGGGGGCGAGTCCGTGTCTGGGCTGGACGTGGAGGGGGTTGGTGTGGTCACGTTGGCTGTGGGCGGGGTTTGGTCTGCTGCATCAAGCATGACGTGGTGGGCGTGGTTTGATTGTGTTCCATAAGCCTTTAGCTGGTTTATGTGAAACCACGCAGTCTTACCATTTTGGTATTTGATTTTGTATACCGATGGGCTTACTTTATCCGTAATGGAGTACGGACCCGAGTATTTCGGAGACAGAAATGTGCTGGGGTTATACACAGACAACATCACTTGTTGTCCTATATTATACTCCGTTGCATGTACTGCCTTAACAAAACAGGCCTTGCTCTGTTTCTTTTTAATGCCCAATTTAACAGCGGCTGCTTTATTTAATTTACAAGTAATTGTTCAACGGCTTTCTCGTGGGTGAGTGCCGTAACTTCAGGGCTGGTCAGGTCTAAGCCCAACAAGTACTCTGTCCCTTTCATGGGGCGTCCAGTCATGAGGGTGAGTGGGGTGTAACCTGTGGAGGTGGAAACAGTGTTACGCAGAAACATCAGTGCAAAGGGGAGGACTGAATCCCAAGTGGTGTTGTTCTGCTGGACCATTTTTCGGAGGGTGGTTTTTAGGGTCCGATTCATGCGCTCCACTAATCCATTCGACTGTGGGTGGTACGCAATGTGAAATTTTTAGGTTATGCCAAATATCGTGAGGACGTTCTGCATGACCCGGCCCGTAAAGTGAGAACCTTGGTCCGACTCAATACTGCGGGGGAGTCCCCATCTTGTAAAGATGTGGTGGGTTAGGATTTTGGCGGTGGTTTTCGCGGTGTTGGTGCGAGCTGGAAATGCTTCCACCCACTTTGTAAAAGTGTCTATGACCACCAGAACATATTTATAGCCATTCCTGCAAGGGGGCATTGGACCTATAAAATCGATCTGGAGGTTGGTTCAGGGGCCGTTAACGGGTCGGGTGTGGCTGATTTGTGCCTTTTTGGCATATCTATCTGGGTTGTTCTGAGCGCAGATGAGGCAATTCTCAATGTAATGGGATACATCCTCTTTGAGATTTGGCCACCAACAAAGCTGTTTGAGGTGGGATGTGGTGGGTTCGATTCCCTGGTGTCCATGACCATCATGGAATAAACAGATTATTTGGTTGGAGAAACAGATTATTTGGTTGGAGAAACGGCGTGAGACCCGCCCTGCCTGGGACCCCCCCCCCCCCCCCCCCCCCCCCGTTGGTCAAAAACGCTCGGGTAGGGGAGATACGGTATTGGTAGCCGTCCTACCCGGGGACTCCATCCAAATAATCTGCTCAGGAACTACATAAAGGGTGTCCTTTAGCACCACACCGTCATGTGTGGTTATTGCATTTCTGTACCTTTCGTATGAGGCTGGAAACTTCCCTTTCACGATTTCAGTGAGAGCGCTATCCTGCTTCTGGGCCTCTACTAGATCTTCGATCCTAGTCTGCGCGACCTGAACTGCAGGTACTGGCGCACTCACTGGGACGCTTTCGGGGGGCTTCCAAAAGTACCCATGCCTGGATCCTACCTTAGCCAGTGCGTCGGCTTTTACATTTCCAGGGGGGGATGAACGATGGTGGTTGCGGACTTTTAGCAAAATATGGCGGAGTAATGGGGCTGAGGGGAGGGGTTTCCCATCCGCGGAAACAAATCCTCTTGTTTCCCAGAGGGGCAGAAATTCAGTGAGGCTGTTGCACACGTATAGACTGTCTGAATATATGTCTGCTGGGCTGGGGAAGGAATCGGGGTGCTCTACAATGTAAGCGATGGCCGCAAGCTCTGCTGCCTGCGCGCCTAAGTACCCGGGTAATTTTAATGCGATTTTCTCGAGGGCGCGTCCCTGCGCGTCCTCCACATAAATCCCACAACCTGTTATGCGTTGCCCATCCAGGACTGTGGAAGATCCATCCACATAGATCCTAATGGGATCACACGTGTCCGGGTGAGGGGAGTTCTGAGATGGAGTGGCTAGTTTTCTGGGGGGTGTTTTAGCTATAAAGGGGCCTGTATTGTGGTGGGGCGAGATGATTTCACACTCGTGGGGGGTTCCGGGGTACTGTAGATTGTCCGCTAAGTATGTGTGAGTTTTGGTCCGTTTGACTGTGATGTCCCATCCTTGTAAGAGAAGGGTCCACCTAGCAGCGCGGATTTGGCTGACGGTACCGTCTTTAAGTCGTCCGTCGAGTAAAAGTTGGGTGGGGGTGTGCTCGGTCAAAATGGTGATGGGGTTCAGTCCGGTAATGTATGAGAAGTACTGGACTGCCCAGAAAACTGCGAGCAGGTGCCTCTCACAGGCTGAGAATCCCTGCTCCACAGCATCTAAAATTCGGGAGGCATAAGCCACGGGTCTTAGCTGGTCGTGCCGGTCCTGCAGGAGCACGGCTGAAAGGGTGCGGTCTGTGGTCGCTACCTCTATTGCGTAAGGGGAAAGCGGGTCGGGAACTTGTAGTGCGGGGGCGGCTATGAGCGCCTGTTTTAACGATTCCACAGCATCCGTATGCTGCGGAAGCCATTCCCAGGGGGTTCCTTTCTTTAGGAGGTCTGAGAGGGGCGCTGCCTTGCTGGTGAAACCGTCAATGTGGTTTCGGCAGTAGCCAACCAGTCCTAAAAACGACCGGAGGGCTGAAACGTGTTGGGGAAGGGGCAATTTAGCGATCGAGTCAATTCTTTTGTGCTCGATCTTGCGTTTGCCGTGTGTGATAATAGTACCCAAATATACCACTTTCTCTTCCAATATCTGGGCCTTTTTGGGGTTTACTTTACAGCCAATGGAATGTAGTAATTCCAGGAGTTCGGACAGAAGCTCAATGTGCTCTTCCTTGGTGTCTGCAGTAGTAGATCGTCTACATACTGTACCAGACATTCGGGGCGAGACAATATTGCTAGTCCATTTGCCAGCTGTCGGTGGAAAATGGAGGGGGAGTTGTGGAAATCTTGTGGCAGGCATGTCCACGTGTATTGCTGCGCTCGGAAAGTGAAGGCAAATTTATACTGGCACGCCTTTGCCAATGGAATGGACCAGAACCCATTACTGACGTCCAAAACTGTGAAATATCTGGCATGGAGTCCCTGTTTGAGCATGGTCTCGGGACTAGTTGCAACGGTGGGGGCTGCTACGGGGGTGACTTTATTGAGCTCCCGATAATCTATGGTCAAGCACCATGATCCGTCGGGCTTCCTTACTGGCCAAATCGGGGCATTATTGTTGAGGTTACCGATCTTAGGACGCCCTGCTCTAATAAACTTTCTATAACCTTGAGGATTTCTCCCTCTGCTTCTAGGGGGAATCCGTACTGCTTTTGGGGTCCAGGGTCCGGTCCTGTTATTTGTACGGAACCAGTCATCCGTCCACAGTCGTGCTTGTGGGTCGCGAATGCTGCCCTGTTCTTTTGCAGGACTGCCCTAACCTTTCGGTCCGTGCTGAGTGTGGTGGGGTTTAACCAAAACTCACCCACTGCGCTAATTTTGTTCATATAGTCCCCTATGGTGAGCGTTGCGGGGGCTCTAGCGGACTTCGCCATCTTCCAGACACACTGGTTGACTGGGTCGAAAGATAGGTGGTGGGAATTCATGAAGTCGATCCCTAAAATGTGCTCTGCTGTTGGGGGCAGGTCGACTAAAATAACGGGGTGTTTTGTGTTAATGGTTCTGATTTGGATGGGTACAGGGGTTGTGATGTGTCCCTGCTGTGAGTGGCCTGTAAAGCCGCTGAGGGTGATAGTGGCTGTGGTGGGCCACGTGTCCTTACCAAGGGTGGAGGAATTTAAGGTGGTGCGGGACCCTCCTGTGTCCCAGAGAAGCTCGATCGGCTGTCCCCTAACTTTCGTTGCGACTACGGGTCATCCTGACCTATCCCAAAGGGTATCGCAGACCCAACTGGGGGAGCCTGTACACTGTCAGTCCGTTCCGGTCAAGTCTGTCTGATCCGACTGGGCGCTAATGCTATGTATGGGTTCTGCTTTTTTCTTATTGATAGTGCCTGTCTTTTGGGCTCTCTGTGGCTTTTTAGGGCCATTGCATTCTTTGGCAAAATGTCCCAACTGTCCGCAATTGTAGCATTCTTGCGGTTTTGTGGGGGGCTGCTCTTTCCCTCGTTTACCCAGGCAGGGTTGTGAAGAGTGGTTCTTACTGCCTGCACGTCTGCGGCGGCTTGTTTTTCCTCGGGGGTTGTAGCGGCGGGTTTATTGTGAGCCTACTGTTCCCAAACGCGGGACAATCTTTTGGCCACCCACTTCTCATTATGAGCCTCCTCCGAGGGGTCATAATTACTACAGGCATTCTGTCCTGCTTCCGTGGCATGGGAGATAAGGGTGCGGGTCCATTTGGCCATATTGTCTGCGGACAAATGGGCACGGTCTACGTTTCCGAAAACGGCCTCAAAGTGAATCCACAAGCGTCCTGCGAAGGCTGTGGGGTGTTCAGACTTTTTTTGTCTGCACTTATTTAGGCCATCTTATTTAGGCCCCGGTTATACCCGATTGCATCCAGGATCGTGGCATGCATTTCTGCAAGGGTGCCTCCTCCTACGTTCTGTGGGTCGGGAAGGGCTGCTGCGACCGATGGTCTAAGCTGAGGACCGTGAGCTTTACCTGCTCTTTCTCATCCAGGCCGTACAAGGTCGCCTGGTGTTTGACGGTGGCAAAGAAATGGTGTGGGTCTGAAGCGGGGAGGAACGGTGTGATTTTAGCACACGCGTCCCATAATTGGGTCACTGTGAGGGGGGTGGAATATAAGACTTCCGCCTCGTCTGCTGTGGCGGTGCGGTGGGTTGTTACAGGGTTCATGGGAGCCTGTACTACCTGCTGTGTGGGGGGTGGGGTTGCTTTTCTCCTTTGGGGCGTTCCCTGCGCACATGTTCCCTGAACATATCTCTGCGCTGTCTCCTGCAATTCTTTCCAATCAGGACCGTCTTCCTGTTCTAAACTTTCCCCAAAGGTGTCTTGGAATCCCTTTTGGACAGAAAGCATTGATTGCAGGTCTGCAATTTGCTTTCGGCACTTCGCATGGTCTAAGGTACTCTGCCTTTGTTCCGTGGTTGCAGCGTGGAGCGCTCTCAAGGCTGCCTTGAGTTCACTACATTGCTTCTGTAGTGTCTCCACCTGCTACTCTGTCTCTTTCTTAACCAGGACTGCACGCTGCGTGTCCTGATAAGCCTTCTCATACTGGGATTGAAAACTGCTTAAATGCGCCAGACAAGACTGGTGACCCCGTTTGGCGTCAGCCACCTCTTCGTCCTTGGCTTCTTACTGCCTTTTCAATTCCAGGTTCTCTTTTTCCATCTCGCATACATCGATTTTACTCATTCGATGTATGCCTTCTATTTCTTTTCGGAACGTCCTGATGACCTCCTCTGTGCCTCGCAATTGTGCCATGCAGGACACGATTGCCATCGGCTTGCGCGCTTTTGCTAAGCTTTTCTTATGAATTTCACTCATATTCTCCCACCAAGTATGCCCTATACTTACGGGACCTGAGTCGTCATTATTACAGAAACCGCTCCACACGGGCCATCCTTTGCCCTGTAGAAATTTCCGAATTTCCACTTCCCAAATGGGACACTGTCCCACTTTAATGCTGCTGATCGGTGCAACCACAAATTCTTCGGGGTTCATGAGGCATTGCATTGCCTGCATGGCCATCTCTCTTATCTGCTCGCTACGTTCAAATTTGGAACAGGGGGCTAAGGTGGTGTCGTAGATGCGGGTACGGCTTGCGCTAATTTCCGAAAATACCGACTTCCGACAGTTTTGATGCAACAAAAATCTATCAGTTTTACCTTATAACCCTGTTAGTTACGCATGCATACACACACTTCCGAATTGTGAATTATTAACCAGAACCGCTTGAACACTTGTGGGTTTTTTTTGTTTTTGTTTCCGATTGGATTCTATTCAAATTTCTGGGGTTCTCCTGGAGTGGTTTTCCACTTCTATGTCGGGTCCCGGCGGAGTCGCCAGTTATGTTGCTCTTTTTAGCCTTAGTTTTATTAGCTCTGATTATGTCACCTTTGCTCACGAGTCGCCAGGTATCTTTCTGATACCGCCACGTGGTTCCAGCTCGAGTTATGATTAATAAGTCAGCACACCGCTTAGTAAGATTGAAATCAACGGTCATTTATTATGTACAGCAATAGATACTTACACAATAATCCTACTATCTATATCAAAACTTACCACTACTGGCCAATACTTAACTTTAGGAGATGGCCCACCAGGTCAGGGAAATGAATAGTTTATCGAATTGGAACTGGCCTGCGGGATTCAAAAGGCTGATACGGGTCGATGGCTAGGAATCTCTATCGGGTAGCGATCGCTGGAGACAGACTTACGGTTCTTTGTTGAAGGTTTTTGCGAAGGTTGCGAGCAGGTGAAGAAGGGAGAGAGAGAGAGATCTGAACTTGGCCCCTCACTTTATAGGGCCCATGGGCTTCCCGCCTCTCGGGGCGGCCCGTGACCTGAGTCCCAAGTGATTGGACTTGTTCCCAATCACTGGGTTCGATATGCTCCAATAATGGGGCGATTCCTCGATCGGGGGCTGGTCGTTCACCTGTCTTTGTTTCGGCCACTGCAGGCGCCGACAGGTCTGGCCCGCCATTCAATTGCTAATATGTTGCAAATATTCCCGGGGATAGCCGATTAAACTGCAGATGTCTGGGTTGATGTGCTGCTAATAGTCTTGAGTATCGATCTGGGCCGACTTCCCCAGAGCCGAATACGCTATTCTGTCTGCAGCTGTCCGTTTGTGTCCTGTTGGCTGCTTTTCCCATCAGCATTTTTGGTTAGCCATTTTAAATCGGGTTTTGGCCAAATTAATAGGGAATCAGCCATTTTAGGTGGCTATAGTATCTTGGTAGGCCTTATCGTATTGTGTCTGAAAGCTGCTTAGGTGAACTATACAAGATTGATGTGCCTGTTTGACATCAGCCATCTCCTTGTCTTTAGCTGCTCTCGGAGTTGCTCATTAACATTCTCACATTCACTAACATTTCCCTCACTCTTCTCCTCTTTCTCTACAAGCTGTTTGCGGAGCATCCTCACGACATCCTCTGTGCCTCGCAATTGTGCCAGACAGGACACGATTGCCATCGGCTTACAAACTTTTCCTACATTCTTTTTATGTATCTCGGTTAGGTTATCCCACCAGGTTTGTCCTGTACTACCTGGACCTGACTCTTCATTCAAACAAAACTCGAACCAGAGGGGCCATCCTTTCCCCTTCAAGTACTTTCTCAATTCCTCTTCCCATATGGGGCACTGCTCTGCTCTACTGGTCGCTGCGACCTCGGGTTTCTGCGGATTCATTAGGCGTTCCATTGTCTTTGCTGCCATTGCCACTAGTATCTCTTTTCCTATCGTAATCTCTGTTTCTCTACCGTAAATTTGGGACGGGGGAATAAGGCGGTGATGCAAACAGCGGGTATGGCCTAAGCTATTTTCCGGTTCACAATACTCCCGATAGTTTTACGCAACAAAATCTAAGGAGTTTACCTTATATCCCTGTAAGTACGCATGCAAGTTAATACAGACTTCCGAATCTTGGAGATTTGATCGATACGGGCCTTACGCTTGTGGTTTCTTTAACTTTTCCCAATTTGATTTCTAATTCAACGTTTTGTGGGTTCTCGCGAAGTGATAAAATCACTTCTGGGTCGATTCCCGTCAGAGTTGCCAATAATGTTGCCAATTTGGCTCGGAGACGCCAATAATGTTGCTCTTTTTGACTGGATACTAATATGACTGTTATTAATGATATTGCTTTCAGAGTCGCCAGGTATCAGATGATACCACCACAAGGTTTAGCCGGATATCGATCAAAGACCAAACAACGAGTTAGTTAGTTCAAGTTCAATGATAGTTTATTTACACAAGAATTACTTTGACATGCAACATAAAACACTACAAGCTAAATTACACCTAACGCTACAACAACCTGTACTTAACTTCAGGCACCCGGCTTTATGCAGAGGAACAAAGCCTTTGTTCGGATCTTGCGTGGCTGGGTCTGGAGAAGTGGATTCGTTTCTGCTGGGCTCATCCATCTGGTAGCAACCGTTGGTCTTGAACTTGCTTCTGGTCGTGGTGCTGCAATTGGTTTGGGGCACAAGCCGGGGCCAAGAGAGTGCCGGTGCGCCGGGGCCAAAAGAGACTGAACACATGGCAGTGTCTCTTTTTATCCTTCGGGGGTTTTGCGCTCTTTTGGGCGATCCTTAGCTTTGGAACCAATAATTCGGCAGGCTTCGATTACTGCCTTTGATTTTAGCCAATAAAGGGGCGGGTACCTTGATGGCTGGGCGTGTCCTGAGTGGCCATTGACCTTGGCTGTTTGGGCTTCCTGGGTGAAGGGAGTGGCGCAGATGAGTCTGGATCTGTATCTGATAGCCTGAGTACAAGTCTTTTGTTCTGGGGAAATGGGCCATTAGAATGCAAATCGGCTGGGGGTTTCGATAGTATCTGGTTATCTAGTGGCAAATATACACTTAAGCTCTGAGTTTGTCTGGATCCTGCATTAGCCATATTTATAGATCATAGATCATAGAATTTACAGTGCAGAAGGAGGCCATTCGGCCCATCGAGTCTGCACCGGCTCTTGGAAAGAGCACCCTACCCAAGGTCCACGCTTCCACCCTATCCCCATAACCCAGTAACCCCACCCAACACTAAGGGCAATTTTGGACACTAAGGGCAATTTATCATGGCCAATCCACCTAACCTGCACATCTTTGGACTGTGGGAGGAAACCGGAGCACCCGGAGGAAACCCACGCACACACGGGGAGGATGTGCAGACTCCGCACAGACAGTGACCCAAGCCGGAATCGAACCTGGGACCCTGGAGCTGTGAAGCATTTGTGCTAACCACTATGCTACCGTGCTGCCCTTTACTGTGATTCTTTGCAAGTGGCCATGTTTCTCTTTGTAAGTAATCCCAGATGGCTACATTGTCCACAAGAAACAGTCATTGAGCACAAGAACAACAAAAACTACAACACGAAGCACAACAAAAACAACAACAAGCACAACAAAAACAACAACGAAAACACCAAAGACAGAAACAACAAAAACAAGAACAATGAAACAACGACCGGTACAAAATGGTACAACTCTGCACATGAAGGACAATGTAGCAGCACAGTCCAAAACAATGGCAAGAGTACAAACATACCATGGCATGACAGCGAATTTCACGAATTCGCATTTGCTCTAAGACAAAGAAGCAAAACAGTTGTTAAGGCAAATGTAACACAGAATTGCTACCACAAGCATTGGAAAAAAAAGTCAAAATCAGACGACAAAGTGATTCAACCGCTGGAGCACCTCATGATGACTTGTTGGGACTGAACCAGAAGCAAATGAGAAAAAAAACCTAAGAGACTAAATGTATTAACATTTGACTGATTAACTCATTGATTTCATGTAATGCATTTGCAAACTGAATCCATTATGTTTGTTCAATTTTCTTTCCAACGTACAGAAAATATGTAACACAAAAAAAAGGGGGATGTGCATGTACATAAGGGGTTAATGTGTAATCAGTAGCACCAGATGATCACTAGAGGGCCAGACCAATAGGGGTATAAAAGCAACTGCATTGTGCCGCTCTCTCATCTCTTTTGGATGTACTGTGACCAGGACAGGAATATCAGATTAGCTCAGATGATTAGTATAGTTACGCATAGTTACTGTAGTTTGATTTTGTTGACCTTATCACTAGCATTGTAGCCATCTGGGATGGCCACTTCCAACAGAGAAACTCGCAAAGCCTAGCGGGTAAAATGGACAAGCCAAGACTCAGGCAGGCTCAGAGCCTGAAATGCATATTTGTAAGCAAGAAGTCCAGACGGTATCAAAACTCCGTCCAATTAGCTTTTTAAATGGGCCGATTAGCATTTGATGGCCCATCTTCACCAAAACAAAGGACTGGTACTCGAGCAACTGGGACAGTCCCAGACATTTCGGTGCCACTCCCTGTTCAAGGGAAACTCAAACAACTGGGTCAGTGACCACTTGGGACCCGCCCAGCCATTCAGATCCCCGCCCACTTATTGGTGAGGAATCAAACGGAGTGATCAGGGATCACCCAATTAGTAGAGTCCAAACCGGAGGACCGCCCAAAAGAGAGCGAAAAATCCAAAGTATAAGAAGAAGAATTCGCCTTATGTTCGCGCTCTCTTGGTCCTGGTACCCCGGTCACGGCCATCAGCAAGTGCAGCAACACCAGAAGCAAGTACAAGTTCAACGCTCGCTACCAGACGGATGAGCCTAGCTGAGCAGCAGTTACTCCTTCGGACTCGATAGATCCAGAATCGAACAGCGGCCACTGTTTTCTGATCTAAGCCGGGTGCCCGAAGTTAAGTACAGGTTGTCTTAGTCAATAGGTGTAATTAACTAGTCGTGTTTATGGTGCATGACTAATTGTGTGTAAATAAAGTACCCTTGACATTGAACTAACTAACTGGTGTTTGGCCCTTTGATCGATAGCCGGTTGAAACTTGTGGTGGTATCATTTGATACTTGATGACTCTAAGCATTAGGACATAAATAACATAGAAAGGAGGGCAAATTCACTGATTGCCATAATTGGAACAGAGCCACAGAAAGGACAGAGAAAAGAGTACAGAAAAGAAAAGGCAACAGTATCAATGTTAAAGTAAAGAACTCACGCAATTATTGTTATAGTTACTCAATAAACCTTTTGTTACTGCTGGACGAGTTCGAGTCTTCTTCATCGAGATTCAGAAGACCTCATCAGCAACCAAAGTCTGAGTAACACATATTACACTCCGTAGTATATCAAAACACACAAAGAAGTGTAATAAAAGATGATACAGGAGTGTAATAAAAGAATAACACCACCAATGCAACCGCTTCAGAGAAGGGCTGTGTTATTTTTACCTTTCTTGATCTGAGGTGTAATAGTCTTTCAAAAGACCTACTGGCCTGTTTGCAAAGGTCAGTACAGGGTACAACAATATAAAAGTTGAAGAATGAAGTTTAGTACAGGAAATGCAGCGGAAGAAAAATGTTCCTCTAAGGCCCTGCAAGAACAATTGGTGCTGATCACAAACCGGCCTCTACTCACTGGGCATGGTCACACTATGATGTGACCACATTGCTCCTCCACTTTAAAACAGGGAATACTACACTTCAAATGATACTCAAACAGAAAAAGTAAAGCCCTTTAAAACCACTATACTAGGGGGTACTAAAAATGGGGATTGACTGTATAAGCTCGGTGTTAGCTCTATATTGATGGTCCAAACTAGCTATACATAATAAGAGCCCTTGTTTGCTTTCCCTGTGCATTTTTAATGAGTTGTAAATAATTATTGCCAGGTCTCTTTCTTGATTTGTTGCAACCTGAAAATGCATAACACTGCACTTATCTGCATTAAAGGAGAACTGCCCACACTCTTCAATAGGTTCCAGATCTACCTTAATTTATTTGGTCTTAATTACTCAACCTTGTACATATTTTTGTGTCAACTGCAAACACACTGCTGATATTTATACCCTCATCTAAATCTTAATGAGAATGAACAGCTTTGATGCCATCAGGCAGTGGTTACCAAGTCAAACTTAGATCCAATATCATTACTTGTGACAATAAAGATTATTATTAATGACAATCCACTGCCTGTAAAATCTCTGTCAATTATCTATCTGATCAGTATTTCTGTATTTTGTAAATTTTCTTCCAGGAACTCAATTGCAGCAGGAGACTCCCACAATGACAGTGGAAATGCTTTCGGGATGTCTGCAAACATCACTGAAAGAGGTCAAACACACCTGCCGATTCATGGGAGTCCCTGACGTATGACTGATCAAAATGGAGAACGCTGATCCAAGATTGCACTGAATGCATCAAGAGACATCACCAGGAGTGTGCAGAGGTGAGGTCGAGGGGTCAAAATGAGTGCACCATTCTCCAAAATCCCCACCTCTCCATGTTGCAAAGTCTGCAGATCACGAATTGGATTTAACAGCTAGCTCGGAACCCATCAGTGATCTCAGAACCCAAAGGACTACCTGAGGGATTTTTCTCTCAATTTTCAGCCGACAGAAATAAACAATAGAAGACAATAGAACATTACAGCGCAGGACAGACCCTTCGGCCCTCGGTGTTGCGCCGACCTGTGAAACCAATCTAAAGCCCATCTATAGTATTTCATTATCATCCATATGAGATGGCTGTTGTACAATTAATGTGGTATTTATTTGATGCACAGGCTACACTTTTCCAAATAGAAATAAAATATTTCAAAAGAAATTATTTAATATTTTTGCTTTTATTAAATGTCCTCTAGCTGGAGTGTAATCCTTTGTAATAATCCCATAGTTTATATTGTAAGGAAATGAGCTGAAATGTAAACTGCAAATATAATTGGCCATATGCTGTAGAACATGTGAATAGGTTTGCTTGCAATTGAATAGTAACCACAACAGTTAATGTACAACAACTATCATAACTACTTAGGGTCTAGTTCTTGAATAAATTGATCTGATAGCTTTAATGCAGGTTTTAAGCCAACCTCTTTGTAACCCCATGGTTTACCTTTGTATCTTCCCTGCACAAACTCCTCCCCGCTCCACTGCCCCCAGCTCACACAAACGTCTCTCCTCTTCCAGATCTGTGTTCTTGTTGTTCCTTTTCACTTTCAAAAACAATCCATGAAACTTGATACTTTTGGTAGTCCAAACATAACATTGACATAAAGCAAAGCTTTTTCATTGCCATATGCACCAGAGGAATCTTTATGATGCAACATTCAGCTCTTGATGTTAGTAAGCAACTATATGCATAAGATATGAAGGAAAAGAATCAAAAAAAGCTAAACTAATCTTTATTAGTGTCACAAGTAGGCTTACAGTAACACTGCAATTAAGCTACTGTGAAAATCCCCCAGAGGCCACAGTACGGTGCCTGTTCGGGCATACTGAGGGAGAATTCAGAATGTCCAATTCACCTAATAGCACGTCTTTTGGGATTTGTTGGAGGAAACTGGAGCACCCGGAAGAAACCCACAGTCACGGGGAGAATGTGCAGACTCCGCACAGACAGTGACCCAAGCCAGGAATCAAACCCATGTCCCTGGCGCTGTAAAGCAACAGTGCAAACCACTGTGCTAGTGCAACCCATTCACCGTATCTCTTGACTTAGTTTGTTGTATGATACAGCATTTAGAATTAATAGTGCAGAGCTTAGGGTCATTGGTTTCTTTCGTAATTGAGGTGGCACAGGCGGAGTCAATTTAAACTGCTTGATTTCCCCATTCTGTATCACTGGACCGTTTCCGTGAACAGAAAATTGTTTTATTTAATTCTGATTTCCTCATTTAGAAATGGTGGCCTATTTTCCCCAACCCATAAATTTGGAAATGTTCCAATCCCCAATTAACAATTTGTTGCACAGCAAACTCGAGGTAAGATGAAATAAAAAGGGTTGGTTTATTTTTACACCAAGACACACACACACAAAAGGGGTTTCGCAATGTCCACCCCTTTTACACTCGCATAATAAATGGGGATAAGGAAAAAGGAAGAGGGGTCCGGACACGACCATGGTAAAATACAGCTTTTACATAGGTCCAGAATCCGAAGTCAACTGGGTTCCGTCTGAGGGGAGGTTGACCGATTGCAGAATGCCAGGTATTCCCAAAGCGAAATTTTGATGACCAGAGAAGACATGTAGAGTGAGTTACTTTGGAAGCACAAGTTCCAAGGTTCCAGCAGTTGATAGTAGACAGCACAGGCTGTTGGCTGGAGTTCTGTTCATGTTGGGGGGCAAAACAGTAAATGCTCAAATTCAATTCCAACAGATGGTATCACAGTCCAGCTTGGGGGAAGTCATGTGACAAACCTCCTCAAGGTTGGACAAAGAACAATTTGGATCTTGACGTCTAATTGGAGTCAGGATTCCTTTTGTTTTTGGAGACTGTGACCGGTTAACTCCCTGACGCTCTCTTTGTCAAAACCGTTGTGTTAGGACCGCTATTGCTTCGGCCATTAGCACCCTTGTGGGAGATTTAAACCTGCAAAGGTTTTCTTTTGTTCGAAGTTAGCTGGAACAGACTCACCATTCTCGTGGCCATTGTTACTTTGAAACTGCTGCACGGTATCAGGTGACCGGTTGAACCATTTTGTCTGTTCAGCCATTTTGAAAAAGAACAAAAAAATCTCTTGATAAAATAGTCCAGCTGATGAATATATATATTTTTTATCTTTTACATCGGCAGGCATTGAAAAATAAACAGAAATCGTGGCAACACGTTTCTTTTAATCGCCTGTACCCAACCCGCCAGTGACAGAGGGAGACCATCCCACCTTGCCAGGTCAGCTTTCATTCTCCCCACCAAACTAGAAATGTTGTACCTGCGGAGCCCCCCCCCCCCCCCCCAACTCCTGGGCAACCTGCACCCCCAGGTACCTAAAGTGAGTCCCTGCCCTATGGAATGGCAGCCCCCCCACCCCTGCCCCATTCGTTCATTTTCATTGAGACCCCAAATGCTTTCATTAACTAGATGATAAAAATTAATTGTGAACTCCAAGCTTCCTTTTCTAGGAATTGTATTAGCTGATGGGATATGTGCTTGTGAATGAGGTGTTGATTTAATATGACCATTGCCAGTTAACAATAGGAAAGATAACTATGGCATTTCTTTGTTAAAACATTTTTTTTTTTAAATTTCAATGTATAAAATACAAAATGGAAAATAAACATATTTACGTACAACAACCATTAAAAAAACCCTAGAAAAATAGAACATCCACCACTAATACCCCCACTTATAAAACCTAAATCCCCCCGCTTAACAACTAATGATGACTAATTCTTTGAAATAAACAAAATGCTGCATCTCCGATAAAACCAGTCGCTTGCTCCCCTCCCAGTGGACTTAACTTTCTCGAGGTATAAGAACTCCATCAGATCCCCCAGTTTTACTGAGAGAATGGTTGGAGATGGAGACCTCCACCCCAGCAGAATTTTCCTCTGGGCAATCAGCGAGGCGAAGGCCAGGACATCTGCCCCCGCACAAGGCTGCAGCTCCGGAGCGCTGACACCCCAAATATGGCCACTCCCCTGCACCCATCTGCAGTTCAGGTACATCTGACACACCAAATATGACTACTAAAGGACAGGGCTCCAGCTCGATCTTCAGAATCGCCGACATGGTATTAAAGAAGGAGACCCAAATCCCCACAAGCTTTGGGACAAGACCAGAACATGTGCGCATGCTTAGCTGGACCTTCGAAACAGCGGCAGCACCTTTCCTCCACCGCTGAAAAGAAACTACTCATTATAGGCTTGGTCAGGTGTGCCCTAAACACAACTTTAAGCTAGATTAAACCAAGCCTCATGCACAAAGGGCCTCACTCCACACCTCATCATTCAATATGGACCCCAACTCCTCCTCCCACCTAACCTTAGCCCCCTCCACTAAAATCCTGCCGGCTCAAAAAAATGGTTGGCATAGAGATAGCACTGGATTTCTCCCCTTATAGTGATGAGAGCCAGCTTCGACACTGGCCCCAATTTAAAATTATGTTGAAATTGCCTCCATAGTGTTGATTCCCAAATTTCTTTCTCTGTCAGTCTGGCCTCAATAAAAGTTGAGATGGATTCGCACGTAAAAAGAAGTTATTTATTTAGCTTGCAAGCTTAAATCATCTGACAGAAACGTAAGAGACATCCAGCCTCTTACACCCCAGAAAACGACTGAACTAAAAGACAAAGGGATCTCTGCAAAATCAATTCAAATGGTATCAAGTTTCACATACTCGACGGACATAGGTCAGCCTATGTCCCTCCTGACCTGTTTGATCTATTCTGATTGGCTCACTTCCAATCCCTTTCTCTGGCCCCTATCAATGCAGCATCACTCTCATAGACACACCTCTTCCTGCTTTTTCCATGCGGTCTCAAACCCCTTTGTCCCTAACTGCCAGAATCAAAGTGGCTTATTTCTACATTACATTAACTAGTATCTCTAAAGCAACTATTTTATATCACATTCGTCATTCCCTCCTTTTATCATTCCATGATAACCGAACTATCCAATCCATAGCTATGGTTCCTCATCTAAAAAGATCCGTCGCTGCATTTCCAATTCCTGTCTTAGCCCCCCTTCATCTGCCTCACCCTCATGGATTTGAACAGTTAAAAAAAAAATTTCGGTGATTGGGGCGGTGATCTGATCTAGTGCACCCCACATTCTACCCATCACACACTTAAGGATGGCCAGGCCCACAAAGATGCAGCCGATAGCTACCACTAGATACATGGCCATATTTATCAACCAGTCCTTCCATCCTCCAAATCCCCAGTTACCCCAAGAGCCAGGATCCTGCATCCCGTCCAAGTGATCCCGTATGCGATCCATAAATTTAGTAATGTTAGCGGTCAAGTCCTGAAAACCCATGATACACTTGCCCTGTACTATGGCGCATACCCCACCCTCACGGGCCAGAAGATAGTCAAGAGCATACCGATTCTGCATTGCAAACAACCGTAGCTGAGACAACTCCTTGGTTATTGCCCCGAGGGCTCCCAAGGTTTACTACCCGGGTTTTCCTCAGTTTGGCCTTTAACTAACTTAAGTGTATCTCCCGGTAACCTACGTTCTAGCTGTACTTCCCTTCTCATACGCCCCGTTCTCTCTCTCGTCCCTTTCTCTTTCTCATAGCCTCTTCCTACACTCTTCTGACAGCCTGATTTTACCTTTATTGTACCACTCTTAACACATCCAAAATCAAATTTACATGTATTCCAAAAACAAGGCAATGTCCATATAATGTTCCCTTCCTATCGCCGGGACCGGTGCAACTGCTTCATGACTCCTGCATTCTCCTTAACTTTGATGACCTTCCATGAGTCGATACCATGTCCTCGTATATGGGGGCAGCGAAGAACATCACCTTTGCATAGGTGATGTATCCTTGTAGATTGGTTGGGGCTACACAGATACATAATATTCCCCTTTTCCATGTCCATCGCCAATAACACGCCAAGCGAAGTGAGGCCAAATATCAGACAGACGATGCGTAGCCACTCCATCATGCTCCACACCTGTAAAATAGCACTGGAGAAGGGAGGCAGGTTAGTATCCAACCTTTTACAGTAGTGGAGATGGACTCAATTTACAGTGATGTAGGTGGACCCAAGCACTTCGCCCCTCCACTTTAACTGCTGTGGGGGTGGTAAGGAGAACTTGGAAGGGCCTGTCCCATCGCGGCTCCGACCCCTTCCTAGTCCAATTTTTGACCATGACATAACTACCGGGCTGGACTGAAAGTGAGCTAGGTACTGGGGGCAATGGCTGGTGAGCCGCGCGGACTTGGCCATGGAGTTCCTTGAGCACTTGCGTAAGGGCTAGAACATAGGTGGTCATTTCTTCAGTCATCTGATGAAACTGAACCCGTCTGGGAACCTGCAGGCTCCAAGGAGTTCTAAGAGGCCTGCCATAAAGAATCTCGGCGGGAGAGAGCCGGGCTGGTCCCGCAGGTGTAACCCGCAGCTGGAAGAGGGCAACGGGGAGCAACTTAAGCCACGTCAGTCCCGTGTCTGCTCTTAATTTAGCCAATTTAGTTTTGAGGGTCTGATTGTGTCTCTCAACCAACCCGGCCGCCTGAGGTCTGTAAGCACAGTGTAACTGCTGGCGTATGTCCAACTGGGAGCAAAACCCCTTGTTAATTTGTCCAATAAAATGAGGCCCATTATCAGAACTTAACTGAGCTGGTATACCGTACCGGGGAATGATTTCCCTCATCAAGACTTTAACCACAGTAGCAGCTTTATTATCGATAGTCGGATACGCCTCGACCCATCTGCTGAACACATCACAATGACCAAAACATATTTGTAACATTGACACCTTTCCAACTCAATGTAATCCATTTGGAGCGTCTCAAAGGGACCACTGGGCAACGGGGTTTGCCCCTTCCCACAAGGGATACCTTTTCCGGTGTTATATTGCTGACAAATCAAACACCGATTACTGATACTTTGGGCCAACCCCTGCATTTTAGGGTGCCACCAAGTGTCCAGCAACAAATCACTAGTCCCTCGAGCCCCACAATGAGTTGCAAAGTGTACACATTCAATGACCCATAAAGCCAGCACATCAGACATACAAGTCTGATGTGCAGGCGTGGTCCATAAAGAGGAAACAGAATCATATGTACAACCTAACCGTTTCCACATTTGTTTATCACTATCAGGAGCGTTCTCCTGTAACCTTATGACGTCTTGGATGGTTGGCATTGACTTGTCAGAAGCAGACATATTTATAGTAGATCGTTTAGTCTGACTTAACATCTTAGGCACCATCACTTGCTGAATTTGCGCGGCTGTCTGCGCTGCACAATCTGCTCGTTCATTACCAACGTCAACTGGGGTTGTACCATTCGTGTGGGCAGCGCATTTAATAACGGAAATCTGCGCGGGCATAAGGAGGGCCTGCAGTAGGTCATTAACTAAACCCCGGTGGGATATTTGACCACACATAATCATGTCAGGTTGTTCTGACGAAATGTCACTCAAATCGCCCCTTATTGTGGTAGTTTCCTGAATCAAGGCTAAACAGTCGTGGCCAGGTGTGTCTTCATGGACAGGGGGACCACTAAGAAAACAGGCTGGATTGATAGTGGTACAGTATTTAAATGTCAGACGTGGATTGTTCAAAAGGTATATCTCATACCTATTCTGACGAGCTGCGGTAAGATGCTGAGTCTGCAGTTGCCCCAATAGTGCGATTACCGAGTGGGAGCTATACACCGTAATATCCTGTTGGAGGGTGAGAGCATGTAACGGCTATGCGATGGCATTGATTGAACGTAAATCCTGTACTAATCGGTACTGGTCTGGTTTGGCTGGTTTAGGCACAGCAAGTATGGGGGTGTTACATTCTGATTGGCAAGGGACCAAAATACCCTGTTTCAACAGTTCTTGAATTAATTTATCTATTGATGGAGCAGCTTGAGATTTCAGGGGGTATTGCCGAATGGAAGGTAGCTTTGCATGATCCTTAATCATTACCTTGATAGGTGTAACATTTGTCTTTCCCACTTGTGATGGGTATTCCGCCCAGACCTGTGGATTGACATATTCCAACACATCATGTCCCCTGTGATGCTGCAGTCGAGTGTTAATCGTTTCAGGGACCTCAAAATATTTTATGGTAGTGCCGTCCGGCATGGCTTGAAGTGCGTAGTCTGTTGGATCTGAATAATCCACTGCCCTCCTGACCATTCGCCCCATATCCCTGGCATGGTACTGGTCATGGACCTGACGTGTAATATGAGGGCTTACCGAAGCTGACTGTGGCCATAAATGTGGTGATATTGTAACAAAATCGGCTGTACCTTCTTTTCCCATGACTGTGGCTGTAACCTTGACTGGCCATTCGGTCTCAAGTAATGGCCGGTATTTGTCCTCCAACTCCCTGTTTCGTCCAGTTCTGTCATAGGCCAGGGTAACGTGATGCAGTGACTGTTCAACGTCTAACGTCCACCACTGGGGGGTGATAGAAATATAGCACTGTTGTCTCATCCTCCTCTTCGCTGATCCACCCACCCAAAGTCACTATATTGGAGCTCCTGCTGGTAAACTACCATTTCTGCCGCTTGTTGGGGTCGCAGATCATCCTTTTTCATTACATACTCAGTCTTAACCTTTGTAACTGAGCCTCCTTCTTGGCCTACACCCTCCTTCCAGTAAAATCTGACTGCCCTTGCCATCTGGGAAGGGTCGTTCTCTGTCCAATTCATGTTATTACATTTCACAGCAGTAACCACAGAAGGTGGTAGGCAATGCATTAACATAGCACAGTATTGAGGGGAATTCTGACCATTTTGATACAGCAAATCGCCTGACTGCCCCCGGTAGATTTCACTAAAACGCTCCAGAAATTCCTCTGGCTCTTCAATCTTCCTAGGTTTTAGGTCTAAGATAACAGAAAGATTTATGGGCCTTTGAAATGTGCTATTCAACGCATTCAAGATCTGTGTCCTTTTCTCTATTTGCTCTCTTTTTTTTTTTAAACTTAAAAATGTTTGAAAATTCAAATTGAATTACTGCAACTTGCAAGCTTAGCTCTGATCTCAACTCAGAACTAAATTTACAATTTGCTTAACACAAACTTGTATAACATTTACAATTAATTATTTCTTTATCTTAACAATTTTTCTTTTAACAAGTTTTTTTTCTCTTTTATATACACATAAGTATTAGCAAAATCAACTATCATCTCCAGATTGACACTTTTTAAAATGGTGTCCATGATCTTCTTTAAGTTTCTATTAATCTCCAGATAAAATGAGATAAACCTTATTTCAAGTAAGTAAAACTTAAGATTCTGGCAATTTCAATCAATTGCTTTCGAAAATAATAACTTTTATCAAAGAGGTGGAGAAACCCACTGGTTTCCTTTAATTAATTCAAAACGTAACTTTGCTGGTGTTCACTGACTCAAAGGAAAGGTATCCGATTACACTACGGCTGCTGCTGTTATCTCAAAGCCTGAGTGAGAAGCACTGTCTATTTTCAACTTCGCCTGCTGCTGTTAACCCTTTGAGAGACTTCTGCTTCAACCAATATGCAGCATTCCTCACAATCTCAACTAGGCCTCGGAACTGCGTTTTCCGCCAATACAGTCCAAGGAGACAATTTTAGCTTATACAACTATATATTTAAAACACTCACACATAGAGTTGAACCATCTTCAGATTTAAAAACAGTTATACTGGACTGAACCTTCATTAATGAAGTCACATCAGCCCCTGAACCCATATAATAGACTGAACCTTCATTAATGAAGTCACATCAGCCTCTGAACCCATATAATAGACTGAACCTTCATTAATGAAGTCACATCAGCCTCTGAACCCATATAATAGACTGAACCTTCATTAATGAAGTCACATCAGCCTCTGAACCCATATAATAGACTGAACCTTCATTAATGAAGTCACATCAGCCTCTGAACCCATATAATAGACTGAACCTTCATTAATGAAGTCACATCAGCCTCTGAACCCATATAATAGACTGAACCTTCATTAATGAAGTCACATCAGCCTCTGAACCCTTATACTTGGAATTGAATCATCATTTGAGATGTCCCATCAACCCAAAACCCTAACCCAAGCCGAAACAACAATATGAAATCCCATCAATTAAATTGCTAATCCCCAGACTGACCTGTGATTTCGTCGAGGCGGTCTTTCTGTGCCAACCGCGAGTCACCAGACTAATCAGACGATAAGAAGAGGGGAACAATCAATGCGCGGTCGTTTTCCAGTTCTACATTGAGGGCCCTTTGTTCCCCATCCTCCTGTTCATAATCAGTCTAATTCTGATTTCGCAGTTGGATCAGGATCGCCCTGAGAAATCCCGGGTTTCGGCACCAAATGTTGATTCCCAAATTTCTTTCTCTGTCAGTCTGGCCTCAATAAAAGTTGAGATGGATTCGCACGTAAAAAGAAGTTATTTATTTAGCTTGCAAGCTTAAATCATCTGACAGAAACGTAAGAGACATCCAGCCTCTTACACCCCAGAAAACGACTGAACTAAAAGACAAAGGGATCTCTGCAAAATCAATTCAAATGGTATCAAGTTTCACATACTCGACGGACATAGGTCAGCCTATGTCCCTCCTGACCTGTTTGATCTATTCTGATTGGCTCACTTCCAATCCCTTTCTCTGGCCCCTATCAATGCAGCATCACTCTCATAGACACACCTCTTCCTGCTTTTTCCATGCGGTCTCAAACCCCTTTGTCCCTAACTGCCAGAATCAAAGTGGCTTATTTCTACATTACATTAACTAGTATCTCTAAAGCAACTATTTTATATCACATTCGTCAATAGCTTCAAAGTGGAAACAATCACTGGACTTGACGAATATTTTGTCGACGAGAAGGGGAGCGAGGCCATCACAAATGCCCCCAGACCAGGCCTCCTACATGACCTCAATTCTATCTGCACCGCCATAGCTCCCGGATCACTACACCAACCCAACACCTGCTCTGCATTAGCTGCTCAATAATAAAATAGCAGATTTGGCAACGCCAGCTCCACTAACCATCTATCCCTTTGAAGGACTGCCCTATAGATCCCTGCCCGCCATATAAAGGATGATACCAACTTCTCGACTTTTCCAAAAAAACGATTTAGGAAGGAAAACTGGCAGACACTGGAAAATAAAATTGTGGCAGAATGATCGTGATCTACTGGACCCTCCCCCCAAGGACAGGGGAAGGTTATGAAGGTTATCTCACCTTTGCAGGTCGATCTTGACTCTACTTACCAGGCTAGTATAATTCAGTTTATGAAGTTGGGCCCAATCTCGAGCCACCTGGATTCCCAGATACCTAAAACTGGATCCGACCAAGCAAAATGAAAGTACCGCCAGGTTGGCTCCACTCCCTGGAGAGTTCAACGGAAAACGCACACTTTTCCAGGTTTAATTTATAGCTGGAAACAGAGTCAAAGCTGCTCAGTAATTCCATTATATCACCCACAGTGGGGATGGGGTCCATCATGTAAAGTAAAAAGTCATCAGCATACAGGGAGCACGGTAGCCTTGTGGATAGCACAATTGCTTCACAGCTCCAGGGTCCCAGGTTCGATTCCAGCTTGGGTCACTGTCTGTGTGGAGTCTGCACATCCCGTGTGTGCGTGGGTTTCCTCCGGGTGCTCCGGTTTCCTCCCACAGTCCAAAGATGTGCAGGTTAAGTGGATTGGCCATGATAAATTGCCCTTAGTGTCCAAAATTGCCCTTAGTGTTGGGTGGGGTTACTGGGTTATGGGGATAGGGTGGTGGTGTTGACCTTGGGTAGGGTGCTCTTTCCAAGAGCCGGTGCAGACTCGATGGGCCGAATGGCTTCCTTCTGCACTGTAAATTCTATGAGGGACATCCTGTGCTCCACCCAAAGAACAAAGAAAAGTACAGCACAGGAACAGGCCCTTTGGCCCTCCAAGCCCCTAATTATCCCCTTCCACTTATCTGAAGGCCACGCAGTGATGGCCAAAGGCTCAGCCATCAATGCAAACAAGAGGGGAGACATGGGGCACCCCTGTCTTGTTCCCCTATTTAAATGAAAGTACCCAGAGCTCATGGCGTTGGTGCGAACACTAGCCAAGGGAGCCTTATACAATGGATGTATCCATGACACAAACATAGGCCCCAACCCAAACCTCTCCAAAACCGCAAAAAGGATACCACCTTTCTATCCTGTCTACATTAAGTAATGAAATAGGATGATATTACGCATACTCCACAGATCCTTGTCCTTTTTCAGTAGAAGGGAAATCGATTACTGTACCAGCATCGCAGGAAGGAAGCCCCTTGCAAAAGAGTCCGGAAACATCCCAACAGTAATGGAACCAACTGTCCAGCAAACTTCTTGTAAAACCCCCACGGGAACCGGTCTGGCCCAGTGGCATTACCTGTTTGCGTCTACCCTATCGCTACCAGGACCTCCTCTAGACCCAATGGCGCCATCAGCTCTTTACGCTCTTCCTCTCCCACCTCGGAAAACTCTTAAGCCCTCCAAGAACTCTGACATATCAAATACCCCCCACCAGTGGCTCCGACCTATAAAGGTTCTTATAAAATGTTTTGAATGCTCCATTAACTTTATCCAGAGTGGACACCTGCCTGCTGCTTGAGTCTCTGACCTGGATAAATTCTATTTTTGAAAATGTTTTAAAAACATTTCCTTCTTCAATTGCCTGAAAGCAGGTCTGAGCCACAGTGCAGCGACCTCCACCAAGGAGGCAGGTCCCAAACCCCTACCTCAGAGGACTGAGTTGATGTGCTAATATGCACCTTTGCTTGCGGTTAGAATCCACAGCTATGAATAGTGATGGTCGAGACTCAAACTTTCTTTCCATCACATGGCTGACCAGCAATCATTCCCAATCTTAATGCCTGCCTTTAGCGTGTGTTGGAAAGATTTACCATTTTTTGGCTGCATTATGAACACATCTTCCTTGGCCATCACGTCCTGGAGTAGGACTTGAACCGGAAGCTCCTGCCTCAGATAGGAATGCTATCCACAGTCCCACAATCCCCTAAACTCCTAATTATGTTCTTGTCTTAAATTATTAAGCCTTTTTTTCTGTTGTCTGGATATGACCAGAGATGCATTTATTGCCCAACTAGGGAGTTGCCTGGAAAGAATATTGGTGGCATGTCTGCTGGAACCAATCTTTGTGATGTTAGGGAGATAATTCTCGAATTTTGATCCAGTTTGCTTGTTTTATTTATTTATTTACTTACTTAATGAATGCAAATTCTCGAAGCCAAGCAATAACCTCCTCATTTTCTGGGTTTAATGTTATTAACATTTAGTCTGTAAAGAACATTCCTCGGTAATATGCACCATTGTTCATGGCTCTGCACAAGTGCAGGGGTTTGTACTGAGGTCCCCGAGGTGGAGGTTGGTTGCATGTTTTGATCTTATATAGCAAGGACCACTATCGCACTGGTAGTTCAAATCCTCCCATTGTGCCATTTCACAGAATCACAGCATTGTTATGGCACAGAAGGAGGCCATTTGGCCCATTGTGTTGCACCAGCTCTCCAAATCAGCATCATGGCTTAGTTATTCTGCCCTTTCCCCATACCTAATGCCCTCTTGAATACCTCAACTAAATCTGCCTCCAGCACATTGCCAGAAAGTGCATTCCAGATCTGAACCACTCGTGTGAAATCACATTTGTCACAAGGAACCTGTTGGTGACATCTCGTGTTTTCCATTCCTTGGTCCAAAGAATGTCTGCTGGTAGATGTTGCTCAGGAAAGGTGCCCAATATGGGCCACCAAGATGGATGTGAGCTGGGGTTGGGTTGAACAGGTCATCACAGAGTGAGGTGCAGCATGGATGGTTTCAACCAACTTGTAAGTTTTTGTCAATCGGCAGATGAGTGGATGAGTGATGCTTGTGAAGACAGGAAGCTTGGGGGGGGGGAGCAGAACACTCCAGTTATGCATAATTGAATTCAATTGTGTGACAGCAAGATGTGTGTGTGTGATGATATTTGCCTGACAGATGCACAGTAATCTGCAGTGGCGGATGATAGGGCAGCTGCTGAGATCTGGAGTGTTGTGACAGTGGCGCCCTCTCTAGAATTATTCTGAATTCTCCCTCTCTGTACCCAAGCTGGAGCCGAAATGTGGCGACTAGGGGCTTTGCACAGTAACTTCATTGCAGTGCAATGTAAGCCTACTTGTGATAATTATTATTATTATAACAGTTAATGGGCTAGCAGCGGTGCCATAAGGAAGACGATCGATTCCAATGAGAAACAGTGCCGGATACACCGGACTCGGGATTGACACTTTGTGAGGCCGACAAGCTGCAGCCACATACTTTAGCACTCCACTCCCCACACACACACATCCCAGCCAATAAGATAGCAGTGCCGGAAAACCCCCAAGGAGAAGATAACCCACAATGTTGGGAGAGGGGAAAGACTGGAGGGGGACTGCCAGATCTGTGGCCTCTCAACGCAGCGGAGCAGCAGGCACTGGACCTGGTTGGTGAGCCTGGAGAGAGTGGCTAGTCACCGAGATGGAGGTTGGCATCGGGCGAGCAAGTGAGACCCCGCCGAGTTGTAGTTTCCCAAAGCAAGTGTGTCACAGGCGAAGGAGAAGGCAACCCACAACCACCAGGAGAGGGAAAAGACTGGAGGGGGACCACCAGATCTGTGGCCCCCTCGCCGCAGTGGAGCAGCAGGCACTGGATTTGGTTGGTGGGCCCGGAGAGAGGGCAGTCACCAAGGCAGAGGATGGCATCGGGCGAGCAAGTGAGACCCCACTGAATTGTGGTTTCCCAAAGCACGTGTATCACCACCCCCACCCACCACCACAATCAACCCCACACTACCCCCCAGAATTCAGAAGCAAACCCCAGGTAAAGCTATATTCCACCCAAAGACGGGTTATCCATATAGGCAGGTTCCCCTCTGGGGAGTGAGAGTTATCATTCCATCATTATTAATAAAGGTTTACTGGTATGCCCACCTCTGTGAGAGACTGGTACCAGGTTTGGGGCAGCACGGTAGCACAAGTTAATAGCACTGTGGCTTCACAGCGCCAGGGTCCCAGGTTCGATTCCCCGCTGGGTCACTGTCTGTGCAGAGTCTGCACGTTCCCCCCATGTCTGCTAGGGTTTCCTCCGGGTGCTCCGGTTTCCTCCCACAGTCCAAAGGCATGCAGGTTAGGTGGATTGGCCATGATAAATTGCCCTTAGTGATCAAAAAGATTTGGTGGGGTTATTGGGTTACGGGGATAGAGTGGAGGTGAGGGCTTAGGTGGGTCGGTGCAGACTCGATGGGCCGAATGGCCTCCTTCTGCACTGTATGTTCTGTATGTTCTATGTTAAAAGGGTTCACAGTCTAAATGATTGAGTAAATTCCTGCTCATATACAGGAATACTGCCCACTCAGCAACCCAGGTTTCTCCGGTGTTGCTGGCAGTTAAACGTCAACTATGATTTGCTGAAACCACTCCAGACAAAATAAATAGTTGGTCATACGGCAGGAGAACAAGGCAAAACACCGTTTTTTCCGCCAGGGATAGCAAGTTCTGGCAACAAATTATACCACAAATAAAAAATGGATTCTTGCCACCATCTTAGCACAGACTGGACCAGTCTCCTACACCATACAATCCCGGAGATGTAACATAGAGTAGGCACACAGATCAACAATTGGCGACAAGAACCAATCTGCCAGAAGCAGAACCGACAGAATGTCCAAATCCAGCTGTGCCAAGAGACAACCTGGATCTTCCAGAGAACCTGACACTGACCGAACTAACTGGGGAAAACAGCACCTCGATTGCGAATCAAAAACAGAATCAACCTCAGATCACTATGTCAACTCCGATTAAAATAAACACTGACGACGCTCACACCAAGCCATAGGCACCAGAGGTTACAGCAAGTACTAAAAAGCAGACGCCTGAGGTTCACCGACAACCATAAGGGCTGCTGGAACCTGGTACCAGTCTCTCACAGAGGTGGGCATACCAATAAACGTTCCTCTCACTGCAGGAATGCTCTGCCTCAACCTCAGAAGGCTTTGAGACAGCCCATAAGGAGAAAGGAAAAAAAGCAGCACCAGGGAGACGAATACCATAGAGTCCCTACAGGTTAGGTGGGATTACAGGGATTGCATGGGGAGTGGGCCAGGTAGGGTGCTCTTTCAGATGATCGGTGCAGAAATGATGGGCCGAATGGCCTCCTGCACTGAACGGCAATCTCCGGAATGTCTGACATATTGGCTGTTTTTGTTGATTGATTGTTCCTGTTGCTAATTGATTATTAATGTTATCCTGTGTATTGTGTCAGGGACCATTGACTTAAAGGGGGAGGAATTGTTTTGCATTCATGATGTTTTTACGATTCCTCACAAGCAGCTTTGTAGCTGAACAGGGGCTCTTTAAGAAAACGATTGTGTGACGTCATCAGATGACGTCACCAGCCGTTTGTGCGGGTAATATCACAGCCTGCAGTGTTAACATCTTTTAAATAAAGCTCTATAGAATCCATACAGTGCAGAAGAAGGCCATTCGGCCCATCATATCTGCACTGACCATCTGAAAGAGCACCCTACCTGGCCCACTCCCCGCCCAATCCCCGTAATTCCACCTAACCTGTAGGGATTCTATGGTATTCGTCTCCCTGGTGCTGCTTTTCCTTCTTTCTCCTTATGGGCTGTCTCAAAGCCTTCTGAGGTTGAGGCAGAGCATTCCTGCAGTGAGAGGAACGTTTATTGGTATGCCTACCTCTGTGAAAGACTGGTACCAGGTTCCAGCAGCCCTTATGGTTGTCGCATGCTGGCTGGGAGTTGCAGTGTGTGCACAGTGGTTGCTGGGTCCAGCAGCTGTGCCATCGGCGTAGCTGACGGTAAAGCCACGTCAAACTGCTCTTGTATCTCTTTCACTGGCTGTATCATGGGAATATCATGGGCGGTAGGTCTGTCAGACTATTGAGGATTTTACCAATCTTGGAATGGCAATTGACAAACATACTCCTCAAAGAGAGAAGAGCTATTGTTATAACCCCAATGAGACCCTTGGGAAGCCCCAATCAATCTCCCCATGAGCCTCATGGAGTACGAGCTACCCCATTGAGGGGCCGAGGGATAGTTAACTCTGGACATTAAAAGCCTGCCCAGGTAGGAGTCAAGCTGCACAGTAGTCTCGGCTGGGACTGGGACTGTCACTGGTAATTACTTTACTTTGGCAATAAATCTTTCATTTTAACTCTCATTTCCGGACTCCTCTGTGACCACTAAATTGGCGATGAGGGTAAAGTGGAACTGCAGTCAGTGCTGCTAACCATTGGAGTGCGGCCACCTCTCTTCGCGAAGGAATAAGGTTTGCACCTTTTGGAAAACGCTACTGTTTGGCAGACTTTAAAAAAAAAAAATTTAGAGTACCCAATTATTTTTTTCCAATTAAGGGGCAATTTAATGTGGCCAATCCACCTACTTTGTACAACTTTGGATTGTGGGGGTGAGACCCATGCAGACATGGGGAGAATGTGCAAACTCCACAAGGACAGTGACCCAGGGCCGGGTCCTCAGCGGCTGTTTGGCAGACTTTTTGGTGCAGGACTGGACTCAGTACACGGAGCATATGCATTATTCTTTTATGGCAAACGCTATCGTCAGGGGTGATTGCAAGACGGTAATTCTTCTGACTGCCTGTGGCACCCCCACTTTCAGCATCATAAAGAGCCTCACGTACCCCATGGCCCCAGCCTCCAAAACATTCGAAGACCTAGTGGCACTCATGGAAAACCACTACGACCCCAAGCCGTTGATCATCATACAGAGCTACCAATTTAATAAGGACGAGAGGACCCCAAGGGAGCCTGTTCCGGTCTTAGCGCGTTTGTGAAAATTGGCAGCTTTTCGAATATGACCCATCCCTATCTGAGATGCTATGGAACTGCTTGTTTGCAGAGTAACCAATATGGTGACCCAGCTGGACGTAAGAAGGCCATTGAGATCTCCCTGTCATGGGAGAGCGCAGAGAAGGGAGTCCAGGAACTCCAGGGTATGTTAGGGATGGGGTAAATAGTAGGACTTACCCCATTCCGGCACAAAGCGCCCCCTAGGAATGGGACCCTCGGACCCTACCCTGGTCTGAGTACCACTGGGACCAGGCCCATTGGTCAAGGGCTACTATAGCCAGGTAGGAGGCCACCCCGGAAACGATGGAGGATGATCCAAAGCGATGCGGCAATTTTGGCTGGCCCAATCGCAGGGATAGGAAACCACAGGTCAGACAGCAAACTTGCCACCCTACCCAAGGGAGATGCCAGCCCAGAGCCCAGACCCTCCACTTAGACCAACCTGATGACAAGGAGTGTATGCAAGTGAATTTCATCACCACGTCACAAGTTACTCCCATTAAGCTTACTATCCAGGTGAATGGCCACTGGCTAGAGATGGAGTTGGACACAGGGCCCACAGGTTCGCTAATTGGGAGACAGACGTCTGAGCGAATCAGCACTGGATTTCAATGATTGAGCTTGAGGGACACCGTGGTGAGGGTAGCGACCTACACAGGGGAACCCCTAGCAACAGTGGGCACGACAGTGATTCCAGTGACTTACAAAGAACAAAGAAATGTACAGCACAGGAACAGGCCCTTCGGCCCTCCAAGCCTGCGCTGACCATGCTGCCCGTCTAAACTAAAATCTTCTACACTTCCGGGGTCCGTATCCCTCTATTCCCATCCTATTCATGTATTTTACAGGCAGCAGTCCATTCAGCTGCCGTTAATAATAGTGAAAGGCCCCAGATGTAGTCTGCTGGGCCGCGACTGGTTACAGCATCTCCAGTTGGACTGGCAACAGATCTTCCGGATGGGCACCGGAGGACTTTACGAACTATTGGGGAAGTACCCTGACGTTTTCCAGGAAGGCCTGGGCAAAATTAAGTGAGCTGTGACCAAAATACATATGGACGCTGAGGCCCAGCCTACGTACTTCTGGGCCCGTCCTGTCCCCTAAGCACTACTGGTGAAGGTCAAGGACAAACTCAACCAACTGGAAGACCTCAGGATCATCCAACCGGTATGATTTGCTGATTAGACAGTGCCAGTAGTCCTGGTACTTAAACCTGACAAAATGTACTCCTGTGCGGTTATTACAAGATGACCATTGTTTTGTTATGCTCTTGACGTAGCATAAGCTGCTTCCTTGATGTGCACTCTGACAAAGGAAGGTTCAGACTTGGAAATAGCTTGAACACATTTATTACTGTTAACGATTCTCCTACTTGGATTCGACTCTCCTGTTAATCCTTCTATAGCTACTCAGACTGACGAACCAGTCTGCTACAATCCACGTGGTGGGTGTGATGTTCAATCAGCCCTGTGTCTGTACTCACTGAGTATCTCCACTGGAAAGAGCCTGAGCATGTGTGATGTGTCCTTTTATATGGGTTGGTGTAATGCCCTCCTGTGGTAGTGTCACCTCTGTGTGTATCGTGAATGCCCATTGGTCGTGTCCTATCTTACTGACCTATTGGTTGACTGTGTGTCATGTCTCTGGTGCTCCCTCTAGTGTCTAGCTAGGTGTAGTGTATGTACATTAACCCTTTGTGTACTTACAGTGATGTATATCACCACAACCATCAACAAGGCCTCCCATCTGGACAGGTACCCAATGCCATGGATAGAAGACCTATAGGTTCGCTGGAGGTCATTCCTTTTCCAAGCTCAACATTTATCTCCAGCTGGAGCTGGACCCCGATTCCAAGCATTATGTAATTATTAATACTCACAGGAGCCTCTGCGAATACACGGGTCTGCCGTTTAAGTGTTGTCGGCTTGTGCAATTTTTCAATGTGTTATAGAGAACATCTTGAGAGGGTTACTGTGTATGGCAGTCTACTTGGACGACATCCTGGTCACCGGAGCCACAGAAAGGGAGCATCGGAGCAATCTGGAGGAAGGTTTTCCGAGACAAGCATCCGCCTCAAGAAGGAAAGGTGCGTTTTCTACCCCAAGGAGGTTACCTACTTGGGGTATCGTGTGGGTTGGGGTGGACTGCATCCGGTAGAGGAAAAGGTGCGGAAAATTAGACAAGCACCCACTCTGGAAAACGCAACAGAGTTATGGCTGTTCTTAGGTCTCGTAAACTATTTGGGGAACTTTATTCCTGACCTAGCGACCATCCTCGCCTTGCTACATGCCTTGCTGAAGAAGCACCAAGAGTGGTGTGGAGAGTGCCTCAGGAGGAGGTGTTTGGGTGAAACAGCAGCTAATGTTGTCCAGATTATCGACGCATTCCAACCCCTCCAAGCCTCTTGTGGTGACGTGCGACGCCTCGCCATACGGAATTGGAGCTGTATTGTCCCATCACATGGCTGATGGAAGAGAAAGGCCAATAGCATTCACATTGGCTGCAGTGGAGCGAAATTACACTCAGATCGAAAAACAAAGGTTAGCCGTCATATTCGAGGAGAAGTAATTTCACCAGTACATGTATTGGTGTCGATTCACTATCGTGACGAAACACAAGCCATTGCTAATCCTCTTTAAAGAGGACAATGCGATCATACCTGGGTTCAGCGATAGGCCCTGTTGCTAGCAGTGTACAAGTCCTTCTTCGAGACTGCCCAGGCACCCATATTACAAAGGGAGTTTAGCTCCTGCTGCTGACGCACACACACTGTCTCCACCGAGAACCAATTAAGTTGTTTCGATGCTAAGCTTTATGGATATCTTACCGGTCACTGCTGCCGAGAAATGCCACTGGATGCAAAAGTATGCCATATTGTCTTCTATGGAGGCCAGCATGGGAAGCTGCATGAAGACCTACGGGCCATTGAAACCCAAATACTGGAGCTCAGTGTTGAACACGGCATCTTTCTATTAAATATTTCTTTATTCTCCTTTTTTGCATTTTCTACCAAATTTACACCCACCAACAATAAACAATAATCAGTAACAAATATGTCAATCCCCATATCAGTAACAACGATCCCATCCTCCCAGCAAACCCCAAACATTAGCCCGCATGTTAACATAAACAACTGACAAAAAGGAATCAGGAATCGCCCATGGCCCCCATTAACACCCACCGCTCCCCCCCCCCCCCCCCCCCCCAACCCTCCCCCCCCCCCCCCCACTAATGTTCGACGTTATCCAGTTCTTGAAAGTGCATAATGAATAATGCCCATGAATTGTAGAACCCCTCTGTCCTTCCCCTCAGTTCAAACTTAACCTTCTCAAGAGTCAAGAATTCCAACAGGTCCCCCCGCCACGCCAGGGCACAGGGTGTAGAGGTTGCTCTCCATCAGGATCCGCCTTCGGGCGATCAACGAAGCGAAGGCTACAACATCTGCCTCCGCACCCGTTTCCATCCCTGGCTGGCCCGACATCCCGAATATGGCCTCATGGGGACCCGGGTCCAGATTCACGTGCACCACTTTAGAAATTATCCTAAAAACCTCCTTCCAGTAATCCTCCAGCTTTGGAAAGGACCAAAACATATGAACGTGGTCAGCGGACCCCCCCCAACCCCCCTCCCCCCCACAACGTTCACACACATCTTCTACTCCTTCAAAAAATCGTCTCATCCTCGCCCTGGTGAGGTGTGCTCTGTATACCACCTTCACCTGTATCAGCCCCAACCTCGCGCACGAGGTGGAGGCATTCACTCTCCGGAGCACCTCACACCAGAAGCCCTCCTCCATATCCTCTCCCAGCTCTTCCTCCCACTTTGCTTTGACCCCTTCCACGGTGCCTACTCCTCCTCCAAAATAGCTCTGTAAACCGCTGACACTACCCCCTTCTCCAGTCCCCCTGTCGTCAGCACCTCCTCCAGCAATGTGGAGGCTGGCTCCACCGGGAAGTTCTGTATCTCCTTTCTGGCAAAATCTCGAACCTGCATGTATCTAAATATTTCCCCCTGCTCCAGCCCATACTTCGCTTCCAGCTCCTTCAATCCTGCAAACCGGCCCGAAGAAACAAATCCTTCAGTGTCTTAATCCCCTTCTCCTCCCCTTTCCGAAAATTTCCATCCCACCTCCCTGGCTCAAATCTGTGGTTCCCCCGAATCGGCATTTCCCTTGACCCTGCCCCCAACCCGAAGTGTTGGCGAAACTGCCTCCAAATTCTCAATGAAGCTATTATTACCGGACTCCCTGAGTACTTCCCCAGGGCTATCGGGAGCGGCGCTGTTGCTAGTGCTTTCACTCCCGACCCCCTGCACAAACTCTCCTCCATCCTGACCCACTGGGAATCAACCCCTCTGACCCAGCTCCGCACCTTCTCCACATTCGCCTCCCAGTAATAATACATCAGGTTTGGAAGACCCAAATACCCTGCCTGCCTTCCCCTCTGTAGCAGCACCTTTCTAACTCTGGCCACCTTCCCTCCCCATATGAACGACGTAATCCTTCCCTCAGTCTCTCTGAAAAAAGCCTTTGGCAGGAAAATCGGCAGGCATTGAAAAATAAACAGAAATCGTGGCAACACGTTTCTTTTAATCGCCTGTACCCAACCCGCCAGTGACAGAGGGAGACCATCCCACCTTGCCAGATCAGCTTTCATTCTCCCCACCAAACTAGAAATGTTGTACCTGCGGAGCCCTCCCCCCAACTCCCGGGCAACCTGCACCCCCAGGTACCTAAAGTGAGTCCCTGCCCTATGGAATGGCAGCCCCCCACCCCTGCCTCCACACCCGGCCGAGATACCACTAAATACTCTTGTCTAGATTCAGCTTGTACCCGAGAAAGACCCAAACACTCGAAGCAGTTCCAATATTCCCCCTATCGACACACTCGGTTCTGACACGTACAACAGCAAGACATCGGCATATAAGGACACCCTATGCTCTATCCCCCCCCTCCCCACTCCCCCCCCCCCCCCCACCCCCCGCACTATTCCTTTCCATAACCCCGAACTTCTTAATGCGATAGCCAATGGCTCAATCCCGAGTGCAAACAGCAGGGGGGACATAGGACATCCCTGCCTAGTCCCGCGGTGGGGAGAGAAGTATCTCGAGCTGATGTTGTTTGTGCGGACACTCGCCCTCGGTTCCTTATATAGTAGCTTTACCCAGTTCACAAATCTTGGTCCAATTCCAAACCGCTCCAGAATTGCCATCAAGTACCCCCATTGTACCCGGTCAAATGCCTTCTCAGCGTCCAATGCCACAACCACCTCTGTTTCCTTCCCCTCTGCCGGTGCCATAACGACGTTCAATACCCTTCTAACGTTTGGAAAGAGCTGCCTCCCTCTCACAAACCCCGTCTGATCTTCACCTATCACCTTCGGGAGGCGCTACTCCAGCCTACCCGCCAGTACCTTCACCAATACTTTTGCGTCCACATTCAGAAGCGATATGGGCCTTTACGACCCACACTCTGTCGGATCCTTATCTTTTTTTAGCAACAGGGAAATCGATGCCTGCCCCAAAGTTTGTGGCAACACCCCCTTCCCTATCGCCTCTTCAAACATCCCCACCATCAGGGGTGCCAGCTTATCCTTGAATTTTTAATAATATTCCACCAGAAACCCATCCGGCCCTGCCACCTTCCCCGACTGCATCCTCCCAAATGCATCCTTTATCTCCTGCTCCACTATCGCTCCTTCTAATGTAGCCCTGTCCCCCTCCCCTAACCTCGGGTACTCCAACCCATCTAGAAATTCCTGCATCTCACGATCTCCCCCGGGTGGCTCTGACCTTTACAACCTCTCATAAAATTCCTCAACAATCTTGTTAATCAGATCCGGAGCCACCACCAACTTCCCTGCCCCATCCCTCACCTGTAGAATTTCCCTTGCCGCTGCCTCCCTCCGGAGCTGACCTGCTGACATCCTTCTCTCCATGTTCATAAACTGCACCCCTTGCTCATCTCAGTTGGCACACCGCCTTCCTGGTAGATAGTCGGTCAAAGCTCGCCTGTAGTTCCTTCCTCTTTTCCAGCTTTGCTGGGTCCCCATCCTCTGCATAACTCCTATCTACCTCCAACATCTCAACTATTACCCTCTGCCGCTCCAACCTCTCCTCTTTGACCACCCTGGCCTTAAACGAGATCACCTGTCCCCTCACCACCGCTTTTAGAGCCTCCCAGACGACTGCCTTCGACACCTCACCCGTACAATTGAAACCTACATATTCCTTAATTACCTTTTCAATTTTGTCACAGAATACTTGGTCCCCCAAAAGTCCCACATCTAATTTCCACCCCGGCCTCTGCGCTACCCCCTTCTCCAGCACCATATCCACCCAATGATGAGCGTGATCTGACACTGCAATTGCCGAGTATTCCGACCCCTTAACCCCAGCCAACAAAGCCTTCCCCACCGCGAAAAAGTCGATCCGCGAGTATACCTTATGGACAGCTGAGAAAAACGAGTACTCCCGCTCCCTTGGGTGCAGAAACCTCCAAGGGTCCACCCCCCCATTTCCACATTAGCCCAGCTAACGCCTTCGTCCCCGCTGATGGGACCAGTGAGCACGGCCGTGACCTGTCGAACCTTGGCTCCTGCACCAAGTTCCAGTTCCCCCCCCCACTATCAGCTCATGTGTGTCCAAGTCGGGGATGGCCCCAAACACCTTCTTTGTGAAACCCACATCGTCCCAATTGGGACCGTATACACTTACCAGCACCACTAACCTCCCCTCCAGCGCCCCTGTCACAATCCCATATCTACCCCCCGATCTGCCACCACCTCACGCTTCTGCTTTGCCCAGCTTAACACCTTCTCCTTAATGCAGTGCTTATGGAAACAGATGATTACTGCTCTTGGCAGCTCATTCACTTTGGGCTTCGGCCTTAATGACCGATGAGCTCGGTTCAGTTTGTACTGAGAGGGATTCTCCCCCTCCTCCACTTCTTTCATCTTCTCGCCCTGCTCTCTCACCTCGGCCGATGTCTTTGCCACAGCTACTCTCACTGGGGCGATTGCCTCCTCCACCAATGACTTCAATGTGATCGCCATCTCCTTCCTGAAAGCCTCCATGTCATAGATTATCATAGAATTTACAGTGCAGAAGGAGGCCATTCAGCCCATCGAGTCTGCACCGGCTCTTGGAAAGAGCACCCTACCCAAGGTCAACACCGCCACCCTATCCCCATAACCCAGTAACCCCACCCAACACTAAGGGCAATTTTGGACACTAATTGTCATGGCCAATCCACCTAACCCGCACATCTTTGGACTGTGGGAGGAAACCGGAGCACCCGGAGGAAACCCACGCACACACGGGGAGGATGTGCAGACTCCGCACAGACAGTGACCCAAGCCAGAATCGAACCTGGGACCCTGGAGCTGTGAAGCAATTGTGCTATCCACAAGGCTACCATGCTGCCCCACTGTCTCGCAAACTGCTTTTCTAGCTCCACCGCCATCACCTCGGTCATCATCTCCACTGTAAGTAGTGCGGCCCCACCATGCGGTCTGGCCTCCGCCATCTTGTCAGCACTTTTGCTCGTCTTCTCGTTCAATGGCGAGCCCGCGTTTCCTCCCTTCCTCAACATTGCTTTCCACAGCCTTTAACGGCTTATTATTTTTCCTTTTTCTCACTCTTCCTTCCTTCTTCAATCTCAAATTTCTTTCAAACTTTTTTCTCTTCTTTTTTTTGTATACCTCCAGAATTTCCCCGGGACCGGGCTTTAGTCTGCTTACCACATTCTAAGCGGGAGCCATCCGATGTGGGAAACCTCACCTACATTGTGCCCTGGCTTCGGGCCTGTTGCCTCGGCCTCCACTTGGCTCCACCCCCGCTGCTTCCTTCAAGTTTTCAGGAGGAAAAACAAAAAAAGTTTTTCTCCTTTCCTCTCCGTGCTCTTTGAGACATTCGGCTTTCAGGATGCTCCTTGGGGAACCGAACACGGCATCTTTCTGCGGGGGGGGGGGGGGGGGGCGGCTCACACCATGGAGATCTGCATAATGGACACCCGGGGCGTCAAAAGTAAAAATGCTAGCCCGTAGCAATGAGTGGTGCACCACATGCATCACATGCCATAAACAGCAGAATCTCCCACCTGCCACCCTGCTATATCCGTGGCAGTGGCCAGGCTGGCCTTGGGTGTACCTACACGCCGATTTTGCCGGACCTTTCCAAGGGTCAATGTTTCTTCTCTTAGTGGATGCCCATTCCCAGTGCTGAAAGTCCACTGGATGCATCAAAGGCGCGGTTGCGAAGCTTCAGCTCTCCTTTAGCACCCATGGCATTTCGAAGGTGCTGGTCACAGATAAAGGCACCCCCTTCACTAGTGACGAGTTTGAGAGCTTCATAAAAGCCATGGGGGTGTGACATATCACAAAGGCCCCAAATCACCTTTTTCAAATGGGCTGGCTGAGTGGACCGTGCAGACCTTCAAACGTGGTCTGAAGGCTGGCTAGATTTTAGTTCGGTTATAGCACCAGCAGAGGTGAAGCCAAGAAAGGTGGATGTGGATCAGGCAGTTTAAACCAATTTACATCCACAACTTCAGAGACGGTGCCCGGTGAATTCCAAGGATAGAGGTACGACAGACCGGATCAGTTTCCTACCAGGTACAGTCACGAGAGCAGCTGGTGCGGAAGCACCTTGACCACCTCAGGATCAGGGTACCAGCATTACACCCACACCCTTCTGGAGGAACCATCTTCCTGTTTTCCTGTAGATATAGTCATTCAGATTTTCTGCAAGTTCAGAAATACAGCACTCATCAACTTTGCTGGGGAGAGATATGGAGGACAGGGAGAGGACTTCCCTCTATTGCTTCAGGAATCAGATTGAAACTCCTTGGAACTCTGAAAATCATTCCAGTGGGGTAGGATCCAATCACCACCTGTTACTGGGCAGAGTACACAGCCTTTTGGGCCAATTCATTGGTCACCAGCCAATCAATCAAACCAAGTCCCACCTCATCGCTTTCTCTGGTACCGAAAGGTCTGGAATTCCTGTTTCAATGAGCAGAGATAGCAGAAGTGTTCTCTCCTGTAACTTCTGAATTCTGCTGCTTGCCTTGAAGCCATTAATCATCCATGGATCAAAAATAAGAACGGCAAAATAAATGACAGAGAAAATAAGTGAATAAACAGGAAGGACCCAAACAGTAGGAAGAACATTTTCCCCTCAGCAGAGAAGTCCAGGGAACATGGACTTAAGGTAATGGGCAGGATCATAGGAGATGTGAGGAAAGGCTTTTTAACCCAGAGGGTGGTGGGAATCTGGAACTCAATGGCTGAAAGGGTGGTAAAGGTGGGAACGCTTACAACATTTAAGAAGTATGTAGATTAGCATTTGTAGTGCTGTAGCATACCAGGCTACGGGCCAATGTTGGAAAATGGGATTAGAGTAAATAGGTTCTTGGTGGCCATCACTGACAAGATTGGCTGAAGGACCTATTTCCATGTTATAACAACCCGGTGACACTATCATCTGCTACACCCACCACTATTCTGTCGCTGATGAGTTCAGCCTTTAAATCTAAATATTCGCACACCTCTACCGTCTAGAGATAAGTTAAGAACGGATCAACAGGTTCACCAGGCAGGTGGACTCTCTTATTAAATTTGGCTCTCTCCAATATTTTGTTGCATCACAAGTTGAAGTAAATGTCAAATGATTTTAGAACATCATCATCAAATTTGGTGGATGACTCATTAATACCCCGTTGTGCAATGATGCCATCTGCAATTGGCTCTGTTGAGTCAAGAAGTTTGTTTACTTGTTCTTCTGACTTTTTATTTAAGTTGGAAGTGATGCTGTATCTTCAAAATCTTTTCCTCCAAAGACCCCAATTTTGTGATAGATTTGAACCTTAGGTGAATCCAAGTGGATGTGGAAATGTGTAATTGTGATGCCAGTTTTTAAAGGTACTTAAAGTGTGGGTATAACTTCAAGACTTTCAGGCTTTCAAAATGGTGATGCCATTCACTGCAAAACAAAGGATTTACAGTGCTTACCGGATTTAGTGGGCCCATCGCAAATGTGGTGGCGTGCTCCAGGAAGAACAATTTTTATCAATGGCTATGTGGATTAACTGTGCCAACTTATATTTTTCAGTGGTGTACTGTTCCAAGTAGCGAGGTTTTCAAATTCAATGCAGGCTAGCTGTTTAATTCAACGGATGGTTGCAACATTCCCGAGAGGCTGAGTAATTTTGTTACTAGGAGGCTAGGAGTCGGGATCGGGTTTAGTGACCAGTCTCATTCAAATAGCACTTCTGATTCTGGATGAGTAATAAGGGTTCTCAGGACTAGTTGCAGCCTGGAATTTATAAAACATTTAGCTCACCCTTGCAGGCTCTGGACTCTGGGTGCTGAAACTAGACTTCCAAGAGAGATTCTGCTGCAGAAAACTCTTCCAGAGACCAAATGATATGGGCGGCACAGTGGCACAATGGTTAGCACAGCTGCCTCACAGCACCAGGGACCTTGGTTCTATTCCGGCCGTGGGTGACTGTGGAGTTTGCACTTTCTCCCAGTGTCTGCGTGGGTTTCCTCCAAGTGCTCCAGTTTCCTCCCACAGTCCAAAGAGGTGTAGGTTAGGTAGATTGGCCATGTTAAATTGCCCCTTAGTATCCAAAAGGTTAGGTGGGGTTACTGGGTTATGGGGATAGGGTTAGGGTGTGGGCCTATATAGGGTACTCCTTCCAAGGGTCAGTGCAGGCTCAATGGGCTGTAGAGATTCTATGATTCTATGACAGATGTGTTAAAATGCATAATGTGCACTTAATGGGCGAGATTCTCTGTTTGGGAGAACTTGCCGGTAGCTGGGTCCCCTATGCGGCGGAGAATCGAAAAATTGAGCGGTAAGTGCATTGCAATCATACGCTTGAATGATTGGAATGCACTTAGTGATTGGAATGCACTTACCTCTCTTTGATGTGGTTGCTGTTTGTAAACTTTTTGGTTTCAACACTAAGAGTCGCTCATCCACGAAGGGAGGTGGCTGCAGCAGTTTTGTGAAATCTCTCAATCATAGCCCACTACTAGAAATGAATGAATGTCTTGCAGCTAATGGATCTTCAGGGTTGAAACACAGGTCACAGCTGTTCCCTTTCCAGGAATGGACATGTGGAGCTTCCAGGTAAGTGTTACAGCTGTAATTTTTTTCACTTCCCCTGTTTGTACTGCTCTCTAGCTTCCAGACAGGGGTCTCTTTTCTGGGGGTGTGGGGGAGGGCATCTGTAGTGGAGTAGTCCCTTTAGTTAGGGCTTCCTGGAGTTTGCAGTGTTCTCTGTGGGGTTCCCGCTAGCTAGGGGGTCTCTGTGGGAGGGTTCCTTTAGGGGTTCCAGAGAGGTCTCCTGGTCAATTGAGCCACCCACTGAAAATGGGGCCCGATAGCGGAATTCCCGATGGAACTAGAAGAACCCCCACAGAGAACACCCCAATAAATTTGGATGGCAAGGGATACTGAATTGCTTCCCAATTTGTACTCCCAGGGGGATTGTAAATCAGTAGTAATTTTCCTCTGATGGGAGAACAATGGGCAGGATTCTCCGTTGCTTGACGCCGAAATCACAAAACGCAATTGGGCGGAGAATAGGTGCCAACGCCAAAATCATGGCGGGAGCCAATTTGACTCCAAATCACAATTCACCGTCACCTCGACAGCAGGTCAATGCAGTCTGGAACGCACGTACAGTAAACACTATTTGCATGTCATTAGCAGGCTCAACCCGGTATTCTCCGGGGCCTCCGTGATTCTCCGCCTCCGATGGACTGAGTTCCCGATGGTTCACTTGTGCTTTTAAAAATCGTGAAACCACCATGTGGCTGATGAGGGAGAGAGGAAGAGGTAAGACACAGAGAGGCACGACCGTGGACTGCCAGGCCGGCCACTGGCTGTGGTGGGGAAAGCCCTACCAGTGCCGGGGGAGGGGGAGGGGGTGTGATGGGGTAACAGGCTGTGACTGGGGCAGTGTCCATGCACGGACCGCCATTGTCACGACCTGAAAGACAACCATCTTGTTGGCACACTACTGACCACCCATCTTGGTCTGTGGTTCTGCAGAGTTACACCGGCTGTATGGGTGCCCTCACCCCACCCTCCGCCATGCCCCTCCCCCACCCTCCCAACTAGTAGGCGATATTACAGAAGTAAATTGTAAGTATACGGACATCCCATTCCAAGAACTATTAGCGGAGAGAAGGAAACTGCAAACGCAGTTTGATCTGATCACTACAGATCGGGCGGTATGACAGCTGAGGTGAGCTAAAGGGGCTATTTACGAATATGGGAGAAGGCAAATCGGCTTCTGGCATATCAATTGAGGAAACAGGACGCTCAGAAGGAGATTATCCAGATTAGGACATGGAATGGGGGGCTGGTCTCGGATCAGGAGAAGGTAAATGAGGTATTTAAAACCTTTTACCAAAATTTATACAGGTTGGGCCTCCACGGGATGGGAAAGATATGGTGGAATTCCTCGGTGAGTTGGAGTTTCCCAGGATGGAGGAGGAGTTATGAGAGAACCTTGAAGCTCCGTTGTAGTTGGAGGTGATCAAACAGGCGATGAAACTGAGGCAGTCAGGGAAGGCACTGGGACCTGACGGGTTCCCGGTGAAAATTCAACGACCTATCAACCCCTCTATTGTTAGGGATGTTTAGGGACTCCTTGGAGAAAGAAGCTTTGCTACAGACGCTGAGGCAGGCTTCGATTTCCCTGCTCTTGAAAAAGAGCAGCACGGTAGCATTGTGGATAGCACAATTGCTTCACAGCTCCAGGGTCCCAGGTTCTTTTCAGGCTTGGTTCACTGTCTGCGGAGTCTGCAGAGATTTACCAGAATGTTGCCTGGTATGGAGGGACGATCTTAAAAGGAAAGGCTGAGGGACTTGAGGCTGTTTTCGTTAGAGAGAAGGTTAAGAGGTGACTTAATTGAGGCATACAAGATGATCAGAGGATTGGATAGGGTGGACAGTGAGAGCCTTTTTCCTCGGATGGTGATGTCTAGCACGAGGGGACATACCTTTAAATTGAGGGGAGATAGATATAAGACAGATGTCAGAGGTAGGTTCTTTACTGAGAGAGTAGTAAGGGCGTGGAATGCCCTGCCTGCAACAGTAGTGGACTCGCCAACACTAAGGACATTCAAATGGTCATTGGATAGACATATGGACAATAACGGAATAGAGTAGATGGGCTTTAGAGTGGTTTCACAGGTCGGCGCAACATCGAGGGCCGAAGGGCCTGTACTGCGCTGTAATGTTCTATGTTCTATGTTCCTCCCCGTGTGTGTGTGGGTTTCCTCCGGGTGCTCCGGTTTCCTCCCACGGTCCAAAGATGTGCAGGTTAGGTGGATTGGCCATGATAAATTGCCCTTAGTGTCCAAAATTGCCCTTAGTGTTGGGTGGGGTTACTGGTTTATGGGAATAGGGTGGAGGTGTTGACCTTGGGTAGGGTGCTCTTTTCAAGAGCTGGCGCAGACTCGATGGGCTGAATGGCCTCCTTCTGCACTGTAAATTCTATGAAAGACAAGGACCCCTTAGACTTTGGGTTGTATCGTCCAATATCCCTATTAAATGTGGCCACGTAGCTGTTAGCTAAGGTGCTGGCATTAAGAGTGCAACATTGTCTGCCAGAGGTGGTAGGGAAAGACCAAACGGGGTTCATTAAGGGCCGGAGGTTGACGGTAAACATGTGACGACTCTTTAATGTTGTGCTTGCTCCGGGAGAGCGTTGGGTCCTGGAGATCATAATCTCGCTCGATGTGGAGAAGGTGTTTGTCCAGATAGAGCGGGATTATCTGTTCTGGTTTTAGAAAAATTTGGGTTGGGCTCGTAGCGTGGGTGCAGCTGTTATATATGGGCCAATTTGCCAGTGTTTGCACCAACAAAGTGACCTCCGACCCCTTTCATCTTTACTGGGGAACAGGCAGAGGTGTCCGATTTCCTTTGCTGTTTGCACTCGCAATAGAGCCACTAGTCACGGCCCTGAAATCCTTGAATACATGGGGAAGGATAGTAAGTGGTGGAGTGGAACACAGGGTCTCGCTGTACACCAACAACTTACTATTTACATGTGAGGGATCCGGAGGCGTCAATAGATAAGATTATGGGAGTCTTGCAACATTTTGGGGCCTTTTCAGGTTACAAGATAAATATAGGAAAGAGTGAATACTTTGTGGTTGAGTTGATGAGATAGAGAGGGGGGTTCAGGGGAGTGCCGTTCCAGCTAGCTGGAAGGCATTTTCAGTATTTGGGTGTCCACATAGCAAGGGACAGGGGGAAACTCCAGAAGTTGAATTATACCAATCAGGTGGCAAAGGTCAAAGCAGACTTGCAAAGATGGGACGGTCTCCCATTATACCTGGCGGGCCGAGTGCAATCGGTTAAAATAAACATCTTTACCGAGATTTCTATTCTTATTCCAGTGCCTTCCGATATCCTTACCCAGGGCTTTTTTCAGAGAGATTGACTGTTTGGTGACTGGGTTTATTTGCGCAGATAAGAGCTCAAGGATCAGGAGAATGATGTGGCAGAGGGAGAGACAATTGGGGGCTTGGTATTGCCAAACTTTAAATACTCTTATTGGGTAGCTAATTCTGAAAAGGTGCTCAAATGGTTTGGAGATTCGGATGAGTTTTTTGTTCGGTTGAAGGGGAGCAAGCCTATCGGCACTGGTATCAGCTCCGTTACCGGTGGTACCAAAGAAACACTTGTCAAACTTGGCAGTCAGCCATCATTTTAACTTGAGGGCTGCCTCTAGGCTGACCCTTATCTGTGCAAATAGGGTACGGGATTCTCCGGTCGGCGAAATCGGATTCGGCGATCGGCCAGAGAATCCCCATTCACGACCGAATTGGGGGCAGTGCCACTTGCGCGACGCTCCGCCACCTTCAAAGCGGACCACTTGGAGAGTACGCCGCGTGCTGTCCCGATGGCTTACCCTCGGATGCTCCGCCCCCGACCGGCCGAGTTCCCAACGGCGTTGCTCGTGTCTGGTCTCATCCGTCGGAAATTCGGCGTGGCAACCTCGGACACAGTCCAGCGCCGCCACAGTCGGGGGAGGGCCGATCTACGGGCAGGGGGGACTTTGCCAGGGGCTGGGGTGTGATCCGGGGCACATGAGCCAGCCAAAGAAGGGGCACTATTTCGCAGGCCGGGTCCGCGAGCAGCCGGCGTCATGTTGCACGGCGCGGCCGCTGCAGGCCGCTGCTGCCGTGCGCATGCGTGACCACAAACCCGTAATTCTCCGGCCCATATCGTCAGCTAGAGCCGGGTGCTCTGCACTGCCTTGATGCTAGCCCCCAGCCAAACGGAGGATCGGTGGCCCTTTACACTCTGGTGATGTGCATCAATGTAAATATATGTAGGCTAGCTAGACACTAGAGGGAGCACCAGAAACATCACACACATACACTCAACCAATAGATCAGTTAGATAGGACACGGCCAATGGACATTCACGATACACACAGAGGTGACACGACCACAAGAGGGCATTGCACCAACCCATATATAAAGGACACCACACACATGATCTGCCTCTTTCCAGTGGAGACAGTCAGTGAGTACAGACACAGGGTTGATTCAATATTACAGCCACCACGTGGATTACAGCAACTGGTTAGTCAGTCTGGGTAGCTATAGTAGGATTAGCAGTAGTGTTGAACCCGAGTAATAGAAGTGTAAATAGTTTAATAAACGTGTTGAAGTTATCTCCACGTCTGAACCTTCCTTTGTCAAGTGCACCACAAGGAAGCCGCTTATGTTACACCTAGAACATAACAAATCATGGTACCTGCACTGAACTGTTTCAATCCATATAGCCATACCTCAGCGTACACTGACATCCAGCAACGATACCCAGGCAAGACGTTCGAGATCCGGGTTCCGCAGCAGCTCCAGTGCCATGGCGATCTCAAATGTTTGAAATCTTCCTGGTAGCAGCTGAACTAGAAGACGTGCCTGATGCTGAAAAGACAGAGCTTCTCCTGTAGCCATCTGGGATGGCCACGTCCCGATTACAAAATGGACACTTGCAAAGACTGCAGGGAAAATTGGACAATGCTAAGAAACAAACAGGTGCAAGCTCTGTCTGTTGATTAGAACCTTAAACATTCAGACAGGACAGAAACGACCAAACGATTTACATACTAATGAGCCATCTCCGGGGACAAAAGGGAAACATTTAGATACACAGTGTTAAGGCAGACTCCCCGGCACCAGAAGAAGCTAAGATTAACAGTCACCAGGACACGCCCAGCGATCAGGGAACCACCCCTCTATTGGAGGAAAATCGATACCGATGATTGGGAAAGATCCAATTAGTTGAGGCCAAGTTCAAGGCCCGCCCAAAAGAGCACAAAGCCCTTTTGGGTATAAAAGGTATCCCCCAAGGGAGAACGCCCTCCTTTGGCTTTGGCTCTTAACGAAGAGAGAGACCAGCCCAGCAGCTGCACCAGACCAAGTAAGTTCCAAGTCAACGCACGCTACGAGATAGACGCTCCTAGTTGCTACCCTATAAACAGCTCAACCCAGCAGCCTCAGAACCGAGCAACGGCCAGTGTTCCACTGACTGAGTGGGCGCCCAAAGCTAAGTATAGGCTTTAGTAATAGTGGTAGTTTTGTTTGTAGAGTTTATGCATGAGTAGATTTGACTGTGTGTAAATAAATGAGCATTGCTTTTGAACTTACTAACTGGTGTATCGAGTCATTGATCAGTATTCGGTTCTGAACCTCGTGGCCGTGTCGAAAGATACCTGGCGACTCTTGAGCAAACGTGATTAAATAGAGCCAAATTAAGAACCAACCAAAAAGTTAGCAACACTCCTCACCATCGCCGGAGCCAGAGCAGAAGAAATCTTTTAAAAATTCACGTTCTCCAAGGAGCAAAACAGGAGCGACTTCCAGGCAGTCCTGGACAAATTCGGCAAATACTGTGAGGAAAACACACTCCACCCAGCAAGAAAAGGTAAGAGAAGCACCAGTACTCACCACGAGGCCAAGATCCCGGAGCAGAGAACAATTTTGATTGGCGGCCATCTTTCTCAAGGGACTGCACTTGCGCAGTTGCAAGACGCCGCGCGGACGCCGCGTATGCGCAATTGCGAAAACGTCCCCGGTACAGGAACAGCGATTTGCGCATGCGCAAACGCTTCCTACGTATGATGTCACATGCGTCATGGCGTCAGAGGCCCCGGACCACGCCCATTTAAAGGGGAAACGTCAAAAAATCAAAGAAAAAATCTTTTAAAGCCGTAAAACAACCTTCTTTCACCTGGAATGACAGCACAATGCCTCAAATTACACCAGGAAATTAAATTAACCCGAAGAACCCTGCAACAAGCAGTTACCTACGCCCAAACCGATGATTCCGACCTTGAATACTTCGAAACCGACCTTTACATTTTCTCTGGAGCTCGTGAGCCCAATGCCAGCTCCGACGCAAACATGATGATATAATTCATAGAATTTACAGTACAGAAGGAGGCCATTCGGCCCATTGAGTCTGCACCGGCTCCTGGAAAGAGCACCCCACCCAAGGTCAACACCTCCACCCCATTCCCATAACCCAGTCACCCCACCCAACACTAAGGGCAATATGGTCCTAGAAGACAACGACTCAGACGAACCTTTCACCTTGGGAGGCTACCCCAGTACCAAATCCGATCCACAACTAGACGTGTTGCACATTGACGACCCCGACGACGACTTCTTCGGATTTGAGGATCTTCAGCCCAGCAGATATGACATCCCGACTCGAGAGCGCAGGGTTATGCTGCGGCCTGAAACCAAGAGACAGAGAGCGGTACAAGCCCACAGAAAGTGGCCTTTCACAGAGCATGGTCCACGCACCGCTCAGGGTTCCCGACTCTACGAAAGAAGACACACAAGACTCCACACCGCAGTCTTTGCATGAACAAGAAGTGACTCCAGTGTCATAAGCCTCCGCAGCGAGCTCGTCGACAGCCTCCACGATAGAAGCAACGCAAGATTCCGACGCGCAGTCCTTGCAGGAACAAGACCATGAGGGTCTAGCAACCTCCTCTGACCAACTAGCGGCAGACGATGCAATTCTGCCATGCTCAAATAAACAGCAAGACGACTATGACAGTCTACCACGCTCCAGTGCACAGCAGGACGACCATGACGGTCTATCATGCTACAGTGAAGAACAAAGCGACGATGATAGTCCAAGCCCAAATGAAAGACAACAGCAATTCTGTTTCCAAGTTGACAAGCTTCAACGGTTCTCAGCAGGATCACCCTTCCTGCACAGCATGTGGCCAGAACCAGTATGTACGGTCTTATCCAACTTCAACATAGGGCACATCCATGACCTCGGATGATACTGTTGATGGTACCTCTTCAACGTCAACACCTTATCAGCTACAAGATGCCATCCGACAGCACCATCACAAACATTGAAAAAGAAAGGGACTCCAAATCAGACAGCGAAGTGGTTTGACCACTTCTTGGTTCCTGTGGCACAGAGACGTTGATAGAGTTCATAACCAAGAGAGACATTTGACCATGATGATTGATGGTTTTTGGCCTCACACGAATGATTTGGACTTATTGTTTAATCACTGTTCCCATGACTTGTATATACCTTAACCTATCTACCTGTTTTTGTTCAATTTTCTCAAAGTGTGCCGAAAATATGTAACATATAAAAAAGGGGGGATGTAGTGATGTGCATCAATGTAAATGCATGTAGGCTAGCTAGACACTAGAGGGAGCACCAGAAACATCACACACACACACTCAACCAATAGATCAGTTAGATAGGACATGACCAATGGACATTCACGATACACACAGAGGTGACATGACCACAAGAGGGCATTACACCAACTCATATATAAAGGACACCATACACATGATCTGCCTCTTTCCAGTGGAGACAGTCAGTGAGTACAGGCACAGGGTTGATTCAATATTACACCCATCACGTGGATTGCAGCAACTGGTTAGTCAGTCTGGGTAGCTATAATAGGATTAGCAGTAGTGTCAAACCCGAGTAATAGAAGTGTAAATAGTTTAATAAAGGTGTTGAAGTTATCTCCACGTCTGAACCTTCCTTTGTCAAGTGCACCACAAGGATGTCGCTTATGTTACACCTACAACATAACAAATCACACACCATTTTGCCAGTCCTAAAATCCACCGTTCCCATGCCGGCATGGGGACATGGCCTCAAAATTGGAGAATCCAGCCCCAGTTATTTGAACCTGCTAGGTCGGATGAGAAATTTAGGAAATGGAAGGATAAAGGCTTGGAGAAAATGGGAGACGTATGTTTTGAAGGTTGGTTCACTAGCTTAGGGGTATGAAAGAAAAATGTTGCTCACAGATGCCGATGAGTTCCAGGTACCTCCAGGTGCGCAGCTGGATCAAAAAGTACTTTTCCACCTTTCCGATGAAGCAGCTCGAGTGGATCTTATCCTGCTCTGGTTCGGAGGTGGGCAGCACGTTGGGTATGATGGGGAGGAGACGAGCTCTGTTGAAGGGGTGGATGATATATATATTTGTATTCATTTACGTGATGCAGGCATCGCTGCTCAGGCCAGCATTTATTGTCCATCCCTGGTTGCCCTTCAGAAGGTGATGGCGAGTTGCCTTCTTGGACCGCTGATTCCTGAGGTGTAGGTACACCCACTGGGCTGTTGGGGAGGGAGTCCTAGGATTTTGATCCAGCGACAGTGAAGGAGCGGTGATATATTTCCAAGTTAGGGTGGTGAGTTACTTGGAGGGGAACCTCCAGTTGGTGGTGTTCCCAGGTATCTGCTGCTCTTGTCCTTCTAGGTGGAAGTGATCAAGGGTTTGGAAGGTGCTGTCGAAGGAACCTTGGTGAATTACTGCAGTGCATCCTATAGATGGTACACATGGCTGCCACTATTCGTTGGTGGTGGAGGGTTTGAATGTTTGTGGAAGGAGGAGCAATCAAGTGGGCTGCTTTGTCCTGGATGATGTCGAGCTTCTTAAGTGTTGTTGGAGCTGCACTCATCCAGACAAGTGGAAAGTATTCCATTACACTCCTGACTTTTGCCTTGTAGATGGTGGACATCTGCAAATGGACATGCTTCATTATCTGAGTCTCGAATGGTGCTGAACATTGTACAGCCATCTGCAAACATCCCCACTTCTGACCTTATGACAGAAGGGAGGTTATTGAAGCAGCTGAAGATGGTTGGGCCTAGGACACTACCCTGAGGAACTCCTGCAGTGGTGTCCTGGAGTTGAGATAATTGACCTCCAACAAACAAAACTATCTTGGTTTCTGCTAGATATGACTCCAACCAGCGGAGAGTCTTCCCCCTTATTCCCATTAACTCCAGTTTAGCTAGGGCTCCTTGATTCATACTCCGTCAAATACTGCCTTGATGTCAAGGGCAGTCATTCTCACCTCACCTCTGGCATTTAGCTCTTTTGCCCATAGATTATCATAGAATTTACAGTGCAGAAGGAGGCCATTCGGCCCATCGAGTCTGCACCGGCTCTTGGAAAGAGCACCCTACCCAAGGTCCACACCTCCACCCTATCCCCATAACCCAGTAACCCCACCCAACACTAAGGGCAATTTTGGACACAAAGGGCAATTTATCATGGCCAATCCACCTAACCTGCACATCTTTGGACTGTGGGAGGAAACCGGAGCACCCGGAGGAAACCCACGCACACACGGGGAGGATGTGCAGACTCCGCACAGGCAGTGACCCAAGCCGGAATCGAACCTGGGACCCTGGAGCTGTGAAGCAATTGTGCTAACCACTGTGCTACCGTGCTGCCATGTTTGAACTAAGGCTGTAATGAGGTCAGGAGCTGAGTGACTCTGGCAGAACCCAAGCTGAACATCCGTGAGCAGGTTATTTCTGAGTAAGTGCCGCTTGATAGCACTGTTGATGGCTCCTTTCATCACTTTGCTGATGATGTAGAGTAGCCTGATAGGGCAGTAATTGGCTGGGTTGGATTTGTCCTGTTTCTTGTGTACAGGACACATCTGGACAATTTTACACATTGATGGGTAGATGCCAGTGTTATAGCTGTACTGGAACAGCTTGGCTAGGGATACGGTAAGATCAGGAGCACAAGTCTTCAGTACTATTACCGGAATATTGTCAGGGCCCATAGCCTTTGTAGTATAGAGTGCCTTCAGCCGTTTCTTGACATCATGTGAAGTGAATCGTATTGGCTGAAAGCTGACATCTGTGATGCTGGGGACCTCCGGAGGAGACCGAGATGGATCATCCGCTTGGCACTTCTGGCTGAAGATTGTTGCGAATGCCTCAGCCTTGTCTTTTGCACATATGTGCTAGGCTCCTCCATCATTGAGGATTGGGATATTTGTGGAGCCTCCTCCTCCAGTGAGTTGTTTAATTGTCCACCACCATTCACGGCTGGATGTGGCAAGACTGCAGAGCTTAGATCTGATACGTTTGTTGTGGAATCGCTTAGCTCTGCCTGTTACTTGCTGCTTATGCTGTTTGGCACACAAGTCGTCCTGTGCTGTAACTTCCCCAGGCTGACACCTCTATTTTTGGTATGCCTCATGTTACTCCTGGCACGCTCTTCTGCACTCTTCACTGAACCAGGGTTGATACCTGGCTTGGTGGTAATGGTAGAGTGGGGGATATGCCAGGCCCATGAGGTTGCAGATTATGCTTGAATGCAATTCTACTGCTGCTGATGGCCATAGCGCCTTGTGGATGCCGAGTCTTGAGTTGCTAGATCTGTTTGAAGTCTATCTTTAGCACGGTGGTAGTGCCACACAACACGATGGAGGGTATCCTCAATGTGAAGACGGGACTTTGTCTCTATAAGGACTGTGCGGTAGTCACTTCTGTCTATACTGTCATGGACAAATGCATCTGCAGCAGGCAGTTTGGTGAAGATGGGGTCAAGTATGTTTTTCCCTCTTGTTGGTTCCCTCACCACCTGCTGCAGTCCCAGTCTTGCAACTATGTCCTTCAGGACCCGGCCAGATCGGTCTGTGGTGGTACTACTGAGGCACTCTTGGTGATGGACATTGAAGTCCCCTACCCAGAGCTTATTCTGCGCCCTTGCCACCCTCGGTGATTCCTCCAAGTGGTGTTCAACATGGAGGAGTACTGATTCATCAGCTGATGGTGGCCGGTTCATGGTAATCAGCAGGTTTTCTTTCTCATGTTCAACCTGAAGCCATGAGACTTCATGAAGTCCAAAGTCAATATTGAGGACTCCCAGGGTAACTCCCTCCCACAGTGATTGTGTCTGGGACATTATCTGTAAGGTATGATTCTGTGAGTATGACTATGGCCAGTTGTTGCTTAACTAGTCTGTGAGACAGCTCTCCCAACTTTAGAACAAGCCCCCAAATGTTAGTAAGGAGGACTTTGCAGTCGTTTCTGGTGCCTGGTTCAATGCCGGGTGGTCCGTCTGGTTTCATTGAATACTACTGAGTGGCTTGCTGGGCTATTTAAGAGTCAACCACATTGCTGTGGGTCTGGTGTCACATGTAGGCCAGACAAGGTAAGGGTGACAGATTTCCTTCCCTAAAGGACATTAGTGAATATGGGTTTTTACGACAATCGACAATGATCATCATTAGACTTTTAATTCCAGATATTTTATTGAGGTTAAATTCCATTATCTGCCGTGGTGGGATTCGAACCGGGGTCCCCAGAGCATTACCCTGGGTCTCTGGATTACTAGTCCAGTGACAATACCACTATGCCATCACCTCCCCATATAGACGCGATCGGTGTCATGTGCACATGGTTCTGGTTGTGCACAAAGCTCCACCACTTGGGTGGAGGGCTCTTTCAGAGGGCTGGCGCAGACTCAAGGGGCTGAATGGCTGCCTTTCTGCACTATAGGGATTCTATGATTCTTGGAAGTGTCGAATCCTGACATTTGCTGTGTTATTAAAGCTGGCTTCAGGTTAAACATGGGCAAGGAAACCTGCTGATTACCATGAACCGGCCACCATCAGCCGATGAATCAGTACTCCTCCATGTTGAACACCACTTGGAGGAAGCACCGAGGGTGGCAAGGGTGCAGAATATGCTCTGGGTGGGGAACTTCAATGTCCATCACCAAGAATTTCAATTCATTTAAAATTAATTATAATTTTTTTCCTTTGTTTGGAGCCCGTTTGGTCACCACGTTTCTGACTCCAGAATTGGCCCCGATTGCAATTTAAACAGCAATTTCTGACCATTGCTGTATTTACCTGGGTAGTGAAGCTGCACTTCCACGAGTTTCAATGGAGTCTTCTGCTGCAGTGAAGAATTTAATTTCTGCCTTCAGCTTCCAAGTCTTTGTTTACAGCTTTTCTCTGGCAATTTCCTTCTGCACCTTTGCACTTTGAGCCTTCCTTCAGAATGCTTCTTTGATTTTTTCCTGCAGTTTTCCAGGACTTTCATTTTCTTTTGCAGTCTCTGCGAGGTTTTGAGTCTTTTCATTCACTGCCGTAGTTGGGATGTTTTATTAAGATATTCATAGTCTTAGGTAGTTCAACAGTAAGTATATATTAACTGCCAGAAACCATATACGTACAGTAAAGGCAGGAGCAGGGAGTGAAATTGTGGACCCTGGTTCTTCTTCTGTTTCCAGGCCCGTTATTCCCCCTTTAACCCTCGCCACTCCAACCATGCATTGATATGTTTTCCCCTTTCAAAATTCATCAATCAATTTATCAATCTATCAGAGAAAGATCTTGGTAAAGTGATAGAGCTCCTTGTTGGCATCTGGTTACAAATATCATCTCGATTTTTATGAGTCTTTAACATTAAGAGCAGTAAATTCATATTTGAAGAAAGATTCAAGACTTGCCACCCAAGTAAATTGTGCTAGATCTTTTCCATTCTGTAGAAGAGGTAGATGACTTTTTTTTTCTGCCTGGGTGCATAATATTACTCATAATTCAATGTCATGATTTCATACAAGAAGTTGGACATCTTTACCCTCAGGCGTCTCTGTGTGACACAACTTTTAAGAGACCAGAGGATAAAGACTGAATGGTTGACATTTGTATGTGTTTTCTCGATCAGCAAGTCTGTGAAGACTCTGTTGATTGATGCTTCTCGCTACAATGTATTTTCAACATCTACAATGCAACACAACTTTATCACAATGTTTCAATACTTTAAAAACTCATAAAAAGACACCAAGATAGGGTGGAATAATAGATAAGTAGACAAAATGACAACATTGAAGTCAATGGAAAGGAATCATGTGCAGTGTAAAACAGATTACTGATTCACCATGAGCCCGTTTTGCACTCCTATCCTGACAACGCCACCCCACCAAGCCTGCTAACAGTAAACTTCCGTTAGGAACTGTCATGATATGCAGACACACACATAATGATATACAGACAAGCAGCTAATGGACACCGAGAACAGGACATGACCAATAAGTAGGCAGGACACTCAGGGGTGGGATCTTACCATAAAAGACACGAGGCACTCACACGCCACCTCTTTCCACTGATGAACATCTAGAGAGTCAGTCAAGGGTGTTGTTACAATCTCACACCCCCACCACGTGGCTAAGAGCTGGTCTAGTTCAGTCAGATAGAGTAACCATACTTAAGTTAGCAGAGAGGACTTGCTGGCCCCGCTACTGAGAGAACCTTTAATGAGGCGAGGGAAAGGGGGCAGCTGCCCCCGACTCTGTCAGAGGCAACGATATCGCTCCTCCTAAAGAAGGAAAAAGACCCGCTGCAATGCGGGTCCTATAGGCCTATTTCCCTCCTGAATGTCGGACGCTAAGATTCTGGCCAAGGTAATCGCAACGAGGATAGAGGATTGTGTCCCAGGGGTGGTTCATGAGGACTAAACTGGGTTTGTGAAGGGGAGACAGCTGAATACAAATATACGGAGGCTGCTAGGGGTAATGACGATGCCCCCACCAGAGGGGGAAGCGGAGATAGTGGTGGTGATGGATGCCGAGAAAGCATTCGATAGAGTGGAGTGGAATTATTTGTGGGAGGTGCTGAGGAGATTTGGTTTTGGGGATGGGTATATCAGGTGGGTACAGTTGCTGTATAGGGCCCCGATGGCGAGCGTGGTCATGAATGGACGGGGGTCTGATTATTTTCGGCTCCAAAGAGGGACGAGGCAGGGATGTCCTCTGTCCCCGTTATTGTTTGCACTGGCGATTGAGCCCCTGCCCATAGCATTGAGGGGTTTCAGGAAGTGGAGGGGAGTACTCTGGGGAGGAGAAGAACACCGGGTATCTCTGTATGCGGATGATTTGTTGCTATATATGGCGGACCCGGCGGAGGGGATGCCAGAGATAATGCGGATACTTGGGGAGTTTGGGGATTTTTCAGGGTATAAATTGAACATGGGGAAAAGTGAGCTGTTTGTGGTGCATCCAGGGGAGCAGAGCACAGAAATAGAGGATTTACCGTTGAGGAAGGTAACAAGGGACTTTCGGTACTTGGGGATCCAGATAGCCAAGAATTGGGGTACATTACATAGGCTTAATTTAACGCGGTTGGTGGAACAGATGGAGGAGGACTTTAAGAGATGGGACATGGTGTCCCTGTCACTGGCAGGTAGGGTGCAGGCGGTTAAAATGGTGGTCCTCCCGAGATTACTTTTTGTGTTTCAGTGCCTCCCGGTGGTGGTCACGAAGGCTTTTTTCAAAAGAATCGAGAAGAGTATTATGAGTTTTGTGTGGGCCGGGAAGACCCCGAGAGTGAGGAGGGGATTTTTGCAGCGTAGTAGGGACAGGGGGGGCGGCTGGCACTACCGAGCCTAAGTGAGTACTACTGGGCCGCCAATATTTCAATGGTGTGTAAGTGGATGGGAGAAGAGGAGGGAGCGGCGTGGAAGAGATTGGAGAGGGCGTCCTGCAGGGGGACTAGCCTACAAGCTATGGTGACGGCACCGTTGCCGTTCTCACCAAAGAAATACACCACAAGCCCGGTGGTGGTGGCTACATTGAAAATTTGGGGGCAGTGGAGACGGCATAGGGGAAAGACGGGAGCCTCGGTGCGGTCCCCGATAAGAAATAACCATAGGTTTGTTCCGGGGAGAATGGATAGGGGATTTGGAGCATGGCAAAGAGCAGGGGTAGCACAATTGAGAGATCTGTTCGTGGATGGGACGTTTGCGAGTCTGGGAGTGCTGACGGCAAAATATGGGTTGCCCCAAGGGAATGCATTTCGGTATATGCAACGGAGGGCTTTTGTGAGGCAACAGGTGAGGGAATTCCCGCAGCTCCCGACGCAGGAGGTGCAGGATAGAGTGATCTCAGAGACATGGGTGGGGGATGGTAAGGTGTCGGACATATATAGGGAAATGAGGGACGAGGGGGAGATCATGGTAGATGAGCTGAAAGGGAAATGGGAAGAAGAGCTGGGGGAGGAGATTGAGGAGGGGCTGTGGGCTCATGCCCTACGTAAGGTAAACTCATCGTCCTCGTGTGCCAGGCTAAGCCTGATACAATTTAAGGTGTTACACAGGGCGCATATAACTGGAGCACGGCTCAGTAAATTTTTTTGGGTAGAGGATAGGTATGCGAGATGCTCGAGAAGCCCAGCGAATCATACCCACATGTTCTGGTCATGCCCGGCACTACAGGGGTTTTGGGTGGGGGTGGCAAAGGTGCTTTCGAAGGTGGTGGGGGTCCAGGTCGAACCAAGCTGGGGGTTGGCTATATTTGGGGTTGCAGAAGACCCGGAGTGCAGGAGGCGAGAGAGGCTGATGTTTTGGCCTTTGCGTCCCTAGTAGCCCGGTGCAGGATATTGTTAATGTGGAAGGAAGCCAAACCCCGGGTGTGGAGACCTGGATAAACGACATGGCAGGGTTTATAAAGTTAGAACGGATTAAGTTCGTACTAAGGCGTTCGGCTCAAGGGTTCACCAGGCGGTGGCAACCGTTCGTCGACTACCTCACAGAAAGATAGAGGGAATGGAAAAGAAGAAGACAACAGCAGCAACCCAGGGGGGGGGGGGGGGGGGGGGCGGGGGGGGGGGGGGGGGGGAGGAATCGGACGGACTCTCAGGGATGTTATTGTATATGTATAGGCACTTGTTTTAGGTAATGTATATTGGACTGTTGGATTGTATCTTTGGAGAGTATTTATTTTTGACAAGGCAGTTGCCATTTAGTTTGGTTTTTGTTTCTGTTCATATATTATTTATTTATTTGTTTAAAACTGGCCACTGTTATTTATATTGCTTTATTGTTGTTTAAAAGAAACACTACGTATTGTTATGTTTGGCCAAAAAATCTTGAATAAAATATATATTTTTTAAAAAGACACGATGCACTCACACTCTGCCTCTTTCCACTGATGAACATCTAGAGAGTCAGTCAAGGGTGTTGTTACAATCTCACACCTCCACCACGTGGCTAAGAGCTAATCTGGTTCAGTCAGACGGAGTAAACATATTTAAGTTAGCAGAGAGTCTGTGCTAACTGTGCTATTAGTTCAATAAACCAGATTGAACTAACTTCAAGGTCTGGAGTATCTTTCTGACCTAAGCTGTATCCAGTTGCAGCCAGTGTTAGACCAGTGTACCTAACACGACAGGAACAAAATAAACAGAACTCCAGCCATGATTCCACCTGCTGTTCGCCAGATAATTATGGATGACACAGGCCATCTAGCCCAGTTCATTTCATTCAACCCAAAAAGACATACGAACGAAAGTATTAGTAACAGGAGTATACCATTCAGCCTCTCGAGCCTGTCCCGCCACTTGATAACATTGTCTGCATTATAGCAGTGACTACACACAACTCAACAGGATTTAATTAACTATAAAGTAAATTGTGACATCATGAAAGATGGTGGATAAATGGTGGTTTTGTCTTTCTTTCATTCCACCTGCATATAGTGGTCATTGACTGTAGCAATGGTGAAATTGGAGGCGCAAGGCTGATTCTCCCAGGATAAGCGCCGAGCAACCTGAGGAACGTGGTTGCAAAGAAATCACTGCATTTACAAAACAATTCACTTGGTAGCTAATCTCCCTCCAAACCCCCTCAAACGTCCCCACAAACCCCCAATCTTCCTTCACTAACCGCTCTACAACCCCATTGTAACCACCCCTAACCTTCCACCAATCTCCACCCTCTAACCACCCCAACCCCCTTCCAATTTCCCACCAACTTATCTGGCTAACCACCCCAATCCCATACAACTGTCTTGCAACCAGCTCTCTAAACTACCCCCAACCCCCTTCCAATTTCCTGCCAACTTACCCGTCTAACCACCCCAACAATCTCCCCATCTCACCTCCCTCTAAACCCCTTCCAGCCTCCCCATAACTTCCCCTCGAACCTCTGCCCACCAGTGGTCACTCAAACCCCCAACTCAACCTCTCTCACCCTCCTCCAACTTGCCCCCACCCTCCAACCCAACAAACTCCCAACACTCCACTCCGACCTCTCACCCAGTCCCCAAACCTCCCCCACCCCCAAACCACCCTCCATATCCTTCCAACCTCCAACCACCCCCTCCATCCTCACCCCGCTCCATCTCCAACCTCCCCCAACTGCTTCCAAACTCCACCCCCAACACCCATTTCCCCAATCAAATTCACATCCACTCTCCAAACTTCCTGCACCGCCATCCGACCTTCCCACCCACCCCTCAACACCCCCAAACTTTCCATAAACCACCCCCTCTCCCACTCCTCCCCAACACACACACACACACAATCCAACTGTCTCTAAAATTGCAGGGATTTCACTTGCCAGTTACTGACAGACTGGCCATTTGAACTTTCAGCCTGACTGGCCAGATTGTTTTTAAATCTGTTCTTTAAGGTCTGAAGCTCTGGCTGGACAACAGGAGAACTCTTGTTTAAAACTCCGAGTCTGCAGCCCCCCTTCCCCCTCCCCCCGAGCCCCCATGCCCCAGTGTTTGACACTCTGCAGTCCCCTTTTCTGGACCCCAAGTAAAGGTCCAAGGTGGGAGCTGTCTCCATGCTTGCTTCTGCACACAGCTCTGTCCAACACTGCACTGGCCCCTTGGTGTGTGTCTTGTGTTCTCTTATATCATTGCGTGGGCAGTACTGTATTCAGTTCCAAGACAGAGGAATGGTGCTGGTGCCAGTTAGGGGCCAAAATGGAACTCTATTGGTGGAGATAGACAGCATAGCTGAGTTTTTAATGAGTACTTTACATTGGTGATTACCAATGTCCTTACCAAAGTTATGGTAAAGGGGGAGTCATGTGCCAGGTGGTCATGGCTACTCACCTCTGACCCAGTCTCCACCCAGGTGGGTCTCCTGCTGCCATCACTGCAAAACAGGACATCCCATCATTCCTGGTCGGTCTAGAGGAGATTCTGCAGCGAGGCACCATTAAACGGCGGGGTCACTAACTGTCTGCTCTGAAATATTACTCAAAATCAGCAGGTGGTATATTACCCTGTAAGGTGACCATAAGCCATAGGAGCAGACTTAGGCCACTCGGCCCATCGAGTCTGCTCCAATCATGGCTGCTATTTTTCTCATCCCCATTCTCCTGCCTTCTCGCCATAACCCCTGATCCCCTTATTAATCAACCTATCCACCTCTGTCTTAAAGATACTCAGTGATTTGGCCTCCACAGCCTTCTGCGGCAAAGAGTTCCACAGATTCACCACCCTCTGGCTGAAGAAGTTCCTCCTCATCTCTGTTTTAAAGGATCATCCCTTTAGTCTGAGATGGTGTCCTCTGGTTCTAGTTTTTCCTACAAGTGGAAACATCCTCTCCATGTCCACTCTATCCAAGCCTCGCAGTATCCTGTAAGTTTCAATAAGAGCCCCCCTCATCCCTCTAAACTCCAATGAATACAGACCCAGAGTCCTCAACCGTTCCTCATACGACAAGCTCTTCATTCCAACAGTAACAACAGGGTCACTGACCTCCTGCCGCCCCGCCCCGTGATTGGCCTGACCCCTTGGCCCTGAATATCTAATGTGCTGGCTGCTGCATGAATGCATGTGACCAGCCACTCCGCCTTCTAGCAGAAGTCCAGCACCCTTCCTATCCCACCCTCGTGACACTCAGAGCAAATACAAGAGTCCCCTGCTGGCTAACACCTTCTTTCTTCTCACAACATTGGCACACAAAACACACAAAATCAAGTGCTGCTGTGGAAGCTTACACTGAGGTGCTGAGATCTATGTTTGTTTCCAATGCAAGCTTGGAATGCACTTCTATAGCTGCAGGTACAAAAAGGCTTACAGAACCTTGCAGCGGTGCAGCAAACTGTGCTCCAGTAGAATACCAGGATTTCAGAGGTACCGAGGGAATGAGTAATGATTAGGGATGCCAGTATTTCTGCTCCCACCACTGTCACTCTGCCTGTGCTTGTCAGCCCAAACTGGTGCTGCCTATGCCAAGGTGGTGTACAATCCAAAGTCAGGACCCCCAAGGCCCAGAACAGTTTGAGGTTTTTCTGCAAGGCCATCTGCAGTCTTCACCAGTGAATGTCAGTAACCTTCCATCATGCTGCAGCCACTAGGGTAGCACTGTGTAGGAACACTCATGGACCAGCCATGGACCAAAAGCGCTACAAAAGATTGGATTGGATTTGTTTTATTGTCACATGTACCGAGGTACAGTGAAAAGTATTTGTTCTGCGTACAGTCCAGACAGATCGTTCCATACATGAAAAAACATAGGACATGCATAAATACACAATGTAAATACATAGGAACAGACATTGAGTGAAGCATACAGGAATGTAGTACTACTCAGTAGAGAAGATGACTGAAGAGATCAGGTCAGTACATAAGAGGGTCATTCAGGAGTCTGGTAACAGCGGGGAAGAAGCTGTTTTTGAATCTGTTAGTGCGGGTTCTCAGACTTTTGTATCTCCTGCCCGATCGAAGAAGTTGGAAGAGAGAATAACCCGGGTGGGAGAGGTCTTTGATTATACTGCCTGCTTTCCAGGGCAGCACGGTGGTGCAGTGGGTTAGCCCTGCTGCCTTACGGCGCTGAGGTCCCAGGTTCGATCCCGGCTCTGGGTCACTGTCCGTGTGGAGTTTGCACATTCTCCCCGTGTTTTCGTGGGTTTCGCCCCCACAAGCCAAAGATGTGCAGGTTAGGTGAATTGGCCACGCTAAATTGCCCTTTAATTGGAAAAAATGAATTGGGTATTCTAAATTTATATTTAAAAAAAAATACTGCCTGCTTTCCCAAGACAGCGGGAGGTGTACACAGAGTTAGTGGACGGGAGGCGGGTTTGTGTGATGGACTGGGCTGTGTTCATGACTGTAGTTTCTTACAAACCTGGGCTGAGCAGTTGCCATACCAGGCTGTGATGCAGTCGGATAGGATGCTTTCTTTTTTTATAAAAATATATTTTATTCAGAATTTTGTGGCCAAACATAACAGTTCATAGTTTTTCTTTTGAACAACAACAAAGCAATATAAATAACAGTGGCCAGTTTTAAACAAATTAATAAATAATATATAAACATAAGCATAAACAAAACTGAGTGGCAACTGCCTTGTCAAAAATAGTTACTCTTCAAAGATACAATCCAACAATCCAATATACATTACCTATAACAAGTGTCTATACATATACAATGACATCCCTGAGAGTCCGTCCGGTTCCTCCCCCCCCCCCCCCCCCCCCCCCTCCCACCCCCCCTTCCCCCTGGGTTGCTGCTGTTGTCTTCTTCTTTTCCATTCCCTCTATCTTTCTGTGAGGTAGTCGACGAACGGTTGCCACCACCTGGTGAACCCTTGAGCCGAACCCCTTAATACGAACTTAATCCGTTCCAGCTTTATAAACCCTGCCATGTTGTTTATCCAGGTCTCCACACCCGGGGGTTTGGCTTCCTTCCACATTAACAATATCCTGCACCGGGCTACTAGGGACGCAAAGGCCAAAACATCAGCCTCTCTCGCCTCCTGCACACCCGGCTCTTCTGCAACCCCGAATATAGCCAACCCCCAGCTTGGTTCGACCCGGACCCCCACCACCTTCGAAAGCACCTTTGCCACCCCCACCCAGAACCCCTGTAGTGCCGGGCATGACCAGAACATGTGGGTGTGATTCGCTGGGCTTCTAGAGCACCTCCCACACCTATCCTCTACCCCAAAAGATTTACTGAGCCGTGCTCCAGTCATATGCGCCCTGTGTAGAGCCTTGAATGGTATCAGGCTTAGCCTGGCACACGAGGACGATGAGTTTACCCTACGTAGGGCGTCAGCCCACAGCCCCTCCTCAATCTCCTCCCCCAGCTCTTCTTCCCATTTCCCTTTCAGCTCATCTACCATGATCTCCCCCTCGTCCCTCATTTCCCTATATATGTCCGACACCTTACCATCCCCCACCCATGTCTCTGAGATCACTCTATCCTGCACCCCCTGCGTCGGGAGCTGCGGGAATTCCCTCACCTGTTGCCTCGCGAAAGCCCTCAGTTGCATATACCGAAATGCATTCCCTTGGGGCAACCCATATTTTTCCGTGCATCTGTCCATGACAGTATTGGTAGAAGTGACCACCGCACATTCCTTATGGAGACCCGTCTTCACATTGAGGATGCCCGCCATCATGTTGACACGATCACTGTGCTAAATGAGATGGATTTTGAACAGATCTAGCAACTCAAAACTGGGTATCCTTGTGGTACTGTTGGCCATCAGAAACAGTTGTACTCAACCACAATCTGTAACCTCATAGTCCAGCATATCCCCACCTACCATTAACAACAAGCCTGGGGACCAACCCTGGTTCAATGAAGCGTGCAGGAGTGCATGCCAGGAGCAGCACCAGACATACTGAAAAATGAGGTGTCAACCTGGTGAAGCTACAACACAGGACCACTTGTGTGCTAAACAGTATAAGCAGCAAGTAATGGACAGAGCTAAGTGATTCCACAACCAACGCATCAGATCTAAGCTCTGCAGTCCTGCCACAGCCAGCTGTGAATGGTGGTGGACAATTCAACAACTCACTGGAGGAGGAGGCTCTACAAATATCGCCATCCTCAATGATGGAGGAGCCTAGCACATCAGTGCAAAATATAAATCGGAAGCATTTGCACCCATCTTCAGCCAGAAGTGCCGAGTGGATGATCCATCTCAGTCTCCTCCGGAGGTCCCCAGCATCAGTCAATACGATTCACTCCATGTGATGCCACGAAATGGCTGAAGGCACTGGATAATGCAAAGGCTAAGGGCCCTTACAATATTCTGTTAATAGCACCAAAGAATTGTGCTCCAGAACTTGCCGCACCCCTAGCCAAGCTGTTCCAGCTACAACACTGACATCGACCCGGCAATGTGGAAAATAGCTCAGGTGTGTCCTGTGAACAAGAAGCAGGACAAATTCAACCCAGCCAATTACTGTCCCATCGGTGTACTCTCGATCATCAATAAAGTGATGGAAGGGGTCATCAACAGTGCTACCAAGCGACAGGTATTGAGCAATAACCTGCTCACCGATGCTCAGTTTGGGTTCCAAAGAACAAAGAACAAAGAAATGTACAGCACAGGAACAGGCCCTTCGGCCCTCCAAGCCCGTGCCGACCATACTGCCCGACTAAACTACAATCTTCTACACTTCCTGGGTCCGTATCCTTCTATTCCCATCCTATTCATATATTTGTCAAGATGCCCCTTAAATGTCCCTATCGTCCCTGCTTCCACTACCTCCTCCGGTAGCGAGTTCCAGGTACCCACTACCCTCTGCGTAAAAAACTTGCCTCGTACATCTACTCTAAACCTTGCCCCTCTCACCTTAAACCTATGCCCCCTAGTAATTGACCCCTCTACCCTGGGGAAAAGCCTCTGACTATCCACTCTGTCTATGCCCCTCATCAGGTCGCCCCTCAACCTCCTTCGTTCCAGTGAGAACAAACCGAGTTTATTCAACCGCTCCTCATAGCTTATGCCCTCCATACCAGGCAACATTCTGGTAAATCTCTTCTGCACCCTCTCTAAAGCCTCCACATCCTTCTGGTAGTGTGGCGACCAGAATTGAACACTATACTCCAAGTGTGGCCTAACTAAGGTTCGATACAGCTGCAACATGACTTGCCAATTCTTATACTCAATGCCCCGGCCAATGAAGGCCAGCATGCCGTATGCCTTCTTGACTACCTTCTCCACCTGTGTTGCCCCTTTCAATGACCTGTGGACCTGTACTCCTAGATCTCTTTGACTTTCAATACTCTTGAGGGTTCTACCATTCACTGTATATTCCCTACCTGCATTAGACCTTCCAAAATGCATTACCTCACATTTGTCCGGATTAAACTCCATCTGCCATCTCTCCGCCCAAGTCTCCAGACAATCTAAATCCTGCTGTATCCTCTGACAGTCCTCATCGCTATCCGCAATTCCACCAACCTTTGTGTCGTCTGCAAACTTACTAATCAGACCAGTTACATTTTCCTCCAAATCATTTATATATACTACAAAGAGCAAAGGTCCCAGCACTGATCCCTGTGGAACACCACTGGTCACAGCCCTCCAATTAGAAAAGCATCCCTCCATTGCTACCCTCTGCCTTCTATGGCCTAGCCAGTTCTGTATCCACCTTGCCAGTTCACCCCTGATCCCGTGTGACTTCACCTTTTGTACTAGTCTACCATGAGGGACCTTGTCAAAGGCCTTACTGAAGTCCATATAGACAACATCTACTGCCCTACCTGCATCAATCATCTTAGTGACCTCCTCGAAAAACTCTATCAAGTTAGTGAGACACGACCTCCCCTTCACAAAACCGTGCTGCCTCTCACTAATACGTCCATTTGCTTCCAAATGGGAGTAGATCCTGTCTCTAAGAATTCTCTCCAGTAATTTCCCTACCACTGACGTAAGGCTCACCGGCCTGTAGTTCCCGGGATTATCCTTGCTACCCTTCTTAAACAGAGGAACAACATTGGCTATTCTCCAGTCCTCCGGGACATCCCCTGAAGACAGCGAGGATCCAAAGATTTCTGTCAAGGCCTCAGCAATTTCCTCTCCAGCCTCCTTCAGTATTCTGGGGTAGATCCCATCAGGCCCTGGGGACTTATCTACCTTAATATTTTTTAAGACACCCAACACCTCGTCTTTTTGGATCACAATGTGACCCAGGCTATCTACACCCCCTTCTCCAGACTCAACATCGACCAATTCCTTCTCTTTGGTGAATACTGATGCAAAGTATTCATTTAGTACCTCGCCCATTTCCTCTGGCTCCACACATAGATTCCCTTGCCTATCCTTCAGTGGGCCAACCCTTTCCCTGGCTACCCTCTTGCTTTTTATGTACGTGTAAAAAGCCTTGGGATTTTCCTTAACCCTATTTGCTAATGACTTTTCGTGACCCCTTCTAGCCCTCCTGACTCCTTGCTTAAGTTCCTTCCTACTTTCCTTATATGCCACACAGGCTTCGTCTGTTCCCAGCCTTTTAGCCCTGACAAATGCCTCCTTTTTCTTTTTGACGAGGCCTACAATATCACTCGTCATCCAAGGTTCCCGAAAATTGCCGTATTTATCTTTCTTCCTCACAGGAACATGCCGGTCCTGTATTCCTTTCAACTGACACTTGAAAGCCTCCCACATGTCAGATGTTGATTTGCCCTCAAACATCCGCCCCCAATCTATGTTCTTCAGTTCCCACCTAATATTGTTATAATTAGCCTTCCCCCAATTTAGCACATTCATCCTCGGACCACTCTTATCCTTGTCCACCAGTACTTTAAAACTTACTGAATTGTGGTCACTGTTACCGAAATGCTCCCCTACTGAAACATCTACCACCTGGCCGGGCTCATTCCCCAATACCAGGTCCAGTACCGCCCCTTCCCTAGTTGGACTGTTTACATATTGTTTTAAGAAGCCCTCCTGGATGCTCCTTACAAACTCCGCCCCGTCTAAGCCCCTGGCACTAAGTGAGTCCCAGTCAATATTGGGGAAGTTGAAGTCTCCCATCACCACAACCCTGTTGTTTTTACTCTTTTCCAAAATCTGTCTACCTATCTGCTCCTCTATCTCCCGCTGGCTGTTGGGAGGCCTGTAGTATACCCCCAACATTGTGACTGCACCCTTCTTATTCCTGATCTCTACCCATATAGCCTCACTGCCCTCTCAGGTGTCCTCTCGCAGTATTGCTGTGATATTCTCCCGAACAAGTAGCGCAACTCCACCTCCCCTTTTACATCCCCCTCTATCCCGCCTGAAACATCTAAATCCTGGAACGTTTAGCTGCCAATCCTGCCCTTCCCTCAACCAGGTCTCTGTAATGGCAACAACATCATAGTTCCAAGTAGTAATCCAAGCTCTAAGTTCATCTGCCTTACCCGTAATGCTCCTTGCATTAAAACATATGCACTTCAAGCCACCAGACCCGCTGTGTTCAGCAACTTCTCCCCGTCTGCTCTGCCTCGGAGCCACACTGTCCCTATTCCCTAGTTCTCCCTCAATGCTCTCACCTTCTGACCTATTGCTCCCGTGCCCACCCCCCTGCCATACTAGTTTAAACCCTCCCATAAGATTTACTAGGATGTTGCCGGGACTTGATGGTTTGAGTTATAAGGAGAGGCTGGATAGACTGGGACTTTTTTCCCTGGAGCGTAGGAGGCTTAGGGGTGATCTTATAGAGGTCTATAAAATAATGAGGGGCATAGATAAGGTAGATAGTCAACATCTTTTCCCAAAGGTAGGGGAGTCTAAAACTAGAGGGCATAGGTTTAAGGTGAGAGGGGAGAGATTCAGAAGGGCCCAGAGGGGCAATTTCTTCACTCAGAGGGTAGTGAGTGTCTGGAATGGGCTGCCAGAGGTAGTAGTAGAAGCGGGTACAATTGTGTCTTTCAAAAAGCATTTAGATGGTTACATGGGTAAGATGGGTATAGAGGGTTATGGGCCAAGTGCGGGCAACTGGGACTAGCTTAATGGTAAAAAACTGGGCGGCATGGACTGGTTGGGCCGAAGGGCCTGTTTCCATGCTGTAAACTTCTATGATTCTATGATTCTATGTGACACTAGCAAACCTCGCGGCCAGGATATTTATGCCTCTCCGGTTTAGATGCAACCCGTCCTTCTTATACAGGTCACACCTGCCCCGGAAGAGCTCCCAGTGGTCCAGATAATGGAAACCCTCCCTCCTACACCAGCTGTTTAGCCACGTGTTTATCTGCTCTATCTTCCTATTTCTAGCCTCACTGGCACGTGGCACAGGGAGTAATCCCGAGATTACAACCCTCGAGGTCCTGTCTTTTAACTTTCTGCCTAGCTCCCTGAACTCTTGCTGCAGGACCTCATGCCCCTTCCTGCCTATGTCGTTAGTACCAATATGTACAACGACCTCTGCCTGTTTGCCCTCCCCCTTGAGGATTCCCTCTACCCGTTCGGAGACATCCTGGACCCTGGCACCAGGGAGGCAACATACCATCCTGGAGTCTCTTTCACGTCCACAGAAGCGCCTATCTGTGCCCCTGACTATAGAGTCCCCTATTACTATTACTCTTCTGCGCTTTGACCCTCCCTTCTGAACATCAGAGCCAGCCGTGGTGCCACTGCTCTGGCTGCTGCTGTTTTCCCCTGATAGGCTATCCCCCCCGACAGTATCCAAAGGGGTATATCTGTTCGAGAGGGGGACAACCACAGGGGATTCCTGCACTGACTGCCTGCCCTTTCTGGTGGTCACCCATTTCTCTGCCTGCACCTTGGGTGTGACCACATTTACATAACTGCGATCTATGACGCTTTCCGCCACCTGCATGCTCCTAAGTGCATCCAATTGCTGCTCCAACCGAACCATGCAGTCTGTGAGGAGCTCCAGTTGGGTGCACTTTCTGCAGATGAAGCCATCCGGGACGCTGGAAGCCTTCCGGACCTGCCACATCTCACAGCCAGAGCACAGCACCCCTCTAACTGACATTGCGTCAATTAATTAAAATTTGGCTGGATCACTCAGCTCATGATCTCATTGCACCCTTGGTTCAAACAAGGACAAAAGAGCTGAACTCCAGAGGTGAGGTGAGAGTGACTGCCCTTGACATCAAGGCAGCATTTGACCGAGTATGGCATCAAGGAGGTCTAGCAAAACTGGAGTCAATGGGAAACAGGGAGAAAACTCTCCACTGGTTGGAGCAATACCTGGCTCAAAGGAAGGTGGTTTTGGTTGTTGATGGTCAATCATCTCAACTCCAGGACTTCACTGCAGGAGTTCCTCAGGGTAGTGTCCTAAGCCCAACCAGCTTCAGCTGCTTCATCGATGACTTCTCTTCCGTCATAAGGTCAGATACGGGGATGTTCACTGATGAGTGTACAATGTTGGCTTGGGGTGACAAGTGGAAAGTAACATTTGTGCCACACCAGTGGCGGCACAATGACCATTTCAAAGCAGAGGGAATCTAACCATTGTCCCTTGACATTCAATGGCATTCCCTTCACTGAATCTCCCACGATCGTCATCCTGGGGTTAGCATTGACCAGCAACTGGCCTGGACTAGCCATATTAATACTGTGATTACAAGTGCAGGTCAGAGGCTTGGCATCCTGCAGCAAGTAATTCATCTACTGATTCTCCAAAGCCTGTCCACCATCTACAAGGCACAAGTCAGGAATGTGATGGAATACTTTCCATTTGCCTGGATGAGTGCAGCTCCGATAACACCTAAGAAGCTCAACACCATCCAGGACCCGTTTTATTGGCACCTCAATCACAAACATTCACCCCCCAACCCTCCACCAATGCACAGAAGCAGCAGTAGTTGCACAGGATGCACCGCAGGAGCTTGCCAAGGTTCTAAGACAGCACTTTCCAAACCCACGACTGCGACCATCTGGAAGGACAAGGGCAGCAGATACATTGGAATATCACCACCTGGAAGCCCCCTCCAAGTCATTCACCACCTTGACTTGGAAATATATCACCGCTCCTTCAAAATCCTGGAACTCCCTCCTTAACAGCACTGTGGGCACACCTCCATGACATGGACTACAGTGGTTCAAGAAGGCAGCTCACAACCACCTTTTCAAGGGCTATTAGGGATGGGCAATGAATGCTGGCCTAGCCAGTGAAGCCCATATCCCTTGAATGAATAAAAAGAAAATCCACGTTGAAGGCCTGGTGGCAAGAGGAGCAAGGTTGTGGAAGGCACGGCAGACCATCACCAATTGATCAGAGTTCATGTCATGCCCCCCATCTTGAGGAAGCTAATGATCCTACCAGCAGACTAAATTCAAAAGGAAGCTCCATGAGAAGAATCCACACACGATTTCCACTTCAAAGTCCCAAAGCCAAAAGGAACAATGAAAAACCGCCGCCAGATTACATTACAGTAGTGTGGCCACCTAAATTGGCCTTGTGATGAACGGTTACTGCCTTATCATCATGTAAGGTGATGTCCCCTTTAAGACCGGGCTTGGAACCCTGGGGACTCCGCCTCTGGCTCCGCCCATCTGGGATCCACACATAAAGGCCTGCCTCATGGTCTGTGTAGCAGGCAGCTCTCGTCCCTAGCTGTAGCATAGTTATTAGTCTAATAAAGCCTTCTTTACAGTTTAATCTCTAAGCATCATTATTGAGGGTACCTCAGGCCTCCTGGAAAGGACAATGGGAAAAGTGGCCAAGGTCAGGGACAGACAGGCTGCAACTTGCAAGTAAACAAAAAGCTGCAGCTCAGACATGTCTAACAGCCCAGGAAAAAGGCCGATGACAGGTTAACTCGGGGCAATGGGCTTAAAATGGAAATTGACATTAAATGGCAGACTTCACCGGCCAAGAGGAAGACCATCCACGCCATCGACAGAAGGACCCGAGCCAAGGACAAAGACGACCAGCAACAGACTTCCAGCACTGCCAGACAACGGATCCCAGAAAAGGCCATATCAACCTGTACTAGCCAGTCACCTGGAAGTTAAGTTAAGGTCTTTCTTGTGTATTAGCTTAGAGTTCAACTTGCATGCGTGTGTGTGATTGATTAATAGTGACAATTGTGTATTTGTGAATTAAAGTATATTATTGTACAAAACAATTTGGTCATTTGTCCATCGTATATGGGTTAAAGACACACTGTGGTTGAGGCACAACAGTAGGGCCCGCTCTCCGAATCTGCCAATTCATCGTTGAGGACTTGTTGGCAGCCAAGAAACCTCATCGAAGCCCCTGCTGATCAACATTCCATTGATATCATTTGCCTACAAGCAACTCACATTGGGACAGAAGAAGTTGGCCGCTATTCTGTCAAAGGCTATGACCTCCTGTGCTACCACCCTCTTGCAAAACATGGCAGTGCCACCTATGTCCGAACTAACGTTGCTCAAGCAAATCATCTGGCAACGCCCACTTTCTCTGACATCCTAGCAGTTGGTTGTAGCCAATGTCCAAAAGGCCCCAATCATTAGCTGGGAGTAGTACGTCTTGCCCACCCTCCCCTACCCAGCCATCTATATGGGGGTCTTTATCAGCCACCATTCAGACTGGGAATACCTCGACATGTATGATCAAGCCGTCAGGAACCGCATCAATGCCAGATTCATCAGTCGTATTCACAAGACAGCCCCGAACGTCACCCATGTACAATGCAAACGCCATCAATGTCATCAAACCAGCAGACAAAGGAGGGGCCACCGTCATACTGAACAGAATGGACTACTGGAAAGAAGTGTACCGACAACTCAACAACCAGGAACACTGGTTTACCCACAGTTCCGACCAAGGAACACACCCGCCAACTCAACAGACTGATCAAGACCTTGGATCCAGACCTTTAGAGCACCCTACGTGCTCCCATCCCACGTACTCCCCGCACGTTGGAGATCTCTACTGCCTCCCGAAAATACACAAGGCCAACATACCAGGCCGGCCTATCGTATCAGGCAATGGGACCCTGTGTGAGAACCTCTCTGGCTACATAAAAGGCATCTTGAAACCCATCATACAAGGCACGCTATAGCCACCTAAATTGGCCAACTCCCGATTTAAAATGGCGAACGGCAAAGGCTGATGGGAAAGTCAGCCAACACAGACAGAAACCAGCAGGTGAAGGTTTGCTGTGTATTTAACTCTGCAAAAGCTCAGACAACATCGATACCAGCGACCATCAGCATAACAATGTAGCAGCCATCTACATACTGATGAGCAATCCCCGGGAACAATAAGTAACATTTGGGACACACAAAGCAAAGCCAGACTCCCCGGCGCCAGCAGGAGCCAACACAAAGGAGGTGAACGAACACCTCAAGACCGTCCATCGATCAGGGAACCGCTTCAGTATTGGAGAAATCGAACCAAGCGATTGGGGCAAAGTCTAATCACTTGGAACCAGGTACAGGGTCCGCCCCGAAAGGCGGGAAGCCCCTGGGGACTATAAGAGTTAATCCCCAAGTTCAAATCTCTCTCTCTTCGTCCTGCCCGGGTCACCCAGCAACACGAACCAACCTTGACCGTGACCGGTGCAGTGACCGCCGACAGAAGTAAGTCTTAATTCAACGCTCGCTACGAGATAGGCGCTCCTAGCTACCAATCCGTACCAACTTCGAATCCAGCAGACTCAGAACCCGAACGAAAGGCCATTTGTTCCCCTGACTTGGTGGGCCAGTCCGAAGTTAAGTATAGGCCTGTTAGTTGCAGAAGTAGCTTAGACGTAGAATTTGTGCATTAGTAGCGATTACTGTGTCTAATAAATGTGCTTTGATTTGAATCTTACTAATCGGTGTATTGAGTTGTTGATCATTACTTGGACTTGAACCTCGTGGCGGTACCATAAAGATACCTGGCGACTCGAGAGCAAAGGTAATAAAACAGAGCAATTGAACCAACCGGAAAGTTAGCAATATTATTTGGCGATATCCTGACGGGACCCGATCTAGAAGTGCCTTCACCACTCCGGGAGAACCCAAGAATTTGAATTAGAGATCCAATTGGGAACAGAAAACCACAAGCGTTCAAGCAGTTCTGATCAATACTCATAATTCGGAAGTGTGTGTATGCATGCATAACTAACAGGGCGATAAGGTAAAACTGATAGATGTTTTGTTGCGACAAAACTGTCGGGAGTTTGTACTTCGGAAAGTAGCGAAAGCCGTACCAGTATTTACAGCACCGCCTTAATACCCCTGTCCCAAATTTGAAGAGCAGCATTCGGATAGGAAAGATGGCAATGCAATCAATGCAATGCCTCATGAACCCAAAGGAATTTGCGGTCGCAGCGACCAGCAACAGTAGAGTGGGACAATGTCCCATTTGGGAGGAAGAAATCAGGAAGTACCTCAAAGGAAAAGGATGGCCCCTTTGGAGTGAATTCTGTGACAACGAGGAATCAGGCCCCGGGAGTATAGGACATACTTGGTGGGAGAACCTGAGCAAGATTCACAAGAAGAGCTTAGGGAAAGCTCGCAAGCCAATGGCAATCGTGTCCTGCTTGGCACAGTTGTGAGGCACAGAGGAGGTCGTTAGGACGCTCCGGAAAGAAGTAGAAGGCATACATCGAATGAGTAAGGTCGATGTAAGTGAGGTTGAAAGAGAGAACTTAGAATTGAGAAGGAAGTTGGCAGCAAAAGACGGAGAGGTGGAGGATGCCAAAAGGGCACCCCAGTCTTGTCTTAGCACTTAAGCAGCTTCCAGTCCCAATATGAAAAGGCCTATCAGGACACGCAACGTGCAGTCCTGGTACGTGAAGAAACAGAGAAGCAGGTAGAAGCATTGCAGAGACAGTGCAGTGACCTAAAGGCAGCGTTAAGAGCACGCCATACTGCCACCACAGAGCAAAGACAAAGCACACTAGACCACGCAAAGTGCCGGAAGCAGATTGCAGAGCTGCAATCTCTGCTTTCAGTTCAGAAAGGATTCCAAGAAACCTTTGGAGCAAAACTAGATGAGGAAGACAGCCCTGATTGGGAAGAATTAAATGAAACAGTGCAGAGATATGTTCAGGGAACATGTGCGCAGGGAAAGCCACAGAAGAGGAAAGCGCCCCAACCCCCCACAGAGCAGATAGTTCAAGCTCCAATGAACCCAGTAACCACCCACCGCACAGCCACATCGGACGATGCGGAATTTCTATACTCCACCCCCTTAACAGTGACCCAATTACAGGATGCGTGCGATAAGATCACACCGTTCCTCCCACCTCAGACCCCCACCATTCTTTGCCAGAGTAAAGCAGCAGGCGACCATGTACGGCCTGGATGAGTGAGAGCATGTAAAGCTCACAGTTTTAAGTTTAGATCCTTCAGTCACAGCAGCCCTTCCCGACCCATAAATGTAGGAGGAGGCACCCTTGCAGAAATGCATACCGCGATCCTGGATGCGATCGGGTATAACCGGGGTGACCCCGTAGATGGCCTCAACAAATGCAGGCAAAAGAAAGCCGAGCACCCCACAGCGTTTGCTGGACGCCTGTGGATCCACTTTGCAGCAGTCTTTGGAGACTTAGACCACGCTCATTTGTCCCCAGACAACATGGCCAAATGGACCCGCACCCTTATCTCCCATGCCACAGAAACAGGACAAAAAGCTTGCGCGAATTATGATCGCTCAGAGGAGGCTCATAATGAAAAATGGATAGTAAAAAGATTGTCCCGCGCCTGGGAGCAGTCTGTTGTTCAAAACAAACCTGCAGTTAAAAATCCCGAAGAAAAGCAGGCCGACGCAGATATGCAGGCAGTTAAATCACACCAGAACCCCGCATGGGTAACTGAAGGAAAGAACAGCCCCCCACAAAAGTCACAGGAGTGTTACAACTGTGGACAATTGGGACACTTTGCAAGGGAATGCAATGCCCCATGAAAGCCACAGAGAGACCAGCAGACGGGCACTCTAAGTAAGAATAAGACAGAGCCCATACATAGTGTGAGCACCCGTTCAGATCAGACGGACCCGAACGGAACGGACTGACAGTGTTCGGGCTCCCCCTGTTGGGTCTGCAACACCCTTTGGGATAGGTCCAGCTGACCAGTAGTTGCAGCAAAAATACGGGGACAGCCCATCGAGTTTCTCTGGGACACAGGAGGGTCCTGCACCACAATAAATTCCTCCACCATGTTCCAAAAAGACACGTGGCCCACTACAGCCACTATCAACCTCAGCGGCTTTACAGGCCACTCACAGCAGGGACACATCACAGCCCCTGTACCCATTCAAATTGGCAACATCACCACCAAGCACCCCGTAGTTTTAGTTGACCTGCCCCACACAGCACAACACATTCTGGGAACAGACTTCATGATTTCCCACAATTTATCATTCGACCCAGTCAACCAGTGTGTCTGGAAAATGGCAAAGTCTGCAAGAGCCCCCGCAACGCTCAACATAGGAGAATACGCCAACAAAATCAGCGCAGTAGACGGATTTTGGTTCAACCCGACCACGCTTAGCACAGACAAGCAGGTTAGGGCAGTTTTACAGAAAAACAGGAGAGAATTCGCGACCCATAAACACGACTGTGGTCGGATGACTGGTTCAGTACAAATCACAGGACCTGACCCAAGACCCCAAAAACAGTATGGATTTCCCCAAGAGGCAGAGGGAGAAATCGCAAAAGTAATCGAAAGCTTATTAGAGCAGGGCGTACTTAGATCAGTAGCCTCCACTAATAATGCCCCGATTTGGCCAGTGAGAAAGCCCGATGGATCATGGCGACTGACCATCGATTACGAGGAACTCAAAAAAAATCACCCCCACAGCAGCCCCCACAGTAGCCACAAGTCCCGAGACCATGCTCAAGCAGGGACTCAATTCCCGATTCTTTACGGTTTTGGGCGTCAGTAATGGATTCTGGTCCATTCCATTGGCAAAACGTGCCAGTACAAATTTGCCTTCACTTTTAAAAATCAGCAGTACACGTGGACATGCCTTCCACAAGGATTCCAAAACTCCCCCTCCATTTTCCACCGACAGCTGGCAAATGGTTTAGCCAAATTCTCTCGCCCCGAATGTCTGGTCCAGTACGTAGATGACCTACTACTGCAGACAGACACCAAGGAAGAGCACATCGAGTTTCTGTCCAAACTCCTGGAACTCTTACATTCAATTGGTTGTAAAGTTAACCCCAAAAAGGCCCAGATTTTGGAAGATAAGGTGACATATTTGGGAACAATTATCACACATGGTAAACGCGAGATCGAGCACAAAAGGATTGACTCGATTGCTAAATTGCCCCTTCCCCAGAACGTCTCAGCCCTCCGGTCGTTTTTAGGACTGGTTGGCTACTGCCGAAACCACATTGACGGTTTCGCCAGCAAGGCAGCATCCCTCTCAGACCTCCTAAAGAAAGGAGCCCCCTGGGAATGGCTTCCGCAGCATACGGATGCTGTGAATGCATTGAAGCAAGCACTCATAGCAGCCCCCGCACTACAAGTTCCAGACCTGCTTTTCCCCGATGCGATAGAAGTAGCAAGCACAGACCGCACCCTTTCGGCCGTGCTCCTCCAGGAACGGCACAAACAGTTAAGGCCCGTGGCTTACGCCTCCAGAGTTTTAGATGCTGTGGAGCAGGGATTTTCAGTCTGTGAGAGGCTCGCAGTTTTCTGGGCAGTTCAGTATTTTTCGTACATTACCGGACTGAACCCCATCACAATCCTCACAGAACACCCCCCCACCCAACTTTTACTGGACGGACGACTCAAGGACGGCACAGTCAGTCAGATTAGAGCAGCTAGATGGACCCTTCTTTTGTAGGGACGGGACATCACTGTTAAAAGGACAAAGACCCACACCTTTTTAGCCAACAACCTACAGCACCTCGGAACCCACCATGAATGTGAAATTATCTCTCCACACCACAACACAAGCCCCTTTATTGCTAAAACACCCCCCAGAAAGAAAGGTAGTTCAACCCAGAGCCCCAAGCACACAGACACGTGCGAACCCATAAAGATATATGTGGATGGATCTTCCACGATATTGGAAGGGACGCGCATAACAGGTTGCGGTATTTATGTTGAGGACGCGCAGAGACGCGCCCTAGGAGAAATAGCAATAAAACTACCCGGACACTTAGACGCGCAGGCAGCAGAACTTGCGGCCATCGCATACATAGTGGAACACCCAGATTCCTTCCCCAGCCCAGCAGACATATACTCGGACAGCCTCTATGTCTGCAACAGCCTTACGGAATTCCTACCCCTGTGTAAAGCAAGAGGATTTGTTTCCGCAGACGGAAAACCCCTCCCTTCAGCCCCATTGCTCCGTCACATTTTAGAGAGAGCACAGAACAGGACTTTTGGGATAATCACCAAGTCCGCAGTCACCATCGTTCCTCCCCCCCTGGAAATGTGAAAGCCGGCGCACTGGCTAAAGCAGGTTCCAGGCACGGATATTTTTGAACACCCCCCGAAAGCGCACCAGTGAGTGCAGTTCAGGTCTCGCAGACTAAGATCGAGGATCTAGTGCAGGCCCAGAAGCAGGACAGCAATCTCAGGGAGATTTTAAAAGGAAACTATCCAGCCCCCTATGAGAGGTGAAAAAATGCTCTGACCACACATGATGGTGTGGTGTTAAAAGACACCCTTTATGTGGTTCCTGAACAGGACAGGAACCAACTGATTTGCTTATTCCATGACGGTCATGGACATCAGGGAATCGATCCCATTACAGCCCACCTCAGGCAGCTCTGCTGGTGGCCGAGTTTAAAAGACAATGTAAATCACTACATTGAGAATTGTCTTATCTGTGCCCAGAATAATCCGGACAGATATGCCAAGAAGGCTCAGCTCAGTCACACCCGACCCATAAATGGCCCCTGGACTAACCTCCAGATTGATTTTATAGGACCATTGCCCCCTTGTAGGAATGGTTACAAATATGTACTCGTGGTGATATACACGTTTAGAAGATGGGTGGAAGCATTCCCACACAGGAAAAAGACAATGTTGTCGAGGAGAATACTGAGATTCAGGCTACTAGACTAGAAGGGCTTGAGGTTCATAAGGAGGAGGTGTTAACAATTCTGGAAAGGGTGAAAATAGATAAGTCCCCTGGGCCGGATGGGATATATCCTAGGATTCTTTGGGAAACTAGGGAGGAGATTGCTGAGCCTTTGGCTTGGATCTTTAAGTCATCTTTGTCAACAGGAATAGTGCCAGAAGACTGGAGGATAGCAAATGTTGTCCCCTTGTTCAAAAGGGGAGTAGAGACAACCCCGGTAACTATAGACCAGTGAGCCTTACTTCTGTTGTGGGCAAAATCTTGGAAAGGTTTATAAGAGATAGGATGTATAATCATCTGGAAAGGGATAATTTGATTAGAGATAGTCAACACGGTTTTGTGAAGGGTAGGTCGTGCCTCACAAACCTTATTGAGTTCTTTGAGAAGGTGACCAAACAGGTGGATGAGGGTAAAGCAGTTGATGTGGTGTATATGGATTTCAGTAAGGCATTTGATAAGGTTCCCCACGGTAGGCTACTGCAGAAAATACGGAAGCATGGGATTCAGGGAGATTTAGCAGTTTGGATCAGAAATTGGCTAGCTGGAAGAAGACAAAGGGTGGTGGTTGATGGGAAGTGTTCAGACTGGAGTCCAGTTACTAGTGGTGTACCACAAGGATCTGTTTTGGGGCCACAGCTGTTTGTCATTTTTATAAATGACCTGGAGGAGGGCGTAGAAGGATGGGTGAGTAAATTTGCAGATGACACTAAAGTCGGTGGAGTTGTGGACAGTGCGGAAGGATGTTACAAGTTACAGAGGGACATAGATAAGCTGCAGCGCTGGGCTGAGGGGTGGCAAATGGAGTTTAATGCAGAAAAGTGTGAGGTGATTCATTTTGGAAGGAATAACAGGAAGACAGAGTACTGGGCTAATGGTAAGATTCTTGGCAGTGTGGATGAGCAGAGAGATCTCGGTGTCCATGTACATAGATCCCTGAAAGTGGCCACTCAGGTTGAGAGGGTTGTTAAGAAGGCGTATGGTGTGTTAGCTTTTATTGGTAGAGGGATTGAGTTTCGGAGCCATGAGGTCATGTTGCAGCTGTACAAAACTCTGGTGCGGCCGCATTTGGAGTATTGCGTGCAATTCTGGTCACCGCATTATAGGAAGGAGGTGGAAGCATTGGAAAGGGTGCAGAGGAGATTTACCAGAATGTTGCCTGGTATGGAGGGAAGATCTTATGAGGAAAGGCTGAGGGACTTGAGGCTGTTTTCGTTAGAGAGAAGGTTAAAAGGTGACTTAATTGAGGCATACAAGATGATCAGAGGATTGGATAGGGTGGACAGTGAGTGCCTTTTTCCTCGGATGGTGATGTCTAGCACGAGGGGACATAGCTTTAAATTGAGGGGAGATAGATATAAGATACTCGTCAGAGGCAAGTTCTTTACTCAGAGAGTAGTAAGGGTGTGGAATGCTCTGCCTGCAACAGTAGTGGACTCGCCAACACTAAGGGTATTCAAATGGTCATTGGATAGACATATGGACGATAAGGGAATAGTGTAAATGGGCTTTAGAGTGGTTTCACAGGTCGGCGCAACATCGAGGGCCGAAGGGCCTGTACTGCGCTGTAATGTTCTATGTTCTATGTTCTATGGTCTATGTTCATCCAGAACTAACACGGCAAAGACCACAGCCAAGATTTTGACCCACCACATCTTTACAAGGTGGGGACTCCCCCGCAGCATTGAATCCGACCAAGGTTCCCATTTTATGGGACGGGTCATGAAGAACGTCCTCACGATATTTGGCATTACCCAAAAATTCCACATTGCATACCACCCCCAGTCGAGTGGTATCGTGGAGCGCATGAATCGGACCCTAAAATCCACCCTCAGAAAAATGGTCCAGCAAAACAGCACTACTTGGGACTCAGTCCTCCCTTTTGCGCTGATGTTTTTGCGATATACATTTTCAACTTCTACAGGTTACACCCCACACTGGACGCCCCATGAAAGGCACAGAATTTTTATTAGGTTTAGAATTGACCAACCCCGAAGTGATGGCCCTCACACACGAGAACGCAGTCAAACAATTAGTGGAAAATGTTAAAACAGCTCAGCTAGCAGCCGCAGTGAATTTGGGCACAAGAAAGAAACAGAGCAAGGCCTGTTTCGATAAGACAGTGCACGCGACTGAGTTCAGTGTCGGACAGCAAGTCATGCTCTCCGTATACAACCCCAGCACATTCCTGTCACCAAAGTACTCGGGTCCGTACTCCATTGCGGACAAAGTAAGCCCTTCCGTCTACAAGATAAAGTATCCCAACGGAAAGACTACGTGGTTCCATATCAACCAGCTGAAGGCATATGGAACACAGTCTAACCACACACCACGTCATGCTCGATGCAGCAGACCACGCCCCGCCCACAGCCAACATAACCTTACCCTCCCCCAACCACAGACTCCACCTCGACTCCACCCCCGAAATATACACTCCGCCCCAGAACGCCCACAGACTGCAGCAGCACCGACAGCGACTGTGACTCGGACGATAGCCACAGCACGCCTCCCTACTATCCCCATGCAACAGGACCCACACCCAGTGAATCTGACCACGATTCAAGTGATCCCTTCACGATCACTTTCCCAAACAAACCCCACCACCGACCAACAATGACAACCCCGATTCCGTCCCCACACAACTAGACACCACCTATTGGCACAGAGATAATTCGTACAGACTCGTCCGGAATGACGAGAGCAATCCGAAATCATACCAAGCAGCCCTATCAGCCCTGATACACTCGAGAGTTTGGCATCCGGGAGAAGATGACGACCTTGAGTCTGACTCCCAAAACGAGAACCCCTTTGCGACCCTGTTCTCAACCGATAACTGAGGTGTCCAGATGATGTTTTCAAAGGAACCGCTTGGGAGAAAACGGTGTCCTTTCTGATGGAACCTGCAGCATGTTTTATGTTGTTTGTAGTGTTTGTTAAATGTTGTATGTTAGACCGGAATTTTTTTTTTCCACGGCCCCATGCCACCACCCCTCTGACGCCCACTGGCAGTCAGAGAAACTGGTTTGGCCAGACGCTAGTTCAGAGGAACTAGTTTGTCCGCAGAGACTTGTAAATGTCCCAGACGCCAGTTCAGCGGAACTCGTCTGTCGACAGAAACACAGACGCCCGTTCGTAACTGCCCTTCTGGTTCGAAGGTAGATACGGCAACACCCCACGATGACTACATTTCTTGCCCGTTCTTGTCGGTTGCTCAGGCAGTGGAGAAACGGCTTGGGACCCGCCCTGCCTGAGGACCCCCCCTCTGGTCAGCTACGCTCGGGTAGGGCACACACGGCATTGGTCGCCATCTTACCCGGGGACTCCATCCAAATCGTACCCGCCGCGGCCCATACGCACCTCATTTCGGAAAGCTTGGTTCAAAAAGTTTTGTTTTGTTTCAGGTAACCCTTAAGTTGCCAACCCTCTGCTATTTACATCCTCAAACATTTGGATGGTAAACCACACAGTCTGCGAGACGGCTCGCACTGGTTCATTATTTGTAAGTGTGTTTTGTCCTGTTTTTGAAAAACAAATGAGGAAGTCACACATAGTGACCAATTATAAAGGGAGTAATTGGCATTAAAGGACAGACAGGCTATATGTTAAACCAAGGTAGTAACAGACACTATGCTTGATCACACAGAACTCCAGAAGCTCCAGGACCAGAGAAGAGAAGAGAAGAGAAGAGAAGTGAAAGAAGAAGGACCATGAGTACATCCTCCGCGTGGTTCATCGTTATAATGGACATTTGGTTGTGCGTGGACGCGAACCCCCTGACCTCAACCCCCTCCCCAGCCGTTAATGATTCACGTCCCCACAGTACCCAGAGCCCAGTCACAAGCGACACCACACCATCTTAGTGTGACAGGTTTATAACCTGGTATTCCCTGTCCTACTTGATAGAATCCCTATTGGTATTGGCGATACTCTGCTGCATCGTACAGACTATGCGTCTGAGAAAATGGAGAAGGAGAGCCTACCGCGCTCGCACCCCGGTATATAGAATAAGATCCCCTATTTTCGGATACGACCAGACCCCCGACCTCCGCGATCTATAATAAAGAGCATTCGTTTGCGTTTTTGTTATAAATAAAGAAATGTTCATGAGCAATTGTACGATCCTGAGCTTGACTGCCAAGCCAGAAAAATGTGTATAAACTGCTATGATTTTGTTTGTATGGTTGAGGAAGTTAGAGTGCTGAAATATTTAAGTGAGAGTAGTGTATTAAGGATAGTTAAAGGTTCCCATTTTCTTGTTTTGTAATGCATGTCCCTGTTTGACATAGCGCCCCTTAGAATTGTCAGTTAAAATTTTTTTGCACAGTTATGGTCAGTGTAGAGGCCATGAAAGAAGTGCTCACCAGGTCAGGGAATGGAAAGCAACGCAGTTATGTGATCCTTCACGCTTCGCGTTAGGATCACAAGGAGGGGGTGTAGACACCTAAATTGGCCAACTCCCGATTTAAAATGGCGAACGGCAAAGGCTGTTGGGAAAGTCAGCCAACACAGACAGAAACCAGCAGGTGAAGGTTTGCTGTGTATTTAACTCTGCAAAAGCCCAGACAACATCGATACCAGCGACCATCAGCATAACAATGTAGCAGCCATCTACATACTGATGAGCAATCCCCGGGAACAATAAGTAACATTTGGGACACACAAAGCAAAGCCAGACTCCCCGGCGCCAGCAGGAGCCAACACAAAGGAGGTGAACGAACACCTCAAGACCGTCCATCGATCAGGGAACCGCTCCAGTATTGGAGAAATCGAACCAAGCGATTGGGACAAAGTCCAATCACTTGGGACCAGGTACAGGGTCCGCCCCGAAAGGCGGGAAGCCCCTGGGGGCTATAAGAGTTAAGCCCCAAGTTCAAATTGCTCTCTCTCTCTTCGTCCTGCCCGGGTCACCCAGCAACACGAACCAACATTGACCGTGACCGGGGCAGTGACCGCCGACAGAAGTAAGTCTTAATTCAACGCTCGCTACGAGATAGGCGCTCCTAGCTACCAATCCGTACCAACTTCGAATCCCGCAGACTCAGAACCCGAACAAAAGGCCATTTGTTCCCCTGACTTGGTGGGCCAGTTCGAAGTTAAGTATAGGCCTGTTAGTTGTAGAAGTAGCTTAGACGTAGAATTTGTACATGAGTAGCGATTACTGTGTATAATAAATGTGCTTTGATTTGAATCTTACTAATCGGTGTATTGAGTTGTTGATCATTACTTGGACTTGAACCTTGTGGCGGTACCATAAAGATACCTGGCGACTCGAGAGCAAAGGTAATAAAACAGAGCAATTGAACCAACCGGAAAGTTAGCAACAACGCCCAGCTTCTGTCGCGACACGACGGACATCTTACAGAAACTCAGCCCCCATGGACCAGTTGAACCAGGAACATTCCTCATCACCATGGACGTCTCAGCACTCTACACCAGCATCCCCCATGACAACGGCATTGCTGCAACAGCCTCAGTACTCAACACCGACAATTGCCAATCTCCAGACGCAATTCTGCAACTCATCCGCTTCATTCTGGATCACAACGTCTTCACCTTTGACAACAAGTTCTTCATCCAGACACACGGAACAGCCATGGGGGCCAAATTTGCACCTCAATATGCCAACATCTTCATGCACAAGTTTAACAAGACTTCCGCACCGCACAAGACCTTAAACCGACATTATACACCAGATACATCGATGACATTTTTTTCCTTTGGACCCAAGGCGAAGAATCACTGAAACAACTACACAATGACATCAATAAGTCCTATCCCACCATCAGACTCACCATGGACTACTCTCCAAAATCAGTTGCATTCTTGGTCACACTCGTCTCCATCAAGGACGGTCACCTCAGCACTTCGCTTTACTGCAAGCCCACGGATAACCTCATGATGCTTCCCTTCTCCAGCTTCCACCCTAAACGCATTAAAGAAGCTATCCCCTATGGACAAGCCCTTCGTATACACAGGATCTGCTCAGATGAGGAGGAGCGTAACAGACATCTACGGACGCTGAAAGATGCCCTCGTACGAATGGGACATGGCGCACAACTCATCGATCGATAGTTCCAACGCGCCACAGCAAAAAACACCACCGACCTCCTCAGAAGACAAACACGGGACACAACCGACAGAGTACCCTTTGTCGTCCAGTATTTCCCCGGAGCGGAGAAACTACAACATCTTCTTAGCAGCCTTCAACATGTCCTCGATGATGACGAACATCTTGCCAAGGTCATCCCCACACCCTCACTACTTGCTTTCAAACAACCGCGCAACCTCAAACAAACCATTGTTTGCATCAAACTATCCAGCCTTCAGAACAGTGACCTCGACACCACACAACCCTGCCATGGCAATCTCTGCAAGACGTGCCAGATCATCGACATGAGTACCACCATTACACGTGAGAACACCACCCACCAGGTACACGGTACATACTTGTGCTACCCGGCCAACGTTGTCCACCTCATACGCTGCAGGAAAGGATGTCCTGAAGTGTGGTACATTGGCGAGACCATGCAGACGCTGCGACACGGATGAACGGACATCGCGCGACAATCACCAGGCAGGAATGTTCCCTTCCAGTCGGGGATCATTTAACAGTCAAGGGTATTCAGCCTCTGATCTTTGGGTAAGCATTCTCCAAGGTGGCCTTCAGGACGCGTGACAACGCAGAATCGCCGAACAGAAACTTATAGCCAAGTTCCGCACACATGAGTACGGCCTCAACCGGGACCTTGGATTCATGTCGCCTTACATTCACCCCCCACCATCTGGCCTGGGCTTGCGAAATCTTACCAACTGTCCTGGCTTGAGACAATTCACACCTCTTTAACCTAGGATTACCCCTCTCTCTGAATCTGTAAAGACTTAATTACCTGCAAATGCTCGCATTCAAAGCATTGTCTTGCATCTTTGACTTTGTCTATATATATGTTTCTGGAACCTACCTCTTCATTCACCTGAGGAAGGAGCAGTGCTCCGAAAGCTAGTGATTTGAAACAAACCTGTTGGACTTTAACCTGGTGTTGTAAGACTTCTTACTGTGCTTACCCCAGTCCAACGCTGGCATCTCCACATCATGGCTACATTAACACTGTAATGAAGTTACTGTGAAAAGCCCCTAGTCGCCACATTCCGGCACCTGTTCGGTTACACAGAGGGAGAATTCAGAATGTCCAAATTACCTAACAGCATGTCTTTCGGGACTTGCGGAAAGAAACCGGAGCACCCGGAGGAAACCCACACGGACACGGGGAGAACGTGCAGACTCGGCTCAGACAGTGATCCAAGTTGGGAATCGAACCTTGGACCCTGGAGCTGAGAAGCAACAATACTAACTACTGTGCAACCGTGCAGCTGAATGCATGTTCAGTTACACACAAACACACTAATTAGGAACAGAGGTAGGCCATTCAGCCCCTTGAACCTGCTCAGCCATTCAGTAAGATCATAGTGGAATGTGGAGTTGAGGCCACAATCACATCACCCATGATCTTATTGAATGGCCCTTTAGGGCTGAATAACCTACTCCTGCTCCAATTTGTATGTTCATGTGTTGCGAACTAGGCATATTTGCTCCAAAGTGAATTGACACTGAGACACATCACAGTCTTCCCACTCTGCTTAGCCCTAGATTTCTGATTTTGTAAGAAAGGTGAACTCATACTAAAGGTTTTTGAAACGTTTTTAGTGAGTTGATTGATTCACGTTATAACGTTTTTAATTGACTCATTTTCATCACTTGCTATAATGTTCTTATTTGGAGCTTCAGGAGTTGGAAATTTAAACTGATACAAGTGTACATATGCAAAAAATGTAGTTTCAAATATCTCGCCTAAGTGTGACTCACACAAAACATTGGTCTAACATATTCCCACTTGTGTTGTTCACAGTGGCTCAAATTTTCTGGACTCCAGATCATTGAAGCACCTGACTACCCTCCCCCCCTCCGAACCATTTGGCCATTCGAACGCGCCGATAAAAGTGAAAAGATTACCCCACCGAAAAAATGCTCTCCGAGGTCTCCATGTCTCCTGCCTCTACTCGAATGATTCTGGATGGGGAAAATAAAGTGCAAATAAACAAGCGGAAAATGTCACCCAACATCAGGGCAAGCAGACCAAGATAGTGCTGCCCCATGATTTCACATTCAAACTTCAACTTCAAAGACACAGGGGCGGAAGGTTGAACTTGATGTGCTTTCAGCATGCATGTCTGTGCATTGGGACTTATGCATAGTGCTGACGCACGGCATACAATCGCCGTAAGCCCGAAGATGTTGCGGGCCACCAGTGTTTATTTTAATGCTGAGATGAAACTATGTCACTGGAAGGCCATAAAATCTAATTAAGTCACAGGTGTTGCAAGCAGAATTTAATTGCTCTTCAGGTTCAGAGCTCAAACGTTTTATACTACCTTTGGTAAACTAAGTCAAAGATTCTGGAGTTCTGGTGCCCAGGCGGACCAATGTGTTTTTGATTGCTAAAGGACTTTTTCTGTACCCGTCTTTGTGAAAATAGTAAAAATAGAATTCAATTTGTGCAACATTGACAGTTTCTGATGTCACCAGTTGGTCTGGGGTTGGTTTGGTTCCATTCATCCACCATTCAAGTGTGCCTTCGAGAGGGCGGCATGTGGTTAGGACTGGGACTGCAGCCCTGACGACCCGGGTTCGAATCCCAGCCCTAGGTCACTGTTCCTGTGGAGTTTGCACATTTTCTGCGTGGGTTTCACCCCCACAACCAAAAATGTGCAGGTTAGGTGGGTTGGCCACGCTAAATTGCCCCTTAATTGGAGAAAAAATAATTGGGTACTCGAAATTTTTTTTAAAAGTGTGCCTTCGAGAAGGTTGACTCTCTCTCACACCTAAAAAAGGATTGCAGAGATATAGGAGGCTCATCTAGCATGGAAAAGTGTAAAATTAATCATCCAGTTTGTATATTTTCAAAACATTAGTGGACAAACATAAAGAACCAAGCATTAGAATAACTCTAGAGACTTCTAATCAGCTGTGATCAAAATGTATATTGTCTGGTAAGAGCTATTTAAATATATAATAATAAAAATATAATAATTTAAATATATAATAATGATACATGGTTTTTGTCTATCCTCAGTAAATGGTCTGTGGGCTCATTTCATGGCTGGTGCCTTGCTTTTTGGTTCTGTAATTCAAATATGCATATTATAGGCTTTCTAGTTTCACCTTTTGGGGTTGCAAGCTGAGGAACCACAAAGTTTAGATTAGAATAGTGTGGGAAACCATCTAAATTGATCCTTAAGACCAAACTTTCATGTTTGACCATTAGTGACTTCAACAAGTTATAAAGTATCTATTTTTGGTTTGTGTTGTATGTCCATTTAATCTGGAACAGTTGAATGTAATTTTTTTTTTAAAAAAAGGGCAGCATGGTAGCACATGTGGCTAGCACTGTGGCTTCACAGCTCCAAGGTCCCAGGTTCAATTCCCTGCTGGGTCACTGTCTATGCGGAGTCTGCACGTTCTCCCCGTGTCTGCGTGGGTCTCCTCCGGGTGCTCCGGAGTTTCCTCCCACAGTCCAAAGACGTGCAGGTTAGGTGGATTAACCATGATCAATTGCCCCTAGTGTCCAAAAAAGTTTAGGAGGGGTTATTGGGTTATGGGGATAGGGTGGAAGTGAGGGCTTAAGTGGGTTCTCTGAGGGAGAATTCAGAATGTCCAAATTACCTAACAGCTGGTCTTTTGGGACTTGTGGGAGGAAAACGAAGCGCCTCCACGGAGGAAACCCACGCAGACACGGGGAGAACGTACAGACTCCGTACAGACAGTGACCCAAGCCGGGAATCGAGCCTGGGACCCTGGAGCTGTGAAGCAACAGTGCTAACAATTGTAAGTTATATATTAAAGGTACAAATAATAAATGATTGGGCTAGATTTCTTAGCCAATTAGTTTTTCACCAAATGTAATGTTTTGGATTGACTAAAATAGATTTATATTGTAACTAAGCGAGTTATTTTTAAGTTGATCTATTAATTTATCAGTTTCTGGATCCATTTAGCAAATACCTATATAATCGATAACAAAACTATCAGTTTAGAAAGATATTAAGCATTTTATCAGTACCCATTAATTGTACTGAGTCTGTATTTGTGTCTGTCTAAATATTGTTTAAATGAACAATGGATACTTTATTGTTTTATTATTTGTATTAGGGTAATATTTTATGACATTGGACATGATATAAATGAGAATGGTTTCCAAATAGGTCAATTAACCTGCAAGCCTGCTGATTATTGTTTTAGTTTATATTGCATTGTAGTACATTTTGTTCATGAAAACAAAATACTGTGAACGACTTGCAGGAGGAGAACTGGTTACCCTGCTAGAGTAGTGTTATAACCATTTTGGAGACTGGTACAGATCACAAACTGCATGGACGTTTTTTAAACATGAGAAATCAAGGTGAAGGAAGAAGGTCCACAGTGCAAAGTTAAAATAAAAATAAGTTAAACAGGAAATTGGTAATGTACTTCGCAGTGTTATGTTGGCTACTGCCTCTTTTGATTTGTTTGTTACTCCACCGCTGTTCAATAAACCATTGAAGCATAGTTCATATGTAATACACCCTGCAGATACAATCATTTCCTGTTTAATAACTAATCTACTTATCAAATATAGATTACTGCAATGTGCATGAATCCATCTGAAATTGTAAACACCATGGGCGCCAGACCGGAGAATCGCCGCAACTGCGCCTCGACGCCCCGACACCGGCACGCGATTCTCTGAGGTGCGGAGAATCAGCGCCATTTGTGCCGGCGCGTTTGACACGGGCCACTGGAATCGGCGGGGCCACTGATTCTCCGGCGCTGAGCGGCTGTGTGGAAAAAGCAGAGTCCCGCCGGCGCCATTCACCCCTGGTCGCTGCCGGCGGGAACTCTGCACGAAGGGTCGGGGGCGGCCTCTGGGGCGGGGAAAAACGACCCTTCACCGGGGGGGGGGGGGCCTCCGATGGGGTCTGGCCCGCAATCGGGACCCACCGATCGGCGGGCTGGCCTCTTCCCCCCCCCCCCACCCCCCGGGCCTACTTTGTTGCGTGGCCGGCCCCTGAACCCCCACGCCATGTTGAATCGGGGCCGGCACGCTGAAGAGGTCCCCCGCGCATGCGCGGGTTGGTGCGGCGCCCATTTGGCAGCGGGAAGGGAGGCTGGAGCGGCGTGAACCGCTCCAGCCCGTGCTGGCCCCATGTGGGGGACAGAATCTGTCGTCCCCGTGCCCGTTTCGCGCTGCCGTGAAACGCGACGGCATTCACGACGGCACGAACACTTAGTCTCCATTTTGGAGAATCGGCCCCCATATAGTACTGTATGTCAGATGCAATGGTGCAACTAAGTGATTAATGAGGATGTGAGTTGTTGGATTGAATTTGTTTATATCATGAGAAACATATCATGGCCAGTACTCATTAGGGTAGATTTTTTACTCCAATTAATTTCAATGGAATAAAAATCAAGTGGTTTCTAGAATAGGCAGATACTCTTCCCTGTTAGATTATGCCAAATGGGTGGTGAGAATGAAAATCAACTTAATTATTTCTTGAAACATTGTTCAGACATGAGAATATATATATTTTCTGCATTCATACCTTCCTTCCCACAAGTTATTGACTTTGGGCTAGATTTTTGTGGAGTTGGGGAGGCTCCACAGGACAGAACCTATATTTGTAAGACTTATTGCATTTCCAGCATGCAACATTTTAATGGCTAGGGGAAAGGGGAACACAAGCTAGGGGAGAGTGAAGTGCACAGGTGCCATTTACTAATCAGCTGTATCTTTTAAGCATTGTGTAGAGAAGAAGCAGACGTGACGTTTGCTCCAGGAAAGTCCTCTACTCGAAGTTTGTGTTCTACAACTTTGTGTTGGAAACATGAACAGATCTGAAGGCTTCAGTTCAAGGTTTTACACCATCAGAAGTAGGGGCAGAAGTAGGCCTTTCGGCTCATCGAGTCTGCTCCACCTTTCAATGAGTTCATGGCTGATCTTAACTCCACTTTCTTGCCTTATCCCCATAACCCTTGATTCCCTTACTGATTAAAAATCTGTCTATCTGAGCTTGGTACTTAATGACCGAGTCTCTTCAGCCCTCTGCGGTAAAGAATTCCACAGATTTGCTATCCCCTGAGAGAAGAAATTCCTCCTCATCTCTGTCTTAAATGGGAAATCGCTTATTCTTAGATTATGTCCTCTGTTCCTAGACTCTCCCTCAAGATGAAACATCCTGCCAGCATCAGATACAAAAACAGCTTCTACCCTGCTATTACCAGACTCCTAAACGACCCTCTTATGGACTGATGGACTTATGGACTGATATGATCTCTTCACACATCTTCTCTACTGGATAGTACTACACTCCTGTGTGCTTCACCCGATGTATTTACATTGTGTATTTTATGTTTGCCCTATTATGTATTTTCTTTTCATATACGGAATGATCTGCCTGAGCTGCACGCAGAACAATGCTTCTCACTGTACCTCGATACACGTGACAATAAACCAATCCAATCCAATCCCTATCGAGCTATCTGAGAATCCTATATGTCTTAATAAGGTCGCCTCTCATTCTTCTAAACTCCAATAAGTAAAGGCCCAACCTACTCAACCTCTTCTCACAAGAAAATCGCTCCATATCCAGGATCAACCAGGTGAACCTTCTCTGGACTGTCTCCAATTCCAGTATATCCTTCCTTAGATATGGGGACCAAAACTGTCCACAGTATCCCAGGTGTAGTCTAGCTAGTGCATTGTACAGTATTAGCAAGACTTCCCTAATTTTATACTCCATTCCCTTTGAAATAAAGGCCAACATACCATTTGCCTTCCCAATTACCTGTTGAACTTGCAGACTAACGTTTTGTGATTAATGCACGAGGACCCCCAAATCCCTCTGAGCTGAAGCTTTCTGCAGTCTTTCTCCATTTAAATAATATTCAGCTCCTTTATTCTTCCTACCAAAGTGCATAACTTCACATTTCCTACATTATATTCAATCTACCAAGTTTTTGCCCATTCACCTAACTTGTGTATATCCCTCTGTACTCTTTATGTCGTCCTCACCACTTGCCTTCCCACCTATTTTTGTGTAATGAGCAAACTTGGCAACAGTGCATTCAATTCCCGCCAACCAAGTCATTAATATATATTGTAAATAATTGTGATCCCAGCATGAATTCCTCTGGCACTCTGCGAGTTACAGGTTGCCTTCCTGAAAATGCCCCTCTTATCCCAACTCTCTGTTTTCTATCAGTTAGCCAATTCTTTATCCATGCTAATATGCCCCAACCACGGGCTCTTATCTTATTAAGTAGCCTTTTTTACGTACCTTATCAAATGCTTGTTGGAAATCCAAGTATATTACACCTATTGGTTCTTCTTTATTTATCCTGATTGTTACCAGCACAAATAGTTCTAATAAATTTGTCAGGCATTATTTCCCCTTCATAAAGCCATGCTGACTCTGCTTGATTATATTATACATTTCCAAATGCACTGCTACTACATCCTTGATAATGGACTATTAACATTTTCCTAATTAGAGAAATTAAGTGAACTGGCCTATAGTTACCTGTCTGTTGTTTCCCTCTTTTTTTTGAATAAATCCTCTGGGACTTTTCCAGAATTTAAGAATTCTTGAAAGATTACTACTAGTGCATCCGCTATCTCTGTAGCTACTTCCTTTAATATCCTGGGATACAATAGGCCTATAGCCCTATTAGTTTCCCTAGTATGTTTCCTGGTGATAGTTATTTATTTCCTCCCCCCTTCTTCCCCTTGATCATTTACTATTTTTGGAATGTTATTAGTGTCTTCCACATGAAGACAGATGCAAAGTATTTGTTTAACAGCTCTGCCATTTCCTGGTTTCCCATTATTATTTCCCCTTTCTCACTTTCTAAGGCAGTGTTTTACAAACTTCTTTTCCCGGGACCCACTTTTACCAATCTTCGGGACCTAGGCTGGCTAACCTTTGCGATCCACTCCAGCCAGCCTTCGCGACCACCTCCAGCTGACCTTCGCAACACACCATTATTGCTTACCTTTAATTCGACAGATGAGCCTGCTTGACTCTCACAATCTCATTTGCTTTGTCATTCAATGGTAAGGTAAGCTGATCAAAGTTCCTTTGAAAAAAATCAAGAGGTTTGTCTTCGAACATGCCATGCTTAGTTTTCAAATGTCTTTAAAGTTTTGAGGGTTTTAAACTTTCACTTGCCAGTACTTCCCTGCATTTAAAACACATGGGCTTTGCATCCTGATTTGCATTGGTACAATTAGTGATAGGAGACTCAATGGTTAGGGGAATAGATAGGAGATTCTGTGGTCGCAAGCGAGATTCCCGGAAGGTATGTTGCCTCCCGGGTGCCAGGCCAGGGAGGTCTCGGATCGTGTCTTCAGGATCCTTAAGGGGGAGGGGAAGCAGGCAGAAGTCGTGGTGCACATTGGTACCAACAACGTAGGTAGGAAAAGGGGTGTGGCAATGATAAACGAGTTTAGGGAGTTAGGCTGGAAGTTAAAAGCCAGGACAGACAGAGTTGTCATCTCTGGTTTGTTGCCGGTGCCATGTGATGCACGGTAGCATTGTGGATAGCACAATTGCTTCACAGCTCCAGGGTCCCAGGTTCGATTCCGGCTTGGGTCACTGTCTGTGCGGAGTCTGCACATCCTCCCCGTGTGTGCGTGGGTTTCCTCCGGGTGCTCCGGTTTCCTCCCACAGTCCAAAGATGTGCAGGCTAGGTGGATTGGCCATGATAAATTGCCCTTAGTGTCCAAAATTTCCCATAGTGTTGGGTGGGGTTACTGGGTTATGGGGATGGGGTGGAGGTGTTGACCTTGGGTTGAGTGCTCTTTCCAAGAGCCGGTGCAGACTCGATGGGCCGAATGGCCTCCTTCTGCACTGTAAATGCTATGATAGTGAGGCTAGGAATAGGGAGAGAGTGCAGTTGAACACGTGGCTGCAGGAATGGTGTAGGAGGGAGGGCTTCGGGTATTTGGATAATTCGGCATTCCCATACAGGTGGGACCTGTACAAGCAGGGCGGGTTGCATCCGAACCAGAGGGGCACCAATATCCTGGGAGGGAGGTTTTCTAGTACTCTTCGGGAGGGTTTAAACTAATTTGGAATGGGAACCGGATTTCTAGTCCGGCAACTAAAGTAGTCGATGCTCAGGACGTCAAAGCGTGTAGTGAGGCAGTGAGGAACGTAACACTGACAAAGGAGAGTACTTGCAGGCACGGAGATGGGTTGAAGTGTGTATACTTCAACGCAAGAAACATCAGGAATAAGGGGCGAAATTCTCCCGAAACGGCGCGATGTCCACCGACTGGCGCCCAAAACGGCGCCAATCAGACGGGCATCGCGCTGCCCCAAAGGTGCAGAATGCTCTGCATCTTTGGGGGCCGAGCCCCAACATTAAGGGGCTAGGCCGACGCCGGAGGAATTTCCGCCCCGCCAGCTGGCGGACACGGCCTTTGTTACCCCGGCAGCTGGCGCGGAAATGACATGTCGGGGCGGTGCATGCGCGGGAGCGTCAGCGGCCGCTGACAGTTTCCCACGCATGCGCAGTGGAGGGAGTCTCTTCCGCCTCCACCATGGTGGGACCCGATCGCAGGCCAGGCCACCCTGGGGGCACCCCCCGGGGCCAGATCGCCCCGCGCCCCCCCAGGACCCCGGAGCCCGCCCACGCCGCCTTGTCCCGCCGTTCAAAAGGTGGTTTAATCCACGCCAGCGGGACAGGCAATTTATCGGCGGGACTTCGGCCCATCCGGGCCGGAGAATCCAGCGGGGTGGCCCGCCAACCGGCGCGGCACGATTCCCGCCCCCGCCGAATATCCGGTACCGGAGACTTCGGCAACCGGCGGGGGCGGGATTCACAGCAGCCCCCGGCGATTCTCCAACCCGGCGGGGGGTCGGAGAATGACGCCCAAGGTGGGTGAACTTAAGGCATGGATCGGTACTTGGCACTACGATGTGGTGGCCATCACGGAAACTTGGATAGAAGAGGGGCAGAAATGGTTGTTGGAGGTTCCTGGTTATAGATGTTTCAATAAGATTAGGGAGGGTGGTAAAAGAGGTGGGGGGTTGCATTGTTAATTAGAGATAGTATAACAGCTGCAGAAAGGCAGTTCGAGGAGGATCTGCCTACTGAGGTAGTATGGGTTGAAGTCAGAAATAGGAAAGGAGCAGTCACCTTGTTGGGAGTTTTCTATAGGCCCCCCAATAGCAGCAGAGATGTGGAGGAACATATTGGGAAACAGATTTTGGAAAGGTGCAGAAGTCACAGGGTAGTAGTCATTGTCGTGTTGGGTGTTCCGATACACAAGTGAACCAACACAGTTGTAGATGGTACAACTCTGTTTTATTATTCTGTACAATAACAACTGTTAACTTCTGGCTGTGGTTCGTACTTCACCAGTTAACCTGTGGATCCAGACCAAGCACTATCTTAGTGAGGCACTCAGCACATGGTGTATGTCTGAGTGGCACGCTGTGAGCTCTGTGCTCTGAGCTATCTCCTGGTAGAATTTTCTCATTAGAATGGCGAAGGATGAGGGGCGACTTGATAGAGGTTTAAAAGATGATCAGGGGAATAGATAGAGTAGACAGTCAGAGACTTTTTCCCCGGGTGGAACAAACCATTACATAGGGACATAAATTTAAGGTGAATGGTGGAAGATATAGGGGGAATGTCAGAGGTAGGTTCTTTACCCAGAGAGTAGTGGGGGCATGGAATGCACTGCCTGTGGAAGTAGTTGAGTCGGAAACATTAGGGACCTTCAAGCAGCTATTGGATAGGTACATGGATTACGGTAAAATTATATAGTATAGATTCATTTGTTCTTAAGGGCAGCACGGTAGCATTGTGGATAGCACAATTGCTTCACAGCTCCAGGGTCCCAGGTTCGATTCTGGCTTGGGTCACTGCCTGTGTGGAGTCTGCACATCCTCCCCGTGTCTGCGTGGGTTTCCTCCGGGTGCTCCGGTTTCCTCCCACAGTCCAAAGATGTGCAGGTTAGGTGGATTGGCCATGATAAATTGCCCTTAGTGTCCAAAATTGCCCTTAGTGTTGGGTGGAGGTGTTAAGTTTGGGTGGAGTGCTCTTTCCAAGAGCCGGTGCAGACTCAATGGGCCGAATGGCCTCCTTCTGCACTGTAAATTCAATGATAATCTATGATTAATCTAGGACAAAGGTTCGGCACAACATCATGGGCCGAAGGGCCTGTTCTGTGCTGTATTGTTCTATGTTCTATGTTCTAATGAGTGGGAACTGTGGTGTTCCCTGTTTTATAGTGCGTGTGCTCTCATTGGTGATTGGCTGTGATGTTGTGTGTGTGTTGATTGGTCCGTCTACCTGTCCATCAGTGTGTGTGTGTGATTGCACCATGATATGTTAATATGGATATCATGACATCCCACTTTTTCACAAGGATATGTGCCTACATGGTAATAAATATTGGTGTGTAGTGAGTGCGGCTGAGTATGTGTGTGCAATATTTACAACATGTACATGAGGCTAAACTATACACATAGGAAGGTGTCAGGTGCAACAGAGCAAGGAGGTTGTACCACAAACAAAACAAATGCACTCATCAAATATCGAAAGAGAACTCCTGGAACGACAAAAAAAAAGAAACACGTTAACATTATTGCACAACGGGCTTCCGGTGGGGTGGGCGAGCAGGGTGGCCGCAAAAAAAAGAGCTCCCGCCGGTGGCCGCGATTCGCGGTGATTTCGGGGAAATCCCCGCTACCCCACGCACTCCCCGACTATCGTCGGCCTTTGGGGCCGCCACGAGCAGCCAGCGGGGCCGGTTTAAAAGCCGGCGAAGAACCCCGCCCGGGTGCCGGGCGGCGGAGGCTGAGGCGCCGGGCCCGGCAGGTCGGAGCAGCGGGGGCGGAGCTACGAAAAGCCGTGGCGGCAGGCCCGAGGCCAGGGAGCCATGTAGGGAGGGTGCTCCACGACGGATGCCTCCCACCTAGGAAGAAGAAGGCTTGAAGCCTGGTCCCAGGAGAATGTAGGGAGAAAGAAAGAAGATTCATGGAAGTTTGGTAAAAGTTTTTTTTTCTCAAAAAAGAAGAATGTCAGATTGATGAAGGGCAGGAGGGTGAAGGGGGAGAGAGGAGAAAGGAAAGAAGATAAAAAACAATAAGCCGCTAAAAGATGCGAAAAGCGGGCGTCAAAAAGAGGAGGAAACGCAGGTTCGCCGCTGTGGTGGTATGTATTAGGGGTAACACGGTACACCACGTGTCGACAGGCTATTGGTGGAGGGATGCCAGGTCCTGATAGGATCTGCCACCTACTGGACTCCACCCAGAAATGCCGGTATAAGAACCCAGTTTTTCCCTCCACTTCCCTCAGCAGCTGCATTCTGTAACCACACTGCTGGGGATAAAGTTCTGCTTAATAAAGCCTTCAATTGACATTACCTCAACCTGCCTCGCGTCATATTGACGGTGCTACAATTTATTAAGCAGAATTTAAATTGAAGAAAACGACGTGGGAACATGGAGCTCCGAATCACCCCGGAGTGCCTGCGCATCGCACCCCAAGCAGCTAACTCGGCCTCTATCTTCAAACACTGGATGGCATGCTTTGAGGGCTACCTCCGAACGACCCCCGGCACACCGACTGATGAACAAAAGATGCAGGTCCTCTATTCCAGGGTGAGTCCTGACGTCTACTCCCTTATCGAGGACGAGGACGGTTTCACCGGTGCCATCGCACTGAAGGACATCTACATCCGGCCCGCCAACCAGGCTTTTGCTCGCTACCAGCTCGCCACACGACGGCAATTTCCGGGGGAATCGCTGGACGAGTTTTATAACGCCCTGCAGATCCTGGGTCGAAACTGCAACTGCCCGGCGGTAACAGCGAGTGAACACACAGAGCTCCTGGTTCGCGATGCGTATGTGGCAGGTTTAGCCTCTTCCCAGATCCACCAGAGGCTTCTGGAGAAAGAATCTCTGGGACTTACAGAAGCTCGGGCCCTGGCGGCATCCCTCGATGTGGCCTCGCGTAACACCCGCGCCTACGCCCCCGACCGCACTACAGCCCCTTAGGCTCCGTGGACCCCCGCTGCGGTCGACTCTCTGACACCCCCCCCCTCAGCCCTGCAAACCTGCGCGGCCAAAACACCAGACCAACCGGGGGGGCCCCGCTGCTATTTTTGAATCCAGCCGAAACACCCTCGGCAGCGATGCCCGGCCCGCGCGCCTACCTGCAAAAGCTGCAAGTCCCGCGGGGTCGCCGCTATCTCCGGGGAAGAAACGGGACCACAGACCCAGCCCCCCCAGCAATCCACGTGTGACCAACGGACGCTGCCATTTTGGACCCCGGACGCCACGAGGGAGAGATGGGCGCCGCCATTTTGTCCACCCCCAACCGCGCTCGATCCGTGGACGCCGCCATCTTGGCTGAAGGACCCCGACACAGACGGCCACATACTGCCTGATTACGATGCTCAACTTCAACAACCATGTCTGGCTTCGACGACCCTCGACCAGTCGCGACCCCGGACGCTCCAGACTGCAACCACTACAGTCCTAGTGAATGGCTACGAGACGCCGTGACTTATCGACTCTGGGAGCACGGAGAGCTTCATTCATCCGGACACGGTAAGGCGCTGTTCCCTCGTAATTCGGCCAAGCACCCAGAAAATTTTCCTGGCGGCGGGATCCCACTCCGTTCAGATCACGGGGTTCTGCATCGCTAACCTAACGGTGCAGGGGAGGGAGTTCCGAAATTACCAGCTGTATGTCCTCCCCCATCTCTGTGCGCCCACACTCCTAGGGTTGGACTTCCAATGCAACCTCCAGAGTTTAACATTTAAATTTGGCAGCCCTATACCCCCACTGACTGTCTGCGGCCTCGCGACCCTCAAGGTTGAACCGCCTTCCTTGTTTGCGAACCTCACACCGGATTGCAAACCCGTCGCCACAAGGAGTAGACGGTATGGCGCCCAGGACCAAGCATTTATCCGGTCCGAAGTCCAGAGGCTGCTGAAGGAAGGCATCATCCAGGCTAGCAACAGTCCCTGGAGAGCCCAGGTGGTAGTTTTTAAGACCGGGGAGAAACAGAGGATGGTCATCGACTATAGTCAGACCATCAACAGGTACACTCAGCTAGATGCGTACCCTCTCCCCCGCATATCCGACCTGGTCAATCGGATTGCACAGTACAAGGTCTTTTCCACCGTGGACCTCAAGTCCGCCTACCACCAGCTCCCCATCCGTCCTGGTGACCGCAACTATACTGCCTTCGAAGCAGACGGACGGTTATATCACTTTTTAAGGGTTCCATTCGGCGTCACGAACGGAGTCTCGGTCTTCCAACGAGAGATGGAGCAAATGGTTGACCAGCACGGTTTACGGGCCACGTTCCCGTATCTCGACAATGTCACCATCTGCGGCCACGACCAGCAGGACCACGACGCCAACCTCCAAAAATTCCTCCAGACCGCTCACGCCCTGAACCTCACTTACAACAAAGAAAAATGCGTGTTCCGCACCGATCGTCTAGCCATCCTGGGCTACGCAATGCGTAATGGAGTGATAGGCCCCAACCCTGAAAGCATGCGCCCCCTCATGGAGTTCCCTCTCCCCCACTGTGCCAAAGCCCTGAAGCGTTGCCTGGGCTTCTTTTCTTATTACGCCCAGTGGGTCCCCCAGTACGCAGACAAGGCCCGTGCACTAATCCAGTCCACTACTTTTCCCCTGACGTCAGAGGCATGCCAGGCCTTTAGCCGCATCAAAACGGATATCGCAAAGGCCACGATGCGCGCCATCGACGAGTCCCTCCCCTTCTAGGTCGAGAGCGACGCATCGGATGTAGCTCTGGCGGCCACCCTCAACCAAGCAGGCAGCCCCATGGCCTTCTTCTCCCGAACCCTCCATGCTTCAGAAATCCGCCACTCCTCAGTGGAAAAGGAGGCACAAGCAATAGTGGAAGCTGTGCGACACTGGAGGCATTACCTGGCCGGTAGGAGATTCACTCTCCTCACTGACCAACGGTCGGTTGCCTTCATGTTCGATAATGCACAGCGGGGCAAGATCAAGAACGACAAGATCTTGCGGTGGAGGATCGAACTCTCCACCTTCAATTATGAGATCTTGTACCGTCTCGGAAAGCTGAACGAGCCATCCGATGCCCTATCTCGCGGCACATGTGCCAATGTACAAGTGGACCATCTACAAGCCCTCCACGAGGACCTCTGCACCCGGGGGTCACTCGTTTCTACCACTTCCTTAAGGCCAGCAACCTCCCTTACTTCGTCGAGGACGTCCGAACAGTCACCAGAAACTGCCAGATCTGTGCTGAGTGCAAACCGCACTTTTTCAGGCCAGATAGAGCGCACCTGGTTAAGGCCTCTCAACCCTTTGAACACCTCAGTTTGGATTTCAAAGGCCCCCTCCCCTCCACCGATCGCAACGCGTACTTCCTGAACGTCATTGACGAATACTCCCGTTTCCCTTTCGCCATCCCCTGCTCCGACATGACCGCGTCCACGGCCATTAAAGCCCTCGGTACCATTTTTACACTGTTCGGTTTCCCCGACTATATCCATAGCGACAGGGGGTCCTCCTTTATGAGTGACGAACTGCGTCAATTCCTGCTCAGCAGGGGCATAGCCTCGAGCAGGACGACCAGTTACAACCCCCGGGGGAACGGGCAGGTAGAAAGGGAGAATGGAACGGTCTGGAAGGCCGTCCTGCTGGCCCTCCGGTCTAGGAGCCTCCCAATTTCCCGCTGGCAGGAAGCCCTCCCGGATGCCCTTCAGTCTATCCGGTCACTGCTGTGCACCACCACGAATCAAACGCCTCACGAGCGCCTCCTCCTCTTTCCTAGGAAGTCCTCCTCTGGAACGCCACTTCCGACCTGGCTAGCAGCTCCGGGACCCATTCTGCTCCGGAAACATGTGCGGGCGCACAAGTCAGATCCGTTGGTGGAACGGGTGCATCTCCTTCACGCCAACCCGCAATACGCCTATGTGGAGTACCCCGATGGGCGACAGGACACGGTCTCCCTGCGAGATCTGGGGCCCGCCGGAGCTACCCACACCCCCCCAACGCCAATTACCACCTCCTCACTCCCGCCGGTTCATCCCGCAGCCACCCCCTTCCCAGGGGGTTCGGTTCTCCTCCCAGACCCGCCCAGGAGTAAGGACACAGGGGTCAGCGCTACGCTCCCAGAGTCGACGGGACTCGAGCCAGCGCCATCACCACCACGCCCAAGACGATCGGAAAGGATGACCAGGGCGCCCATCCGGCTCATCGAATCACTTTAACTCTCAACGTTTTCAGTTATTGTGTCTTGTTATAGTTATGGCATCATGCCGACCCTGTTTGGCCCGTTGGCCCAGTTAAAGCGATAATTTTGTGTTTTGTTCAAAGTTACGGCACAGTACCAACTCTGTAAACCCCTACCACCATGCGAACCACCATCCCGCCGGGTTTTTTTCAACAAGGGGTGAATGTGGTGGTATGTATTAGGGGTAATACGGTACACCACGTGTCGACAGGCTATTGGTGGAGGGATGCCAGGTCCTGATAGGATCTGCCACCTACTGGACTCCACCCAGAAATGCCGGTATAAGAACCCAGTTTTTCCCTCCACTTCCCTCAGCAGTTGCATTCTGTAACCATGCTGCTAGGGATAAAGTTCTGCTTAATAAAGCCTTCAATTGACATTACCTCAACCTGCCTCACGTCATATTGACGGTGCTACAGCCGCCGAAGGAGAAGACGAGCAAAAGCAAAAGTGTTGACAGGATGGCGGAAGCCGAACTGCAAGGCGGGACCGCACTACTTATGGTGGAGAAGATGACCGAGGTGATGGTGGTGGAGCTGGAAAAACGTTTGGTGAGGCACATGGAGATCCTGAGGAAAGAGATAGTGGTCGTGGTGAGGTCATTGTTGGAGGAGGCAATCGGCCCGATCAGGGTGGAGGTGGCAAAGGCATTGGCCGAGGTGAGAGAGCAGGGCGAGAAGATGAAGGAGGTGGAGGAGGCCGTGACACGACACAGCGACCAGGTCACTTCGATGGGGGACGAGCTGCGGAGGGTGATGGACGTTAACAGAGGACTCCGAGCAAAGCTGGAAGATTTGGAAAACCGCTCAAGGCGGCACAATTTGAGAATTGTGGGCTTGCCCGAAGGGACAGAGGGCCCAAGGCCAACGCAATACTTCGCTGAGAAGTTGGCGGAGCTGATGGGGGAGGGTGAGAACCCCACCCTGTACGAGCTGGACCGAGCTCATCGGTCATTAAGGCCGAAGCCCAAAGTGAACGAGCCGCCAAGGGCAGTAATTATCTGCTTCCATAAGTTTTGCATGAAGGAGAAAGTATTAAGCTGGGTGAAGCAGAAGCGTGAGGTGCTGTGGGATGGTACTGCGGTTCGGACCTACCAGGACTGGACGGTGGATGATCACGTCGTGAGCGCGGGAACAGCCGAAGGGCCCGCCGATTACGCCGGCGAATGGAGCCATCGGGCATGCGAACCAGGAACGAGTTCGCATTTTACCGGACTCCCTGAGTATTTCTCCGGGGCCATCGGGAGCGGCGCTGTTGCTAGTGCTTTCAAACCCGACCCCCTGCACAAACTCTGCTCCATTCTGACCCACTGAGAATCCACCCCTCTGACCCAGCTCCGCACCTTCTCCACATTCGCCGCCCAGTAGTAGTACACACTGCGGAGAACCTCGGCAGTTGCCGACCAGCCACCCTCTGGTAGGTGGATGCGGACATTGGCGCCAGGGCAGGAAGATCAGTTGCCCGAGTGTCATGTGCCACCTTCTGCTGAGCACGCTGCTGTCGCATCCTTTGCAGTACAGGAGCATGGTCGGGTTTAGGAACATGAATGGACGGCACAGTGGTCCTGAGGGTGCGACCCATCAACAGCTGGGCTGGTGAGAGGCCTGTGGACAGTGGGACCGAGCGATAGGCCAGCAGGGCTAAGCAAAAGTCAGATCCGGCACCAGCAGCCTTGCAGAGGAGCCGCTTCACGATATGGACGCCCTTTTCCGCCTTGCCATTCGACTGGGGATGCAGAGGGCTGGACGTCACATGTGTGAAGCCGTATGAAGCGGCAAAAGAAGACCATTCTTGCCTCGCAAAACGGGGCCCATTGTCCGATATGACGGTAAGCGGAATGCCATGGCGAGCAAAGGTTTCCTTACATGCTCTGATTACAATTGCTGATGTCAAGTCGTGCAGGCGTATGACCTCCGGATAATTGGAAAAATAGTCAATTATAATGACGTAGTCCCTGCCGAGCGCATGAAAAAGTCCACACCCACCTTTGCCCAGGGGGGACGTTACCAACTCATGGGGCTGAAGTGTCTCAGGGGGTTGCGCCGGCTGAAACCTTTGGCAGGTGGGGCAGTTGATCACCATGTTGGCGATGTCGTCGCTGATGCCCGGCCAGTACACAGCTTCTCGGGCCCTCCGCCTGCACTTTTCAACCCCAAGGTGGCCTTCGTGCAATTGTTCGAGGACAAGCCGGTGCATGATGTGTGGGATCACAATCCGATCCAACTTTAGGAGGACACCATCAATGACGGCCAAGTCGTCCCGGACATTGTAGAATTGTGGGCACTGCCCCTTGAGCCACCCTTCCGTCATGTGGCGCATCACACATTGTAGAAGGGGGTCAGCCGCAGTCTCACACCGAATGTGGGCCAGACTTGCATCAGTAGCCGGCAGATTGGCCGATGTGAAGGCTACTTGTGCGTCGATCTGACAAACGAACCCCCCCCTATTCGGGCGGTGTGTCCGCTGCTCTGGACAGGGCATCCGCGATGATGTGGTCCTTTCCCGGGGTGTAGACAAGTTGGAAGTCGTATCTCCGGAGCTTGAGCAGAATGCGCTGGAGGCGAGGGGTCATCTCGTTGAGGTCCTTTTGTATGATGCCGACTAGGGGGCGATGATCGGTCTCCACGGTGAACTGCAGAAGACCATACACATAGTCATGGAATTTATCTATGCCGGTTAACAAACCCAGGCACTCCTTTTCAATCTGCGCATAGCATTGTTCTGTGGGGGTCATGGCCCGCGAGGCATAGGCTACCAGGGCCCATGATGCAGTGTTGTCCCGTTGCAGGGGTACCGCCTTAATGCCGGACTGGCTGGCATCAGTCGAAATCTTTGTTTCTCGAGTAGTGTCGAAGATCGCCAATACCGGGGCAGTGGTGAGCTTGATCTTGAGCTCCTCCCACTCCTTCTGGTGTGCGGGCAGCCACTGGAATTCTGTAGTCTTCTTTACCAGGTGGCGAAGAGCCGTTGCGTGCGAGGCAAGGTTGGGAATAAACTTCCACAGGAAGTTGACCATCCCGAGAAAGCGTAGCACTGCCTTCTTGTCTTCCGGCTACGGCATGGCTGCAATAGCTACCACTTTGTCGGCATCCGGACGCACCCCTGACCGGGATATGTTGTCCATCAGAAACTTTAGCTCTGTTTGGCCAAAAGAACACTTGGCTCGGTTGAGGCGCAGGCCGTGATCTCGAATCCGAGCAAAGACACGCTGGAGACGACTGATGTGCTCCTGTGGTGTGGTGGACCAGATGATGACGTCGTCAACATAGACGCGCACCCCTTCGATGCCCTCCATCATCTGTTCCATGATTCGATGAAACACCTCGGATGCCGAGATGATGCCAAACGGCATCCTATTGTAGCAGTATCTGCCAAAGGGAGTGTTGAAAGTGCACAGCTTCCTGCTGGACTGATCCAGCTGAATCTGCCAAAAGCCCTTTGAGGCATCAAGCTTGGTAAAAATTTTAGCCCGGGCCATTTCGCTCGTGATTTCTTCCCGTTTGGGTATGGGGTATTGTTCCCTCATGATGTTATTGTTCAGGTCTTTTGGGTCGATGCAGGTCCAGAGCTCGCCAGAGGACTTTTTTACGCACACCATGGAGCTGACCCACGGTGTAGGCTCCGTGACCCAGGAAAGCACTCCTTGGTCCTGCAGATCCTGCAGCTGCTGCTTGAGGCAGTCCTTGAGTGGTGCTGGGACTCTACGAGGTGTGTGAATGACCGGGGTGGCATCCGGTTTGAGCCGTATTCTGTAAGTGTAGGGCAGTGTGCCCATGCCCTCAAACCTCCTGGTTGTGGGCGAGGAACGAGTGGAGCTGCGCCCTAAAGTCTGCATCCGGGAAGTCGGACGTGCCTTCTGGAGACAGAGTGTGTACCCGCTGAACGAGGTGGAGGATCTTGCACGCCTGTGCGCATAGCAGAGAGTCCTTCGAGGATCCAACTATCTCAAAAGACAGTGTGGCTGTGTATGAATTGAGTGCAACCTCGAGCTGGCAGGATCCCATGGCCGGGATAACATTACCGTTGTAATCGACCAGCTGACAGTGGGATGGCCGAATCGGTGGTTTGACCTTCAAGGTGTGGAAGGCTGACCATGCAATGAGATTGGCGGAGGCACCAGTGTCTAAGCGGAATGTGACTGGTGATCGGTTGACCGTTAGGGTGGCACACCATTCACGCCCGGATTAACGCTGTGCACTGGCATCGGCTGGTGGGTCCTACTTGGGGACATCCGATTTCTGTCTATTACCGCAACGTGGATGGAGGCTGAATGGCCCGCACGTCCCTGTGAGGCTGGCGGAATTGCAGAGAGTTGGCAGGTTGAGCTGCTCGACAGCAGGCAGTGTAGTGGCCCATCTTGCCACAGCGGAGGCATTGTCGAGTTTTGGCTGGACATTACCGCTTTAAGTGTGCGGATCCACAGTTGCCGCACGTCGTGACGTCATGGCATTCGTTGTGCCACCGTGCGTGCGCGGTGCGGTCCTGCGTAGAGCACGCCTGCGCATCACGTCCCTCTGCGTCGACGTCCCCTCTTTTGCCGCATAACAGCGCGGGAGGCCTCGGAAAGCGCGCGAAATGGCCGCCCTCGTCCGGGCCGCGGGCCGGGAGGAACTCGATCGACTGGACCCGCTCAGCCTTGTAGGGCCCCTGCCATGCCAATTCAGCTGCCTGGAATTGGGAGTAGTGGCTGGTCGCGTTTTCGTGGAGGACGCAGGTTTCAATGGCGGTGGCTAGCGTGATGCGCTTTATTTTGAGGAGGTGCTGGCGTAGGGTGTCCGAGGTGACCCCAAAAACTATCTGATCCCGAATCATGGAATTGGAGGTGGCCTCATAGCCGCAGGACTGTGCGAGGACACGGAGGTGTGTCAAAAAAGATTGAAAAGGCTCATCCTTACCCTGCAGGCGCTGCTGGAAGAGGTACCTCTCGAAGCTCTCATTCACTTTGACGCTGAAGTGTTGCTCGAGTTTAGGAAGGACCGTCTTGTACTTCGTCTTGTCCTCGCCTTCCGTGAATGCCAGGGAGTTGTAGATGTGGATGGCGTGTTGCCCTGCCGTGGAGAGGAGGAAGGCGATCTTCCTGGTGTCCGATGCTTTCTCCCTGTCTGTGGCTTCTAAGAAGAGCTGGCAGCGCTGTTTAAACAGCTTCCAGTTGACGCCGAGATTTCCAGCGATTTGGAGTGGCTGCGGCGGGCTGATGGTGTCCATGGCGCAGGATGGCGGATCTCTGAAGAGGTGCAGGTAGGTCTCACAGGCGCTGTCGAGTTTCCAGTCCTGGTATCATGTCGTGTTGGGTGTTGCGATATACAAACGAACCAACACGGTTGCACATGGTACAACTCTGTTTTATTATTCTGTACAATAACAACTGTTAACTTCTGGCTGTGGTTCGTACTTCACCAGTTAACCTGTGGACCCAGCCCTAGCACTATCTTAGTGAGGCACTCAGCACATGGTGTATGTCTGAGTGGCACGCTGTGAGCTCTGTGCTCTGAGCTATCTCCTGGTAGAATGAGCGGGAACTGTGGTGTTCCCTGTTTTATAGTGCGTGTGCTCTCACTGGTGATTGGCTGTGATGTTGCGTGTGTGTTGATTGGTCCAACTACCTGTCCATCAGTGTGTGTGTGTGATTGCACCATGATATGTTAATATGGAATATCATGACAGTCATGACAGTGACTTCAACTTCAAAAATATTGAGTGGAAACTCTTTAGATCAAATAGTTTGGATGGGGTGGTGTTTGTGCAGTGTGTCCAGGAAGCTTTTCTAACACAGTATGTAGATTGTCCGACCAGAGGGGAGGCAATATTGGATTTAGTACTGGGTAATGAGCCAGGGCAAATGATCGATTTGTTAGTGGGGGAGCATTTTGAAGATAATTCTGTGACTTTCACTTTAGTAACGGAGAGGGATAGGTGCGTGCAACAGGGCAAGGTTTACAATTGGGGGAAGGGTAAAGAGCGAACTATACGGTAAATGAAAAAGCCCTGGGGAAAATTGATGTACAGAGAGTTCTGGGTGTTCAGGTCCATTGTACCCTGAAGGTGGCTGCGCAGGTCAATAGAGTGGTAAAGAAGGCAAACGGCATGCTTTCCTTCATCGGAAGGGGTATTGAGTACAAGAGTTGGCAGGTCATGTTACAGTTGTATAAGACTTTGGTTCGGCCACATTTGGAATACTGCATACAGTTCTAGTCACCACATTACCAAAAGGATGTGGATGCTTTGGAGAGGGTGGAGAGGAGGTTCACCAGGATGTTGCCTGGTATGGAGGGTGCTAGCTATGAAGAGAGGTTAAGTAGATTAGGATTATTTTCATTAGAAAGACGGAGGTTGAGGGGGGACCTCATTGAGGTCTACAAAATCATGAGAGGTATAGACAGGGTGGATAGCAAGAAGCTTTTTCCCAGAGTGGGGGACTCAATTACTAGGGGTCACTAGTTCAAGGTGAGAGGGGGAAAGTTTCAGGGAGATATACATGGAAAGTTCTTTACGCAGAGGGTGGTGGGTGCCTGGAACGCATTGCCGGCGAAGGTGGTAAAGGCGGGCACGATAGTGTCATTTAAGATGTATCTAGACAGATGCATGAATGGGCAGGGAGCAGAGGGATACAGATCCTTAGAAAATAGGCGACAGTTTTAGATAGAGGATCTGGATCGGCGCAGGCTTGGAGGGCCGAAGGGCCTGTTCCTGTCCTGTAATTTTTCTTTGTTCTTCTTTGATGCTGTCAGACAAGAACTGAAGTGCATAAGTTGGGAACAGAGTCTGTCAGGGAAGGACACAATTGAAATGTGAAACTTGTTCAAGCAACAGATACTACGTGTCCTTGATATGTATGTCCCTGTCAGGCAGGGAAGAGATGGTCGAGTGAGGGAACCATGGTTGACAAGAGAGGTTGAATGTCTTGTTAAGAGGAAGAAGGAGACTTATGTAAAGCTGAGGAAACAAAGTTCAGACAGGGCGCTGGAGGGATACAAGATAGCCAGGAGAGAACTGAAGAAAGGGATTAGGAGAGCTAAGAGAGGGCATGAAAAATCTTTGGCAGGTAGGATCAAGGAAAACCCCAAGGCCTTTTACACATATGTGAGAAATATGAGAATGACTAGAGCGAGGGGAGGTCCGATCAAGGACAGTAGCGGGAGATTGTGTATTGAGGCTGAAGAGATAGGAGAGGTCTTGAACGAGTACTTTTCTTCAGTATTTACGAATGAGAGGGGCCATATTGTTGGAGAGGACAGTGTGAAACAGACTGGTAAGCTCGAGGAGATACTTGTTAGGAAGGAAGATGTGTTGGGCATTTTGAAAAACTTGAGGATAGACAAGTCTCCTGGGCCTTACGGGATATATCCAAAGATTCTATGGGAAGCAAGAGATGAAATTGTAGCGCCGTTGGCGATGATCTTTTCGTCCTCACTGTCAACAGGGGTGGTACCAGGGGCTTGGAGAGTGGTGAATGTCATGCCCCTGTTCAAAAAGGGAATAGGGATAACCCTGGGAATTACAGGCCAGTTAGTCTTACTTCAGTGGTAGGCAAAGTAATGGAAAGGGTACTGAGGGATAGGATTTCTGAGCATCAGGAAAGACACTGCTTGATTAGGGATAGTCAGCACGGATTTGTGAGGGGTAGGTCTTGCCTCACAAGTCTTATTGAATTCTTTGAGGAGGTGATCAAGCACGTGGATGAAGATAAAGCAGTGGATGTAGTGTACATGGATTTTAGTAAGGCATTTGATAATGTTCCCCATGGTAGGCTTATGCAGAAAGTAAGGAGGTAGGAAATCTGGCCAGTTGGATAACGAACTGGCTAACCGAGAGTGGTGGTGGATGGCAAATATTCTGCCTGGAGCCCAGTTACCAGTGGCGTACCACAGGGATCAGTTCTGGGTCCTCTGCTGTTTGTGATTTTCATTAATGACTTGGATGAGGGAGTTGAAGGGTGGGTCAGTAAATTTGCAGACGATACGAAGATTGGTGGAGTTGTGGATAGTGAGGAGAGCTGTTGTCGGCTGCAAAGAGACATGGATAGGATGCAGAGCTGGGCTGAGAAGTGGCAGATGGAGTTTAACCCTGACAAGTGTGAGGTTGTCCATTTTGGAAGGACAAATATGAATGCGGAATACAGGGTTAATGGTAGGGTTCTTGGCAATGTGGAGGAGCAGAGAGATCTTGGGGTCTATGTTCATAGATCTTTGAAAGTTGCCACTCAAGTGGATAGAGCTGTGAAGAAGGCCTATGGTGTGCTAGCGTTCATTACAAGAGGGATTGAATTTAAGAGCTGTGAGGTGATGATGCAGCTGTACAAAAGCTTGGTACGGCCACATTTGGAGTACTGTGTGCAGTTCTGGTCGCCTCATTTTAGGAAGGATGTGGAAGCTTTGGAAAAGGTGCAAAGGAGATTTACCAGGATGTTGCCTGGAATGGAGAGTATGTCTTACGAGGAAAGGTTGAGGGTGCTCGGCCTTTTCTCACTAGAACGGAGAAGGATGAGGGGCGACTTGATAGAGGTTTATAAGATGATCAGGGGAATAGATAGAGTAGACAGTCAGAGACTTTTTCCCCGGGTGGAACAAACCATTACAAGGGGACATAAATTTAAGGTGAATGGTGGAAGATATAGGGGGGATGTCAGAGGTAGGTTCTTTACCCAGAGAGTAGTGGGGGCATGGAATGCACTGCCTGTGGAAGTAGTTGAGTCAGAAACATTAGGGACCTTCAAGCGGCTATTGAATAGGTACATGGATTACGGTAGAATGTTGGGGTGTAGATTAATTTGTTCTTAATCTTGGACAATAGTTCGGCACAACATCGTGGGCTGAAAGGCCTGTTCTGTGCTGTATTTTTCTCTGTTCTATGTTCTAATTAAAGCCATACCTCAAGAAATCATCTTTATACTGCTTTGTTCTCATATTCGGTTTCTTCTTACTGCGTTGTTCACCTGAGGCCCTGGAGCTCTGTACAGAGCCAACACTAGCACTGCTTTGTTCTGCTGTGGACTCTCCTGCGTAGCTCTCTCCATCAGATTCAGTTGTGAGATCCTGGCCTGTTTGTGTCTCTGGCCCTCTCTTCCTTGTTACAAAATAATCCATCTTCATTTCTTCACATAGTCCTGTTGCTTGCTTGCTGGCAGCTTCAAAATGGAGCAATTTCTCCTCTGTGATTTTGCGCCCAAAGTACAGTGCATGTTATGTCAGTGTATGTTCCTGCCGCGTGTCGTTCTATGTGCTGTTGCTTGTGGCAGAAAGACTCCATCGATTGCATTTAACGGCTGGTCGTGGTGGACATTCTGAACTTAAAAACCAGTCGCAGCTGACATTCTTTTCTTTTTACTCTGAAATATTGGGTGGCATTCTCCGAGCCCATGCCGGGTCGGAGAATCGGCGGGGGCGTGGGAAATTCTCGCCACGCCACTCCGACCCCGGGACGCGATTCTCCGGCGACCGGAGAATCGGCGCCAATCGCGCCGCGTGGTCGCCGCGGCGTCGGTCGGGGGCTGCTGGAATAGGAAATTCTCCACAGGCGACAGGCCGAACTCACGCCGAGTCCCGCCGGCGTGGTTCCAACCTGGTACCATCCGGTGAGAGCTGGGACCCGCGGCCGCGATGAGCATCCTGGTGGGGGGATCTGAATCCGGGGGGGGGGGGGGGGCCTCCACGGATTCCAGGCCCGTGATCGGCGGGCGGCTGCGATCTGGAGGGGGCCTACCTCCTTCCACGCGGCCCGCTGTAAGGACCCCGACATGTTGCTCTGCGCCGGCACGGAGATGGCAACCATGAGCATGCGCCAGCGCGGAGACGGCAACCATGAGCATGCGCCAGCGCGGAGACGGCAACCATGAGCATGCGCCAGCGCGGAGACGGCAACCATGAGCATGCGCCAGCGCGGAGACGGCAACCATGAGCATGCGCCAGTGCAGAGACGGCCGTCGCGCGCATGTGCGGACCCGCACCGGCCGTGCAGGGCCGCCTTTCAGCGCCAGAGCAGAGCGCAGCACTCCAGCGCTGTGCTAGCCCCGTGAACACCAGTAAATTGCTGGACCAGGAGGCCCCTTGATGCCGGCATACACCACTCCTGTGTTTACGCCGGCGTCAACAGTTGGCTGGGATTTCGGAGAATCCCGGCCATTATTTCCAATACCTGATTTTTCCAAGATTATGACTTTTCACGACTGAAAATTGAAGCAACTTCAGTTGAACATACGCACCCTTACATTTACACACAAACTTTGTTTTAAATATATTTCCATTTCTTTAAACATTTAAACAAGCATAAAAAAAAGTACAATCTTGTTTTACTTTGCAAACGATGGGCGGGATTCTCTGATCCTGGGGCTAAGTGTTGATGCCGTCGTAAACACCGGAGCGTTTTACGACGGCGTCTTCTGGCCCCTAGGATCAGCGGTCCTGCGTTGCACAGGGGGCCAGCACGGCACTGGAGCGACTCACGCTTTTCCAGCTGCCGATACGGGTGTCAGAATGGGCGGCGCGGGTCCGCCCATGCGTGCTACGGCCGGCGCGAGTTCGCGCATGCGCGTGGGTTGCCTTCTCCACACCGGCCCCGACGCAACATGGCGGAGAGCTACAGGGGCCTGGCGTGGAGGAACATAGGCCCCCACTGGGATAAGCTCGCCCGCTGATCGGTAAGCCCCGATCGCAGGCCAGGCCACCATGGAGGCCCCCCCGGGTCGGATCCTCTCTCCCCACCACCAGGTCGACCCTGCAACATGAACGCCGAGGTCCCGCGGGTTGAACCTGTAGGTCACATCCTGCCAATTAGTGGCAGAGGATGAGCCGAGTGGCATGCAGAGGGTGAGCACCAGGACAGAGCTCTGAGCTGGGACCACCATCATTAGCATGGCACGCCCACCTGGCCACCTGTCAGCCCTTGCGTGGTGACCAGTACACAGCCCTGCCTCACGCTGCCATGCCCCTTTGACGGCACAGCCAATTGGAGACTGCCTGCGGCCGGCATTCTTATTTTTTTAAAGTTCAGAGTACCCAATTCTTTTTTTCCAATTAAGGGGCAATTTAGCATGGCCAGTTCGCCTACCCTGCACATCTCTTTTTGGTTGTGGAAGTGAGATCCACACAGATCTAGAGAGAATGAGCAAACTCCACCTTGTTATAGTCACTGTTTCTGAAGGGGATTTTTGAACTGAGTTTGTTTATTAAACTTGCCTCATTACACATTACCAAATCCAAACTAGCCTGATCCCTGGTTGGGTCCACAACCTATTTTTCCAGAAAACCGTCCCAAATGTACGCTATTAATTCTTCCGCATGCCTACCGCTGCCAATTTGATTTTCCCAATCTACATGAAGATTAAAGTCACCCATGATTAATGTACTGTCTTTTTAACTGCCTTTATTATCGAGGAGGAAGCAGGATAAGGCTTGAGTTGGATGATCAGCCATGATCATAATGAATAGCGGAACAGGCTCAAAGACAGTGGAACAGCAATGGCAGGGGTTTTGAGGGGTTCTTCTGGAGGCACAGCAGAAATCCATCCCAAGGAGGAGGAAACATGCTAAGGGCAGGACAAGGCATCCATGGTTGACAAGGGAAGTCAAGGACAGCAAAAAAGCAAAAAGAAAAAGCATACAAAGTGGCAAGAATTAGTGGGAAGCCAGAGAATTGGGGATCCTTTAAAAGTGAGCAGAGGACAACTAAAAAAGCAATAAGGTGAGAGAAGATGAAATATGAGTGCAAGCTAGCTAGTAATATAAAAGAAGATTGGAAGAGTTTCTTTCAATATATAAAAGGTAAGAGAGAGGGAAAAATAGACATTGGACCACTGGAAAACGTGGCTGGAAAAGCAATAATAGGAAACAAAGAAATGGCAGACGAACTGAATAGTCACTTTGCATCAGTCTTCATGGTGGAAGACACCAGTCGGATGCCAGAGCTCCAGGAGAATCAGAGGGCAGAGGTGAGTGCAGTGGTCATCACTAAGGAGAAGGGGAAACTGAAAGGTCTGAAGGTGGATACGTCACCTGGACTGGATGGACTACACCCCAGGGTCCTAAAAAAGATAGCTGAGGAGATTGTGGAGGCATTGGTAGTGATCTTTCAGGAATCACTGGAGGCAGGAAGGGTCCAGAGGACTGGAAAGTGGTTAATGTAACACCACTGTTTAAGAAGGGAGGGAGGCAGAAGACCGGAAATTATAGGCCGGTTAGCCTGACTTCGGTTACTGGTAAGATTTTAGAGTCCGTTATTAAAGTTGAGATCGCAAAGTACTTGGAAGCGCATGGTAAAATAGGACTGAGTCAGCACGGCTTTGTCAAACGGAGGTCACGTCTGACAAATCTGTTAGAGTTCTTTGAGGAGGTAACAAGGAAGTTAGACAAAGGAGAACCAGTGGACGTGATTTATTTAGATTTCCAGAAGGCCTTTGACTAGGTGCCGCATAGGAGACTGTTAAATAAGTTAAGAGCCCATGGTGTTAAGGGTAGGATCCTGGCATGGATAGAGGATTGGCTGACTGGCAGAAGGTAGAGAGTGGGGATAAGGGGGTCTTTTTCAGGATGGCAGCCGGTGACTCAGAGGTCTATGCTGGGACCACAATGTTTCACAATATACATTAATGATCTGGAAGAAGGAACTGAAGGCACTGTTGTTACGTTTGCAGATGATACAAAGCTCTGTAGAGGGACAGGTAGTATTGACGAAGCAAGGGGGCTGCAGAAGGATTTGGTTAGACTAGGAGAGTGGGAAATGAAGTGGGCAATGAATGTGGAAAAGTGTGAGGTTATGCACTTTGGAAGGAGGAATTTAGGCAGAGACTATTTTCTAAATGCTTAGGAAATCAGAAGCACAAAGGGACTTAAACGTTCTTGTTTACGATTCCCTTAAAGTTAACGCGCAGGTTCAGTCGGCAGTTAAGAAGGCAAATGCAATGTTAGCATTCATGTCAAGAGGGCTAGAATACAAGACCGGAGCTTATCGAATGAGGACAGGTTGAGGACTCTGGGTCTGTACTCATTGGAGTTTAGAAGGATGATGCGGGATCTTATTGAAACTTACAGGATACTGTGAGGCCTGGATAGAGTGGATGTGGAGAGGATGTTTCCATTGTAGGAAAAACTAGAACCAGAGGACACCATCTCAGACTAAAGGGACGATCCTTTAAAGCAGAGATGAGGAGGGATTTCTTCAGCCAGGGAGTGGTGAATCTGTGGAACTCTTTGCTGTAGAAGGCTGTGGAGGCCAAATCACTGAGTGTCTTTAAGACAGAATTAGATAGGTGCTTGATTAATAAGGGGATCAGGCCAGGCAGCATGGTGGCGCAGTGGTTAGCATTGCCACTGGTCCCAGGTTCGATCCCGGCTCTGGATCACTGTCCATGTGGAGTTTGCACATTCTCCCCGTGTTTGCATGGGTTTTGCCCCCACAATCCAAAGGTGTGCAGGGTAGGTGAATTGGCCACACTAAATTGCCCCTTAATTGGAAAAAAACCCTGAATTGGGTACTCTAAATTTATTTTAGAAAAATAAGGGGATCAGGGTTATGGGGCGAAGGCAGGAGAATGGGGATGAGAAAAATATCAGCCATGATTGAATGGCAGAGCAGACTTGATGGGCCAAGTGGCCTAATTCTGCTCCCATGTCTTATGGCTTTACGGTTTTATTTTCTCTGTTTCTATGGTTATCTGCTGATCTATTCTCCGTTCTAAAGTACAGCTACTGCTAGGGACCACTCCACCTTGTTATTTCTTAATTAAAAAATTTTTTTTTTTTTTTTCCTTTTCTGAGTTACCAAGTTAGGGCTCAGAGTGTGGGTCAGGGGCGAACCCCTAATCCAGCTCCTCGCTTGCTCCAAAAAACTAATTCAAATTAAATCGAATTCATGGTCCCCACAAGAGAGACATACCAGATCTGAACCAAAGGCTCAATCTACAGACACTAGGGGCGTCATTCTCCGACCCCCCGCCGGGTCGGAGAATGGCCATTGGCCGCCGTGAATCCCGCCCCCGCCCCCGCCGAAGTCTCCGGTACCGGAGATTGGGCGGGGGCGGGAATCGGGCCGCGCCGGTTGGCGGGACCCCCCGCTCAATTCTCCGGCCTGGATGGGCCGAAGTCCCGCCCAGAAATTGCCTGTCCCGCCGGCGTAAATCAAAGCTGGTATTTACCGGCGGGACCAGGCGGTGTGGGCAGGCTCCAGGGTCCTGGAGGGGGCGCGGGGCGATCTGACCCCGGGGGGTGCCCCCACGGTGGCCTGGCCCGCGATCGGGGCCCACCGATCCGCGGGCGGGCCTGTGCCGTGGGGGCACTCTTTCCCTTCCGCCTCCGCCACGGCCTCCACCATGGCGGAGGCGGAAGAGACTTTCCCCACTGCGCATACGCGGGAAACTGTCGGCGGCCGCTGACGCTCCCGCGCATGCGCCGCATTTCCGCGCCAGCTGGCGGGGCACCAAACACCATTTCCGCCAGCTGGCGGGGCGGAAATCCCTCTGGCGCTGGCCTAGCCCCTCAATGTTGGGGCTCGGCCCCCAAAGATGTGGAGCATTCCGCACCTTTGGGCCGGCGCGATGCCCGTCTGATTGGCGCCGTTTTTGGCGGCAGTCAGCGGACATCGCGCTGTTGGGGGAGAATTTCGCCCCTGATCTTAGCCAAAAGGCCGAGAAGCGATCCACCTTGTTATTTGTTACCTCCACCCATATGGATTCTACATCTTCTGATCGAAGATCATTTCTTCGTACTTTCATTTCTTCGTACTTATTCTATCTCATACTAACAAAGCTACCGCACCAACCCTTTACTTCCTGCCTGTGATTACGAAAAGTCATATACCCGTGAATATTTCATTCCCAACTTTGATCTCCTTGTCACCACATCTCTGTAATGGTTATAAAACCACACCCATTAACCGCAGCTTGAGTCATTAATTCATTTATTTTGAGCTGAATGCTATGTGCATTAAGTAAAGAGGCATTCATTTTTCTTTGTTACCATTTTTTACCTTTTTGACCCTATTTGTTATTTATCTCTCTAAATTTATGTACTCTAAGGGCAGCATGGTAGCACAAGTGGATAGCACTGTGGCTTCACAGCACCAGGGTCCCAGGTTCTATTCCCCGCTGGGTCACTGTCTGTGCAGAGTCTGCATGTTCTCCCTGTGTCTGCGTGGGTTTCCTCCGGGTGCTCCAGTTTCCTCCCACAGTCCAAAGACGTGCAGGTTCGGTGGATTGGCCATGATAATTTGCACTTAGTGACCAAAAAAAAGGTTAGGCGGAGTTATTGGGTACGGGGATAGGGTAGAAGGGGGGGCTTAAGTGGGTCGGTGCAGACTCGATGGGCCGAATGGCCTCCTTCTGCACTGTATGTTCTATGTTCCACGCCAATGTGCACCTGGCTCAGGAAATAATCCAGAGATTATAACCTTGGAGATTCTACTGTTTAATTTAATACCGAGCTCCTGAAACTCTCTATATAAAACCACTTTCCTCATAGAATCATAGAATCCTTACAGTGCAGAAGGAGGTCATTCAGCCCATCGAGTCTTCACCGGCCCGAATACGTCTGATTTTTGAGGGGATGAATGAAATTCTATGAATGTACGTGGCCTTAACTGGTTTGCAGTATGCAGGAAAAATCTTTACTGGAAAAATAAACATGATGTGGAGATGCCGGCGTTGGACTGGGGTGAGCACAGTAAGAAGTCTTACAACACCAGGTTAAAGTCCAACAGGTTTGTTTCGATGTCACTAGCTTTCGGAGCGCTGCTCCTTCCTCAGGTGAATGAAGAGGTAGGTTCCAGAAACATCTATACAGCCAAAGTCAAAGATGCAAGACAATGCTTTGAATGCGAGCATTTGCAGGTAATTAAGTCTTTACAGATCCAGAGATAGGGATAACCCCAGGTTAAAGAGGTGCGAATTGTCTCGAGCCAGGACAGTTGGTAAGATTTTGCAAGCCCAGGCCAGATGGTGGGGGGTGAATGTAATGCGACATGAATCCAAGGTCCTGGTTGAGGCTGTACTCATGTGTGGAACTTGGCTATCAGTTTCTGTTCGGCGATTTTGCATTGTCATGCGTCCTGAAGGCCGCTTTGGAGAACGCTTACCCAGAGATCAGAGGCTGAATACCCTTGACTGCTGAAGTGTTCCCCGACTGGAAGGGGACATTCCTGCCTGGCGATTGTCGTGCGATGTCCGTTCATCCATTATCATAGCGTCTGCCTGGTCTCGCCAATGTACCAAGCTTTGGGACATCCTTTCCTGCAGTGTATGAGGTAGGCAACATTGACTGAGTCGCACGAGGATGTATCACGTACCTGATGGGTGGTGTTCTCACGTCTAATGGTGGTACCCATTTCAATGATCTGGCACGTCTTGCAGAGATTGCCATGACAGGGTTGTGTGGTGTCAAGTTCGCTGTTCTGAAGGCTGGGTAGTTTGCTGCAAACAATGGTTTGTTTGAGGTTGCGCGGTTGTTTGAAGGCAAGTAGTGGGGGTGTGGGGATGACCTTTGCAAGATGTTTGGCTTCATTGATGACGTGTTGAAGGCTGCGAAGAAGATGTCATAGTTTCTCCGCTCTGGGGAAGTACTGGACGACGAAGGGTACTCTGTCGGTTGCGTCCCGTGTTTGTCCTCTGAGGAGGTCGGTGCGGTTTTTTGCTGTGGCATGTTGGAACTGTCGAAAAATAAACAGATGAAGAAAGGATACATTGGAGTTGTGTTGGAAGTTTTAGGAAAAAGATAGGGAAATTATTTTAACAGAAGTCAGTCCAAAGGGAGCAAGAACCTCGAACCTGTTGGACAAGGCCAGGAGCTGAGGCTTCCGCAGTGCTACCTCTTGGATCCCTCTATCTGTCTCACTTGTAGTCACACCCTCCTGTCCCTGATCACTGACCAAATTCAAGGTAGTTAATCTAAGGGGTGTGGCTAGCTATGAAACACAGCATCTAGGTAACTCTTGCTCACCCTGATGTGTCGCAATGTCTGAAACTCAGACTCGGGACTCCAATTCATTAACTCTGAGCCGAAGGTCCTTGAGCAGCCAACATCTGCTACAGACGTGGTCGCTATGGACCACAATGGCGTTCACCAGCTCCTACATGCTCCAGCTTACAACACATCGACTGGCCTTGCATCTCTATTTTGTTTCATTAGATTTTCAATTTATTTTTAATATTACTGATCTTTAGTTTTCAAAATAACTTTTTCCTATTTAGCTTTCAATCACAAAGCAAATCTGAAAACGTAGAAAGGTGAAATACTCACCTAGCAAACATTTGCCTGTGATATTACACGGGCGTGTTCACTCGATATTGTAGGGTTGCTGCAACTTACCTCCCCGCTTTCCGGCCTTGGTCTGCTCCTGCCCCTACTGACCTGTGGACGCAATAAAGGAAACAAGACACAGCAACATCTCCCTCCCCCACTTCACTGAATTTCCACACTTATCAATCCAGAACTTCACTCTGCAGCCAGCACTTTGTTTTTAAGCTTCATAGAGAGTTGTACAATGTATCATCTTTAAAGCTGTACTTGCTTCTGAGATTTCGGCTGCTGTCTGACATGCAGCCAGTGGCTGCGACTCAATCAGCTTTGGCTCAGTCATTGAGCTGGAGACCAAGCTACAGACATTGCAACGCATCAGGGAGGGTAAACGTTCCCAGGACACCTTATTGTCTGGTTTAGTCGGTGGCCAGGGATAGGAGGATGTAATTGTGGGTGAACAAGGTAATGGGATTGATGCACCGTCAATTACCACGAGAGGAGAATGGTGGAACAATCGAGCCTTTATTGAACAAGATGTTGTGCCTCCTGTAGCTGGAACCAGAATGGCTGCAGCGCAGGAGAGCACACACTTTTATACACCGCCTGCTGGGCGGAGCCAGCAGACAGGGATTTACCATTGTACCTCTAATATACGGGCAGTGCCGTAATACATATAATATACCACTAGTTGTGACTACCACAGGGACCAAGAAGGTAGAAGTGGAGAGCCTTCGCCCTCACAATCGCCCAACAGATTCCTATATGGATGAGAGCAGATTTACAAGGTGGATGAGCGAACTGACCATGGCACTGTGACCGCGAAGCCATTTAAGCGGGGCAAGTCAATAGGAAAGTAGTGATAGTAGAAGATAGCTTGGGGATAGACACTGAGAGCAAGAGTCTAGTAGGCTGTGAGGCCTACCTGGTGCCAGGGTTAGGGTCATCTGCTTGGGGCTGGGAGGGGGAGGATCCAGTTGTCATGATTCATGTGGGTATCAACGGCATAGATAGGACTAGGAAAGAGGTTCTCTACAGGGAATATGAACAACAAGGGGTAAATTGAAAAGGAAAACATCAATCACAGAACCTTTACAATGTAGAAGGAGGCCATTAAGCCCATTGATTCTGCACAGGCTCTCTGAAAGAGCATTCCACCTGCCCTATCCCCATAAACTTACACATTCTTTCTTTTCAGTTAGAAATTCAATTCCTTTTTGAATACCCCTGTAATAATATGGACAAAGGCTGGATATTAGGCCCGATAAAATTTGTTACTTTAAATTAAGAATTGAACATTTGACAAACCAAAAACTGTAACTGGGACAAACCAAAATCTGTAACTGGGAAGGCCACTGGATTCAGATTTATCAGGATACTGGTGCTGACCTGGCCAAGCGCCAGGCAGAATTTAATAGCGTGAAGGCCACGCCGCTCAAAAACGGCAGGAAATCTGGGATGCTGTACCCAGCCAAGCTCTGGGTCACGTTCCAAGGCAAGGAACACTTCTTCACGGCCCCTGTGGATGCGGACAAGTTTGACTCGGAGAACAGATTAGAGAAGCGGCAGCAGGGACAGTGATGAAGAGCTTATAGGAGGAGACACTTATTGTTTACTTTCTACTTTCTGAATTACCAACTCTGAACCAACATGTCGACCGCTTAGTGTGCGATTGTACTCCCTCGGTCTGGGGATGAGGGAGGAAGGAGAGGAAGGTAGGAACGAGGGCAGCAGACTGTAGAAGAAGGTGAGGGGAATCGCCGTGGACAGAAAGTTCAGGGAACAGGCGATGGGAGGACACACAACTCGCCCCGGGAGTGAGGCCACCACATTAGCAGGGTAGCTAGCACCAGAAAGCGTGCAGAAGAGAGAGATTGCTGCACACATCCCCCGCAAGGGGGAAAGCGCATAGCAAGGGGGGAGAGCAGACACTAGGAATAGGGGGACAGCTAGAGGAAGAAGCGGGGTGTGGGGGGAGGGGGACGAAGAGAGGGGGGAGGCGACTGCAGGATGGGGGAGGAAAAGAGGCCTGGGGATGAGGAAAAGAGGACTGGGGGGGTGGGGGGTGATGTGTTGGTGTTCTGGATCACATACAGGTCACCAACACTTGAAGTAGTGCAACACTATTTTATTAAAAGGGTAACTATTTAAACATACTTGAACTGTGGGTAAATATGATACTAGCTTTAACTAAAGATCTCTGCCTTGTCCTAACCAGTTGATGCACTCAGCACATGGTGAATGTCTGTGTTGCAGGCTGTGAGCTCTGTGCTCCTAGCTAGCTGCTACTCGAATGAGCGGGAACTCTGATGCCCCCTGTCTTTATAGTGCGTGTGCTCTCACTGATGATTGGCTGCGGTGTTGTGTATGTTGATTGGTCCCACTGTGTGCCCATCAGTGTGTGTCTGCACCATGATATACTGGTGTATATTATGACAGGGGGGAGAGAAGAAAACACTACAAGGGAAATATGGGTAAAGAAGGAATTAGGCTGGCTACAACAGGCCACACGGGTGACTTGGAACAAAATGGCTCCGCAAGCAACCACTTTGGACAGTCCCTGAACAAAGGTAAACCCCAGAGTGTAGAGGCTCACCCACATGGCATACCCTCAGTTGCAGCCATGTTGGATTCCCCCTGGACAAAGGGAAACCCAGAGCGCAGGGGCTCGACCTCATGGGGAGATTGATTGATTTGATTTATTGTCACATGTACCGAAGTACAGTGAAAAATATTTTTCTGTGGCCGAGGGAACGTACACAGCACGTACATAGTAGACAAAAGAATAATCAACAAAGAACATTGATAAATGGTACATCGACAAACAGTGATTGGTTACAGTGCGGAACAAGGGGTCAAACAAAGCAAATACATGAGCAAGGGCAGCATTGGGCATTGTGAATAGTGTTCTTAAAGGGAACAGATCAGTCCAAGGGAGAGTCGTTGAGGAGTCTAGTAGCTGTGGGGAAGAAGCTGTTCCTATGTCTGGATGTGCAGGTCTTTAGACTTCTGTACCTTCTGCCTGATGGAAGGGTCTGGAAGAGGGCAAAGCCTGGGTGGGAAGGGTCGCTGATAATGTTGTCTGCCTTCCTGAGGCAATGGGAGGTGTAGACAGAATCAATGTGAGGGTGGCAAGCTTGTGTGCTAGGCTGAGTTCACCACACTCTGCAGTTTCTTGCGCTCTTGGACCGAGCAGTTGCCATACCAGCCTGTGATGCAGCCGGATAGGATGCTCTCTATGGCACATCTGTAGAAGTCTGTGAGAGTCGAGGCAGGCATGCCGAATTTCTTTAGCTTCCGTAGGAAGCCTTTTTCAATGCACTAGACAAACTGACTATGGCATTGTGTGGAGAGGGAAGAATGCAAGGATCCCAAAGAGAGTACTGAAGAGAACAAGATCTTGGGGGTCCTAGCCCTCCCAAACCTGCAACATCATCACTGGGGGGCAACTGCGGAGAGGGTAAAGAGGTGGATAAAGGAGCCAGAAGCTGAGGGGTCCTTATGGAGGAGGCTTCTGCAGAGGGACCTCCCTCCAGGCCCTAGCCACGGCAGTACTTCCAAATAAATATTCAATGATCCCAATCCAGTCGTGGAACCAACAGCGACAGCATTTCGGGCTCACCGAAATGTCGACAAGGCCCCCATCTGCAACAACCACAGGCTCACGACATCGACAATATGCGCCACCTTCAAAAGATGGAGATAGGACAGGGGGGACACTGACAGTTAGGGATTTCTACACTGACAACAGACTGAAAGTGCTCGAGGAACTGACAGAAAACTTCCAGCTGACGGGGGAGGGGGGAAACAAACTAAGGTACTTGCAGATCAAAAACTTCCAACAAAAGAAAGCTAAAACATACCCACAACCACCACTGCTAGAGGACCTACTAGGCACGGACATTCTTGTGAAACATGTACAGGTGACTACTAATGGGGGCTAAACCCCTGGGGTGGATTTTTCAAAAATGGGGCTATGTCCCCACGCTGGCGTAAAGACGCTGGCGTTTCACTCCAGACTTTCCTGAAAAAAATTCACTTACCGGCATGGGGCTAGCAGGGACCCGCAGTGATTCTCGCAGCCTTAGCTGCAAATCCGCAGCTCCCGCACTTCCGGTTCCGAGTCCGCGCATGCGCAAGGCGGCCGCGCCGAGCGCGATGGCGGACTTGGACCAGGACCAAGAAACAAGGTCCCACCGATCGGCCCTGCGCCGCTTCATCTGATCCGCCCGATCGCTGCCCCGGCCGCCCATAAGGCTCCCCTGGTGCTTGATCCCCCGCCCCCCCCACCAGGGCGGCCGCGGACTGAGTCCTGGGAGGGCCTCTGACAATGGCCCCCAGCCGTGCGTCGTGATTCGCGGGCGGGCGATTCTCCGGAGACCGGAGAATCGCAGGAGCGGTGCCAGGCCCGATTCAGGCATAAAAGTCGATTCTCCGCCCCAGTGCCAAACGGGATTTAGGCGTGGGGCTGCGGAGAATCCAGCCCCCTAACTTTTTATTATTGAAATGCTTATTGAAAGAAGACTTTGGGATTCTCTTTTATGTTAGCTTGATTTTCTTATCAATTTTTCCACTTCCCCTCTGGTCCTTTTATATTCAGCCTGATTCTCCATTTTGTTTGCTACCTGACATCTGGCATACGCATGGATTTTCCTTTGCATCTTCACCTCTATCTCTCTCGTCATTCAGGGTGCTCTGGATGTATTTGGGGGGGATCGAACACAGGTCCTCGGCACAGTGAGGCAGCAGTGCTAACCACTGCACCACCGTGCCACCACAAGCCACCATCCTTTCTGCCAACATTTGATTCCAACTCACTCGAAACAGATGTATTCTCATCCTATTGAAGTTGACTTTCCCCCAATTAATTATCCCTGCCCTAGATCATTCCTCGTCCTTTTCCCCGGCCAAGGTAAACCTTATGATACAATGGTCACTGTCCCCTAAATGCTCCCCCACTATTGACTGATCCATTTTGGCCAACCCATTCCCCAGAACCAGGTCCACCATCGCCTGACGTCTTTTATTTGACCGGAAACATACTGCTGCAAATAATTGTCTTGAACACACTCCAGGAACCTTTGTTCTTCTTGTCCCTCTGCACTATTCCTAATCCAGTCAATATAATTTGTTAAAATACATTTAAGAGAGGTGCGTATTGCTGGCTGTGTGGCCATTTAAAAGTCAACCACATTGCTGTGGATCTGGAGGCAGGACATTAGTGGACCAGATGGATTTTTACCACAATCGACAATGATTTCATGGTCACCATTAGAATTTAAAAAAAATACCAAGGGCGGGATTCTCCACAATCGGCGTGATGTCTGCCGACTGGCGCCAAAAACGGCGCGAATCAGTCCGGCATCGCGCCGCCCCAAAGGTGCGGAATTCTCCGCATCTTGAGGGGCCGAGCCCTCACCTTGAGGGTCTAGGCCCGCACCGGACTGATTTCTGCCCCGCCAGCTGGCGGGAAAGGCCTTTGGTGCCCCACCAGCTGGCGCGGAAATGACTTTGCCGTGCGGCGCATGCGCGGGAGCGTCAGCGGCCGCTCACGGCATCCCCGCGCATGCACAGTGGAGGGGGTCTCTTCCGCCTCCGCCATAGTGGAGACCATGGCGAAGGCGGAAGGAAAAGAGTGCCCCCACGGCACAGGCCCGCTCGCGGATCGGTGGGCCCCGATCACGGGCCAGGCCACTGTGGGGGTACCCCCCGGGGCCAGATCGCCCCGCGCCCCCCCCCAGGACCCCGGAGCCCGCCCACACCGCCTTGTCCCGCCGGTAAGAAAGGTGGTTTAATCCACGCCGGCGGGACAGGCATTCCAGCAGCGGGACTTCGGCCCATCGCCTGCCGGAGAATCGCCGGGGGGGGGGGGGGGGGCCCGCCAACCGGCATGGCGCGATTCCTACCCCCACCAAATATCTGGTGCCGGAGAATTCGGCAACCGGCGGGGCCGGGATTCACGCCAGCCCCCGCGAGGCGATTCTCCGACCCGGCGGGGGGTCGGAGAATCCCGCCCCAGATTTTTAATTTGAATTCAAATTTCACCATCTGCCCTGGTGGAATTACAACCCCTGTCCCAGGATCATTACCCTGGGTCTCTGGATTACTAACCCAGTGACAATACCACTATACCATTGCAGTCCCCCATTAGAGGTGCTATATGACTATTGGATCTCTCTGGAATTTCCTTTCAATTTGTTTCTCTACGTCCCTTCCACAAGTTGGTGGTCTATATACCACATTGATCAATGTTATTTCACCTTTTTCATTCCTTACCTTTGGCCAAAGAGATTCCGTCGTTGACCTCTCTGGCACATCCTCTCTCTCTCCAGTACTGCCATCTTTAATCAATCCTGCCACTCCTCACCCCCTTGTCTTCCTTTCCTCTCTCTTATAGACACCTTGGTGGGAATTCTCGGTGCCCGCCACGGAGTTCCCGATGCGGTGGAGAATCCCGTGTCAGTGAATGATCCGTTTGCACACTCCGGTCCCCTTCTAGCAGCAGCATCGTGCTTCGTGCCTGCACCAGCAGGAGGATGCAAATGGGTGCATCCTATTAACGGCCTGGGCACCCTATGCCTCCCTAAAGCTCTGGCCCTCTGGGCTGAGATTCAAGCTAGCGTGGATTATTGCAAGTATTTGTCAGTGTGGCTCTGGCACGATGGACCTCACTGTGAGCCAAGGGGCCAAGTAGTTGCCCCCAGAGTCCATTGGAGGGCTCTCCAACAATGCAAATCCTGCCCACCCCAACCCCAGCTCCCCATCAGAGACCCCCACCGGACCCACTATCAGAAATCCCCACCAGACCTGTATAAGAGATCCCCTTAAAAGAAAAGCCCCATAACAGAGAACCCTTTTGTAACAGAGTGCCCCCAAATCAGAGTAAACCACATATCAGAGACCCCACCAAAACAGAGAATCCTCCCATATCAGAGAAACCTCCATAATAGAGAACCCCTCCCTGACAACAGAGACAGCCCGCCTGTAGCCATGTAAAATGGCCACCTGCAAAGGACCATAGGAATTGTGGTCAATTTGGGACATAGACAGGTACACAGCCTCTGTGTATTGCGCAAAGAAACCAGACTTGGCTGAAACTTGTATCCATCAAGAGTCGATCACCATTTCCCCCAGGACAATAGAGTTTGAATCAAGGAATTACAACAGTAGCAGACTAACCGGCGCCACCCCCCCTTATTGGAAAGGCCTACGTGCCTGAGACAATGATAGCAAGGACCCGCCCAGCTATCGAGGTATCCGCCCCCTAATTGGCGGAGATCGATGAGGGTGATCGAGAACCCTATCGATCCATTGGACCTGGAGTAAGGACCGCCCAAAAGGGCATGAAAGAGACAAAGGATAAAAAGCCCTAATACTAGAGATCTGTCTCTTTTGGGACCGGCCTGTGCGCGACCAATTGCAGCAGAACAACCAAGTTCAAGGACCCGCGACCATTCCTGAACGAGCCCAGCTGAGACGAACCCAACCACTTCCAAACCGACCACCTGCACCCAGATAAAGGCCTTATCTCGCACAGTGCCGGTCACTCGAAGTTAAGTAAAAGTCATCTTAGTCGTTAGGGGTAGTTTAGTACGGAGCCGTGTGTGTTATTGCATAGAGATACTTTGATGGATATCACGTTCACCGCAGAATTCGGATGAAAAATAAGGCAGTAATACACACTGCATTCTAATTCAAGATAGAATAAAACCACTCCAGCTATAGGTCAGATAGAGGTTACCACCTGATGGGAGAGACTCCAAGCTCGTTCCAAGGACTCATTAGTATCAAACAATTAGAACCCCTTCTTTGACAGACATAAAATTCTTTGGGATCACTCCCTGCACCTTTAAGTATTCAAAATATAAGGGGCGAGATTCTCCGACCCCCCGCCGGGTCGGTGAATCGCCGGGGGCTGGCGTGAATCCCGCCCCCGCCGGTTGCCGAAGTCTCCGGCACCGGAGATTTGGCGGGGGCGGGAATCGCGCCGCGCCGGTTGGCGGGCCCCCCCGCACGATTCTCTGGCCAGGATGGGCCGAAGTCCCGCTGCTAAAATGCCTGTCCCGCCGGCGTAAATTAAACCACCGACCTTATCGGCGGGACAAGGCGGCGCGGGCGGGCTCCGGGGTCCTGGGGGGGGGCGCGGGGCGATCTGGCCCCGGGGGGTGCCCCCACGGTGGCCTGGCCCGCTATCGGGGCCCACCGATCCGCAGGCGGGCCTGTGCCATGGGGGCACTCTTTCCCTTCCGCCTCTGCCACGGTCTCCACCATGGCGGAGGCAGAAGAGACTCCCTCCACTGCGCATGCGTGGGAAGCTGTCAGCGGCCGCTGACGCTCCCGCGCATGCGCCGCCCGGAGATGTCATTTCCGCGCCAGCTGGCGGGGCACCAAAGGCCTTTTCCGCCAGCTGGCGGGGCGGAAATTCGTCGGGCGCCGACCTAGCCCCTTAAGGTTGGGGCTCGGCCCTCAAAGATGCGGAGCATTCCACACCTTTGGGGCGGCGCGATGCCCGTCTGATTTGCGCCGTTTTGGGCGCCAGTCGGCGGACATCGCGCCATTTCCGGAGAACTTTGCCCAAGGACAGGGAATTCTCCAGATAAATAGATACACAAATCTTTCCCTAACTATACCTCTTGACACTTGGGATAACACCCTCACAAAAGTGTCTGTTTTGATATCTAGAAAGAATGTCACCCTGACAAGAGGCAGGCACCAACCAGTGCCTCCCTTGCCAATATATCTTAGAACCCTGGACAATTACACAGACACTACAACTATTAAAAGATCTATCAGTGATAGTACATCCAATTAGCCATTTGGTTATAGGTAATTAACCAACAATAAATGCCAAGGTAACAAATGCCTTCCTGAACCGATAAGCAAGTTTAATGTATAAAAGGAGGAGGCATTTTAGCAGAAGTATCTCTCTCTAATTCTGACACCCCTCTTAGGGCGAGAGTCAGTTCTGTTCTCAGGAAGCTTTTCTCGTCGGACAAAACCTGTTGTAAGTATGGTTTTGCAATAACTTCTTAGAAATGTACTAAGAAACTGATAGAGATGCTTTAAGGATTTTTCCATGTTTAGATATCTCATTCGATTGAGAGAAGTTGGTATGTTAGTCGATAACTAGAGGACTGTTTAGTCCACTTATACTTTAACTCTGCAATTCAGTATGTATCTATTGGTAGTATTTTCACAATAAAGATACTTTAATTAAAATCATACTGTGTGAAAATTAATCTCGAGGTTGATCTCCTAGACACTCATTTACGAAGCCTAAGTCGGCGATAGGACCCACGACCTCAAGAGGTATTGATTTAGTTATGAGTGACAAATCTGAACTCTCCCTATAGAAAGTAACTGAAATCCTGTTTAACGTCTGAGACGCGGAAAAACATTCTCCCTTCATGAGATCTATTCTGAGTCTTGGCAGGAAAACAGGTTTCCCTCTTTTAATAGGTTAATCTAGGGCATAGGTTAGTAATAGAGTAGTATCAGGTCCGGAATAACCTAAATCCACGACAATACAAGTCTTGTGTTATTAATAAACTGTGTTTTTGAGCTAACATATTGGTTGTGTGGTCATTTGATTGATATAAGAAACAGCTTGTGGTTCACCCCAAAGTAAAGAAGGCAACACCCCCTCCATTAGTCACCCCTGTTTGGAAGCTAAAGGGCAGTCCATGCAGAAACAGCGAAACAAACACTACATTTTCACGCACCTGTCTCTTACACCTGCTGCCTCAGACAGATGTCTCCGACAGGATAACATAGCTCTTCTTTGAGCCAAGTCTCTGTTGTAGCAATAATATCATAATTCCAGTTGTCAATCTGTGCCTCAGTTCACCAATCGTATTAACCACACTCAGTGCAGTCACATAAATGCACATTGATCCTGATTTAGGCTTTATTTACTTTCCTCCTGACTCTGACCCCATCTAATGACTTAGTATTGCCTACTCTAATTCTATCAAACTCTCCAAGTACTCTATTTACCTTGTTACTACTCTGATATATTCTCCTTATCAGTCAATATTCTCTATTTCCCACTGCCAGTTTTTCTCCTCTCCACGCTGAATTTCCCCTCAAGTTCCCATCCCTGTCAATCTAGCTTAAACCCTCCCCAACAGCACTAGTGCCGGTCCTGTTAAAATGTAAACCATCCTTCTTACACAGGTCCCACCGCCCCAGAACCAGATCAGTGCCTCAGAATTTTAAAATTTATCTTTAAAATAAATTTAGAGTCCCCAATTCTTTTTTTTTCCAGTTAAGGGCCAATTCACCTACACTGCACAATTTTTTGGGTTGTGGGGGTGAGAACCATGCAGACATGAGGAGAATGTGCAAACTCCACACGGACAGTCACAGTGACCCGGGACCGGGATCGAACCCGGATCCTCAGCGGCGTGAGGCAGCAGTGCTAACCATTGTGCCACCATGCTTCCCCATGCCTCAGAAATTTAAAGCCCTCCTCTTGCTCCATTTCCCCAAACACGCATTGAACTGCTCAATAATCCCATTTTATGCCCACTAGCACCTGGCACTGAGAGTAATCCTGAGATTATTGCTCATGGGCTCCTGCTTTTTAATGCTCTTCCTAATTCCCTAAAATCTGCTTTCAGGATCTCACCCCTTTTCCTATCCTTGTCATTGGTCCCAGTGTGGACCATGACCTCTGGATGTCTACCCTCCCCCAAAAGGATGTCTTTCAGCCGTTCTGCACCCTCTCTAAAGCCTCCACATCCTTCTGGTAGTGTGGCGACCAGAATTGAACACTATACTCCAAGTGTGGCCTAACTAAGGTTCTATACAGCTGCAACATGACTTGCCAATTCTTATACTCAGTGCCCCGGCCAATGAAGGCAAGCATGCCGTATGCCTTCTTGACTACCTTCTCCACCTGTGTTGCCCCTTTCAGTGACCTGTGGACCTGTACTCCTAGATCTCTCTGACTTTCAATACTCTTGAGGGTTCTACCATTCACTGTATATTCCCTACCTGCATTAGACCTTCCAAAATGCATTTCCACACATTTGTCCGGATTAAACTCCACCTGCCATCTCTCCGCCCAAGTCTCCAAACAATCTAAATCCTGCTGTATCCTCTGACAGTCCTCATCGCTTTCCGCAATTCCACCAACCTCAAGGTGTCTCATTGGCACTGTTGGGGCAATGTGGTCCCCAGTGCTCGAGAGGCTGGGTTGGGCTGGCCAACTGATTTAGCTGCAAGGGAATGAAGATGGCATTAATGAATGGCAGGGTCATAACAATAGGAGAGGCATATCTCACGTGAAACTGGTGCCATGGTTGGAATTGTTGAGGGTTCTCACTTTTGTCTCTTCCCTTCACCTCACCCTCAGCACATATGCGGTCTTGCTCCTCATCAGCCAGCTCTAGGGCTCTCTCCTTGAGGATTTTCAGCTCGGACATCACTCTACTTGGCTGTGCCCATTCCTTCTGATTGTGCTAAAGCTTGACCTACAATGAGATAGATGGGAAGAGTGTAGCAGGAAGCATGCCACGTGAGAAGGTAAGGATGCTTGACATGTATGGTTGGTGAGTGGAAGCTAGGATGCGATGACGAGAGGAGCCGCTGAGGGAATAAGGAGGATTATGTGGGAGTGATTGGTGGGACCCCCTGAGTTGGCAGTGAGTGAATTCCCAGTGAAAGTGTGATGGGTGTGTGAGTGGTTGAGTGGTGACAAATGTGAAGAGCGATTTATTCTGACTGCATGAAGGAGGTTATTCATCTTCTTCCTGCACTGCATAGCCATGCGGCTGTGCAGCGAGCTGGTGCTCACTAGCGCTGCCTGCGCCCCCATGTGGGGTTAATGATCTTGCTGACAGGTGTTGCCTTTTTTTACCTGCTATAAATATGGCAGTCAATAAGGCTGCCCTTCTTTCTTTAGATATTGATATTATATTGCTTTCAGAGTCGCCAGGTATCAAATGATACAGCCACAAGGTTCAACCGGATATCGATCAAAGAGCCAAACACCAGTTAGTTAGTTCAAGATCAATGGTACTTTATTTACACACAAGATTAACTTACACATGCAACATAAACACTACTAGTTAACTACACCTAACAACTATGACAGCCTGTACTTAACTTCAGGCTCCGGGCGTAGGTCAGAGGAACAGTGGCCTTTGTTCGAATCTGGATCTACTGGGTCTGGAGAAATAACTGCTGCTCTGCTGGGCTCATCCGTCTGGTAGCGGGCGTTGCACTTGAACTTGCTTCTGGCGGTGCTACGATTGGAGATGGACGTTGCCGGAGCGCCAGGTCCAAAAGAGATCGAACACATGGCAGTGTCTCTCTTTATCCTTGGGGGGTTTCGTGCTCTTTTGGGCGGTCCTTAGGTTAGGACCCATTTAACTGGGCAGTTCTTGATCGCTGCCTTCAATCTGAGCCAATAAAGTGGCGGGTGCCGTGATGGCTGGGCATATCCTAAGCTGTCATTGACCTTGCTGTTTATGCTTCCTGAGTAAAGGGAGTGGCGCCGAAATGTCTGGACTTGTATCGGTTACCTGAGGATCAATCCTTTGTCTTACGGAGATGGGCCATTAAAATGCCAATCGGTTGGGGGTTTCGATGCTGTCTGGGTTCTTTGCTCACAAATATACATTCAGGCTCTGTGCCTGCCTGAATCTTACATTGTCCACATTTCCCTTTAGGCTTTGTGAACGTCCATGTTTCTTGCTGTAAGTGGCCATCCCAGGTGGCTACACAGGCCTTCTACCTGTTTAACGGTCGAGGATGAAGTATCTCTGCTCTCGATTTCTGCCCACCTCTTTATGAAGTCCCGCCGCTCTCTTTCAGCATTACTCTTTAAGAAGTCTCTTTGCTATCTCTTTTGCTGAGCTCGCCTCTCTATGAAGTTGCTCCATAGGGGGAGGGGGGGAGGGGCGCTGAAAAGGAACAACGTGTAAATTATAACCATTTCATCCATTTCATGTACAGTGTAAAAGTGCAAACTTCAATAAAAAATATTTAAGAAAAATAAAATCAGTGGACCTCCAGACTTCACATCTGCAAATTTTCCATTTAAGAAAAGAGAACTCAGAAAGCAAGTTAACCACAAGTGCGTATGAAGTGTCATAATCTGTCTCCCTTGCTTTGAGCTTTAACCATTCTGGGTGGACAATAGCGGTTCATCATGTGACCAAAACTGGCTTCTGATATCAAAATCCTTTATCATCTGAATACCATAAGCGACATGGGCAGTCTACAAAGAACACCACTGCAGAATATCAGCTGCAGACCAAGGCACTAACACCGAAGCTTTTTTTTAAACATTAGGGGCTGCTACATATTAAAAAAGCCTCCCTGCCTGATTCCTAAATCCAAGTCCACTTTTGAAGAAATTTGATCTCCTGGTACAAAAACCACAAGTGTCTAAATTTGTTACCTGTTGGACATTAATCCCTTCATGGGAACACTGCAAGTTTCACAATAACTGACTTCAACAATTTGAACCCATATAAACTATAATTACCAGATTGAAAATGTCTCCTTTCTTTAATGATCTGAAGAAGAGGCAAACAAATCAAGTGTTTTGTTCACAACTTGTAAAAGTGCACTGTTCTAACTGTAATTTCTCTTGACTATGTGTTTGTGTGCTGAGTGACATAGTGTTTGTCTACCAGGGGGAATGTGTGATTAAATAATCCTTTTTATTTCACCCATGTAGGCTTGCTGCTGCTATTCAAATTGACTACTCACTCAAGGGGGCTAAGAGACACATGCACATCTTCCTTTCCAAAGCCACATTGATTATGATGTGGAGATGCCGGCGTTGGACTGGGGTGAGCACAATAAGAAGTCTTACAACACCAGGTTAAAGTCCAACAGGTTTGTTTCGATGTCACTAGCTTTCGGAGCGCTGCATTCACCTGAGGAAGGAGCAGCGCTCCGAAAGCTAGTGACATCGAAACAAACCTGTTGGACTTTAACCTGGTGTTGTAAGACTTCGTACATTGATTATGGACAGCAAGGAAGACTTCCAGTGGAGGCATTAAAGGAGTAATCATATACGAGGTGGTTCCCACATGGATACTTTGGTTGTCGCCCCTTTTTCGCCCAGTTTTTGGTGGGCGTTTAGGTTAAAACTTAATGAATTTAATGGTTTACGATTCCCACACAAGAGAAATGTCCAGAAGGTCCAGGTCAAAGAGGCCAGCAACTAAAGAGTCGCCAATGGACTTGGAAGCCTTGCGAGGCTCTTCTGGTGAGAAAATGCAGAGGCCGCTGCCATGATTCATGCCACTCCACTGACAGCTGAGATGCTTGCCAGCATCTTGGCTGAGGAATTTAAGAACCAGCGGCAGTCTGTCTCCAATGACCTCCACAACTCAATAGAATTGGCCCTGGCTCCCATTTGATCAGCGCTGGCTAAGACAGGTGAGACAGTAAAAGCACATGGCATGGTGTTACAGGGTGTGGAGGTGCTTTCTCGAGGCAGAGCGATCAGATTGTCTCTTGGAGGCTGAGATGGCAATGTTGATCGATGATAATAAAGCACTGCGGACCAAGGTGGACGACCTGGAGAATCGCTGCAGGAGAGAACCTTAGAATGTGGGGTTGCCGGAGGCAGTGAAAGGCCCATATACGACTGAATACATGTCGAAAATGTTTGGGAAGATGGTGGGGGAAGGGCGGATTGACATCCCATCCCGAGCTGGATCGGGCCCATCCATCTTTAAGGCAGAAACCCCATGCCAGCGAGCCATCACGGGCAATCATCGTGAGGTTCCATAGTTATCAGGAGGAGGAATGAGTCCTGAGGTGGACAAAGGATAACTGAGACTACAATTGGGAAGGCCAAGCCATCAGGCTCCATCAAGATGTGGATAGGTGGATTGGCCATGATAAATTGCCCTTAGTGTCCAAAAGTGCCCTTAGTGTTGGGTGGGGTTACTGGGTTATGGGGATAGGGTGGAGGTGTTGACCTTGGGTAGGGTGCTCTTTCCAAGAGCCGGTGCAGACTCGATGGGCTGAATGGCCTCCTTCTGCACTGTAAATTCTATGATATTCTATGATAATCTATGAAGATGTGGGAGTGGAGCTGGCTAAAAGGCCTCCGAGTGACTTATGATACAAAATACGATTATTTCTATACGTCGGAGGAAGCTAATGCTTTTGTTAGGAAGCATGGGCTGGGGGTGAGTTAATTGCAATTTATATGACGTCTTGGTATTGTTGGGGAGGACATAAGAACATAAAAACTAGGAGCAGGAGTAGGCCACCTGGCCCCTCGAGCCTGCTCCACCATTCAATGAGATCATGGCTGATCTTTTGTGGACTCAGCTCCACTTTCCCGCCCGAACACCATAACCTTTTATTCCTTTATTCTTCAAAAAACTATCTATCTTTAGCTTAAAAACATTTAATGAAGGAGCCACAACTGCTTCACTGGGCAGGGAATTCCATAGATTCACAACCCTTTGGGTGAAGAAGTTCCTCCTAAGCTCAGTCCTAAATCTACTTCCCCTTATTTTGAGGCTATGCCCCTTTGTTCTGCTTTCACCCGCCAGTGGAAACAACCTGCCCGCATCTATCCTATCTATTCCCTTCATAATTTATGTTTCTTTAAGATTGCCCCGCATCCTTCTAAATTCCAAAGAGTACAGTCCCAGTCTACTCAACCTCTCCTCGTAATCCAACCCCCTCAACTCTGGGATGAACCTAGTGAATCTCCTCTGCACACCCTCCAGCGCCAGTATGTCCTTCCTCAGGTAAGGAGGCCAAAACTGAACACAATACTCCAGGTGTGGCCTCACTAACACCTTATACAGTTGCAGCATAACCTCCCTAGTCTTAAACTCCATCCCTCTAGTAATGAAGGGCAAAATTCCATTTGCCTTCTTAATCACCTGTTGCACCTGTAAACCAACGTTTTGCCATTCATGCACTAGGACACCCAGGTCCCTCTGTACAGCAGCAGGTTTTAATATTTTATCATTTAAATAATAATCCCTTTTGTTGTTATTCCGACTAAAATGGATAACTTCACATTTGTCAACATTGTATTCCATCTGCCAGACCCTAGCCCATTCACTTAACCTATCCAAATCCCTCTGCAAACTTCCGGTACCCTCTGCACTTTTTGCTTTACCACTCATCTTAGTGTCGTCTGCAAACTTGGACACATTGCACTTTGTTCCTAACTCCAAATCATCGATGTAAATTGTGAATAATTGTGGGCTCAACACTGATCCCTGAGGGACACCACTAGCTACTGATTGCCAACTAGAGAAACACCCATTAATCCTCATTCTTTGCTTTCTATTAATCCTCTATCCATGCTATTACTTTCCCCTTAATGCCATGCATCATTTTCTTATACGACAACCTTTTGAGTGGCACCTTGTCAAAAGCTTTCTGGAAATCCAGATATACAACATTCATTGGCTCCCCGTTGTCTACCGCACTGGTAATGTCCTCAAAAAATTCCACTAAATTAGTTCGGCACGACCTGCCCTTTATGAACCCATGCTGCGTCTGTCCAATGTGACAATTTCCATCCAGATGCCTCGCTATTTCTTCCTTGAACAGTGATGTCATGTTTGCTAATTTCCAATCTGCCGGGACCTTTCCAGAGTCTCGTGAATTTTGGCAAATTATTCCGAGTGCATTTGTAATTTCCCTAGGACATGTGGTTATGGAGGCTCATTGGGGTTTCTTGTACCAATTTGTATTTTCTTGTTCTTGTGTGGGATGGGTGTTTTTAAAGTTCATTTTTGCGGCAGGCTGGTTGTCATGCCTCGATTTCCGATTTTGAAGAAGGCTGAAGACCTTACAGAATGTGGGTCATATCAGCCAAACTTTTGTTGAAAGCTGATGCTAAATTGCTGGCTGAAGTGCCGGCAATTCGGCTGGAGCCCTGTCTTCCAGGTGTGATTTCAGAAGATGGGTCTTATCAAGGTTCAGCAGCTGTCCTTTCCCTCTCTCCAGCGCCTGACCGGGAGGTGATTGTTTCAATGGATGCCGTAAAAGCCTCTGATAGGGTCGAGTAGAGGGTATTTATTTGAGATTCTTGGGCGGTTTGGTTTCGGGCCAAGGTTTATATCTTGGACACAGTTGTTGGATATGGTTCCCATCACCGTTTGTACAAACGACTTGAACTCCCGTTACTTTCAGTTAAATAGGGGTATGAGGCAGGGTTGTCCATTGTCTCCGCTTCTGTTTGCTTTGGCAATTGAACCACTGGTCATAGCGTCAAGATCTTCAACTGAGTGGAAGGGGGTAAAGTGGGGAGGGAAGGAGCATACGGTGCCCCTGTATGCAGATGACTGCTTCTTTATATCACAGATCCAGTCTCCACCATGGATGAGAAAATTAAGCTACTTAAGTGTTTTGGCTCCTTCTCCGGGTATAAGTTGAATTTGGATAAGAGCGAGTATTTTCCAGTGAATCCCCCAGGGAAGAGAGCCGATCTGGGGATGTTGCCTTTTCGTCTTGCCAGATCAAGCTTTCGATATCTGGGAATCTGGGTGGCCTGTGATTGGACCTCGCTTCATAAAATAAATTTTATTAGTCTGGTTAATGGGGTTACAACTGACTTGTAGAAGTGGGATAACCTCTCCCTGTCATTGGTGGGCAGGATTCAGACAGTTAAAATGAATGTCCCCCCGAGGTTTTTAATTTCCTTTTCTTTAAAAATTTTTAAAATTTTTTTATTTAGAGTACCCAATTCATTTTTTCCAATTAAGGAGCAATTTAGCATGGCCAATGCACCTACCCTGCACATCTTTGGATTGTGGGGGTGAGACCCACGCAGACACGGGGAGAATGTGCAAACTCCACATGGACAGTGACCCAGAGCTGGGATCGAACCTGGGACCTCGGCGCCGTGAGGCAGCAGGGCTAACTCACTGCGCTACCGTGCTGCCCTTTTAATTTCCTTTTCAATGTCTCCCCATTTTTCTCCCCAAATCGTTCTTTGCTAGAATTAACAAAATGATGGTTTCCTTCATTTGGGTGGTTAACACCCCAAAGAATTGGTAGGACATTTCTTCAGAGAGACAGTCGGGTGGCTTAGCCTTAACGAATTTGTTACTTTATTACTTGGCAGCTAATATTGAAGAAGTATTGAAGAAGGTTCCGAATTCCTTTGGGGGCCGATGGAGATGGGCTCTTGCCGTGGTTCTAGCTTGGGGGCCTTGGTAACTGCCTGGTTTCCATTTTGCCCTGCAAAATTTACCCACCGTTTGGTAGTGGTATCCACTCAGAGGATTTGGAGGCACTTTAGACATCATTTTATGCTTGGTCCATGTTGTTGTCAGTCCTGTTTGAAGGAATCATCTCTTTGCACCAGCGGGTTTCGACTCGAAGTTCAGGTCATGGAAGGTAGATTTGTGGAGGGTAGGTTTGTTGGATTTGAATAACTGTTGGATAAATTCCAACTCCTGAGGTCTAATTTATTCAGGTATATTCAGGTCCGTGATTTCTTGCGTAAATAGATCTATTCGATCCCTTGGAGCCTTCGCCCTCTCTCTTGAATAGGATCTTATCTCTGACTGAGGTTGGTGAGGGAAAGATTTTAGGCATTTACGATCAGAACCTATCAGTGGAACAGGTTCCATTGAATGAGGTGAGGAAGAAGTGGGAGGGTGAGCTGGGTCTGGTATTTGATGGGGGGGGGGGGGGGGGGGGGGAAGCATGGAGTGAGGCTCTTCACAGGGTCAATTCTACCTCCTGCTGTGCTAGGCTCAGCTTGATTCAGTTCAAGGTGGTGCACAGAGGCCTTCTGACCAATACAAGGATGGGTGTCTTTTTCTCAAGGGTGGGAGGAAATAGGTGCAAATGTTGTTGTCAGGGGCCGGAGAATCATATCCATATGTTGGATTGGATTTTGTTTATTGTCACGTGTACCAAGGTACAATGAAAAGTATTTTTCTGCGAGCAGCTCAACAGATCATTAAGTACATGAAAGAAAAAGGAAATAAAAGAAAATACATAAAAGAACATCACAAGGTACACAATGTACACAAAAGGAAATAAAATAAAATACATAATAGGGCAACACAGGTACACAATGTAACTAGATAACACCGGCAACGGGTGAAGCATACAGGGGTGTAGTTTTAATCAGGTCAGTCCATAAGAGGGTCATTTAGGAGTCTGGTAACAGTGGGGAAGAAGCTGTTTTTGAGTCTGTTCGTGCGTGTTCTCAGATTTTGGTGGCATTGAGGGATAGATTGTTGTCGCTGCACCACTCCACTAGGTTCTCAATCTCCCTCCTGTACTCTGACTCTGTGTTCTGGTCGTGTCCTAAACTTGTAAGCTTCTTCGTCTCCTTGTTTAACACCATGTCAGATATTTTTGAGCTGTAGCCTTGTCTGCTGGTGGCCATTTTCTGGGTTTCAGACTTGCCGGTTCTGCAGACCGGACAGAAGTCCTCGCCTTTGTCTCGTTAATAGCCCGGAGGCGAGTTCTGTTGGGGCGGAGATCTCCTACTCCATCCAGTGCCTCGTTCTGGTTGAGTTATTTAATGGAGTTCCTATATCTAGAAAAGGGCAAGTACACCATTAGAGGGTCGGTAGAAGGGTTCTACTCAAAATGAGTTTTCAAAGAGTTTATCACCATCAGCTGTTGGGGGGGGGTGTTATTCGTTTTTTTTGTTGTTTGTTATATGTTGAAGGATTGGATTTTGTGGGGATGATAATTTTTGATTGTGTTATTCATGTATTGTTCCTTTTTGTATTTGTTGTTTAGTGTGGATTTATTTTGTAATACTGAAACATTTTTTAAATAAAAATATTTTTGAAAAATTTTGCCCAATAATAATAGACAGCAAGGGAAATAGTACAAGATTTTTGATTCTCTCCCAACCCTGACTATAACAAATTACTGAGCCATCATGCTGTTTTAACCCATTATGAGCCTGAGAAATAATTGGTTTTAGCACGTGATGCTCACCACAGGGTGTGGTGTTATTCACGTAATGGAAAATGGTGCGGAAAAGATTGTTGCATATGCTTCATCTCCTTCAACGAAGTCAGAGCAAAATTACTCAAGTTGAAAAAGAGGTATTAGCAAACATCTATGGTGCTAATTTCCACAAATACTTGAAATGTAGGAAGTTCACTTTGTTAACTGACCACCATGCAATGGGAAGAAGCTATTTTTGTCATCCGCAGGTAGCTAGAGATAGCGAAAAGTTGTATTACAGAATGAGGAATGATCCAGCCAAGGTACCTTTCATTCTTTTGTGAGGGCCACGAAGAACCCAGCATGAGTTTGTAGATTCAAACAGAAAGTAACTTTATTTACAATTTTATTTGCACAGTGATGCACGATCAATTGCACAAAGACTAAAGTTGGGTACAACTGTGGCTTTATTACAGTCAGATGCGTGGCCTCCTGCTGCAGCTGGCGAAATGGCAGGGCACTGGAGGTCATACATATTTATACAGTTCTCCATGGGCAGAGCCAGCCGACAGGAGCTACCAGCGAACCTGTAGTGCAAGTCCTACCTTACATCTCCTATTTCAGTGGTTCACCACACACAGCAGCAGTAGTACACCACTGCTTCCTACTCTAGCCGATACCACACTGGCCAGTTCTATTTTACAAGTGTACTTGCTAATGGATTTCCCTGCTCCCCTCATTGGGGGAGCTCATACTCCCCAAAATACATCATGGGATGGCCAATGCCTTAAACAGGCCAGGCAGCAGGTGACCAAGGGTGTTGTCCGACCAGACTGTTTGCCTCTCTTTCGCGGCTTAATTTGCGGTCGAATATCTATGGAGAGGAAGCATGCGGTGTCCACGGGCACACTCGAGGCCTTCTGTGCTCAGTGGGCCCCGCCAGGTTTGGACTGTTTCTTTTTTTTTCTTTTTCTTTCTTTTTTTCAACGCATTTTATTCAAACTTGTATCAAAGTAGCTTACAGCAAATAAACACCCCGGGAAACATTCTTCCCAACAATCAACTATACAGTTTGTACAGATTTTTCTCCTTTTGCACACGAGGAGGTCCCGTTTACACTTCGCAGTGCCTCACTGCATACTCCCCAATTGATCTCCATTCCCAACTCCGCTTCCCATTTCTCCTTGATCTTCACCACCTGCTCGCCTCCCTGCTCCCCCAGCCAACTATATATATCCCCAATTCTTCCCTCCCCTTCCACATCCGGAAGCAGCAGTCGCTAAAGCAGGGTGTTTCCCGGCAATCTAAGGAATCCCTTCCAGACCTTTCGTGCAAAGTCCCTAACCTGTAGGTACCTGAACTCACTACCCCTCGGCAGCTCTACCCTCTCCCTTAGCCCCTCCAGACTAGCGAACCCTTCCTCCAAACACAAATCCCTCACCTTGACCAGCCCCACTTCCCTCCACCTCCTGTATACACTGTCCATCCCCCCCGGCTCAAACCCATGATTCTCGCACAGCGGCGTTAGCACAGACATCCCTTCCACCCAAAATGCCTCTTCAGCTGATTCCATATCTTCACCGTGGACTGCACCACTGGGCTCCCTGAATACCTACTCGGAGCCATTGGCAATGCTGCCGTCATCATAGCCCTCAAACTAGACCCCTTACAAGATTCCTCCTCCATCCTAACCCACTCTACCCCTTCTCCTTCCCATCACCGCCGCACCTTGTCCACATTCGCTGCCCAATAATAATGAAGCAAGTTTGGCAACGCCAAACCCTCCTGCTGCCTCTGCCTCTGTAGCAGGGTCCTCCCCACCCTCGGCACCTTCCCCGCCCATACAAAGTCAGAGATGATTGTGTCCACTTTCTGGAAAAAGGCCTTTGGTATAAAGATCGGGAGAGCCTGAAAGATAAACAAGAACCTCGGCAGAATATTCATTTTCACCACTTGGACCCTCCCCGCCAACGTTAAGTGCAGTGTATCCCACCTCTTAAGATCCTCCCTGGCTCCTCCACCAGCTTCGTTAAGTTCCACTTATGAAGCCCTGTCCATTCCCTCGCTACCTGAATCCCCAAGTACCTAAACTTATCCCTCGCTACCGTAAATGTCATTCCCCCTAAATTAGCCCGCTGTGCCAGCTCATTCACTGGGAATACCTCGCTTTTCCCTACATTCAGCTTGTATCCCGAGAACCCTCCAAACCTCCCAACAGGCCCATAATCCTTCCCATAATCTCCAACGGATCCGAACCATACAGCAAGAGGTCATTGGCATAGAGCGACACCCGATGCTCCCTCTGTCCCCTCATTATCCCCTGCCACTCTGCCGACCCCCTGAGAGCCATCACCAATGGCTCTATGGCCAGCACAAACAGGAGCGGCGACAGCGGGCACCCCTGCCTCGTATCCCTGTGTAAGTCAAAGCTTTGTGGTTGGAGGAGTTCTGGAGGGGCGTAGCGAGGACGGTGTCAAGGGTAGTGAATTCCAGGGTTAGGCCTAGCTGGGGGCTCGCAGTATTTGGGGTATCGGACGAGCCGGGAGTGCAGGAGGCGAAAGAGGCCGGTATTCTGGCCTTTGCGTCCCTGGTAGCCCGGCGAAGGATTCTGCTTCACTGGAAGGATGCGAGGCCCCCAAGCGTAGAATCCTGGATTAATGATGATGCACGATCAATAACTACTAAAACGAGGTTGTAGCACAACTGAAGGCTTTAATAGACTAGAACTGTTCCCCAGCAGCTCAGGTACAGAATGAGGGCTGCTGGGACAGCACTGACTCTTATACCCCGCCTATCAGGGCGGAGCTACATACTATACAGCCAATGGTAAACCCCCAGGTTTAACCAATGGAACTTCAGCCTCTCGGGTACTGCAATACCTGATAATACCACAAACGACATGGCAGGGTTTATTAAATTGGAGAAGGTGAAATTTGCCTTAAGGGGATCTGTGCAAGCGTTCTTCAGGCGGTGGCAGCCATTCCTAGACTTCCTGGCGGAGCGTTAGCAGATGGTCAGCAGCAGCAACCCGGGGTGGGGGGGGGGCGGGGGGGTGGGGGGGTAAGTTCGTGTTTAGTAGGGGATGCACTATTGTTTACTGTTGAACATTTATTTGTTTATTTGTGCACTTTTGTTCTTGTTGTTTTATTATTTGTGTAAAGGGGGGTTTCTAATTTTTGGTTGTGATAATCTGTGAAAAATTTTGAATAAAATTTTTTTTAAAAAAAAAAGCTTTGTGAGCTCATATCATTCGTCCTCACCCTCGCTCTTGGCACCACATACAGCAACCGCACCCATGCCACAAATCTCGGCCCAAACCCCAACCTTCCCAAAACTTCGAACAAGTACCGCCACTCCACCCGATCAAATGCTTTCTCCGCATCCATGGACACCACTACCTCCGGTACCAGAGCTCACGACGGATTCATCCCCACTTTCAACAGCCGTCTTATATTACTCACGAGCTGCCTGCCCTTCATAAAGCCTGTTTGATCTTCTGCAACCACCCCGGGGACACAATCCTCCCCGCCAACAACTTAGCCAATACTTTCACATCCGTGTTCAATAGTGATATGGGTCTATACGACCCACATTCCACCGGATCCTTCCCTTTTTCCGGGATTAATGTGATTACTGCCTGCTTCATCATCTCCGGCAACTCCCCCTTCTCCAGGGTTTCATTAAACGCCCCCAACAGATGTGGTGGCCAGGTGCAAATTCCTTATAAAATTCTGCCAGGTATCCATCCGGCCAGGGGCCTTCCCCGACTTCATACCACTGATACTATCCAGCACCTCCCTCAGCCCCAGGGGGCTCCTCCAACGCCTGCCTCTTTGCTTCCTCCACCTGGGGAAATTCCAGCTCATCCAGAAACCACCCCATGTCCCCCTCCTCCACTCCTGGGTCTGCCTCATAAAGTCCATGGTAATACTCTCTAACTGCCTCATTTATCTTCCCTGGCTCTGACACCACATCCCCAGCCCCAGTCCGGATCTTCAACATATCCCTGAACGCAGCCTGCCTCCGCAGCTGGTGTGCCAGCATGCGGTTCGCCTTCTCCCCATACTTGTATTGTACCCCTCTTGCCCTACGCAGTTGCCCTACCACCCTCCCCATTGTCAGCCTGTCAAATCGCTCCTGCAACTTTTTTCTCCTCGCCAATCCCTCCACGGTGGGTAGGGTTTGGACCGTTTCATCGACCCGTTTTCACATTTTGATTTAAGTTTTTAGTTTCCGTTCCTCTTTGTTCTTTTTGGGCTGTGCTCCGTAGGAGTGGCCCCTTTTAACTTATCCCTCAGTTAATTTCTGTTCTTCTATTTAGTTGATTGGCCCTATAATACATCATGGCATAGCCAATAGACCCCAGCAAACAGGATACAGGCAGGTGATAACACATTCCATGGTTGATGCCCGATCAATGGTCACTAAAGCGAGGTTGTAGTCCAACTGAAGGCTTTAATAAGCTAGATGTTTCCCTCAGCAGCTCAGGTACAGAATGAAGGCTGCTGGGACGGCACAGGCTCTTATACCCCGCCCAGCAGGGCGGAGCTACCATACATCCTAACCAATAGAAAGCATACAGTTTCCACCAATGGTGCTCCAGCCTATCAGGTACCGTAATACCTCTAATACCACAATGGTCAAACACAAAAACATTATGGGATCAAGTTTATGTTGATTTCTTTGAAGTAAAAGGGAAAGAGCATCTCGTTTAGGTTGATACCAAGAGTACCACGACGACATAGATTGCGACTGAGCACGATCTACCTATAACTTAATCAGCTAACCAAAAACAGATTGAACTGTGTTATGGACGACTGGTCAGCTCTCAGCGGTGGCTAAGATTCTGGATCAGAACCATAATGTTTTTAAGTTTTAATGCGGTGCGGTAAGATTGATTCGTTCCTGGAATGATAGCATAAGAAATAGGGCATGGTTATTTTATAAACAAATTTTATTTAAACAAAAGAAGAACAATATTTGAACTTTGAAACTTCAACCCTGACAATAACAGATTATATATAGTTTCTTAATCCTAAGACATGGTGTTCCCATTAAACGGCACTTCAAAGGAACGTGCAGCTCTCATTCCACTTACACTGGCAGGCAAAGGTGATACTTGCATTTACGAAGCAATTTTTCTTCTGTTAGTGAAACTCTTTCAGAACCCTTTTCAAAAGCCTGTCTCTGGATCAGCTTTCCATGCCCTCTCTCTGTGACTTCTAATTTTTTTAAATATAAATTTAAAATACCCAATTCTTTTTTTCCAATTAAGGGGCAATTTAGGGTGGCCAATCCACCTACCCTGCAAATCTTTTTGGGTTGTGGGGGTGAGACCCATGCAGACACGGGGAGAATATGCAAACTCCACACGGACAGTGACCCGGGACCGGGATCAAACCTGGGTCCTCGGTGCCATGAGGCAGCAGTGCTAACCACTTGCCGCCCTTGGCTTTTCAAATCCTTCTCCCTCTTCTGTTCAAACAGGATTCTTACTCTCTCTGAGCTCTGCCAGCCCTTCAAACAAAGGTTCTCCCCGGGGTGCCCAGTCTTAAACCCTTTATTGTTACCTTGACTGTCTGATTTCCCAATCCCGTTTATACAAAAGGACAGAGGCATGCTATTGATATGCAACTAACCTCCCATTTACAGGCAAAGGAGGCTATTAGGCTCTGTAATGGGCTAATGGCTGGTCAAACAAGAGTGTCCCGAAGGTCAATGGATCGCGAGTGATTCTCCCTGGCTGAACAGGGACATCCTGTGTATTCCCACTAACGGGTTTAATGAGACAATGTAACTCAGGTCAGCTGTGGGTGTATCCTTCTCTCTACTTGCTACTAGTTTTCCCCTCAGATTGTTAACCCCTAAATTGCCTACGATATCTCAATCTCATTTCTGGACCCAAGTTCCTAATATCTCCCTCCCATAACAACAGTTAAAAAGAGGACCTGTTTTTTCTTTCCAAAATACACGAAAGACACCTACCAATGATGGCTACCACCAGTCACCTGATGTCTGGTTGTAAGTTGACAGCTTTAATAGAAAGTTACAAAGAAGATTGCACTGCAGAACTGCCCAAACATGTGTGGAATTTCACACCAGGGGGCTGTCAAAGTCCACTTCAGAAAGGGATCCTTAAAAAGAAGGCATTAAGAATGTAAAGCACTGAACTGTAATTCTGTTAAGATAATGGGACAGCACGGTGGCGCAGTGGTTAGCATTGCTGCCTCACGGCGCCAAGGTCCCATGTTCGATCTCGGCACTGGATCACTGTCCATGTGGAGTTTTCACATTCTCCCCGTGTTTGTGTGGATTTCGCCCCCACAAAACAAAGATGAGCAGGCTAGGTGGATTGGCCATGCTAAATTGCCCCTTATTTGGAAAAAATGAATTGGGTACTCTAAATTTATTTTTAAAAAGAAAGAAAAAAAGATAATGGAACTGCTATCCAGCCAGATACCCAGCAGACATTCAAAGACCCATCTCCGATTAGTTTCTACTATCTTGATATGTGCCAAACGTTTCTGAGATGGAAGATCAAAAATGTGTTTACTTGTTTGACAACAATGACTGCAAGACATGTTAAAAGACATGGTAGTCAAATTCATTCTTGAAACATAAGACAGGAGGTTTAAGAACTGGCTTTACCAAGCCAGAGAGAGTGGAAGTCATTTGGAAAAACTGCTGAAGCGGCGTCAGGAAACTCTCTCTCAGAGGCTAAGATTGACTGACCCCAGAAAGGGGGAGTTACCTGAACTTTAATTTAACTCTAGGATTTTAAAGGAAACCAGCTAACTTCAAATGGCCGCGACATTCACCAGTTTACAAGAACAAACAAAGGACTTTGAATTCCAATTAATGGCCACTTAAGGGCTTCATTCCACCCCCACTAATATATTATTCATGGGCTGTCCTCTCAAACCATACACCTACCCATTTGCTGGGGCATGCCGGCCTAGCCCCAGAGATATGCCACACTTACCTCAGAATCCAGGCTCCTCTTCGTTAATGCGGCGCAATGGGACTTCCGGTGACGGCCATGAAGGATTAGGTCGCACATTTGGTGGCTCCCGCTCGGGTCGGACCTTTGGACCATTTCCCCGATTCTTTCTCGGATTTACTTGGAAAATTGATAGTGGACTGTGAGGAGGAGTCCCACACCAGTGCATGGAGAGGTGGACCAGGAGTGCTCGCAAAGGGAGAAATAGGCGAACAGAGAAGGCCTGGGTTGAAGCTGCAGCAGGAAAAAGCATGGCGGACGACCGGAGTCCTGGCTTGATGACCCAGTGGTCGATAGAGCAGTTGATGAAGTTTATTCAAGAGGGCTTCGCCAAGCAGAAACAGGAATGCTTGGACCCGATTAGGGAATCGATTGCTCGGCTGGAACAGAGATTGGATGCTCAAGATCGGGCGATCCAGAAAGTGGAGAAGACACTGACCGAGCATGAGGAACACCAAGCAGCAATGGAGGTGCCGGTGGGGATGCTGAGAGACCAGCAGAAAAGGCTCCAGGGGAAGGTGGAGGATATAGAGAATAGGTCCCGCCGGCAGAACATGAGGATCATTGGTCTCCCGGAGGGGTCAGCAGGACCGGATGCAGGGGCATATATAGCGGGTATACTCGAGAAGCTAATGGGGGGTGGGGCTTTCACCCGACCCTTGGAGGTGGACAGGGCTCACAGAGCGCTAGCGAGGAAGTCGCGTGTAGGTGACCCTCCAAGGGTGATGGTGGTGGGATTGCACGGGTACCTGGACAAGGAGAGTATTTTAGGGTGGGCCAGGCAGACACGGAGCTGTAACTGGGAAAACAGCATCCTGCGCATTTATGAAGACCTGAGTGCGGATGTAGCCAGGTGAAGTGCGGGGTTCAACCAAGTAAAGTCGACCCTTTTCAAGAAGAAGGTGAAGTTTGGACTGCTGTATCCGGCCCGTCTTTGGGTCACCTATGAGGAGCAACACTTCTATTTTGAGTCGCCTGAGGAAGCGATGGACTTCGCCAGAAAGAAAGGGCTGGCAGGGGACTGGGGTGTTTGAACTTTGCTGCAGTTTTCACGTGAAAAATGTTTTTGTTTTTGCACTATATTTGTAATGCCTTCTGTATCGACCCTGGAGCTGCCGCGTATTTGTGTAAGTTAAAGTTTTGGACTTCCGGTTGCGGCTATGCGGAGCTAAGCCGCACGATTCGGCAGCTCCCGCTATCATGGACTTTCGGGCTCTTTAGAGGAGCCCCAACGGGAATTTTTTTGAAGACGGCCCGTGGGGAAGGGAACAGAGAGGTCCCCCTTCAACTTTTATGGACCGGACCAGAAGTGAAACGGCCAAAAAAGCTGCATTGGAGCAGCGGGAGAAGCGAGGGAAGAAAAGCAAAATGGCGGCGGCCGGGGACAAAGCGGACTGCGGGCCGGAGCTGCAGGAGTTCATCAAGCGCTGCTTCGAGGAGCTGCGGAAGGAGATGCTGCCGCCTATGCTGTCGGCGATTGAAGGACTAGGGATGACCCTGAAGGCCCACGAGGTAAAGGTCCAGGAGGTGCAGAAAAGAGTCAGTGAGAATGAGGACGAGATCTTGGGCCTGGCGGTGAGAGTGGAGCAGCACGAGGCGCTGCACAAGAGGTGGGCGGGAAGACTCGAAGACCTGGAGAACAGGTCGAGGAGAAAGAACCTGCGGATCCTGGGTCTCCCTGAAGGAGTGGAGGGGGCCGATGCCGGGGCATATGTGAGCACGATGCTCGAGGCGATGATGGGCGCGGAGGCTCCTTCGAGGCCGCTGGAGCTGGATGGGGCACACCGGGTGCTGGCGAGGAGGCCCAAGGCTAACGAGCCGCCAAGGGCGATTGTGGTGAGGTTTCACCGTTTCCCGGACAGAGAGAGGGTCTTGAAATGGGCCAAGAAGGAGCGGAGCAGCAGGTGGGACAATGCGGAGATCCGAATATACCCGGACTGGAGCACGGAGGTTGCAAAGAGGAGAGCGGGTTTCAACCGGGCCAAGGCGGTGTTGCACCGGAAAGGAGTGAGATTTGGAATGCTGCAGCCAGCGCGACTGTGGGTCACATACAAGGATCAGCACCATTATTTCGAAACGCCTGAAGAGGCGTGGACCTTTATTCAAACCGAAAAGTTGGACCCAAACTGAGGGTTTGTGAGGGTGGGGGGGATGTTTGATGTTTGATGGTTGTTGTCTTTCGGGGGTTAATCACGCGTAGGAAATGTTACATGGGCTGGGGGAGAGAGACAAGGCCGCGACAGGAGCTGCGCCAGAGGGGGCGGGGCAGGCTTCGGAAAGCGCGGGGTTTTTCCCGCGCTCGGGAAGAAAGGCGGGAGGGGGAATGGAGGAACGCACACTGACTGGGAGATTCCCACACGGGGAGGTCAATGGGACGGCGGGGGATGCCGGGGTCAGCAGGTGCCAGCTGACTTACGGAAGTGATATGGGGGGAGCAAAAAAGCTAGACACGGGTCTAGCGGGGGGGGGAGGGGGGGAAGGGGGGGGGAAAGGGTTGCTGCTGCACTGGCCGAAGGGCAATGGGACACAGAAGAGGTGGTCGGGGTGGGGGTCTCCCGGCTGGGGGACTGGAGGGTGAGGGCGGCGCCCATTCGGGGCTGGACGCGAAGAATAGAGGGGTGGCAATATTGGTGGGAAGCAGGTGTCGTTTGAGACCAAGAATATCGTAGTGGACAACGGAGGGCGATATGTGATGGTGAGCGGTAAGTTGCAGGGGACGTGGGTGGCATTGGTAAATGTATACGCCCCGAACTGGGATGATGCCGGATTCATGAAGTGCATGTTGGGGCACATTCCGGACCTGGAGGTAGGAGGCCTGATAATGGGAGGGGACTTCAATACGGTGTTGGACCCAGCACTGGATCGCTCCAGATCTAGGACCGGAAAGAGGCCAGCGGCGGCCAAGGTGCATAGGGGGTTTATGGATCAGATGGGCGGAGTAGACCCGTGGAGGTTTGCCAGGCAGCAGGTCAGGGAATTTTCTTTTTTCTCCCATGTGCACAAAGCCTACTCCCGGATAGATTTTTTTGTTCTGGGCAGGGCGCTGATCCCGAAAGTGGAGGGAGCGGAGTATTCGGCCATAGCCGTTTCAGACAACGCCCCGCACTGGGTGGAACTGGAGTTGGGAGAGGAGAGGGACCAACGCCCGCTGTGGCGGTTGGATGTGGGACTGCTGGCAGATGAGGTGGTGTGTGGGAGGGTGAGGGGGTGCATCGAAAGGTACTTGGAGGCCAACGACAACGGGGAGGTGCGGGTGGGGGTGGTAAGGAAGGCGCTGAAGGCGGTGATCAGGGGAGAGCTAATCTCCATTAGGGCTCATAGGGAGAAGATAGAGGGCATGGAAAGGGAGAGGATAGTGGGGGAGATTTTAAGAGTGGACAGGAGATACGCAGAGGCCCCTGAGGAGGGATTACTTGGGGAAAGGCGACGTCTCCAGACGGAGTTTGATCTGTTGACCACAGGGAAGGCAGAGGCACAGTGGAGGAAGGCGCAGGGGGCGACCTACGAGTATGGGGAGAAGGCAAGTCGGATGCTGGCACACCAGCTCCGTAAGTGGATGGCAGCGAGGGAAATAGGGGGAGTCAAGGATGGAAGGGGAGCCACGGTGCGGAGTGCGACGAAAATAAACGAGGCATTTAAGGCCTTCTATGAGGAGCTGTACAGATCCCAGCCCCCAGCGGGGGAAGAGGGGATGTGACGATTCCTAGACCAATTGAGATCCCCGAGGGTGGAGGAGCAAGAGGTGGCTGGTTTGGGGCCACCGATTGGGTTGGAGGAGCTGAGCAAGGGTTTGGGGCGTATGCAGGCAGGGAAGGCCCCAGGACCGGACGGGTTCCCGGTGGAGTTCTACAGGAAGTACGTAGCCCTGTTAGCCCCGCTACTAGTGAGAACCTTTAATGAGGCAAGGGAGGAAGGGACCCTGCCCCCGACAATGTCGGAGGCGACGATTTCTTTGATCCTAAAGCGGGACAAGGACCCACTGCAATGTGGATCGTACAGGCCGATCTCGGTCCTCAATGTGGATGCTAAGTTGCTGGCAAAAGTGCTGGCTACGAGGATCGAGGACTGTGTCCCGGGGGTGATTCACGAGGACCAGACGGGATTTGTAAAGGGCAGGCAACTGTGGCGGATCCAGTGGAGGGGATGTTGAAAGTCATGCAGACTCTAAGGGAGTTTGGGGATTTTTCGGGCTATAAGCTCAATGTAGGGAAGAGTGAGCTTTTTGTAGTACAGGCAGGGGACCAAGAAAGGGGGATAGGCGATCTACCGCTAAGGAGGGCGGAGGGGAGCTTTCGGTACCTGGTGATCCAGATAGTCAGGAGTTGGGGGGCCCTACATAAACTGAATCTGACGAGGTTGGTGGAGCAGATGGAGGAGGACTTCAAAAGATGGGACATGTTACCGCTCTCGCTAGCGGGTAGAGTGCAGTCGGTCAAAATGGTGGTCCTTCCGAGGTTTCAGTTTGTGTTTCAGTGCCTTCCCATCGTGATCACCAAGGCCTTTTTTAAGAGAGTAGGCAGGAGTATTACGGGATTTGTGTGGGCGAATAGGACCCCGAGGGTGAGGAGAGGGTTTCTGGAACGCAGTAGGAACCGAGGAGGGTTGGCGCTGCCGAACCTAGGGAGCTACTACTGGGCAGCAAATGTGGCGATGATCCGTAAGTGGGTGATGGAGGGAGAGGGGGCAGCATGGAAGAGGTTGGAGATGGCGTCCTGTAAAGGAACGAGCCTGGGGGCGCTGGTGACGGCACCGCTGCCGCTCTCGCCATCAAAGTATACCACGAGTCCGGTGGTGGTGGCAACGCTAACGATCTGGGGCCAGTGGAGACGGCACAGGGGTGCAATGGGAACCTCGGTGTGGTCCCCGATCAGGGTAACCACCGGTTTGTCCTGGGGAGGATGGGCGGGGGGTTTCAGAGCTGGCATCGGGCAGGGATTAGAAGAATGGGGTACCTGTTCATTGATGGGAAGTTTGCGAGCCTAGGGGCACTAGAAGAGAAGTTTGAGATACCCCCGGGAAATGCTTTTAGGTACATGCAGGTGAGGGCGTTTGTGAGGCGGCAGGTGAGGGAATTCCCATTGCTCCCGGCACAGGAAATTCAAGACAGGGTGATCTCGGGTGTATGGGTCGGGGAGGGCAAGGTGTCGGCAATGTACCAGGAGATGAAAGAAGAGGGGGAAGCATTGCTAGAGGAGCTGAAGGGTAAATGGGAGGAGGAGCTGGGGGAGGGGATTGAGGAGGGATTATGGGCTGATGCCCTAGGTAGGGTTAATTCCTCCTCCTCGTGTGCCAGGCTCAGCCTGATACAATTTAAGGTGGTTTACAGAGCGCACTTGATGGGGGCGAGGTTGAGTAGGTTCTTTTGGGTAGAGGACAGATGTGGAAGGTGCTCAGGGAGTCCGGCGAACCATGTCCATATGTTTTGGTCATGCCCGGCACTGGAGGGGTTCTGGAGAGGAGTGGTAGGAGCAATATCTCAGGTGGTGAAAGTCCGGGTCAAGCCAAGCTGGAGGCTAGCAATATTTGGAGTAGTGGACGAGCCGGGAGTGCAGGAGGCGAAAGAGGCCGGCATTCTGGCCTTTGCGTCCCTAGTATCCCGGAGAAGGATCTTGCTAATGTGGAAGGAGGCAAAGCCCCCCAGCGTGGAGGCTTGGATAAACGACATGGCTGGGTTCATTAAGCTGGAGAGGATAAAGTTTTCCTTGAGAGGGTCTGCGCAGGGGTTCTACAGGCGGTGGCAACCGTTCCTGGACTATCTCGCGGAGGGTTAGAGGAAGGTCGGTCAGCAGCAGCAGCAACCTGGGGGGGGGAGGGGGGGATATCCTGTGAGGGGGGGGCAGGGGGGAGGGAGGGAGGGGGGAAGGGGGGTTTGCCTAGGGGGTGTTTGAGCAAGAGAATACATTAAAGATTTGGGAAACTGGCATGTACGGGAGGGAGCCAGTGTACATATCGTTTTACCATGTATACATCTTACTATGTGCATTTTCTTTCTATTTTGTTACGAGGGGGGGAGGGGGGTTTATTGTTTGTAAGGGTGAAAAATCGTGTTAAAAAACTTTAATAAATATATATATTTTTTTAAAGTGTAAGTTAAAGTTTGCATTTGTACTGGTGGGGGACGGAGGTGTGAATTTTCCATGTGAGGTTTTTCTTTTCTTTTTGTTTCTTTCGGTCAACTGGGCTGAGAATGTTTTCTCTTGCATATGTGTGTCCGAGCGGGAGGGGGGTGGGGGACAATAGGCGGGAAAATGTTTGGCGCCATGGGCAGAGGCTACCAAGCTAGCTGGGTGGGCTGGCTCACGGAAGCGCAGTGGGGGGGTTAGCAGATGTTATGCTTCTTGAAGGGGGCTGTTATTACTGTGCTGTTATGGGGGGGGGAAGGGGGGAAATTGCTCTGCTGACGGGGGAGGGACTGTTGCTGGGGGACAAAAGAGAGGTCGGGGCGGAGGCTGCCTGGGGACGGGCCTACGGGTGGGCGGGGCACGAGCTGGAGACTGGCCGAAGAAAGACGATGAGCATCTGGAAAGACATTGCTTGATTAGGGATAGTCAGCACTGATTTGTGAGGCGTAGGTCTTGCCTTACAAGTCTTATTGAATTCTTTGAGGAGGTGACTAAGCATGTGGATGAAGGTAAAGCAGTGGATGTAGTGTACATGGATTTTAGTAAGGCATTTGATAAGGTTCCCCATGGTAGGCTTCTGCAGAAAGTAAGGAGGCATGGGATAGTGGGAAATTTGGCCAGTTGGATAACAAACTGGCTAACCGATAGAAGTCAGAGAGTGGTGGTGGATGGCAAATATTCAGCCTGGATCCCAATTACCAGTGGCGTACCGCAGGGATCAGTTCTGGGTCCTCTGCTGTTTGTGATTTTCATGAATGACTTGGATGAGGGAGTTGAAGGGTGGGTCAGTAAATTTGCAGACGATACGAAGATTGGTGGAGTTGTGGATAGTGAGGAGCAGAGAGATCTTGGGGACTATGTTCATACATCTTTGAAAGTTGCCACTCAAGTGGATAGAGCTGTGAAGAAGGCCTAAGGTGTGCTAGCGTTCATTAACAGAGGGATTCAATTTAAGAGCCGTGAGGTGATGATGCAGCTGTACATAACTTTGGTAAGGCCGCATTTGGAGTAGTGTACAGTTCTGGTCGCCTCATTTTAGGAAGGATGTGGAAGCTTTGGAAAAGGTGCAAAGGAGATTTACCAGGATGTTGCCTGGAATGGAGAGTAGTTCTTACGAGGAAAGGTTGAGGGTGCTAGGCCTTTTCTCATTAGAACGGAGAAGGATGAGGGGCAACTTGATAGAGGTTTATAAGTGTGGTGGTATATATTAGGGGTAATGTGGTACCTGTGAAGCCGAGAGGCTATTGGCTGACAGGTCCCGGGTACTGGTTGGATCTGCCGACTTCTGGCTCCGCCCTGAAGGCGGAGTATAAGAGCCCGAGCTTCTCCCCGCAGCCTCATTCTGTTGCTGAGCTGCTGGGGACAAGTCTCGCTTAATAAAGCCTAGATCGACTTCATCGCTTCTCGTCTCGCGTGAGTCATTGTGCGCTACAATTTATTAAGCGAGCTTAAAAGACTATGGAGCTCCGGATCGCCCCGGATTGCCTGCGGATCAACCCCCACGCAGCGAACTCGGCAGCTGTATTCAAACACTGGCAAGCATGCTTTGAAGGCTACCTCCGAACGGCCCCCGGCCGGAACACGGAAGAGCAGAAAATGCAGGTCCTGCATTTGAGGGTAAGCCCGGAGATTAGCTCGCTTATAGAAGACGCAGAGGATTTCCCGACGGCGCTCGCATTGCTGAAGGGCATCTACGTTCGGCCCGTAAACCAGGTCTACGCGCGCCACCAACTCGCGACGAGACGGCAAATTCCCGGAGAATCGCTCGAGGAATTCTACGGCGTGTTGCTAATTTTGGGATGAGGCTGCAACTGCCCGCCGGTGAACATGATCGAACACACGGACCTGCTAATTCGTGATGCATTCGTGGCAGGTATGAACTCTCCCCAAATCCATCAGAGACTTTTAGAAAGAGAGTCGCTAGGACTCTCAGAGGCACGGGCCCTTGCAGCCTCCCTTGATGTGGCCTCCCAAAACGCCCGCGCCTACGGCCCTGACCGCGCGGCAGCCCCTTGGGCTCTGTGGACCCCCGTCACGACCAACTTCCCGGCACCACCATCCCCCCCCGCAAGCTTGCGCGGTTAAAGCGCCAGACCATCCCGGGGGGGCCCGCTGCTATTTTTGCGGACAAATGGAACACCCCCGGCAGCGCTGCCCGGCCCGCGCAGCTACTTGTAAAAGCTGCGGCAAAAAGGGCCATTTCGCGGCAGTGTTCCGGTCCCGGGGGGTCGCCGCAATCCCTGGAGAAGAACGAGGACAACAGATCCCGAACCCCCCCCAACCCCCCCAGCGCCCCATGTGCGACCCGCGGGCGCCGCCATTTTGGGTCCCGGGCACCACGAGGGGAGGATGGGCGCTGCCATCTTGTGACCCCCAGCCACATGTGATTCATGGGAGCAGCCATTTTGTCCACCCCCGACCATGTGCGACTCATGGGGGCGGCCATTTTGTCCACCCCCGGCCGCGTGCGATTCATGGACGCCACCATCTTGGTTGACAACAAAGGACCCCAGCATCGACGGCTCCACGGGGTCCGAAGAAGACGCCGCGACACTACTACCACGACTGGCTTCAGTGACACTGGATCAATCGCGGCCCCGGACGCTCCAGACGACGACAACAACGGTGCTGGTCAACGGATACGAGACGCCGTGCCTGATCGACTCCGGGAGCACGGAAAGTTTTATTCACTCAGACACGGTAAGACGCTGTTTTCTGACCATCCATCCAAGCACGCAAAAGATTTCCCTAGCTGCAGGATCCCACTCAGATCAAAGGGTTCTGCATCGCAAACCTAACGGTGCAAGGGAGGGAGTTTAAGAACTACAGGCTCTACATCCTGCCCCAACTCTGCGCGCATTACTGGGATTAGACTTCCAATGTAACCTTCAGAGCCTAACATTCCAATTCGGCGGCCCAATACCCCCGCCCACTATCTGCGGCCTCGCAACTCTCAAGGTTGAACCGCCGTCCTTGTTCGCAAACCTCACCCCGGATTGCAAACCCGTCGCCACTAGGAGCAGGCGGTAAAGCTCCCAGGACCGGATATTTATTCGGTCTGAAGTCCAGCGGTTGCTGAAGGAAGGCATAATCCAGGCCAGCAATAGTCCCTGGAGAGCCCAGGTGGTAGTCGTAAAGACCGGGGAGAAGCAAAGGATGGTCGTAGACTATAGTCAGACCATCAACAGGTACACGCAGCTAGATGCGTACCCTCTCCCCCGCATATCTGACATGGTCAATCGGATTGCTCAGTATAAGGTCTTTTCCACCGTGGACCTCAAGTCCGCCTACCACCAGCTCCCCATCTGCCCAGGTGACCGCAAGTACACCGCCTTCGAGGCAGACGGGCGGCTATACCACTTCCTAAGGGTCCCATTTGGCGTCACGAACGGGGTCTCGGTCTTCCAACGGGAGATGGACCGAATGGTTGACCAGTACGGGTTGCAGGCCACATTCCCGTATCTCGACAACGTAACCATCTGCGGCCACGATCAGCAGGACCACGACGCCAACCTCCAAAAGTTCCTCCAGACCGATAACGCCCTGAACCTCACATATAACGAGGGAAAATGCGTTTTTAGCACAAACCGTTTGGCCATCCTGGGATACGTAGTGCGCAATGGGATAATAGGCCCCGACCCCGAACGCATGCGCCCCCTTATGGAATTTCCCCTCCCCCACTGCTCCAAAGCCCTGAAACGTTGCCTGGGCTTCTTTTCATATTACGCCCATTGAGTCCCCCAGTATGCAGACAAGGCCCGCCCGCTAATACAGTCCACTACCTTCCCCCTGTCGACAGAGGCTCGCCAGGCCTTCAGCTGCATCAAAGCGGATATCGCAAAGGCCACGATGCGCGCCATCGACGAGTCCCTCCCCTTCCAGGTCGAGAGCGACGCATCCGATGTAGCTCTGGCGGCCACCCTTAACCAAGCGGGCAGACCCGTGGCCTTTTTCTCCTGGACCCTCCACGCCTCAGAAATCCGCCACTCCTCAGTGGAAAAGGAAGCCCAAGCCATAGTGAAAGCTGGAGATGGCCGCAGATGGTTACGTTGTCGAGATACGGGAATGTGGCCTGCAACCCGTGCTGGTCAACCATTCGGTCCATCTCCCGTTGGAAGACCGAGACCCCGTTCGTGACGCCAAATGGGACCCTTAGGAAGTGGTATAGCCGCCCGTCTGCCTCGAAGGCGGTGTACTTGCGGTCACCTGGGCAGATGGGGAGCTGGTGGTAGGCGGACTTGAGGTCCACGGTGGAAAAGACCTTATACTGAGCAATCCGATTGACCATGTCAGATATGCGGGGGAGAGGGTACGCATCTAGCTGCGTGTACCTGTTGATGGTCTGACATTGGAGGCATTACCTGGCAGGCAGGAGATTCACTCTCCTCACGGACCAACGGTCGGTAGCCTTCATGTTCGATAATGCACATTGGGGCAAAATTAAGAATGACAAGATCTTAAGGTGGAGGATCGAGCTCTCCATCTTTAACTATGAGATCTTGTACCGTCCCGGAAAGCTGAACGAGCCGTCCGATGCCCTATCCCGCGGCACATGTGCCAACGCACAAATAGACCGCCTCCAAGCCCTCCACGAGGACCTCAGCCACCCGGGGGGTCACTCGATTCTACCATTTCGTAAAGTCCCGCAACCTCCCCTACTCTGTGGAGGAGGTCTGTACAGTCACCAGGAACTGCCACATCTGCGCAGAGTGCAAACCGCACTTTTACAGGCCGGATAGAGCGCACCTGATCAAGGCTTCCCGCCCCTTTGAACGCCTCAGTTTGGATTTCAAAGGGCCCCTCCCCTCCACCGACCGCAACGCGTACTTCCTGAACGTGGTGGACGAGTACTCCTGTTTCCCCTTCGCCATCCCCTGCCCCGACATGACAGCAGCCACAGTCATTAAAGCCCTTGGCACCATATTCACACTTCCCCGCGTATATCCATAGCGACAGGGGGTCCTCATTCATGAGTGACGAGCTGCGCCAGTTCCTGCTCAGCAAGGGCATAGCCTCGAGCAGGACGACCAGCTACAACCCCCAGGGGAACGGGCAAGTAGAGAGGGAGAACGGCACTGTCTGGAAGACCGTCCTACTGGCCCTACGGTCCAGGGATCTCCCAGTTTCCCGGTGGCAGGAGGTCCTCCCGGACGCTCTCCACTCCATCCGGTCGCTGCTGTGTACCACCACTGACCAAACGCCTCATGAGCGCCTCCTTGTCTTCCCCAGGAAGTCCTCCTCCGGAACGTCGCTGCCGACCTGGCTGGCGGCCCCAGGACCCATCTTGCTCCGGAAACATGTGCGGGCGCACAAATCGGACCCGTTGGTTGAGAGGGTCCACCTTCTCCACGCGAACCCGCAGTACGCCTATGTGGCGTACCCCGACGGCCGACAGGACACGGTCTCCCTGCGGGACCTGGCGCCCGCTGGCAACACACACACACCCCCGATACCGATCACCCCCTCCCTGCCACCGGCGCACCCCGCGACCGCCCCCTTCCCGGAAGGATCGGTCCTCCTCCCATGCCCGCCCAGGAGTAAAACAGGAACAATAAGCGAAACGCTCCCGGAGACGACAATGCCCGAGCAAGCACCTGCACCACCACCGGGGCTGAGGCGATCGACGAGAAAGACCAGACCGCCCGCTCGACTCGTGGAATCCGCATGACACCAAGAAAAGCAAGAATGTTGTTGTAACAAAATGTTTTTGCTCGTATTGTAAATAGTTCTCACAAACTTGTACATAGTCCAGTGTAGGGCTAAAGCTGTATTAACACAGTCCGAAATTTGTTCCAGGGCCAGCCTTGTAAACCCTTACCACCATGCGAACCACCACCCCGCCGGGTTCTTTTTTAACAATGGGTGAATGTGGTGGTATGTATTAGGGGTAATGTGGTACCTGTGAAGCCGAGAGGCTATTGGCTGACAGGTCCCGGGTCCTGGTTGGATCTGCCGACTTCCGGCTCCACCCTGAAGGCGGAGTATAAGAGCCCGAGCTTCTCCCCGCAGCCTCATTCTGTTGCTGAGCTGCGGGGGACAAGTCTCGCTTAATAAAGCCTAGATCGACTTCATCGCTTCTCGTCTCGCGTAAGTCATTGTGCGCTACAATAAGATGATCAGGGGAATAGATAGAGTAGACAGTCAGAGACTTTTCCCCCTGGTGGAACAAACCATTACAAGGGGACATAAATTTAAGGTGAATGGTGGAAGATATAGGGGGGAAGTCAGAGGGAGGTTCTTTACCCAGAGAGTAGTGGGGTCATATAATGCACTGCCTGTGGAAGTAGTTGAGTCGGAAACATTAGGGACCTTCAAGCAGCTATTGGATAGGTACATGGATTGCGGTAAAATTATATAGTGTAGATTTATTTGTTCTTAAGGGCAGCACGGTAGCATTGTGGATAGCACAATTGCTTCACAACCCCAGGGTCCCCGGTCGAGCTCAAGAACAGGCAGGGTGCCAGCAATGGCAAAGGAGCTAAAGGGGTTTATGGAGCAGATGGGGGGAGTGGACCCATGGAGGTTTGGGCGGCCGAGAATGAAGGAGTTCTCTTTCTACTCACACATACATAAAGTGTACTCCCGGATCGACTTTTTCATCTTGAACATGGCTTTACTGACGGGGGTAGTAGATTCAGCGATCACAGTCTCGGATCATGCCCCGCATGGGGTGGATTTACAGGGGAGCAAGGAGGGTGGCCAACGCCCGCATTGGAGATTGGATGTTGGTCTGTTAGCGGATGAGGAGTTTTATAGCAGGCTGTATGAGTCGGAACCCCCAGCTGGGCCGGAAGGGATCAGGCAATTCTTAGGGGGACTGAGGTTTCCGAAGGTGGATGAGGGGTTGGTAGACGTGCTGGGGGCCCTGATCGGGATGGAAGAAATAGCAGAAGGGCTGAAGGCCATGCAGTCGGAGAAAGACCCGAGACCGGACGGGTACCCAGAGGAGTTTAAAAAATAGTTCTCTGGGATACTGGGGTCGCTGGTGATGAGGCCATTTAATGAAGCAAGGAAGAGAGGGGGGCTTCCCCCGAGGATGTCACTAGCTCATTGATCCTGAAGTGGGAGATGGACCCGGATCTCCTTATTGAATGTTGACGCCAAACTGTTGGCCAAAGTCTTGTCCTCTAGGATCGAAGACTACGTTCCGGATGTGATTGTGGAGGACCAGACGGGATTTGTTAAAGGCAGGCAGCTGGCGGTTAACGTTAGAAGACTGGTGAATGTGATCATGATGCCCCCCGAGAGTAGGGACATAGAGGTAGTGGTCGCAATGGACGCAGAGAAGGCCTTTGATCGGGTGGAATGGACCTATCTGTGGGAGGTGCTGGGGTGGTTTGGGTTTGGACGGGGCCTCATCGACTGAGTTAGGCTGCTGTATCAGGCGCCTGTGGCGAGTGTACGGACGGACAGGCTGACATCGGGCTATTTTAGGCTGCACCGGGGGACAAGGCAGGGATGCCCCCTCTCCCCACTGCTGTTTGCGCTGGCCATAGAGCTGCTAGCAATTGTGCTGAGACCCTCAAGTGGCTGGAAGGGGCTGGTTCGGAGAGGGGTGGAACACAGAGTCTCGCTATATGCAGATGACCTGCTCCTATATGTTTCGGACCCACTAGAGGGGATGGGAGAAATTATGAGGATGCTGGGGGATTTTGGCCGGTTTTCGGGTTATAAATTGAACATGGGGAAAAGTGAGATGTTCACGATCCAGGCAAGGGGGCAGGAGAGGCGACTGGGGGAGTTGCTGTTTAGAGTGATAGGAGGAAGCTTTCGGTACCTAGGCATCCAGGTGGCACGGGAATGGGAACGGCTACATAAGTTAAATTTGACCCGACTAGTAGATCAAATGAAGGAAGCCTTCCGAAGGTGGGACATGCTCCCGCTATCACTGGCTGGGAGGGTACAGACAGTGAAAATGACGGTCCTCCCGAGATTCCTGTTTGTTTTTCAGTGTCTCCCCATCTTTATTCCACGGGCCTTTATTAAACGGGTAAACAAGGTGATCTCTGGCTTTGTATGGGCGGGCAAGACCCCGCGAGTAAAAAAGGGAATGCTGGAGAGTAGCCGAGGGAGGGTGAGCTGGCGCTGCTGAACATTAGCAATTTACTATTGGGCGGCAAATATAGCCATGAATAGGAAGTGGATGGTGGGGGGGGGGGGGGGTCAGTGTGGGAGTGAGTAGAGACGGCATCATGTAAGGGCACGTGTTTGGGGGCATTGGTAACAGCGCCTCTGCCGTTCCCGTCGACATGGTACTCCACCAGCCCTGTGGTGGTGGCGGCCCTGAGAGTCTGTGGGCAATGGAGGAAAGGGAGTAGAGATAGCATCGGTCTGGTCTCCAATCTGCAATAATCATCGGTTTGCCCCGGGGAGGCTGGATGGAGGGTTTCGGAGATGGCAAAGAGCAGGGATCGAGAGGATGGGAAATCTGTTCACAGAAGGGAGCTTTCTCCGCCTGAGGGAGTTGGAGGAGAAATTTCAATTGATGGGAGGGAATACCTACGCAGGTAGGCCTCAACCTTCCCGCTCCTACCACAAAGGGGGATACAGGACAGGGTAGTTTCCAGAGTATGGGTGGAAGAGGGGAGGGTTTCGGACATCTATAAAGAACTCTTGGGGTCAGAGGAAACGCAGACCGAGGAGCTGAAACACAAATGAGAAGAGGAGTTAGGAGGAGAGATAGAGGATGGTCTCTGGGCGGATGCGTTAAGTAGAGTCAATGTGTCCACAGCATGTGCCAGGCTCAGCCTGATACAATTTAAGGTTGTTCACCGGGCACACATGACAGTGGCACGGATGAGCAGGTTCTTTGGGATAGAAGACCGGGTGCAAGCTGTGCGGGAGGACCAGCAAAACAAGTTCATATGTTCTGGGCATGCCCGAAGCTAAGGGGATTCTGGCAGGGGTTTATCATAAATCATAGAATTTACAGTGCAGAAGGAGGCCATTCGGCCCATCGAGTCTGCACCGCCTCTTGGAAAGAGCACCCTACCCAAACCTCCACCCTATTCCCATAACCCAGTAACCCCACCCAACACTAAGGGCAATTTTGGACACTAAGGGCAATTTAGCATGGTCAATCCACCTAACCTGCACATCTTTGGACTGTCATGTCCAAGGTGTCAAAAACAAGGGTGGCACCGACTCCAGAGGTGCCGATTTTCGGAGTGTCGTAAGATCCGGGAATCCAGGAGAAAGAGGCAGACGATCTGGCCTTTGCCTCCCTGGTAGCCCGGAGTCGGATACTATTAGCTTGGAGGGACTCAAGCCCCCAAAGTCAGAGACCTGGCTTACTGACATGGCTGGCTTTCTCTGTCTGGAGAAAATCAAGTTCACCCTGAGAGGGTCAATGTCAGGGTTCTTCCAGAGGTGGCAGCCGTTCGTCGATTTCTTTAGACAAAATTAACTATCAGCAGAGAGGGGGGCGGGGGGTGGTTTAGCTTAGATTAGCGTGTAAGAAAGGTGGGAGCTGTGAGGGAGGAAGATAGCCTTTGCACTATGTTTATATTTGTACGTACACTGTTTCTTCTGTTATTGTTACAAAATCACAAATACCTCAATAAAATGTTTTATTTTAAAAAATTAATGCAGCGCATTAATCAGGGTTATGGGTGGGAGCACCACTAATGTTTTATCCAGGGTAGGGGGGTGTGTGAGCAGAGAATGTAGCGCTCCATAACTTGATGTAGGTGGAGGTTGCACGTTAGGTGGCTAGAGTCCTCGGTTTTTGATCCTTTTCATCTCGTTTTGGAAGGGATTTGTGGGTAAACTCACCCTAACAGAGTTGTAGGCACGGGAGGATGTTGAAATGAGCGACACGGTAGCACAGTGGTTTGCACTGTTGCTTCACAGCTCCAGTGTCCCAGGTTCGATTCCCACTTGGGTCACTGTCTGTGCAGAGTCTGCACATTCTCCCCGTGTCTGCGTGGATTTCCTCCGGGTGCTCCCACAAGTCCCGAAAGACGTGCTTGTTAGGTGAATAGGACATTCTGAATACTCCCGCTGTGTACCCGAACAGGCGACTGTTTTTTTTTTCCAGTAACTTCATTGCAGTGTTAATGTAAGCCTACTTGTGACAATAAGAAAGATTATTATGTAAGGGGTCGGAGTTGTGGGCACTGGTGACGGCGCCACTCCTATTCCCCCCAGCGAAATACTCAGGAAATCCTGTGGTGCTAGCGACTCTGAAGATTTGGAGGCAATTTCAGCAAGATTTTTTGAATTTAGAGTACCCAATTTAGAGTAGAGTGAGACAGCAGTGCTAACAACTGTGCCACCATGCCGCCCTTGGCAGTATTTTAAGTTAGGGGCTGTGTTGAAGATGGCACCAATCTGTGCAAATCACCTGTTTGAACCAGCTAGAGTAGATGCTAGGTTCTGCGGATGGGAGGACAAGGGGGTGACAGGATTGAAGGATGTTTCTGGTGGTGTGATTTGCGGGTTTGGAGGAGTTGAGAGAGATGTATGGGATCCCATGGACCAAAGCTTTCTGGTATATATGCAGGTGTGGGATTTGCAAAGATCTTTCCAGCTTTCCCGGTGATGCCATCCTCTTCGCTGGTAGAGAGTGCTGTCAGCGGTGGGTATGGAGGAGTGTATGGCATAGCTGGAGAGGGTTTAAGGCTAAGTGGGAGGAGTTGGGAATGGCACTGGAGGACGGGATATGACGTGAAGTGTTGCACAGGGTGAACGCCACAACTTTGCGCGATTAGGATTTATTCACTAAAAGGTGGTGCACAGGGCACATTTAACGAGGGCGATGATGAACCGGTTGTTTGAGGGAGTGGAGGACAAGTGTGGGCAGTGTAGGAGGGCCCACCCATCATGCTCACATGTTCTGGCCTTTCCCTGAGCTGGGGTGGTTTTGGAGCTTGCTCTTTAATACGACGTTGGCAATTTTGCGAACGGATTTGGGTCCCATCCCCTCTGGGCCATATTTGGGGTGTCGGACCTGCCAGTGCTGTGGTGGGGGCAGATGTTTAGCCTCCACCTCGCTGATTGCTCGCTGGTGGGTGCTGTTGGGATGGAGGTCAGCTTCTCCACCCTGTGCCACAGTATGGCTGGGGGATTTAATGGATTCCTATACCTTGTAAGTTAGGTTCACCTTGAGAGTGGTGATCGAGGGGTTCTATAAAACACGTGCCCATTCATTCTGTATTTCAAAGGATTGGTCGCCGTCAGTTGTTAAGGGTGGGGTGTGGGGGGATGCTTCCTTTTGTACTAGTACTGTTTGGGGGGTGGGGGTGTTTTCCTTTTTCTGAATAAATCGTCACTGCGATGGCCTGGAATTGAACCCGGGTCAACTTCTTGGAAGGCAGCTATGCTGACCACTATATCACCATCACTCACTGTGGTTTCTTTTTTTAGTATTCAATGTTAAAAAGTTAATTAAAATGTTGCGCAAAAAAAAACTTCCAGCCCTCAAAGAGTTCAGTGCTAGTAAGAAGATCATGGTGAAAAACCAAGGTAATAATGAGGAGTACGTGATTGATGTTGTAAAGAGACTACTTGATGCATTCACATTTCCAGAGAAGACTGGAGAGAGAATCGGTCAGTGTCATACAGATCTTTGTTTGAACAAGCAATTCGTCAAAGGGAGAGCATTAGAACCCCCAATAGTGCAAATCTCTATGAGATACCAAAGAAATAGAGAAAGTCACAAACAGATTGAAAGTTTGCGAGTATCACAGAATCCACTGGTAGAGTAAAGCGTCTTTGCTAAAGACAAATCGTTGTGACAATCCCAACAATTAAGTGGAGCCAGTAGTCAAAGTTCAGATTTGACAGTCGTAGAAACATAGACAATAGGAGCAGGAGTAGGCCATTCAGCCCTTCGAGACTGCTCAGCACTTCATTATGATCATGTCTGATCATCCAACTCAGTGACCCGTTGCTGCCTTCCCCCCATATCCTTTGATCCCTTTGACCCCAAGAACTATATCTAACTCCTTGAAAACATACATATTTTTGGCCTCAACTGCTTTCTGTGGTAGAGAATTCCACAGGCTCACCACTCTCTGGGTAAAGAAATTTGTTGAGTAGAGATATTGAGAGGGCAGAAGTCAAAAATAGGAGGAGATAGAAAAATAAATAAGTAGGAGATTGTTATTTTTATTACATAATGTCAACTGATGATTTTCTTTTTGTTGAACACATACTGGTGTTCCGGAAAACCTTTTCAACAAACAAATAAATGATTGTTAATTTTGCTCATATGTTTTTTGATTGTCATTAAATGTAAAAATATGCAACCCAACCGTGTTAAATTTTAAATAATGCTGATTTCGTCATAATTTGGAAAATTCTGAATATGAATGTCAAAGATAAAAGTAAATTACTGCGGATGCTGGAATATGAAACAAATCTGAGAATGCTGAACAATCTCAGCAGGTTTAACAGCATCTGTGGAGAGAGAACGGAGCTAACATTTCGAGTCGGTATGACTATTTGTCAAAGCTCTATGTCTAAGATGGTTTTGAAGTGGGAAGGGAATGTGCGATACTGTGTTGCAATATCTGAAAGGAGTTGTGGGAGGGGACCCCGCATGTAACCTCCAGGATTACAGGTACCTACAGGATACACAACATTCATTGAACTGCTGCTCTCGCCACAACCTGAAAGCCACAGTGCCGTGCACCGTCACATGAAGACACTCGATATCTCTCCCCAACCCGGGTCCCCTCCCACTTCTTTACCGATACATCAATGACTATTTTGGTGCCGCTTCACGCTCTCGTCCAGACCTGGACAAATTCATCAATTTGGCTTCCAGTTTCCACCCCTCCATCACTTTCACCGGTCCATTTCAGGCACTTCCCTTCCCTTCCTTGACCTTTCTGTCTCCATTTCCGGCAATGGACTATCTATTAATATCCATTGTAACTCACTGACTCCCACAGCTATCTGGACTACAGTTCTTCGCACCCTACACCCTGTAAGGACGCCATCCATTTCTCTTAGCTCCTTCGCCTCTGTCACATTTTTCCAATGATGCCTCTTTCCAAAGTGGTGCTTCGTAAATGTTTTCATTCTTTCTCAACTGTGATTTCCCACCTACAATTGTTGACAGGGCCCTCAACAGTGTGCGATTCATCTCCCGTGCCACTACCCTCGCCCCCTCCCAGAACAAGGATAGTTCTCATATTTCACCCCACCAGCCTCCGAATCCTCCGCCATTTTTGCCAACTCCAGCGTGATGCCACCACCAAACATATCTTCCCTTCACTCCCTCTGTCAGCATTCCGCAGACCGTTCCCTCCAGGATAATCTAGTCCACTCCTCCACCATACCCAACACCTCTCAAATCACCCATTGTACCTTCCCTTGCAATCGCAGAAGGTGTAACAACTGCCCCTTTAACTCTTCCATGCTTAACATCCCAGGCTCAAAACACTCATTCCAGGTTAAGCAGTGTTTCACTTGCACCTCTTTCAATTTGATCTATCGCATTCACTGCTCCCAATATGGTCTCCTCTAGATCGTAAGTCTCTCCTTTAAAAACACTTGTCTTTGCAGGGGCAGGCCAGTCGATTTCAGCGGGAGAAGAGCTGGTTAGTCAATTTCAGCGGGGGCAGTGCGGAACTGATTGCTGGGAGGTAAGTCTCTGCTTTAAAAACACTTACCTGGCCCCGTTTTCGGTCCCTCTTTTCTGTTTAAAAATTTTTTTTTTAGTATTTAAGGCGGGAACAGGAAGTTCGACCCGCGGATTTCTGGGAAGACCCTCACCAATAAATTCTGGTGGAGAGGAAACCCGAGACACTACACGTGTAGTGTCTCCCATCCGCCCTCCTCCTCTAACCTAATAATAAAACCCATTGGTGTGAGGTAAGTACCATATTTTATTATTAACACTAAGAAGGTAAGTAAGTGATTTTTACTCATTTTTACTTTTGTACCTTTTTCAAATTGTGTGTGTGTCGGGGGGAAACTGAAGTGACATCACAGAAAAGCTGTCGCCTGAGTGGCTGGTTGGGATTCTACACTAAATTTAAAAAAATTAAGCATTGGTAACTAATTAAACATAATTACTTAATTATAATTTAGAGGGATATCTAAGCCAGAGATCGGAGAGTACTATATTTAGCTTTCGCATTTCTATTAGAAATCTAGTGCTAGGAAACAGATCGTTAACAGTAACTTTGACATTTTTAAAAAATATTTTAAAAAAATTAAATTTTAATTTTAATTAATTGACGCAATGTCAGTTAGAGGGGTGCAGTGCTCTGACTGTGAGATGTGGCAGGTCCGGGAGGCTTCCAGCGTCCCGGATGGCTTCATCTGCAGAAAGTGCACCCAACTGGAGCTCCTCACAGACCGCATGGTTCGGTTGGAGCAGCAATTGGATGCACTTAGGAGCATGCAGGTGGCGGAAAGCGTCATAGATCGCAGTTATGTAAATGTGGTCACACCCAAGGTGCAGGCAGAGAAATGGGTGACCACCAGAAAGGGCAGGCAGTCAGTGCAGGAATCCCCTGTGGTTGTCCCCCTCTCGAACAGATATACCCCTTTGGATACTGTCGGGGGGGATAGCCTATCAGGGGAAAACAGCAGCAGCCAGAGCAGTGGCACCACGGCTGGCTCTGATGTTCAGAAGGGAGGGTCAAAGCGCAGAAGAGTAATAGTAATAGGGGACTCTATAGTCAGGGGCACAGATAGGCACTTCTGTGGACGTGAAAGAGACTCCAGGATGGTATGTTGCCTCCCTGGTGCCAGGGTCCAGGATGTCTCCGAACGGGTAGAGGGTATCCTGAAGGGGGAGGGCAAACAGGCAGAGGTCGTTGTACATATTGGTACTAACAACATAGGCAGGAAGGGGCATGAGGTCCTGCAGCAGGAGTTCAGGGAGCTAGGCAGAAAGTTAAAAGACAGGACCTCGAGGGTTGTAATCTCGGGATTACTCCCTGTGCCACGTGCCAGTGAGGCTAGAAATAGGAAGATAGAGCAGCTAAACACGTGGCTAAACAGCTGGTGTAGGAGGGAGGGTTTCCATTATCTGGACCACTGGGAGCTCTTCCGGGGCAGGTGTGACCTGTATAAGAAGGACGGATTGCATCTAAACCGGAGAGGCATAAATATCCTGGCCGCGAGGTTTGCTAGTGTCACACGGGAGGGTTTAAACTAGTATGGCAGGAGGGTGGGCACGGGAGCAATAGGTCAGAAGGTAAGAGCATTGAGGGAGAACTAGGGAATAGGGACAGTGTGGCTCTGAGGCAGAGCAGACAGGGAGAAGTTGCTGAACACAGCGGGTCTGGTGGCCTGAAGTGCGTATGTTTTAATGCAAGAAGTATTACGGGTAAGGCAGATGAACTTAGAGCTTGGATTAGTACTTGGAACTATGATGTTGTTGCCATTACAGAGACCTGGTTGAGGGAAGGGCAGGATTGGCAGCTAAACGTTCCAGGATTTAGATGTTTCAGGCGGGATAGAGGGGGATGTAAAAGGGGGGCGGAGTTGCGCTACTGGTTCGGGAGAATATCACAGCTGTACTGCGGGAGGACACCTCAGAGGGCAGTGAGGCTATATGGGTAGAGATCAGGAATAAGAAGGGTGCAGTCACAATGTTGGGGGTTTACTACAGGCCTCCCAACAGCCAGCGGGAGATAGAGGAGCAGATAGGTAGACAGATTTTGGAAAAGAGTAAAAACAACAGGGTTGTGGTGATGGGAGACTTCAACTTCCCCAATATTGACTGGGACTCACTTAGTGCCAGGGGCTTAGACGGGGCGGAGTTTGTAAGGAGCATCCAGGAGGGCTTCTTAAAACAATATGTAGACAGTCCAACTAGGGAAGGGGCGGTACTGGACCTGGTATTGGGGAATGAGCCCGGCCAGGTGGTAGATGTTTCAGTAGGGGAGCATTTCGGTAACAGTGACCACAATTCAGTAAGTTTTAAAGTACTGATGGACAAGGATAAGAGTGGTCCTAGGATGAATGTGCTAAATTGGGGGAAGGCTAATTATAACAATATTAGGCGGGAACTGAAGAACATAGATTGGGGGCGGATGTTTGAGGGCAAATCAACATCTGACATGTGGGAGGCTTTCAAATGGCAGTTGAAAGGAATTCAGGACGGGCATGTTCCTGTGAGGAAGAAGGATAAATACGTCAATTTTCGGGAACCTTGGATGACGAGAGATATTGTAGGCCTCGTCAAAAAGAAAGAGGCATTTGTCAGGGCTAAAAGGCTGGGAACAGACGAAGCCTGCGTGGAATATAAGGAAAGTAGGAAGGAACTTAAGCAAGGAGTCAGGAGGGCTAGAAGGGGTCACGAAAAGTCATTGGCAAATAGGGTTAAGGAAAATCCCAAGGCTTTTTACACGTACATAAAAAGCAAGAGGGTAGCCAGGGAAAGGGTTGGCCCACTGAAGGATAGGCAAGGGAATCTATGTGTGGAGCCAGAGGAAATGGGCGAGGTACAAAATGAATACTTTGCATCAGTATTTACCAAAGAGAAGAAATTGGTAGATGTTGAGTCTGGAGAAGGGTGTGTAGATAGCCTGGGTCACATCGAGATCCAAAAAGACGAGGTGTTGGGTGTCTTAGAAAATATTAAGGTAGATAAGTCCCCAGGGCCTGATGGGATCTACCCCAGAATACTGAAGGAGGCTGGAGAGGAAATTGCTGAGGCCTTGACAGAAATCTTTGGATCCTCGCTGTCTTCAGGGGATGTCCCGGAGGACTGGAGAATAGCCAATGTTGTTCCTCTGTTTAAGAAGGGTACCAAGGATAATCCCGGGATCTACAGGCCGGTGAGCCTTACTTCAGTGGTAGGGAAATTACTGGAGAGAATTCTTCGAGACAGGATCTACTCCCATTTGGAAGCAAATGGACGTATTAGTGAGAGGCAGCACGGTTTTGTGAAGGGGAGGTCGTGTCTCACTAACTTGATAGAGTTTTTCGAGGAGGTCACTAAGATGATTGATGCAGGTAGGGCAGTGGATGTTGTCTATATTGACTTCAGTAAGGCCTTTGACAAGGTCCCTCATGGTAGACTAGTACAAAAGGTGAAGTCACACGGGATCAGGGGTGAGCTGGCAAGGTGGATACAGAACTGGCTAGGCCATAGAAGGCAGAGAGTAGCAATGGAAGGATGCTTTTCTAATTGGAGGGCTGTGACCAGTGGTGTTCCACAGGGATCAGTGCTGGGACCTTTGCTCTTTGTAGTATATATAAATGATTTGGAGGAAAATGTAACTGGTCTGATTAGTAAGTTTGCAGACACAAAGGTTGGTGGAATTGCGGATAGCGATGAGGACTGTCGGAGGATACAGCAGGATTTAGATTGTTTGGAGACTTGGGCGGAGAGATGGCAGATGGAGTTTAATCCGGACAAATGTGAGGTAATGCATTTTGGAAGGTCTAATGCAGGTAGGGAATATACAGTGAATGGTAGAACCCTCAAGAGTATTGAAAGTCAAAGAGATCTAGGAGTACAGGTCCACAGGTCATTGAAAGGGGCAACACAGGTGGAGAAGGTAGTCAAGAAGGCATACGGCATGCTTGCCTTCATTTGCCGGGGCATTGAGTATAAGAATTGGCAAGTCATGTTGCAGCTGTATAGAACCTTAGTTAGGCCACACTTGGAGTATAGTGTTCAATTCTGGTCGCCACACTACCAGAAGGATGTGGAGGCTTTAGAGAGGGTGCAGAAGAGATTTACCAGAATGTTGCCTGGTATGGAGGGCATTAGCTATGAGGAGCGGTTGAATAAACTCGGTTTGTTCTCACTGGAACGAAGGAGGTTGAGGGGAGACCTGATAGAGGTATACAAAATTATGAGGGGCATAGACAGAGTGGATAGTCAGAGGCTTTTCCCCAGGGTAGAGGGGTCAATTACTAGGGGGCATAGGTTTAAGGTGAGAGGGGCAAGGTTTAGAGTAGATGTACGAGGCAAGTTTTTTACGCAGAGGGTAGTGGGTGCCTGGAACTCGCTACCGGAGGAGGTGGTGGAAGCAGGGACGATAGTGACATTTAAGGGGCATCTTGACAAATACATGAATAGGATGGGAATAGAGGGATACGGTCCTAGGAAGTGTAGAAGATTATAGTTTAGTCGGGCAGCATGGTTGGCACGGGCTTGGAGGGCCGAAGGGCCTGTTCCTGTGCTGTACATTTCTTTGTTCTTTCCCGCACTCTCCAGTATAAGTATCTCCCACTTTCTATGCCTTTTAGCTTTGACAAAGGGTCATCTGGACTCAAAACGTTAGCTCTTTTCTGGCCAGTGCGGTAGCACAATGGGCAGCACAGTGCTTAGCAAAGTTGCTTCACAGCTCCAGGGGCCCAGGTTCGATACCCGGCTTGGGTCACTGTTTGTGCGGAGTCTGCATGTTCTCCCCATGTCTGCGGGGGTTTCCTCCGGGTGTTCCGGTTTCCTCCCACAGTCCAAAGGTGCGCAGGTTAGGTGGATTGGCCATGTTAAATTGCCCTTAGTGTCCAAAAAGGTTAGGTCGGGTTATTGGGTCACAGGGATAGGGTGGAGGCATGGGCTGAAGTGGGGTGCTCTTTCCAAAAGCCGGTGCAGACTCGATTGTCAGAATGGCCTCCTTCTGCACTGTAAATTCTATGATTCTCTCCTTACAGATGCTACCAGACCTGCTGAGATTTTCCAGTATTTTTTCTTTTGATTTCAGATTCCAGCATCCGCAGTAATTTGCTTTTATAGAACGTACAACCCATAAGCTGTAGTGACCTTCATAAGAACAAACTAACTTTCAAGAGGCAAGTCAAGTGAACAGATGGAAGTTCCAAGCCATAGTAACATATAGCTGAGGAAAAAAGGAAAGCAAATAACGAGTTTTAGCATTAAATATAGATATGATCAGCTCGCAATCAGCCACCATTCCGAAATGACAAAGTTGATGGAAACACGCAGCTGCTCAGGTAGTATCTGTGGTGAGAAGGCAGGGTTAACGTTTTGGGTCTTGTGACCCTCCGTCATTAATATTGTGCAGGAGCCTTCAGTCGCTGCCACGTCGCACTTTGTAACGAAGGGGAGGGCAGCCTGTGTCCTCTCTGGCCCCCCTCACGCTGGCTTGGACAATGACGGGAGGGACGTGCAGCTGGGCTGTATTTTCCTTGTAGTTCCCATGTGGTTTCTTCTTGGAGCCCCTCCTCCGCCGGGGAAGAAACATTCTTCGCATTTCCTGGGCACCGGCGGCGGCATTGCGGCCGCCTCCATTGTGCTCCCCTCAGTTGGGGGGCGAGGGGGTGGAGGCGGCACATTCCTGCCGGCCGTGCCCCGTGACGTCATCTGCCCCGCCCCCTCGCTGCGTGAGCGTGCTGACGCAGTACGTCGATCCAGGCCGCCGTTGGAAGGGACGCCGCCGACGCCGCTGCTGGGCCCCGGCTGCCCTTTCGTCGTGTTGTTTTGAGGGGGAGGGCGAGAATCGCGGGCGGCAGGGCCAGTTTGCTTCAGGGACTCCAAATAGCAGCAAAAGTTGTTGTCGTCGATATCCGCCATTTCACTCCATCGGAGGCTTTGATTTGTCCCGCTGAGGTGAAGGGGGAGGGGGGGTGAAAAAAAACTTGGTTGGAGCTGCGCTGCCGCAGACTTGTGTGTTTATTTTCATAGCAATTGTGGAAGAATTGCAGCCAGCAGGAGGACAAGCGGCGGCTGCGGCCGGCCGCCGGCTGGGTGTGTGTGAGGGTGAAGCGTTGCCTGGTCAATCCCGGTGTATCGAGGAGGCGGGGAGCGAAGCGGGCCGGGCCGCCGCGATCCTGGCAGCGACCATGTTGGGTAAGGGGAAATTCCAGATACAATGGAGGGATCGACAGCCTGGGGCTGGGTGGAGGTTAACACGGAGCACTTGGGTAACCGGCCTCCTCCATCACAACTCTCCCAGTGTCGCGGTTGTTTTATACAATTGGATTTGGTTCCCCCCCCCCCCCCCCCCATCTCCTTTATATATTTTTTCCTCTTTCTCCATGTATTTTTTGGGGGAGGGAGGGCGGTGCGATCCTTCATTTACCTGTTCGGATTGATATGTTTTCAAACAGTTTGAACAATCTTTAAGGATAATCTAGCAAACCGATGATGTAACTGAATTGGAATTCGCGCTTATTTGATTCACAGAAATATGTCTGTATAAAAATACAGATTCTGGATTCCTGCTTCCAGTGGGGGAGGGTTGCTCGGCCTGTAGGAAGATGACATTGGAATACCCAGCACTAAGTAAATTCAGATTTTTCGCTTCGCTTAAATCCTACGCTTTAAAATGGTTGGAAAAGAGAAACTGAAAATAATCAATGGTGATATATATATATATCCACATACCCCAACATTTTATTTCATCTCATTCCGTGGATCGAGGTATATATCCGTCATCATATGTCCCGTGAAATGATGCAAGGTCTTTTTATGAATTATACACCGAGGATGGTATTTTATAAATCTGCCGTAATGCACGCGATGAATTGCCGCAACTACTTGTGCAATTTATAACCTGAGGCTCGTACGGTACTGTAGTTTTTTTCTGGTAGTTTGTTTCATAATCTGATTATTTCAAATGAAGAAAAATTAAGCGATGGATTTACATGTACCAGACAATTTGATTTGTGCAAATCTAAAAGGGAAATTCGCAGTTGCAGCCCCGAAAAAGATTGCGAATATCAAGGCCAGGTTGCTCAAAGAAATGTCGATTATATTTATCTGCCTTTAAATCCATAACCATTCGGAGGAGTTTCTACAGTACAGGTCAAGCCAAAATACCTTGAAACGTTCAAATAAAATATACCTGTCACAATGTTTTTCGTGAGTTTTGAAATTTCACCAGTGAGTGATTACATGATTGACCAGTCCAAAAGGTATTGCTTTTGGTGGAAAACAAATTCCTGTGAAAAACTTTATCATACTTTTAATTAGTTCAGTGCTTCAAGTTTTAAATGTAGTTTTTTTTTTGACTGCTTCTAATAGTTGAAGACGGATCATATTTTCACTTGCGTCACTGCCTCAACCTGATTGCATGAAGCAATGCAAAAGTAATATAATGTACAGCCAATAAGCTGATAACTTTGTATGAGGCTGATTGAGAAGCCATCGTAGATTATCTCCTCTTCACATCACATTGATAAGATGTGTCCTTTTATTTATCCTGTACAAGTTGAAAGGAAATAAGTGATGCCTAATTTGTTGTTTGAGATAGTATTTTTGTGAAGTGATTGATGCATTTTTCAGCTAGCTAACTAACTATCTGTTTGTTTTAAACAGAGCTTAAATTTTGAGAAGCTATAAAAGTAAGGAGAAAAGTGCATTTTCATTGAAATGGAATTCATCTTGGTTGGTCCTGAACAAATGCACTGTGCGTGGGCTCACTACAGAATAAGAAGCACTTTCCAATGCTGTCTTCAAATGTAATGGGATGAGTGGAGAAATATGATGGCAAAAAACAAAGAACTGCGTCCCCCAACATACAGCATTAGTGTGGTAGGATTATCAGGGACAGAGAAGGAGAAAGGTACAAGTGGTGTTGGAAAGTCTTGTTTGTGCAATCGATATGTGCACCCAAAAGCTGATGATTATTATCCAGAGCATACCTCAGTACTTAGCACGATTGACTTTGGAGGCCGTGTTGTCAACAATGACCATTTTCTGTTCTGGGGTGACGTAGACCACACTAATGAGGAAGGAACTGAATATAAAGTACAAATCATTGAACAGACTGAATTTATTGATGACCAAACTTTTCTGCCTCATCGAAGCACGAACTTGCAGCTATATATAAAACGAGCAGCTGCATCAAAACTGCAGTCAGCTGAGAAGTTGATGTACATTTGTACTGATCAACTAGGTTTAGAGCAAGACTTCGAGCAGAAGCAGATGCCAGATGGAAAACTGACTATTGATGGCTTCCTCTTATGTATTGATGTAAGTAAAGGGTGCAATAGGAAATTTGATGATCAGCTTAAGTTTGTAAATACCCTTGTTGCTCAGTTGGCTAAAACAAAAAAACCTGTTGTTATAGCAGCAACGAAATGTGATGAATGTGTTGATCATTACCTGCGGGAGGTGCAGGCTTTTGCAACAAATAAAAAGAGTATGCCTGTGGTGGAAACATCAGCACGTTTTCATGTGAATGTAGACTTGTGTTTTGCTACTTTAATCCAGCTGTTGGATAAAACACGGGGTAAACCGAAGATTATTCCATACCTGGATGCTTATAAGCAGCAAAGGCAACTTGTTGCTTCATCAACAGACAAGTTTGAAAAGTTGATTGTCCAGGCAGTGAAAGATTATCATTCGGAGTGGAAAACTGTGAGTAACAAATTGAAAAACCACCTTGATTATGAAGAGTACATAACTTTGGAGGGGACAAAGAAAGCAAAAAACACTTTTTCAAAGCACATTGAGCAGCTCAAACAGGAACATATTAAAAAGCGACGGGAAGAATATATTGCTTTGTTACCTAAAGCCCTTAATACACTACTTCCTGAGCTTGAAGAAATTGAACACTTGAACTGGTCAGAAGCTCAAAGTGTTTTGGAACAAAGGCCTGACTTTCCCCTCTGGTTTGTTTTGTTAGAAAAGACACCTTGGGATGAAACTGACCACATCGATAATATGAATGATAAAAGACTTCCCTTCGATTTGCTTAATACATCAGAAGGAGAAAAGGTTTATCATAATCATGTGCTGCATTTAATTTCTGAAAGGAGAAGACTTGAAATGAAGGAAAAGTTTAAGAAACACCTTGAAAAGGTACAATTCATAACACCTGGTAAGCCCTGGGAAGATGTTTTATGCTTTGTCATGGACAATGAAGCTTGCAAGTTTATAACTGAAGTTGATCGTAGAGATGTTTATAGTAAACATCAGCAAGAAATAGTTGAAAAGGCAAAAGAGGAATTTCAAGAATTGCTTTTTGAACACTCTGAACTTTTTTATGATCTGGACCTTAATGCAACACCCAAAATGAGTGAAATCAATACTGTTCTGAGTGAAGAACCAAGATACAGAGCTTTACAAAAACTTGCACCAGATCGGGAATCTCTTTTGTTAAAACACATAGGATTTGTGTATCATCCAACTAAAGAGACTTGTCTAAGTAGCCATAATTGCATGGACATTAAAGTAGAACAGTTGCTTTCTACCAACCTTATAGAGTTTGATAACAACCGGCCAAACACGTACCAGGATAGTGCCAATATTGATAAACTTAACCTGGTTCTCTTGGGTCGGGATGGGCTTGCACAAGAACTAGCCAATGAGATTCGAGCTCAGTGTACTGATGATGAGTATACTTTGGACGGTAAGATTTACGAACTGGATCTTCAGCCACTCGATCCAAACACTTTTGTAATGTCTGGTTTGACTTCGACCTCGACCTATCAACCTCATGGATACTTCTGTGTTTATAACTCTGCAGAGTCATTTAGTTGTATGGCAGATTGCATAGATCTAATTAGAAATGAAAGTACCCCAAACAGGAAAGGCAGATTTATAGCTAATCTTCCATTTACGTTAATATTAGCAAACCAGAGAGACATTGGTTGCAAGAACTTGCCTGTTTTAAGACTACAAGGGCAACAACTTGCCAATAAGTTGCAATGTCCATTTGTTGATGTACCACCTGGGACCTATACTCGCAAATTTCATGAATTCCAAATAAAACAAGCCCTTAGAGGACTTCTTGAGGCATTGAAACACCGTTTGAATGTTGTTAGTCCCTTGCCTAGTATTAAAGATCTGTCAGAAGCTGACCTGCGAATTGTAATGTGTGCCATGTGTGGGGATCCTTTCAATGTTGACCTAATTCTTTCACCATTTCTGGAATCCCAATTTTGTAGTGCTGCTCAACCTGGTCACACTAATTCACTCCTGCTTGAAAAGATTATTGGTGAAAAGCGCAAACGAATCCAGATTACAATACTTTCATACCACTCATCCATTTGTGTGAGAAAAGATGAATTAGTCCACGGGTATATCCTAGTTTATTCAGCAAAACGAAAAGCATCCATGGCAATGCTCCGCGCATTTTTGGCAGAAGTACAAGATGTCATTCCGGTTCAGCTTGTGGCAGTTACTGATAGTCAGGCTGACTTTTTTGAAAATGAAGCAATTAAAGAGTTGATGACCGAGGGTGAGCATATAGCAACAGAGATAGCTGCAAAGTTCACTGCTATATATTCTTTATCGCAATATCATCGACAGACAGAAGTTTTCACACCATTCTTCAGTGATGTTCTGGAGAAGAAAAATAGTATTGAAAATTCATATATGTACGATAGCAACAGAGAGTCCACAAATGCAAGTGAAGACTTTTCCTTATCTCCTCGGACAAGTCCTCTAACTTACAATAATTACCCAGATTCAGAAGATGACAATGAAGCACCCCCACCATACAGCCCAATTGGGGATGAGGTACAATTGCTTCCATCATCCAGTGACCGTTCCAAACATCGACCAGATTTTGAAGGAACCGAATATCCCGTGCACAGCAGTCCAGTTGGTAATCATGATAACCATAAAGTGCCTCCACCCATTAAACCCAAACCTGCTATTTTGAGGCATGATGTGAGAAAACTTGATCCAAATCTTGTGAAAACCATTGAACAGGTTATTGGTAAAAATCCAAAGAGACACAATCGCGGACCTTTTGGCTATACGGATGATCTAGATCAATCTGACAATTACTCTGTCCCAAGAGATGCTGTATTAAAACCCAAAATCGACGATGAAATATACTCGACTCCGCAGGATTCAAAGACTAAGATCATACGAAAACCAAATTTGATTGGAGGAAATAATTCTCAAGGTGAGGAAGAAAATGGCTTAATTGATATATCAAAGCCGCCAATAATACGGAAGCCTTCGAAGTACAAATACAAATCCAAGACTCTTTTTCGAAAGGCCAAATTGTACTATAGAAGGAGAGAGCGCTTTGATGTTAGTGATGATGAAACTGTGTCTTCGTCCTCACGCAAGCCAAAGAAGGGAAAGACTCATCGTGGGAGTGAGGAAGATCCTTTACTATCCCCAGAAAATTGCGGGAAAGCAGGAATTGATAACCCTGCTATTGCATCTGATCCAGAAGTTGATTATGTAAGGCGGCATAGAAAAGATAAGAAGCCAGCAAAACCAAAGTCTCAAAAGCCAAACAAAAAGGCAAGTTTTATAAATTAAATTTGTATTGCTTGCTGTGTGTTTCAAATAATGGCCTGACATGATTTAAAATTGTTCAAGTACTTTATTTTGAATGATAGTCAACACAATGACCCGCCATTATACACTGCTTAGATTATTTTATTAAGGAAACCTTTATAGAATTAATATTCAGAAAGTAATTCAGTTATAGAATAAATCTGGATGGCAGCTTGTTCAGAATGTGCAATGGATTGCTTTATCTGTTGACTAGTTTCATTTTATAAGATACAGCTTGTCCCATTCTCTCTCTTTGAACCCTGTTCACTCGCCAATTGTAAATGTGAGCACAGGAAGTGCCATGATATTAGGTCAAGTATCAGTTTTCCAAATACCTCCTTTTCAATTTGTGTTTGTTATATTGTATTTAGAATGACCAAACCAATAGTGTCTCGTATCATGCTTCTAATTTGGAACATCGATATTTAAAGGCAGTATTTTAGAGAAATGGATGGGCTGTAACTACGTAAGTTTTTGGATCATAGAGATTATTTCTATGAGAAAAGAATAGCTGATGTCAGTCTGATCTGACTGTTATATTCCAGCATGTACAATATTCTCCCGATCGGCAAAATGGAAAGAGCATTACATTTGTGGAAATTCACTGTATTATCTGGGGAAAGAGTAGAAATTGACAAGAAATATCACTTGTACAGAATGTGCCAAATATGAAAGACTTGTGGAATTATATTTGTCATCCAATGGGCCATCAAGTTTTAATCTGCAGAAGCACTATGTGTGGAAAGCTAATTGAATTAACATTTTAACCTTTTATAATTACGCACCAAACTAATTGAATTGGCAATTTTGTCTTTTGATAATTATTACCCTTCAAAGGGACAGAAATCGACATTACCATCAAGAAGGAATTGGGACAGCAATTACTTTGGGGTGCCTCTTGAAGATGTGGTTACTCCTGATCGTCCTGTACCATATTTCATTGAAAGATGTGTGGAGTACATTGAATCTACAGGTAGGATCTGTGTATTTTACTGGAAATTAAATCTAACAACACTTGCAAAATATTTAATAAAATTGTTGTTGGAGCACAGAAGGAGGCTATTCTGACTACTGGTTATTTTGCCTAATAATTTTAAATTTGTATTCTCTTGTTATTGACTCGCTCACCAATGGAAACAGTTTTTAATTTACTCCTGAAACCTCACATAATTTTGGGTCCTTGTATTTAATCATCCCATAATTTCTGCACTAAGGCTAACAATCAAAGTTTCCCTAATCTCTCCATAATTAAATCTTTATACCATTGTAGTAAATCTCTTTGCTTCTGCCACTATTCTCAGCTTTCTTTGTATCTGTGCTACCATTGTCTTTTTAATTGCATGGGCTTCAATTTTACCAAGGCATTTACCATGTGGCACCTCTTCAAAATCCACATACGCAACACTTCCAGTAAAAGGTGTGCTCATGCCGTTGTTGTTTTTAATTGTTTATTTTTGGTGTATTCAAAACTTGGGTACTCGAGTTATAAGTTACATTGTGATGCAATATATGAAGATATTGTGGACAAAATTGCTCCTTGTGCATTCTCCTATTTGGAAAATTTCAGTAAAAGAAGTGGTATTCAGGGCATTTTGGCATAGTGAGAATCATGCTTAAGGATAGAAGGAAACTTTTTGTTGTTGAGGTGTGATTGTGGAGCTTATTATGAATCCTTTTATTGTCAAGGTGCCTAGTCTGCAATAACTTTCAGTTAACAAGTGTGAAAAATTATGACTATCTTGTGTTATGTCTACTTGATAAAATTAAGTTAATTTGATACAGAGCACAGCAAGTTTCAACTTAACATGGTCACTGGTTAAACAGCTATGGCCATTCTAATTGTTTTGTACAAAAAGAACGCAAAGAGGTCAAGACAGAACATTTTTTTAATACATTACTTAAGGAGAGATTTTTTTGTAGATTCTTGGAAATCGTGGAATCACAGGATTGTTTCAACAGAAGGAGGCCATTCAGACTGTCATGTCTGTGCCGGCTCTCTGACTGAGCAATATAATTAATGCTGATCTCCTGACTTCTCCCTGTAGCCATGCACATTCTGTCTTTAAGGTAAAAAACCAATTCTCTGTTGAATGCTTTCATTGAATCTGCCTCCACTACATTCTTAGGCAGCACATTCCAGATCTCAAGCATTCACTGCCGTAAAACGTTTCTCCTCTTGTTTCCATTCCTACTTTTGCCAATTACCATAAATCTGTGCTTTCTCGTTCTTGATTCTTCCACCAGTGGGAGCATTACTTTCCCTCCCACTCGGTCCAGGTGCCTCATAATTTTGGATATCTCGATTGAATCCTCTTTCAACCATCTCTTTTCCAAGTAGAACAATCCCAATCTCTCCAATCTTTCAAAATAACTGAAGTTCCTCATCACTGGAACCATTCTTGTGAATTTTTTCTCTGCCCTTTCTGATGGCTTCACATCTTTCCAAAAGTTTAGCGTCCAGAATTGGACACGATCCTCCCACTGAGCACAAACAAATACAAGGGGCGAGATTCTCCGACCCCCCCCGCCCCGGGCCGGGTCGGAGAATCGCCGGGGGCTGGCGTGAATCCCGCCGGTTGCCGAATTCTCCGGCACCGGATATTCGGCGGGGATGGGAATCGCGCCGGTTGGCAGCCTCCCCCCCCCCCCCCCCCCCCCCCCCCCCCCCGGGCGATTCTCCGGCCCGGATGGGCCGAAGTCGCGCTGCTAAAATGCCTGTCCCGCCGGAGTAGATTAAACCACCTACCTTACCGGCGGGACAAGGCGGCGGGGCGGAAATTAGTCCGGCGTGGGCCTAGCCCCTTAAGGTTGGGGCTCGGCCCCCCAAGATGCGGAGCATTCCGCACCTTTGAGGTGGCGTGATGCCCGACTGATTTGTGCCGTTTTGGGCGCCAGTCAGCGGACATCGCGCCGATACCGGAGAATTTCGCCCCAGTTGAATATAACTTCCTTGTTCTTGTCCAACATGCACCCAATAATATAGCCTAGGATGGTCTATGCTTTTTAAACCATGCTCCCAATTTCTCCTTCCTTAATGACTCAAGTCCCTCAGTTCCTGCACCCCCTTATCCTTTATTTTATATTGTTTCTCTGTGATATTCCAACCGATGTGAATTACTTCAGACTTTCCTGCTGCTTCATGGTTCACAACGCTTCCAGGTTTTGTATCTGCAAATTTTGAAATGATGCCCTGAACGCTTGAGGTGTATCCGGAAAAGCAAGGTTCCCAAAACTGATCCCTGGTGAACTCCATTACAAACCATCAGTCTGAAAAGTATTCATTAACTTCTGTTTCCTGTCATTCAGCCAATTCTGTATCCATGTTGTTACTGTCCCTTTTATTCCATGAGCTATAACTTTGTTTATGAGTGTTGGGCGGCAGCATATCCAATGTCTTTTGGAACTCCACGTACGTCATACCAACAGCATTATCCTGCTTCACACACTCTTATACGTTTGAAAAGTTGTGAAATGTGATTTTTCCTTCAAGTCCATGCTTCACCTGCATTTGTCCAGTGACTATTCATTTTGTCCTGAATTGGTTTTGGAAGTATCCCCAGCACTGAAGTTAAATTGACTGGTCTGTAGTTGCTGGGCTTTATTCTTTTTTTTTGAACAAGAGGATGTGCAACTTTCCAGTCCACTGGCACCTCCCCTGAATCTAAGGAACTGGAATATTATGGCCAGTGTTGTTGCAATTTCCACACACCCTTCAGTCTCTTTAGATGCATCTCATCTGGTTCTGGGGTCATCAACTTACAAGTACAGCTAGCCTATCCAACAAAGTATTCAGTTAATAACTCGGTTATGCTCCTGTCTCCATGCATAAATACTCTTGGATTCCTAATCAACCCTACTCCTTTTACCACCCTTTTACTATTTGTATGCTTTTGAAGACTTCTGGATTTCCTTTCATGTTGGCTGCCAGTCTCCTTTCATACTCTCTTTTCTTCTCTTATTTGCATCTTCGACTCCCCTTTGAACCTTCTGTATTTAGCCTGGTACTTGGTTGTATTATCCAACTGATACCTGTCTTAAGCACATTTTTTCTTCTTTGTCTTGATCTCTATCTCTTTCATCATCAAGAGAGCTCTAGGTTTGTTTCTCTCATCCTTTCCAGTCTGTGGGAAAATACCTTGAATGTTCCCAAAGTATAATTTCTTTAAAAGCAGCCTGTTTTTCAGTTGCCATTTTTCCTGCCAACCTTTTAATTTGTGCCAGATAAGTTGGAATCATTCTTGCCTCATTGAAGTTTGCTTTCCCCTATTCAATAATTCTCTGTCAGGATTTGTCTCTGTTCTTTTCCTAAACCGTAAAATACAATAATCACTGTACCCCAAAATGTTCTATTACTAAAACCTGATCAATGTGGCTCACCTCATTCCCAATAATCAGATCTATCCATGTCTCCTTGCCAGTTGGACTGCAGACCTACTTGCTGTAGAAGATTTCCCGGAACACACTATATTAGCTCTTGTCCCTCTTGCCATCCCAGTCTATATTGGAATAATTAAAATAACCTGTCTGTAGTTTCCTTGCAAATCTGTTCCTCTTTATCTTTCCCATTAGTTGATGGTCTATAGACTGCACCTAGTGATGCATTTGCATCTTTCTGTTCCTTGGCTCTCGACAAATATATTCTGTCCTTGACCCCTCTGGGACATTCTCCCTCCAGAACTGCAGTACTCCCCTTAATCTCCTCAACCCCTCCCCTTCTCTTTTCTTTCCTATATTTCCTGATCATCTTGTATCCAGGACTATTTAATATCCAGTCATGCCCTTTGAGTCAGGTTTCTGTTATAGCCACAACATTGTATATCCACATGGCAATCAGAACCTGTAAGTCACCAATCTTATTTACCACGCTCTGATTAATTCACATTAACTCTGATTCAGACTTTATTAGTTTCACTCTTCTTCCACTTAACTTTTTTCTGTTCCAGAGCTATCAATCTCTTAATATTCTGTGCACCTCGGTCTTCCTCTCTGATATTACTTTGGGTTCCCACACCCTAGCCAAAATAGTTTAAATCTTCCCCAGTACCGCTAGCAAATTGAGCTGCCAGGAAGTCAGTCCCAGCTCTGTACAGGTTCAATTTACCCCAAATTGTATCCCAAAACATTCCCTCCTGCACCACCTTCCCAGCCACACATTCATATGCTGTATCCTCTTATTCCTGTACTCACTTGTGCGTGGTACTGGACGTAATCCGGAGATTACAACTTTTGAGCTCCATTTCCTAAATTCCTTTAAAAAAAATTTCGAGTGCCCAATTCATTTTTTCCAATTGAGGGACAATTTAGCGTGGCCAATCCATCTACCCTGAATATTTTTCTGCATATGTGGTGCCGCCCCCCCCCCCCCCCCCCCCCCCCCCCCCCGGCGCGCGCGCCACACACACACACACACACACACACACAATCCTTGATCCTGGTATCAGGGAGGCGTAACGCACAAACACAATCCTTGACCCTGGTATCAGGGAGGCGTAACACCATCCTGGATCCATGTCTATAGGTACAGAAATGCCTGTCAATTCCCCAAATTATTGAAGCACCGCTCTTACAGAATGGGGATGAGAAACATATCAGCCATGATCGAATGGCGGAGCAGACTTGATGAGCCGAACAGCCTAATTCTGCTCCTATGTCTTATGGTCTTACAGTCTTTGTGCCTCCTTGTACAGCTGAACCATTCATGATGCCTTGAACGTGGTTCCAGCTGCAATCCCAGATGAACCATCGCTCAAGTATTCAGAATTGAATACTGGTTGGAGAGTCAATGAATTTGTGGGATCCCTGCACTACCTACTTCTTTCTTTACAGATCCCTCTCTTCCTATATATTTTTTTTACTGTGGGATGGCCACACCTATAAACGTGCTGTCCACGAAGCTTTGAACCTCGCAGATGCACCACAATGACACCAGCTGCCGTGTAAGCTCTGAAACCCGCAGCTCAAGTTGCTGCACTGACATCCTGCACAAATAGTTATCCAGGTCATGGGAAGTGTCCTGGAGTTTTCGTGTAGCACAGGTTGTGTATCCTTGAGCAGCCGTGCCATCACTTTTCGATACTAACCCTTGCTCCTATTAATAAATCCACTCTACAATAGTAACTCGGTTTACATTCTTAATTTCTCAGCTCCAAATTTGAGTCAAATTCTTGAGTTTCAATGGAAAAGAGATGAATAAATACTCACCTAGTTTCCTGTGATGTCACACTTAATTTTCTTTGGAGCCCTCTGCTGGTTGTGCAGTGACTCTTGCTCTCTCTCTTGCTGTTCCATTTATTCCTGGTGTGATCTCACCTCTCCTGCAGTGTGTCTCTCACAGTCTCTGCCACTCCTATTATCCCCGCTACTCCTTTTTATCCTCGCTGTGCTCTCCCGCTGGTTTTGCAGTGACTCAGCTAAAATTTGGATCCACTCCAGCAAAAACTGAAAGGGCCAGCTTTTCAAAACTGTAGCAGGTGTTTAATGTTAAAATAAATATTGTTACTTTTATTTTGATTAATCTAGTATTATAAATTGTATTTATGAAAGTATGATTGTGTCTGCTCTTATGGAGGAGGGAATGATGCCAGGTATACTGCGTTCATTCAGTTCCATCATTTGCAGTAATTTGCAACTATGCTCGTAATTATCAATTCAAAGACTTGTATTTGCTGTGAAAATATATTCCTGCCTGAATGCTATGAAATATGTCAATATAAAGCAAACCTGAAGGATCTGTGGGTGGCGCGGCGGCACAATGGTTAGCACTGCTGCCTCACAGCGCCAAGGACCTGGGTTCAATTTTGGTTCAACTCTCCGTGTGTGTGGGGGTTTACTCCGGGTGCTCGGGCTTTCTTGCATATTCAAAGATGTGCAGGTTAGATGGACTGGCCATGCTAAAAGAAATTGCCCCTTGGTGTCCAAAGATAAGTAGGTTAGATAAGATTACGGGGATAGGGTGGGGGAGTGAGCCTAAGTAGGGTGTCCTTTCAGAGGGTCAGTGCAGACTTGATGGGCTGAATTGCCTCCTGCTACATTGTAGCGATTCTATGGCCCAGAATTGAGTGTCAGCTGAGAGCTGGGTGGCATACTTGGATGCAGGAGGCATCTATAAAGTGTATTTGGCAGGCAAATTGATTCACTCTATGACTACTTGCATTACTACATGAAATGTCATGTTTGCAACTAAATCCTAAGGCATTATTGAAGTGAAGACCACGATTTATGGCTGGCACAATTTGCGATTCAAGTCTTTCCATCTTTGAAAATAGAGGAGCATCATGGGTAAACTTGATTATCAGACAACCGAGTACAAGAATCTCTAATATGAACGGTTGCTAAATTATTATTATTAAATTTGTTGCCCATCATCTTGTATTGGGAACATTGGGAAAATCAAAGTCATTGCCTTTGGATTCCACCTCGGATTGCATTTCCTCGCAGCCACACTCTGCTTGTCAACTGTCTTGAGCCTGTTCGGAATTTTGGTGTCATATTTGACACTGAGCTGAGCATCTGACTACATCTGTGTCATGACTAAGATGAACTATTTCTGTCTCCATAACATTGCCCAACTCTACCCCTGCCTCGGCTCATCTGATAAAACCCTCTTTCATGCCTTGGTTATCTCTGGACAAGACTGTTTCAACATATTCCTGGCCAGCCTGTCACACTTTCATTGTCCATAAACTTAAGTTTATCCAAAATATTTCTGCTTGGATCCTTATTCGCATCAAGCCCCATTCACCCATCCTGCTTCTCATCAAGCAATAACTCCATTTTAAAATCCTATTCCTTGTTTTCGAGTATCTCCATGACCTGGGTCCTCCCCACAAGCTTGAGGCCTGTGTGTTCTCCAGCTCCATGACCCTTTGATATCTGCACTCATCTAATTATGACCCCTTGAGTGTTCCTGATTTTTAATTGCGCCTATGCTTTAAACTGCTTTGGAATTCCCTCCTTAAACATGTCTGTCTTTCTACCTCTCATTCAGTGATGAGAAATTTCTACTGTTTGGCAGATTTCCGACGTTGGCATCTTGGAAATCTCCCATTTTAAAAGTATGTTGCAATGTTCAGGGCTGGTCTAATGTATGGGGCTCAAACAATTCACAAACTCTGGTGTCATTCAGTGAGAGTGGGAACTGACAGTAGGGTTGTGGTTTTAGGACCAGCGAGCATGGGAGAGAGACAGAGACTGTCTTCCAATCACAGATTCTGTCTCTTCTACACTCGCTTTTCCAGTTCATCCCATCACGGGTTCCTTCCCGCTAGCGCTTGTTGCTCCTCCAGGGGCAGAATCTATAATTGGAGCCGTAGTGAGAGAAGGAATCTGTGATTGGAGGTAGAGGAGCTGTTATTTTGTCTGGTATTATTGCCACCATGCAGGAGACTTTCAGTTGCATTGTCACCAATCGTTTTTTAACCATCTGCCAGATGACTAGCTCGACTGTTACGACCTCCGAAGGCAGGTCAAGAATTCTTCTTTGGAGGGAAAGAAAAATGGAGAGCCCGAAAGGCAGAAAACCTCCCACTTTGTTAAGCAATTGGTCACTTAACTGTCGCACTCTTTCCTTCCTGTGTGTGCTTTCCACGCAACATGCTTTCCTCATTTTGTGATCTTTTACCCCTCTACCCCTTTGATATAACTTACTTTGGCAGAGTTCATATTCTGCTCCTTTCTAGTGAATGAGGTGACTGGAACGTCAACATCCCGGCCAAATCAGATAACTGTTAGACTTGAGAGTCCAAAAATTGACCAACTGCATTCATCTCATGCTGCTTTTACAATTCAGCTATCTCAAAGCATTTGCATTTCACCAATCATAAAAAGTGCGAGAATTTTCTGGCCCTTAACGCTGCAGTGACTGCTGCTTTGCACTATAATGTGTACATAATTGTCACAAATGATTTTAAGACCTTTTGAGTCCAGGGTTGATAATTTTCAGACTTTTTAATCTTTGGCCACTCGCATTGCTGCTCTTTCCTACTATAAGATGCTCCTTAACCCCCAAGCGTGGAATCCTGGATCTGGATATGGCAGGGTTCATTAAATTGGAGAGGGTGAAATCCGCCTTGAGAGGGTCGGTACAATGGTTCTTTAGGCGGTGGCAACCGTTCTTGGACTTTCTGGCAGAACGATAGACATTGGTCAATGGCAGCAGCAGCTCGGGTGGGGGGGGGGGGGGCGGGGGGGTTTACTTTATTTTTGTTTATGTTATTTACCGTGGGTAGCATTGTGGATAGCACAATTGCTTCACAGCTCCAGGGTCCCAGGTTCGATTCCGGCTTGGGTCACTGTCTGTGCGGAGTCTGCACATCCTCCCCGTGTGTGCGTGGGTTTCCTCCGGGTGCTCCGGTTTCCTCCCACAGTCCAAAGATGTGCAGGTTAGGTGGATTGGCCATGATAAATTGCCCTTAGTGTCCAAAATTGCCCTTAGTGTTGGGTGGGGTTACTGGGTTATAGGGATAGGGTGGAGGTGTTGACCTTGGGTAGGGTGCTCTTTCCAAGAGCCGGTGCAGACTCGATGGGCTGAATGGCCTCCTTCTGCACTGTAATTCTATGAAATTACACTGGAGGGTCTGAGGGGGTGTATACACCTGTTGTGTTAAGTCGGGCTGTTAATGTTAATTTATTATTTATGTACGGGGGGGGGAGGGGTTTAGGGGGTTGCTTTTTTTAGATTGTGTTTTGTACTTAACCCTGTTGGGTTCTTTTTTCTTATTTTGTTATTGATATTTTATGAAAACCTTTAATAAAAATTATTTTTAAAACAAAAAAAGAAGATGCTCCTTAAAACCTGCCCCTTTGTCTAAGCTTTTGGCAATAGAACCACAGAGCTCCTACAATGCAGAAGGAGGCCAGCTGGCCCATCGAGCCCCACCGACCCTCTGAAAGCGCACCATACCCAGGCCCACTTCCCTACCCTATTCCCGTAACCCCACCTAACCTGCACATCCTGGAACACTAAGGGCAATTTAGCATGACCAATCTACCTTACCTGCACATCTTTGGACTGTGGGAAATCCGCGGAGAACGTGAAAACTCCACACAGATAGTCGCGCAAGGTTAGAATTGAGCCGGGGTCCCAGGCGCTGTGAGGGAGCAGTACTAACCTCTTTCCCACCGTGGTGCCCCAATTTGTCTTAATATTACCTCATGGGAACTGGTGTGGACCATTGAATGAAATCATGGCTTATCTGTGACCCAATTCCATATAGGCTGTTGCCCTATATTTAACATCTTTCAAAAATCTATTAAAATTAACTATTGACCCAACATCAATTACTGTTTGTGAAAGTGAGTTTCAAACGTCTGCCAGCCTTTGCGTGAAGAAGTGTTTCACTAATTTCTTCCTTGAAAGATCTGATTCTAATCATTTGACTTTTCCCCCAGTCCTGACTCTTTAACTAGTTTCCCAATCGATCTTATCTGTAACTCTAAATAGCTTGAAAACATCAAATAAATCTAAACTTTCTAAGTTTCAGAAAATACAACTCTAGTTTGTTTAACCTCTTATCGTTGGCTTGGAATACAAGTATTATTCTGGTAAACCTGGGCTTCATTCTCTCCAAGACTAAGATATCCTTCCTGAGGTATGCTGGCAAAACTGATGGCAGTACTCCAGGTTTGGTGAAAACAGGCCCTTGCATAGCTGAAATATGACTTCTAACTACTTGTGTGCCAGTCTTCTGGATATCATGGCCGACCTTTTGGATTGCTTTCTTACTATTTTAATGATTTATATATTTCATCAGATTTGGTATCAAATTTGGATTATAAAGCTTCTGGTAATGTGTTGGGACATTTTTTGTCATAGATATCAAATTTTTAAAAAAATTGTTGGATGTACATTTTTGGCAAAACACAATATATTTGTTTTTCAAAAGACTGAATAAAAGCGAAATATTGTAACATTGTTTAAAGTTATTTGATAATTCTCTTTTTTAGTGTATTAAAAACCAATTTTAACTCTGTAACACAAACTGGACATGGAGAGAAGTTTTGTGTATGCAAGTGACACATTTGATTGAGACTGGAAGATTGGACAATGTCCCAGATGCTTTAGACTCAAACCTATAGACTGGAGCAGATTTAGTCGCAGGCATGTAGGATGTCTATTAGGAATTTCTCTCTACTGTCTCATACTCGAGCAGTCTACATTTGTTGAATCAAAATATTGGAACTCCTTAATAACCAGCATTTTTGGATTACCTTCACCAGACTGCAGGGCATCCTGAAGGGGGAGGGTAGGCAGAGGTCATGGTACATGTTGGTACCAATGACCGATAGAAAGAGGGATGAGGTTTGCATCAAGAATTCAGGGAGTTTAATAGTAGACTAAAAAGCAAGACCTCTTGGGTTGTAATCTCTGGATTACTCCCAGTGCCACATGCTAGCGAGTATAGAAATAGAATAGCGCAGATGGATACGTGGCTTAAGAGTTGGTGCAGGAGGGGATGGTTTTAGATTCCTGGACCACTGGGACCATTTCTGGGGAAGGTGGGACCTGTACAAGCAGGACTATCTGAACCAAAGCGGGACTAACATCCTTGTTGCTGGGTTTGCTTGCAGACTATTAGCAGAATGGGGACACAGCATAACACACAAAAGCAATCAAGTGAGAGGGAATACAATGGTAGTGAGTTACAAGGGAGTAAGATGAGGCTGGGTGGCCTCTACTTTAATGCCAGGGGTATTACAGGTAAAACGGATAAGTTAAGAGCAAGGATTGACACTTAGAATTATGATAGTAGGCACCACGGAGACGTGGTTTGAGGGAGGGGCAGGATTGGCAGCTCAACATCCTGGATATAGAATCTTCAGGCGAGACCGAGGAAGGGGTAAAAGAGGAGGAGGCAATGCATTATTAGTTAAGGATTCAGTTACTCCAGTAAGGAAAGATGATATCTTGGAGTGGACATGAAATTAAGATTTGTGGGTAGAGCTTGGGAATAAAAAAGGGACAGCCACATTGCTAGGTGTTTATTATAGACCCCCAGATAGTGGAAATTGAGAAGCATATATGTACGCAATTTGCAGAGGTGTATAAAAATAATAATAGTGTAATTATATTCGGTGATTTCAACTTTCCCAATATTAATTGGGATAGTCATTGTGTTAAGGGCTTAGATGGGATTTTAAGAACTTTTGAGCTCAATATGTAGAGAGTCCAACAAGGCATGGTGCAGTGCGGAACCTAATTCTGGGGGATGAAGCCGCACATGTGGTTGATGTATTGGTGGGTCAGCATTTTGGTGATGGCGACCACAGCATGGTACAATTTAAGTTTGTTATGGACAAAGAAATAGACAAGTTGCAAAAAAAGGTTTTTAATTGGGGGGGGGGAGAGCGAATTTTAATAAAATAAGACAGGATCTGGCCGAGGTAGACTGGAAAGAGTTACTTGTGGGGAAATCTACGGAAGAGCAGTTGGGGGACTTCAAAAAGGGAATGGAGAGGGTACAGGCCCAATACATTCCCTCTAGGGTAATAGGTAGGAGTAACGAGCCCAGAGAACCATAGATGACCAGGGGATACGATGAGAAGGAAAAGAGAGGTGTTTAGCAAGTACAAAGAGAGCAAATCAACAGAGACATTAGTGGAGCATAGAAAGTGCAGGATGGAGCTTAAAGCAATTGGGAGAGCAAAGGGAAATGAGAAAGCTCCGGCTGGTAAAAGTAGGGAAAATCCCAAGGTATTCTATAAGTATATCAATGGGAAGAGGATAACCAGGGAAAGAGTAGGGCCCATAAGGGACCAAGGGGGAAATCTGTGGGTGGAGCCAGAGGACATTGGTTGGGTATTGAACAAATGTTTCACATCTGTCTTCACCAGGTAGATATGGAACTCTGGGAAAGAGATTGTGAGATTCTTGAGAAAATTGTCATAGTGAATGACAACGCATTGGAAGTGTTGGCAGACAAATCTCCAGGTGCGGATTAATTGTGTCCCAAGATGCTGTGGGAAGCGAGGGAGGAGATTGCAGGGGCTCTGACCCAAATTTTTCATTCCTCTCTGCTCATGGGGGAGGTGCCAAGGGACTGGAGAACAGCTAATGTGGTCCCACTATTTAAGAAAGGCTGTAGAGGTAAGCCAGAGAACTACAGACCAGTGAGTCTCACGTCAGTGGTAGGGAAACTTGGAGAAAATTATGAAGGAGAGAATCTAACTCCACTTGGAGAGGCAAGGTTTGATCAGGAATAGTCAGTATGGATTTGTCAGAGGGAGGTCATGCGCAACAAATTTGATTGTATTTTTTGAGCATGTGAGCAGGTGTGTCGATGAGCGTAGTGCAGTTGATGTAGTTTACATAGATTTCAGCAAAGCCTTTAACATGGTCCCACGTTGGAGACTTAAAAAGAAGGCAAATGCACATGGGATACAGGGTAACTTGATGAGGTGGATTCAAAATTGACTTGGCTTAGGAGTCAGAGGGTGATGACAGATGGCTGCTTTAGTGACTGGAAGCCAATGTCCAGTGGCATACCACAGGAATCTGTGCTGGGTCCCCTATTATTCGTTATTTATATAAACGGCATCGATGACTATGTGGATAACACAAAGATTGGCTGGGTGGTTAACCGTGAGGTTGAGTGTCTTGGGTTACAGGAAAATATAGACTGGATGGTCAAATGGGCAGAAAAGTGGCAGATGGAATTTAACCCTGAAAAGTGTGAGGTGATACACTTTGGAAGGTGTAATGTGACAAGAAAGTATTTGATGTATGGCCTGACACTAGGAAGTTGCAAGCATCAAAGAGACCTTGAGTGTTTGTCCATAGATCTCTGAAGGCAGGTTAATAGGATGGTGAAAAAGACATGTGGAACACTTATCTATCTTAATCGAGGCATAGATTACAAAAGCAGGGAAGTCATGTTGGAGTTGTATAGAACTTTGGTGAGGCCACAGCTGGAGTACTGTGCAATTGGGTCGTCACATTATAGGAAAGATGTGATTGTACTGGCGATTCACCAGGACGTTGTCTGGGATGGAACATTTATGTTATGCAGAGAGGTTGGATCGACATGGGTTGTTTTTGCTGGAGCAGAGAAGGCCGAGTGGCGATTTGATCGCGATGTACAAGATTGAGGGGCATGGGCAGGGTGGATAGGGAGCAGCTGTTCCCTTTAGTTGAAGAGTCAGTTACGAGGGGGCACAAGTTCAAGGTGGGGGGAATAGAGGAAAAACCTTTTTACCGAGAGGGTGGTGATGGTCTGGAATGCACTGCCTAGGAGGGTGGTACATACAGGCTGCCTCACATCCTTTAAAATGTACCTGGATGAGGACTTGGCACGGCATAACATTCAAGGCTATGGGCCAAGTGCTGGCAAATGGGATTAGGTAGGCAGATCAGACGTCTTTTATGCCTTGGTGCAGGCTCGATGGGCTGAAGGGCCTCTTCTGCACTATTCTGTGATTCTGAACAGCCCGAGCAGGAGGCTCACCATCACCTTCTCAAAGGCAGCTATGGATGGCCATTATATGCTGGCCTTGCAACCTTTCATATGGTTAGTTACATAGAATGCCTCCATTCTACCAGCTCTTTGTAACTTGGTTCCACTCTTGTCTATCTAATCCTAAACAGAGCATTTTCAGTAATAGTACTTATCTCAGCCCCATAATGCTAATGCCACAGTCCCCCAAGGATCTGCACAAAGATGTGCAGTTCAGGTGGATTGGTCATGATAAATTGCCCGTGGGTTAGGTGGGGTTGCTGGGATACAGGGATAGGGTGGAGGTGTGTGCTTAAGTAGGGTGCTCTTGCCAAAAGCAGGTGCGGACTCGATGGGTGGAATGGCCTCCTGCACTGTAAATTCTATGATCCAGTTTTGATTGCTCCTTCCTTATCTGTTTCATGTGGCAACATCATTTTTTGTTATTCTTATAAGGGTCGTGGGCTTCTAAGGTTCGACCAGCATTTATTACCCATTGCTAATTGCCCTTGAGATGGTGGTAAGCTGGTGCCTTGAACCACTGGAGCCCACATGGTGTAGGTAGACCCACAGTGCTGTTAGGGAGGTAGTTCCAAGATTTTGAGCCAGTGACAGTGAAGGGACAGCGATATATTGCAAGTCAGGATGGTGAGTGACTTGGAGAGTAACTTCCAAGTGATGGTTTTCCCATGTATCTGCTGTCCTTGTCCCTCTAGATGGTAGTGGTTGTGAGTTTGGAATGTGTTGTCGAAGGAACCTTGGTGAGTTCCTGCAGTGTGTCTTGTAGATGATACACACTGATGCTACTGTCCGTCAGTGATTAATGTTTGTGCAAGGGGAGTCAATCAAGTGGGCTGCTTTGTCCTGGATGGTGTTGAGCTTTTTGAGTGTTGTTGAAGCTGCACTCATCCAGGCAAGGGGAGGATATTCCATTACGCTCCTTACTTGTGCCTTGTAGGTGGTGGACAGGCTTTGGGGGGTCAGGTGGTGAGTTACTCGCTGCAGAATTCCTAGCCTCGGACCTGCTATTGTAGCCACGGTATATGTGGCTCAACCAGTTTGATTTCTGGCCAATGATAACCCCCAGGATGTTGTTGGTGAGGATTCCATGATGATATCATTGAATGTAAAGGGCCGATGGTTAGATTCTCTCTTGTTGGAGATGGTCGTTGTCTGGCACATGCGTGGCGCAGATGTTACTTGCGACTTGCCATCCGAAGCTTGGATATTGTTCAGGTCCTGCTGCATTTGGACGTGGACTGCTTCAGCATCTGTGGCGTCGTGAATGATGCTGAACATTGTGCAATCGTCAGAAAACATCCCTGCTTCTGATCTTATGACGGAAGGAAGGTCATTTGATGAAGCAGCTGAAGATGGTTGGGCCGAGGACACTACCCTGAGGAACACCTGGAGCTGAAATGACTGACCTCCAACATCCACAACCATCTTCCTTTGTGCCAGGTATGATTCTGGTGGAGAGATTTCCTCTCCAATTCCTATTGACTTTAATTTTGCTACGGTTCCTTGATGGCAAGGGGAGTCGCTCTCATCTTGCCTCTGGAGTCCAGCTCTTTTGTCCATGTTTGAACCAAGGCTGGAATGAGGTCAGGCACTGGCGGAACTCAAACTGAGCATCAGTGAGGAGGTTATTGCTGAGTAACTGCTACTTGATTGCACTGTTGATTACACCTATCATTCGTTTGCTGAGAATCTGGAGTAGACCGATGAGGTGGTAATTGGCAGGGTTGAATTTGTCCTGCACTTTGTGGATAGGATACACCTGGTCAGTTTCCCACATTGCTGAGTAGATACCAATGTTGTAGCTGTACTGGGACAGTTTGGCTCAGGTTGTGGCTTGTACTGGAGATCTTTAATACTATTGCTGGTATGTTGTCAGACCCCATAGCCATTGCAGTTTCTTGATGTCAGGTGGAGTGAATTGAATTGGCTGAATACTGGCATATTTGATGCTAGGGACCTCCGGGGGAGGTTGAGATGGATCATTCACTTTGAACTGTCTTTTGCACTTAAGTGCTGGGATCCATATTTGTGGCGCATCCTCCATTTGTTTAATTGTCCACCACCATTCACAACTGGATGTGGCAGATCTGCGGGGCTTCGATCTGATCCATTTGGTTGTGCATTACTTAACTCTCTATGCACATATTTATTTTCAAATGTATTGTCAGTTTCCATATGTACACTGATGCTACCCAACATATCTAACACCGTATTTCAGTTCTTCCGTTGCATCTTTGGTAGACTTTTTAACCATTAATGGTCATGTCTTTCGCACTTATGACCCAGACCCTGGAATTCACCCCCTCAACTCCTCTACCTCTCCAACTACTTCTCCTTTAAGATTCTTCTTTAAAAATAACACCTTTTAAATCAAACTTTTAGTAATGCTTTTTGAGTATATCCAGCTATTTTATTTGATTACTGCTCCCTGAAGCATTTCATCTTGCTCATGAAGTTCAAATTCAGGAAATTAAAATATTAAACAAAATGGAGAAACTTTTTTTCAAAAATGGGTAGCTAGGATATAGCACAACTGTGAGAAACCTATCCCCTCATTCAGCACCCTCTCTCCCACCCTCACTCCATTTCCTCACGATCACATCCCATCCATAAGCATGCACTGCATTTCCACTCTTTGCCAGTTGTGGAAAAGTGTCCGTTCCATTTTCCCTTTTTCTTGTAATAACAAATCTGATCTCTCTTCATCATGCTTGAAAGTGGAAACTCTGTAGTCAGGAGCGTTATGCCTGAGTCCTGTATATTAACAGTGTCATAATTTAAGGGGTGGGAAATTTACGGCACTTGGCTGATCACCATGCAATCAAATATCATGGATATAATATTTTCGGGCAGAAAAATAAGCTGGTATACTCTGAATTTCAATCTTCTGTGCCAATGCCTTTCTTGATGTGTTGTCATCAGCTAGCACGGCTCCTTGTTGGGGAAACACTGTCTTTGGAGTTACAGTGCAATTCTTCACAGTCTCTTCATTTTGAAATTGCTTCATCAGTGGGCCGCACGATCGCACAGTGGTTATCACAGTTGCTTCACAGCAACAGTTGCTTCCAGGGTCCCAGGTTCCATTCCAGCTTGGGCCACTGTCTACACATTCTCCCCGTGTGTGCGTGGGTTTCCTCCTTGTGCTCCGATTTCCTCCCACAGTTCAAAGTTGTCAAGGTTAGGTGGATTGGTGATGATAAATTGTCCTTCGTGTCCAAAAAGGTTAGGTGGGGTTGCTGGGTTACGGGGATAGGATGGAGGTGAGTGCTTAAGTGGGGTGCTCTTTCCTAAGGGCCGGTGCAGACTTGATGGGCCAAATGGCCTCCTTCTGCACTGTAAATTCTATGAAATCAAATTCTTTAATTTAAAAATGGCTCCTGTATAGTTTAAATCAGTGTTTTTCAAACTTTTTTTCCGGGGACCATTTTTGCCAACCTTCGGGACCCAACCTGGCCGGCCTGCGCGGCCCACGCTTGCCGCCCCGCGCGACCCACCATTTTCTCTTACCTTGTTTGTTGCTGACAAAAATGGAGGAAATGGTTTTGGGTCCCTTTGGCCCCAATGGTCCCTTTGTCCCCCGAACATGGAAAAAAAGGCTGCGACCATATAAAAACAAATGCTGCCGCACTGCGCATGCGTGCCCGATCATCGGTGTGCATGCGCATTTTGCGCATGCGCACCGATGATCGGACACGCATGCGCAGTGCGGCCGACTTTTTAACATCTCTTCCTGGCCATTTTGAAGGCCACTCGCAGCCGGTATTATTAAAAGCCAGCTGTTGCGTGCGGATTTGCGCGATCGGGAGCGCCGCGCTGGACGGCTCCGCGACCCTCCTGACACCCGCCCGCGACCCACCCGCGGGTCACGCCCCCGAGTTTGACAATGCCTGGTTTAAATTACTGAATAATTGGATTTATTTTTTGTAGTTTAAAAAGTGAAAAATTATCGAGGGTCGACTCCATTTGTCTGGTAGAGAATGTGAAATGGACAACATAGGCAAATGTAAACAATTAAATTTGGAGTTCCCAGGTTCACTTCAGGCCAGTTTGAAGAACCCATTCACACAGGAATCTCTGAAATTTAATCTGAACCTTTGGTAATTGAGTGGTGATATCATGACATCATAGTGTATACACATGGGAGACAGATCAGGAAGGTAAGAGCCCATAGGTTCCAGTGCAGTTAGGCAAATTGGACCCAAATTGGCTTGGTGGCAGGAAGCAGAAGGTGATGGCCTAAGGTTGTTTTTATCTGGAGGCCACTATCCAGTGATCTATTGCAGGGATTGGTGCGGGATTGCTGTTTGTAGTGTATATTAATGATCTAGACGTGAATGCGGGAAGTGTGATCAGTAAATTTGCAGATGACAAGAAATTTGTGGTGTAGTAAATAGCAAGGAGGAAAGCCTTTGATTACAGGACAAAATAGATGGACTGATCAGATGGGCAGGACAATGGCAAATGGAATTTAACTTTGTAAAGTGTGAGGTGATACATTTTTGGAGGACTAATAATGGAAGGGAATACAATGACCGTTAGGACACTAGGAAGTACAGAGCACCAGAGGAGCCTTGGGGTGCATGTCCAAAGATCCCTTAAGGCAGCAGGGCTGGTAGATAAGTTGATGAAGGCATACAGGATGCTTGCGTTTATTTATTTCCTTTAGGGAAGGAAATCTTGTATCTGGTCTGGCCTACATGTGACTCCAGACCCACATCACTCTGGTTGACTCTTAATTGCCCTCTGCAATTAAGTCATTCAGTTTTAAGGGCAATTGGGGATCAGCAACAAATGTTGACCTTGCCAGTGACCCTCAGTTCCCATGAAAGAATAAATTTTAAAAATGTATAATCTGTTGCAATACTTTACACTGTTACTTATTGCATATTATAACCACTAGATCCTTCTATAGGTACTGACAGACTTTTCTGTTTCATTTAGCTATTTTAATAAGGTCAAGTTTTAAATAGAACTGGTTGTATGAGGATTTGAACTTTGAGATATTCCATTAAACAAAGGATGCATTATAATGGTTCAGTCATGAAATGTGGCAAACCATAACCAAAAGAAGTGCAAGTTTTTGTTACAATCTTGTATGTCAAAGATAAGACATTGCAAAGGAAGATTTTTTCTACTTAAGTGGATAATGTAGACATGATGGACTGGAGAAGACCCTCTAGTCTATCCCCAGTCTGTTTCTCACCTTGTGAATCGCAATATATACAATTCCCACCCCACCTAAAACTGATGTGAAAAACCAGGCCATTGTGGGAAAAACAAAACTGAGAAATTCCATTTTAACTCTCTTAGGCAATCAAAATCAGTCAAAAGAGATTATTTCTGGCCTGATAATTTTATGGGGATTCCTACCTTTTGCACGCCATCCCAGCTAGAAGCTGATTCCACACTCAATTGAAGGAATTTGGCAAGTTGGCACCCAAGCCTGTGAGTCAGCATTCTGTTCCAGATAGCTATTATTCTCTGAGTTGAACCACTTCCTGACATTCAAGATCTGTCTTGTAGAGCTTGACATGTTTACCCGTCATCTTTCCAAACATTTAATTGGAACAAACTGTCAAGTGAGACACACCAATTCCCTTCATCATCTTCTAAACCTTGATTAGATCACCCCTAAGTCTACACTTCTCTGATATATAGAATCCCACCTCTTATATTCTATTTTGCTAATTTAAGATGTTTGAATTAATCTCATGACCCTCCGATGTGCCCTTTCCAAAGCCTCAATATCACCCATGATATGAGGAGAATTGGACACACTGATCTAATTACGGACAGATCTTGTAACGGGAAAAGTAGTGTTCAGTCTTGTAATCCAGTGTGCAATGAATGTACCCTCAAAAATCTATTTGTCCTAGCAATTGCTTCATGTCATTGTTCATGAATCGATGTACTTGGACACCCATTAAATTTTTTGAACGTTTTTTTTTCCTGACCGGTCATGTGTTTAAAATTCACCCTACTCAATAGCACAACACTGCACTTTTCCAAGTTGAACTTCATTGGCCAGACACAAATCCAGCCCCCAATGCATCTGATCCTCACGAAGCAGTCGAGCACCATCCTGGCATGTGCACAAATCTTTCATCTGCAAACTTGCAAATTGTGCTCGGATCTACATAGAACATAGAACATAGAACAATACAGCGCAGTACAGGCCCTTCGGCCCACGATGTTGCACCGAAACAAAAGCCATCTAACCTACACTATGCCATTATCATCCATATGTTTATCCAATAAACTTTTAAATGCCCTCAATGTTGTCGAGTTCACTACTGTAGCAGGTAGGGCATTCCACGGCCTCACTACTCTTTGCGTAAAGAACCTACCTCTGACCTCTGTCCTATATCTATTACCCCTCAGTTTAAAGTTATGTCCCCTCGTGCCAGCCATATCCATCCGCGGGAGAAGGCTCTCACTGTCCACCCTATCCAACCCCCTGATCATTTTGTATGCCTCTATTAAGTCTCCTCTTAACCTTCTTCTCTCCAACGAAAACAACCTCAAGTCCGTCAGCCTTTCCTCATAAGATTTTCCCTCCATACCAGGCAACATCCTGGTAAATCTCCTCTGCACCCGCTCCAAAGCCTCCACGTCCTTCCTATAATGCGGTGACCAGAACTGTACGCAATACTCCAAATGCGGCCGGACCAGAGTTCTGTACAGCTGCAACATGACCTCCCGACTCCGGAACTCAATCCCTCTACCAATAAAGGCCAACACTCCATAGGCCTTCTTCACAACCCTATCAACCTGGGTGGCAACTTTCAAGGATCTATGTACATGGACACCTAGATCCCTCTGCTCATCCACACTTTCAAGAACTTTACCATTAGCCAAATATTCCGCATTCCTGTTATTCCTTCCAAAGTGAGTCACCTCACACTTCTCTACATTAAACTCCATTTGCCACCTCTCAGCCCAGCTCTGCAGCTTATCTATATCCCTCTGTAACCTGCTACATCCTTCCACACTATCGACAACACCACCAACTTTAGTATCGTCTGCAAATTTACTCACCCACCCTTCTGCGCCTTCCTCTAGGTCATTGATAAAAATGACAAACAGCAACGGCCCCAGAACAGATCCTTGTGGTACTCCACTTGTGACTGTACTCCATTCTGAACATTTCCCATCAACCACCACCCTCTGTCTTCTTTCAGCTAGCCAATTTCTGATCCACATCTCTAAATCACCCTCAATCCCCAGCCTCCGTATTTTTTGCAATAGCCTACCGTGGGGAACCTTATCAAACGCTTTGCTGAAATCCATATACACCACATCAACTGCTCTACCCTCGTCTACCTGTTCAGTCACCTTCTCAAAGAACTCAATAAGGTTTGTGAGGCATGACCTACCCTTCACAAAGCCATGCTGACTATCCCTGATCATATTATTCCTATCTAGATGATTATAAATCTTGTCCCTTATAATCCCCTCCAAGACTTTACCCACTACAGACGTGAGGCTCACCGGTCTATAGTTGCCGGGGTTGTCTCTGCTCCCCTTTTTGAACAAAGGGACCACATTTGCTGTCCTCCAGTCCTCTGGCACTATTCCTGTAGCCAATGATGACATAAAAATCAAAGCCAAAGGTCCAGCAATCTCTTCCCTGGCCTCCCATAGAATCCTAGGATAAATCCCATCAGGTCCCGGGGACTTATCTATTTTCAGCCTGTCCAGAATTGCCAACACCTCTTCCCTACGTACCTCAATGCCATCTATTCTATTAGCCTGGGGCTCAGCATTCTCCTCCACAACATTATCTTTTTCCTGAGTGAACACTGACGAAAAATATTCATTTAGTATCTCGCCTATCTCTTCAGACTCCACACACAATTTCCCATCCCTGTCCTTGACTGGTCCTACTCTTTCCCTAGTCATTCGCTTATTCCTGACATACCTATAGAAAGCTTTTGGGTTTTCCTTGATCCTTCCTGCCAAATACTTCTCATGTCCCCTCCTTGCTCGTCTTAGCTCTCTCTTTAGATCCTTCCTCGCTACCTTGTAACTATCCATCGCCCCAACCGAAACTTCACACTTCATCTTCACATAGGCCTTCTTCTTCCTCTTAACAAGAGATTCCACTTCCTTGGTAAACCACGGTTCCCTCGCTCGACGCCTTCCTCCCTGTCTGACCGGTACATACTTATCAAGAACACGCAGTAGCTGATCCTTGAACAAGCCCCACTTATCCAGTGTGCCCAACACTTGCAGCCTACTTCTCCACCTTATCCCCCCCAAGTCACGTCTAATGGCATCATAATTGCCCTTCCCCCAGCTATAACTCTTGCCCTGCGGTGTATACTTATCCCTTTCCATCATTAACGTAAACGTCACCGAATTGTGGTCACTGTCCCCAAAGTGCTCTCCTACCTCCAAATCCAACACCTGGCCTGGTTCATTACCCAAAACCAAATCCAACGTGGCCTCGCCTCTTGTTGGCCTGTCAACATATTGTTTCAGGAAACCCTCCTGCACACACTGTACAAAAAACGACCCATCTATTGTACTCGAACTATATCTTTTCCAGTCAATATTTGGAAAGTTAAAGTCTCCCATAATAACTACCCTGTTACTTTCGCTCATATCCAGAATCATCTTCGCCATCCTTTCCTCTACATCCCTAGAACTATTAGGAGGCCTATAAAAAAACTCCCAACAGGGTGACCTCTCCTTTCCTGTTTCTAACTTCAGCCAATACTACCTCGGAAGAAGAGTCCCCATCTAGCATCCTCTCCGCCACCGTAATACTGCTCTTGACTAGCAGCGCCACACCTCCCCCTCTTTTGCCTCCTTCTCTGAGCTTACTAAAACACCTAAACCCCGGAACCTGCAACATCCATTCCTGTCCCTGCTCTATCCATGTCTCCGAAATGGCCACAACATCGAAGTCCCAGGTACCAACCCACGCTGCCAGTTCCCCTACCTTGTTTTGTATACTCCTGGCATTGAAGTAGACACACTTCAAACCACCTACCTGAACGCTGGCCCCCTCCTGCGACGTCAAATCTGTGCTCCTGACCTCTATACTCATTCCCCCTTACCCTAAAACTACAATCCAGGTTCCCATGCCCCTGCTGCATTAGTTTAAACCCCCCCAAAGAGCACTAACAAATCTCCCCCCCAGGATATTTGTGCCCCTCAGGTTCAGATGTAGACCATCCTGTCTGTAGAGGTCCCACCTTCCCCAGAAAGAGCCCCAGTTATCCAAAAATCTGAAACCCTCCCGCCTGCACCATCCCTGTAGCCACGTGTTTAAATGCTCTCTCTCCCTATTCCTCATCTCACTATCACGTGGCACGGGCAACAACCCAGAGATAACAACTCTGTTTGTTCTAGTTCTGAGCTTCCATCCTAGCTCCCTGAAAGCCTGTCTGACATCCTTGTCCCCTTTCCTACCTATGTCGTTGGTGCCAATGTGGACCACGACTTGGGGCTGCTCCCCCTCCCCCCTATGGACCCGGAAAACACGATCCGAGACATCACGTACCCTTGCACCTGGGAGGCAACATACCAAACGTGAGTCTCTCACGCTCCCACAAAATCTCCTATCTGTGCCCCTGACTATCGAGTCCCCAATTACTAATGCTCTGCTCCTCTCCCCCCTTCCCTTCTGAGCAACAGGGACAGACTCCGTGCCAGAGGCCCGTACCCCATGGCTTACCCCTGGTAAGTCGTCCCCCCCACAAGTATCCAAAGCGGTATACTTGTTTCTCAGGGGAACGACCGCAGGGGATCCCTGCACTGACTGTTTTTTCCCAGTCCCTCTTACAGTTACCCACCTATCTCCAATCTTTGGTGTAACTAATTCCCTGAAGCTGCTATCTATGACCACTTCTGCCTCCCGAATGATCCGAAGTTCTTCCAACTCCAGCTCCAGTTCCCTAACTCGGTCTTGGAGGAGCTGGAGATGGCAGCACTTCCTGCAGGTAAAATCAGCAGGGACACTAACTGCATCCCTCACCTCAAACATCCTGCAGGAGGAACATTGCACTCCCTTCCCTGCCATTCCTCTAACTTTCTACCAAGATCTGGCTAACAACTAAATTAAATTTTTATAAAAAATAATAATAATATAATAAAAAATATGGTACTTACCTCAGACCAATGGGTTTTATTATTAGGTTAGAGGAGGAGGGCGGGTGGGAGACACTACACGTGTAGTGTCTCGGGTTTCCTCTCCACCAGAATTTATTGGGAGGGTCTTCCCAGAGGTCCGCGGGTCGACTTCCTGATCCCGCCTAAAAAACTAATTTAAAAAAAAAAAGAAAAATTCTCAGCTCCTGCTGAAATTGACCAACCAGCCAGCTCCACTCCCGCCGAAATCGACTGGCCTGCCCCTGCAAAGAGAAGTGCTTTTAAAGGTTGACTTACCTCCCAGCAACCTCCTTCCGCAATGCTCCCGCTGAAACTGACTAACCAGCTGCTCTCTCGCCGCCGAAATCGACTGGCCTGCCCCTGCAAAGAGAAGTGCTTTTAAAGGTTGACTTACCTCCCAGCAACCTCCTTCCGCAATGCTCCCGCTGAAACTGACTAACCAGCTGCTCTCTCGCCGCCGAAATCGACTGGCCTGCCCCTGCAAAGAGAAGTGCTTTTAAAGGTTGACTTACCTCCCAGCAACCTCCTTCCGCAATGCTCCCGCTGAAACTGACTAACCAGCTGCTCTCACGCCGCCGAAATCGACTGGCCTGCCCCTGCAAAGAGAAGTGCTTTTAAAGGTTGACTTACCTCCCAGCAACCTCCTTCCGCAATGCTCCCGCTGAAACTGACTAACCAGCTGCTCTCTCGCCGCCGAAATCGACTGGCCTGCCCCTGCAAAGAGAAGTGCTTTTAAAGGTTGACTTACCTCCCAACAACCTCCTTCCGCAATGCTCCCGCTGAAACTGACTAACCAGCTGCTCTCACGCCGCCGAAATCGACTGGCCTGCCCCTGCAAAGAGAAGTGCTTTTAAAGGTTGACTTACCTCCCAGCAACCTCCTTCCGCAATGCTCCCGCTGAAACTGACTAACCAGCTGCTCTCACGCCGCCGAAATCTAGTTCATTTAACACCTGTGGGATACCACGGATGCCTCCAAGTAGATCAAAGTACATTTGTAATTACTATCTACCTACAGCCTTGCAGCCTGTTCTTAATATCTTTCCAGTTAATATAATGGACTTAATAATAAAATTAAAGTCCATGGAATTAAAGGAACCGTGACAGCATGGTACAAAATTGGTAAAGGAACAGAAGCGAGTACTGGTGATATCTATTTTTCAAACTGGAGGGGTGCAAACACCGGTGTTCTCGTGGGTTAGTATTAGGCCAACTATTGATTTTGATTTATATTAATTATTTGTACTTGGGTTATACTTTTATTCTTTAATGTGATGTCAGCATTTATTGCCTATTGCGAATTGTCCTTGAATTGAGTGGCTTTAGAAGACAGTTTAGAGTAAAGCTCGTTGCTGTGGGTCTAGATTCCCATGTAGGCCAGAAAAGGAGGTGGATTTACTTCCTTAAAGTTCATTAGTGAACCAGATGAGCTGTGGGTCTAGATTCACATGTAGGCCAGAAAAGAAGGAGGATTTACTTCCTTAAAGTTCATCAGTGAACCAGATGACAATCGATGATAGGAGATTAGTTTTCATTTCCAGATTTATTAACTGAATTAACATTCCACCAGCTACTATGAACCCATGGCCCGATAGTATTAGCCTGAGGTCTGGATTATGAGCCCAGTTACCACTATGCCATCTCCTTTACAGTGAAGAATTTAAATGTTTGTAGATGATATAGAATTCTGAAATCGAGTAATCAATGAGGTGGGCAGTAGCAAACTTTAGATAGAATATAGAGCACAGAGACAAGCCATGCATCCCAATAGGTCCAAGCTATGTTTATGCTATCCTTCAACCTCTTCTCATCCTTCCTCATTTGCCATTCTCTAACCCACTAAAATCAATAGAGTACCAATACAGGCCAGGTATGGACTGGAGATTGACCTGACAGTCTTTTGTTTTGAGGGTTTGAGTTATAATTGTACATTCTGCTGTTATAATTTCAACAGCACGATGCTTATTGAGTAGTTTAAAATGCAAATATCTGTCAAACATTTTAATTTTAAGATTCTCATGGTCTTATGTGACCTTAAATAGGACATTGTTTTGTCGGGTTAGCAGAGTAATGTGCTAAAAATTGAACTTGACTGCTGGAATTTAAATAATCAGCCTCAAACAAATATTGTGTGCTTTCAAACTTTTATTTGACACTTGGATAATTGTTGAAACCCTTACATCCTTTAACACCGTTCTTCAAAAAAAATCAATTTACTATTTCTGTGGAACTGTAAAATTGAACCAACCTTCTAATGGTGGTTATTTGCTTTTGACTTGTTTATAAGTTGACGGTAGGCAATACCAAACATAATCACAAATTCTAGAACTGATGTAATATAAGACAAAGGTGAGACAAAAGTTTGTGCTGAATTTTATACCAACTATCTTTCAAGTTTATTCTAAAATCCTTCTTCAAGAAAAATGAACACCAATATTTTTTTTTTAGAAAACATTTTTATTGCGGCATTTATAATTTTGACACATCAACATTCTAAATAACAGAGCGGTCTGACACACGCAAAGAACCCACAGTAACATACCCAATTTACCCCCCGCCCTAACTCCTAGCTACCCATAGATTAGATTCCCTGCCCTTATTCTCCACTTCCCTGCCCCCCCCCTTCTGATGACAGTCAGTTTTCCTTAAAGAAGTCTATGTACGGCTGCCAACTCCGAGCGAACCCCTGTAATGAACCCCTTAAGGCAAACTTAATCTTCTGTAGCCTGAGAAACCCGAACATGTCACTGAACCCCCCCCCCCCCCCCCCCCCAATCCTTCCACTTCCTCTTCAACTCCCCGATTGGGACCACTCCACCAATTCCTTATATATTTCCGAGAGCTTCCCCTTCCCAACCCATGTTTTTGACATTGCATTATCCTGTAGTCCCCTTAGATGTACCGAAATCCGTTCCCACCCGGCAACTCTAACTCCTCTTGCTCCTCCAGGCTCGAGAACCACTCATCAATGAAGAGATCGCCAGATCTCTCGATCCCTGCCCGCTGCCACCTCCTAAAGCCCCCATCCAGCCCCCCCCCCCCGGAGTGAACCGGTGATTGTCACAGATCGGTGACCACGGCGCTCCCTCCAGTCTCATATGCTGCCTCCATTGTGCCCACACTCTCAGGGCTGCCTCTACCACTGGGCTTGTGGAGTACCGAGCCAGCGAGAATGGCAGAGGTGCCGTTAACAGAGCCTCCAGATTCGTGCCCTTACAAGATGCCGCCTCTACCCGCTCCCACACCGATCCCTCCCCCACTATCCACTTCCTAACCATCAAAATATTAGCCACTCAGTAGTAATTAATGAATTTCGGAAGGGTCAAGCCTCCCTCCCCGCGCCCCCGCTCAAGAAGAACCTTCTTCACCCTCGGGGCTTTCCCAGCCCATATAAAACCCAGGATCGCCGCGTTCATTTTCCTAAAAATTGCCTTGGGGATAAAGATTGGGAGACACTGAAACACAAACAGCAATCTCGGGAGGACTGTCATTTGCTCAATCCCCTTTCATTTGCTCAATCACCCTGCCCAAATTTAATTGATGAAGCTGACCCAAGTCCGTTGCCACCTGAATCCCCAAATACCTAAAACTCCTTCCCACCACTTTGAACGACATCTCCCTCAGTCTCCACTCCTGCCCCTTTGCTGGATCGTGAAGACCTCGCTCTTGCTCATGTTTAGTTTGTAACCTGAGAACCGGCCAAATTCCTCCAGTATTCCCATAATTCCTGCAATCCAATCCCCCCCCCCCGTATATAATGGGCCTGTGATATACAGGAGCAAATCGTTCGCATAGAGCGAGACCCTATGCTCAACCCCCCCCCCCCCCCCCCCCCCCCCATCTCACTATCCCTGCCAAATGTTCGATGTCCTCAGCGCCTTTGCCAAAGGCTCTATGGCCAGAGCAAATAGTAGTGGGGAGAGTGGGCCCTCTGCCTTGTCCCCCTGCACAGACTAAAATACTCTGACTGGACCCGGTTGGTCCTTACATTCGCCACCGGTGCCCGATACAGCAACCGAACCCAATCCACGAATCCCTCCCCTAATCTAAACCGTCCCAGGACATCCCACAGGGACCTCCACTCCACTCGATCAAAGGCCTTTCCTGCGTCCATGGCCACCACCACCACTACCTCGCGCCCCTTCGCAGGCATCATTATCATATTTAGGAGTCAGAGGAAATGGGTGAGGTACTAAATTAATACTTTGCATAAGTATTCACCAAAGAGAAGGAATTGGTGGATGTTGAGTCTGGAGAAGGGTGTGTAGATAGCCTGGGTCACATTGAGATCCAAAAAGACGAGGTGTTGGGCGTCTTGAAAAATATTAAGGTAGATAAGTCCCCAGGGCCTGATGGGATCTACCCCAGAATACTGAAGGAGACTAGAGAGGAAATTGCTGAGGCCTTGACAGAAATCTTTGGATCCTCACTGTCTTCAGGTGATGTCCCGGAGGACTGGAGAATAGCCAATGTTGTTCCTCTGTTTAAGAAGGGTAGCAAGGATAATCCAGGGAACTACAGGCCGGTGGTAGGGAAATTACTGGAGAGAATTCTTTGAGACGGGATCTAATCCCATTTGGAAGCAAGTGGACGTATTAGTGAGAGGCAGCATGGTTTTGTGAAGGGGAGGTCGTGTCTCACGAACTTGATAGAGTTTTTAAAGGAGGTCACTAAGATGATTGATGCAGGTAGGGCAGTGGATGTTGTCTATATGGACTTCAGTAAGGCCTTTGACACGGTCCCTCATGGTAGACTAGTACAAAAGGTGAAGTCACACGGGATCAGGGGTGAGCTGGCAAGGTGGATACAGAATTGGCTAGGCCATAGAAGGCAGAGAGTAGCAATGGAAGGATGTTTTTCTCATTGGAGGGCTGTGACCAGTGGTGTTCCACAGGGATCAGTGCTGGGACCTTTGCTGTTCGTAGTCTATATAAATGATTTGGAGGAAAATGTAACCGGTCTAATTAGTAAGTTTGCAGACGACACAAAGGTTGGTGGAATTGCGGATAGCGATGAGGACTGTCAGAGGATACAGAAGGATTTAGATCGTTTGGAGACTTGGGCAGAGAGATGGCAAGTCTCTCTGCGGACAAATGTGAGGGAATGCATTTTGGAAGGTCTAATACAGGTAGGGAATATACAGTGAATGGTAGAACCCTCAAGAGTATTGAAAGTCAGAGCGATCTAGGTGTACAGGTTCACAGGTCACTGAAAGGGCAACACAGGTGGAGAAGGTAGTCAAGAAGGCATACGGCAGGTTTGCCTTCATTGGCTGGGGCATTGAGTATAAGAATTGGCAAGGCATGTTGCAGCTGTATAGAACCTTAGTTAGGCCACACTTGGAGTATAGTGTTCAATTCTGGTCGCCACACTACCAGAAGGATGTGGAGGCTTTGGAGAGGGTGGAGAAGAGATTTACCAGAATGTTGCCTACTATGGAGGGCATTAGCTATGAGGAGCGGTTGAATAAACTCGGTTTGTTCTCACTGGAGCGAAGGAGGTTGAGGGGCGACCTGATAGAGGTCTACAAAATTATGAGGGGCATAGACAGAGTGGATAGTCAGAGGCTTTTCCCCAGGGTAGAGGGGTCAATTACTAGGGGGCATAGGTTTAAGGTGCGAGAGGCAAGGTTTAGAGGAGATGTACGAGGCAAGTTTTTTTTTTTTTTTACACAGAGGGGAGTGGGTGCCTGGAACTCGCTGCCGGAGGAGGTGGTGGAAGCAGGGACGACAGTGACATTTAAGGGGCATCTTGACAAATACATGAATAGGATGGGAATAGAGGGATACGGACCCAGAAAGTGTAGAAGATTTTAGTTTAGACGGGCAGCATGGTCGGCACAGGCTTGGAGGGCCGAAGGGCCTGTTCCTGTGCTGTACATTTCTTTGTTCTCTGTACATGTCATTGTGATTATGGAATTATAGAGCCATTTATTTACAGCACACAAGGAGGCCATTCAGTCAACCAAGTCTGTGCTGGCTCTCCAGATAGCAATGCAGTCAGTCGCACTTGGCCAGCTCCATCCCCATTGCCGTGCAAATTTATTTCTTAAGTGTCAGTCCTTTTTCCTTAGGAATAATTTGGAAAAAAATTTTTTTTTAAATTTTTTTAAATTCTCCTTTTTCACATTTTCTCCCACATTTACATCCATCAACAATAACATCCATCAACAATAAACAATAATCAGTAAGATATGTCAGTCCCCAGAATAACAACGATCCCATCTACCCACCAACCCCCAAACCTCAACCCGCATGTTTACATAAACAAATGACAAAAAGGAATCGGGGATTACCCGTAGTCACCCTTAATCTTACACAGCTGCCCCCCCCCCCCAACCGCAGGTCTCCAGCTCCTCCCATCCACTGCCTCTTGTAAAACTCATCCCCCCAAACTCGGTTCCTTCCCCCCAACTTTGCACCCCGGCTAGACCACTCGGACCCTGTTCTGCCAGGCTCCGATGGCCGCAGCCCCTCCCCCCACCTCACTCCCGTTCACTGGCCGGCTTAAACCGGCCAGCATGGAGGCCCCCGCCTGGGTCCCTTTCCCACTTGCCCGGCCCTAGGAAAGCCCAAAGATCCCCTTTTAGCGCACAAACCCCGCATATCCACCTACACCCCAAAGAACTCTCATTTCGAGTGAATGTCCCGTCCCTTCCCTTGTCCAAATATATACCACATTGGCTCCTTTAATCTCTACACCCGCACGCAGTGATACAAAAAAGAAGAAAATACAATCATGAGGTTACATCGGCACATGGCCATTCCCCAATTTGTCAGTTCTGCCACAGTCCTTCTGCTTTCGCAAACTCCTCCGCTGCTTCCGCCGTTCCAAAATAAAAGTCCCTGAGCTTGTAAGTCACCCTCCGCTTCGCTGGATATACAGTGCCGCACCGCAGTGCCCTCTTCACCCGGTTGAAGGCAGCTCGCCTCCTTGCCAGCTCCACCGTAAAGTCCTGGTATACACGTATACCAGCTCCAGCCCACTGCACCACCCGCTTCTGCTTGGCCCAGCTCAGGACCTTCTCCTTCACCCTGTACCTATGGAAGCACAGAGTCACTGCCCTTGGCGGCTCACTCGCCTTTGGTACAGGCCTCCACGACCGATGAGCCCGATCCAGTTCATATCGGGAGGGGTCCTCCCCCTCCCCCAGTGGTTTTGCCAGCATCGCGGCAAAATACTCAGTCGGCTTCGGTCCTTCAACTCGTTCGGGCAGCCCCACAATCCTCATATTCTGTCGCCTGGATCTGTTTTCCAGGTCTTCCATTTTTCCTTGCAGATCTTTGTTAGTATCCATCACCTTCCGCATCTCTTTCCCCATCGAGGCAAGTTGATCACCGTGCTGCAATAACGTCTCCTCCACTTCCTTCAGCGCCTCCCCTTGCTCTCGCACCTCCGCCACTGCGCTTGCCACCTCCGTCCTCACCGGGGAAACCGCCTCCTCCACCAGCACACTCAAAACCTCCCTCATCTCCTTCCTCACCGTCTCCATGCATTTCGCAATCTACGCCAACTGCTTTTCAAATTCCGCAGCCATCACCTTAGTTATTTCTTCAGCCGTAAGCAGTGCGGCCTTCCCTGGTGCTCCAGCCTCCATTTTTCCTGGTGACCCCGCGGTGACCTTTCCACTCCCCGACGGACCTCCAGCTGTTTTTTTTCCGGCCGTTTTCTTGCTCACCCTCGACACTTTTCTTTGTTCTTTTTTTCCTTCTGTGTCTTCACTGTGCCTCCTCCGTGCCTTCTCCCTGCTTCTGCCGCCTCCGCGGACCCTGGGACCGAGCTTAAAGCCCCAAAAATGCCCTTGCCGAACGGGAGCCCTCCATTGTGCGGCCGCCTCCCGCCCGCCGTCACCGGAAGTCTTTCCTTAGGAATTATTGAACATCACTGCTTCCACCATCCTCGTGAACAGTGAATTCCTGGTCAATACCACTTTCTGCTCAGAAATAGACTTCCATGTGCTACTCTGCATCTCTTACCAAAACCGTAAATCTATTTACCCTTAGTCCTTGTATCATCAGCTATTGGAACAGTTTTTCCTTGTCTACCTTATTAGTAATCTGCTCCCGCTTCTTCAACCCCCCCCCCCCCCCCCCCAAACCACACCGGTCAGGTGGATTGACCACGTTAAATTGCCCCTTAATTGGAAAAAAATAATAATTGGGTACTCTAAATTTATTTTTATAAAAAGAACACATACAATGTTTTGGCCTCAACTGCTTTCTGTGGTAGGGAATTCCACAGAACCACCACTTTCTGGGTGAAGATGTTTCTCCTAATCTCACTCCTAATTGGTTTACCCTGCAGCCTTAGACTGTGACCCTGGGTTCTGGAATCCACCACCATCGGGCATATCCTTCTTGCATCTGCCCTGTCAAGTCCCATTAGAATTTTCTAAGTTTCACTGAGATCCTGTTTCATTCTTTTAAAAAAAATAAATTTAGAGTACCCAATTCATTTTTTACAATTAAGTGTGGCCAATCCACCTACCATGAACACCTTTGGGTTGTGGGGGCGAAACCCACAAACACGGGGAAAATATGCAAACTCCACATGGACAGTGACCCAGAGCCAGGATTGAAACTGGGACCTCGGCGCCGTGAGCCAGCATTGCTAACCACTGCGCCACCGTGCTGCCCCGATCCTCTTTCACTCTTACCTCCAGCGAATATAATCTTAACCGACTCAACTTCTCCTCATTCATCAGTCCGGCCATCCCAGGAATCACTCTGGTAAACCTTTGCTGCACTCCCTCCACAGCCAGAATATACTCCGATAAGGAGACCAAAACTACGCACAATATTCCAGGGGTGGTTTCACCAAGACCTTGTATTACTACAGCCAAGACATCCCTGCTTTCTGTACTCTAATCCTCTCGCTATGAAGGCCAACATCCATTTGCTGCCTTCACCGCCTGCTGCACCTGCACGCTTACTTTCACTGACTGATGTACGAGGACACCCATGTATCGTTGCACATTTCCCTCTTCCCAATCTGTAGCCATTCAGATAATCTGCCTTTGTTTTCGTTACAAAATGGATAATCTCACATTTATCCACATTGTACAGCATTTGCCAAGTATTTGCCCACTCAACTTGCCCAAATCACACTGAAGCATCTCTGCATCCTCCTCACAGCTCTCCCTCCTGTCCAGTTTTATGTCGCCTGCAAATTTGTAAATATTAAATTTAGTTCTCTCATCTAAATTATTTAATATACATTGTGAATAGCTGAGGTCCAGGCACTGATACCTACGGTACCCTACCCGTCAGTGCTTGCCACTTGGAAAAAGACCCGCTTATTATTCTGCTTCCTGTCTGCCAACCAGATTTTTTTCCATCTCGAGACACTATCCCAAATCGGATGGCACTTTAATTTTCCGCGCTGCTGTGGGTCCGTGTCAAAAGCCTTCTGAAAGTCCAAATAAACCGCATCCACTGGCTCCCCTTCATCAAATCTACTGGTTACATCCTCTTAGGATTCCAATAGATTTGGCAAGCTTGATTTCCCTTTTGTAAATTCATGCTGACTCTGTCACTGTTTTCCATGTGCTCTGCTGTTAAATCTTTTATAATGGGCTCTAGCTTTTTCTCCACTACCAACGTCCGACTGACTGATCTATAATTCCCTAATTTCTCTCTACCTCCCTTTATAAATAGTGGGGTTACGTCAGCTGCGCTCCAATCCATAGGAACTGTTCCAGAGTCTCTCGAATCTTGGACGATGACCACCAATACATCCACTATTTCAAGGACCACTACTTAAGTGATCTGGAATGTAGATTATCAGGACCAAGGATTCATCAGCCTTCGATCCCATCAATTTCCCCAACACTATTTCCCTACTAATACAGATTTCCTTCAATCCCTCCCTCTCACGAACCCCTGTGTCCCCCAACATTTCTGGTATGCTGTCTGTGTCCTCCTTTGTGAAGACCAGATCAAAGTATGTATTCAGTTGGTCAGCCATTGCTTTGTTCCCCATTATAAATCCCCCTGTTCCTGACTTTAAGGAACATTTGTCTTCAATCTTTTTCTCTTCTCATACCAATAGAAGCATTTACAGTCCGTTTTTATGTTCCCTGCAAGCTTGCTCTCATACTTTATTTTCCCCTTCTTAATCAATCCCTTTGATCTTCTTTGCTGAATTCTAAACTGCTCCCAATCCTCAGGCCTGTTGTTTTTTTCTGGCCAATCCTCAGGCCTATTGTTTTTTTTTCTGGCCAATCTGCCTCTTCCTTAGATCTATTATTGAGGAGGCCTGTTAGCTCAGTTGGCTGGGTGGCTGGTTTGTGATGCAGAGTGACGCCAACAGCATGTGTTCAATTCCAGAACAAGCCGAGGTTATTCATGAAGACCCTGCCTTCTCAACCTCGCCTGGTGACCATTAGGTTAAATCGCCACTAGTCAGCTCTCAAAGGAGAGTGCAACTTCTGGGACTGTGGCGTCAAGCGACATTTACTTCTGTTTTACAACTCTAATTTCCCTTGTCAGTGGTTTGGCCACTAGTTTATTTTTGTGCCAGACAATCGTTTCTGTTCACCCGTGTGCTCTTTGAATGTTTGTCATTGCCTGTCCACCATCATCGCCAATACATCATAGCCAATTCATGCCTCATACCATTGTAGCTTCCTTTATTTAGATTCAGGACCCAAGTCTCAGCATGAACGTTGTCACTTTCCATCTTGATGAAGAATTATATATTATGGTCGCTCATCCCCAAGCGGGCTCTCACAACTAAATTGCTACTTTCCTTTTTCATTACACAATACTCAGTCTTGGATAACCTGTTCTCTAGTTGGTTCCTCAACGTATTGGTACAGAAAACCATCGTGTACACCTGCCAGAAATTTCTCCTTTGCAGCATTCTTACTAATTTGATTTGCCCAATCTATTTGCAATAAAGTCACCCATAATTTCAGATGTTCCTTTATCGCATGCATCTCTACTTTCCTGTTTATTGCCATTTCCAACATCACTACAGTTTGGGGGCCTACTAACAACCCCCACTGAGGTTCTTTGCCACTTGGTTGTCCAAACCTGTCGTAATCTTGTACACCTCTATCAAATCTCACCACATTTTCTGTTGATACAAGAAGAACAACTAGTTTCTCCAAGCTAACCTTATATCTAAAATTCCCCATTCCTTTGTAGCATTCTGGTAAATCTCTACCCTCACAAGGACCCCGATATCCTTCCTGACGTATGATGACCAGAACTCAATGCAAGCTCTAATTTTGTTTTAACCACAGCTTTATAAAGCTTCAGCATAACCTCTCTGCTGTTGTACTCAATACCTCTGTTTATGAAGCACAGTGGGCCAAAATCTCCATGGACTGGCAAGCACAGTTGGATTCCCACTCCACTCATAGTTACTTAACTGAAACCATCCGTATGCCAATATCTAAATCATTTGTAAATATCAACAAAAAAAAATCAATGGTCTGAGCACTGACCCTTGCAGAACACCATTTGTACCATTCTCCAGTCTGGCAAACAACCATTTACCATGACTTGCTGTTTTTTTGTCCTCAGTCAATTTTTTATCCAAGCTGATACTGACATTCCTATTCCATGAGCTAAAATTTTATTAACCAGCCTTTTATATTGTACTTCGTTGAAAGCTTTCTTAAAATCCATATAGCATGAGAGGTTGTACAGGTCAGAGCCACCTGGGGGAGGCCGGGAGATGCAGGAATTTCTAGATGGGTTGGAGTACCCAAGGTTAGGGGAGGGGAACAGGGCTACATTAGAAGGAGCGATAGTGGAGCAGGAGATAAAGGATGTGATTGGGAGGATGCAGTTGGGGAAGGTGGCAGGGCTGGATGGGTTTCCGGTGGAAAATTATAAAAAATTCAAGGATTAACTGGCACCCCTGATGGGGGGGGGGGATGTTTGCAGAGGCGATAGGGAAGGGGGTGTTACCACTAACTTTGGGGCAGGCATCGATTTCCCTGTTGCTAAAAAAGGATAAGGATCCGACGGAGTGTGGGTCGTATAGGCCCATATCACTTCTGAATGTGGACGCAAAAGTATTGGCGAAGGTACTGGCAGGTAGACTGGAGGAGTGCCTCTCGAAGGTGATAGGTGAAGATCTGACTGGGTTCGTGAGAGGGAGGTAGCTCTTTTCAAACGTTAGAAGGGTATTGGACGTTGTTACGGCACCGGCCGAGGGGAAGGAAACCGAGGTGCTTGTGGCATTGGACGCTGAGAAGCCGTTTGACCGGGTAGAATGGGGTTACATGATGGCAGTTCTGGAGCGGTTTGGGATTGGACCAAGATTTGTGAACTGGGTAAAGCTATATAAGGAAATGAGGGTCCGCACAAACATCAGCTCGAGATACTTTTCTCTCCACCGTGGGACTGAGCAGGGATGTCCTATGTCCCCCCTGCTGTTTACACTCGCGATTGAGCCGTTGGCCATCGCATTAAGATGTTCGGAGATATGGAAAGGAATAGTACGGGGGGTGGATAGAGCATAGGGTGCCCTGATACGCCGATGACTTGCTGTTATACATGTCGGAACCGAGTGTGTCGATAGGGGGAATATTGGAGCTGCTTCGAGTGTTTGGGTCTTTGTCGGGGTACAAACTAAATCTAGACGAGTGAGTATTTTGTGGAGTCTCGGCCGGGGGTGGGGGTGGGGGTTGGGGGCTGTCATTCCGTAGGGCAGGGATTCACTTTAGGTACCTGGGGATGCCAGTTGCCCGAGAGTGGGGGGGGGGGCTCCTTCTCGGGTCCAACATCTCTAGTTTGGTGGGGAGAGTGAAAGCTGATCTGGCAAGGTGGGATGGTCCCCCTCTGTCACTGGCGGGTCGAGTACAGACAGTTAAAATGAACATGTTGCCGCGATTTCTGTTTATTTTTCAATGCCTGCCGATTGTCCTGCCAAAGGCTTTTTTCAGAGAGATTGAGGGAAGGATTACTTTGTTAATATGGGGAGGGAAGGTGGCCAGAGTTAGAAAGGCGCTGCTACAGAGGGGAAGGCAGGCAGGGGGTTTGGGTCTTCCGAACCTGATGTATTACTACTGGGCGGCGAATGTGGAGAAGGTGCGGAGCTGGGTGAGAGGGGTTGATTCCCAGTGGGACAGAATGGAGGAGAGTTTGTGCAGGGGGCCGGGATTGACAGCACTGGCAACAGCGCCGCTCCCGATAGCCCCGGGGAAATACTCAAAAGGAGTCCGATAATAATAGCTTCATTGAGAATTTGGAGGCAGTTTCGCAACACTTTGGGTTGGGGGGGCAGGGTCCAGGGAAATGCTGATTCGGGGGAACCACAGATTTGAGCCAGGGAGGTGGGATGGAAATTTTGGGAAATGGGAGGAGAAGGGGATTAAGACACTAAAAGATTTGTTTCTTGGGGGTCGGTTTGCAGTATTGAAGGAGCTGGAAGCGAAGTCTGGGCTAGAGCAGGGGGAAATGTTTAGATACATGCAGGTTCGAGATTTTGCCAGGAAGGGGATACAGACCTTCCCGCTGGAGCCGGCCTCCACATTGCTGGAGGGGGTGCTGATGACCGGGGGACTGGAGAAGTGGGTAGTGTCAGCGGTTTACGGAGCTATTTTGGAAGAGGCGAAGGCATCACTGAAAGGGATCAAAGCAAAGTGGGAGGAAGAGTTGGGAGAGGATATGGAGGAAGGCTTCTGGTGAGGTGCTCCGGAGAATGAATGCCTCCACCTCATGCGCGAGGTTGGGGCTGATACAGCTGAAGGTGGTATACAGAGCACACCTCGCGAGGGCGAGGATGAGCCGCTTCTTTGAAGGAGTAGAAGATGTATGTGAACTTTGTGGGGGGAAGACGACACTAATCACGTTCATATGTTTTGGTCCTGTCCAAAGCTGGAGGATTACTGGAAGGAGGTTTTTAGGGTAATTTCTAAAGTGGTGCATGGGAAACTGAACCCGGGCCCCAGGGAGGCCATATTCGGGGTGTCGGACCATCCAGGTTTGGAAACGAGTGCGGAGGCAGATGTTGTAGCCTTCGCCTCGTTGATCGCCCGACCGAAGGCGGATCCTGAAGTTGGAGAGCAATCTCTCCATCCTGTGCCCTGGCGTGGCGGGGGGACCTGTTGGAATTCTTGACTCTTGAGAAGGTTAAGTTTGAACTGAGGGGAGGGATGGAGGGGTTCTACAATTCATGGGCATTATTCATTATGCACTTTCAAGAACTGGATAGCATCGAACATTAGTTGGGGCGTGTCGGTGGGAGGGTTGGGGGGAGGGGGGCTGTGTCTAAATGGCGACTATGGGTGATCCCTAATTCCTTTTTGTCATTTGTTTGTGTGAACATGCGGGCTAATGTTTGGGGTTTGGTGGGAGGATGGATTGTTGTTATTGATATGGGGATTGACATATTTGTTACTGATTATTGTTTACTGTTGGTGGGTGTAAATTTGGGAGAAAATGTGAAAAAGGAGAATAAAAAATATTTTAAAAACATTCAAAAATCCATGTAGCATATTTAAATGGATATATATCTCTCCGCAGCTGCTGTCAGACCTGTTGAGATTGCCCAGTATTTTTTGTTTGTCTCAGATTCCGGAATCCGCTGTAATTTGCCTTTATCTTATATCATATCTCTAACGTCTAGATAACGTTTAACGTCCTTTCATTAATATTCTCTGTTCCTTTGTCATAAAATTCAATTGGATTATTCAAGCACTATTTACCTTTTCCTGACCATCCTTAATGAACTATAACTTCTCCAAATGCCTGTTGATTACTTTCCCCGACTAAATCCTTACCTACCACTCCTGTCTGATCAAAGGCTTTATAGTTACCAGGACTGCCCTTACATGCTTTTTTTTGAAAAATATTTTATTACGGCATTTATATAATAACTTTTAACAAAATAAGCAACCACACACCAAACAAGCAACAAATCCCAGCCAACATGGCTTCCATAAACAACTCCCCAACCCCAATTCCCCACCAAACTTCCCCCACCGTACCCAACTCCCCATACATCCCCTATTTAACCCCCTACTGCTGACAGCATAATTTTAAAAAGCCCCTCCCTTGTCGGCAGTCCCCCCCACCCCCCCCCCCCACCCCCACACCACAAAATAACAACCCCAACCCCCATCAACACACTCACTATCTGCTCACCCCCCACTGCGCTTCCGTGAACTAGCCCGCCCAGCTGACCTGGTAGCCCCGCCCATGGCGCCTACCATCGTACCCCCCACTGATTCCCCTTCTCCCCCCCCCCCCTCAAACACTTTTCCTGTGCAAACTTAACTACACACCCCAAACACAAAAAAAACAGCAACCCACCAAGAACAAACCGAGCAATGGCCCCAAACACAGTACAAAAATATAACCCAAACAAACCCCAAAGGAACAGAAAGGGAACGCCTCCTCCAAAGTTCAGTGTCCTCCTTCTCCTGCCAGTTAATTGTTCCTGACAATTCCATCGCCTCCTCAGGCGTCCCGAAGTACAGCTCCCGACGCTTATAGGTCACCCACAGGCACGCCAGGTACAACATGCCAAGCTTCATCCCTTTCTTGAGCGCCGCCTTCACTTTGTTGAAGCCCGTTCTCCTCTTAGCCAACTCCGTACCCAGGTACTGGTATACACTCAGCTCGCTGCCCTCCGAGGTACAGCACCCCGTCTGCCTGGCCCCCCTCAAGATCCGTACCTTGTCCAAGAACCGGTGCAGGCGCATCGCCCTCGGTGGCTCGTCTCCCTGCTGCTTCCTCATCAGCGTCCTGTACGCCTGGTCCACTTCCAAGGGTCATACAAATGCCCCCTTTCCCAGCAGCTTCTCGAACATTCGAATAACATCCACGCCGGCGTCTGCTCCCTTGCTGCCCTCGACAGTCCCGCGATCCTCAGATTTTGCCCGCGAGACCGATTCTCCAGGTCCTCTACTTTCTCCTGCGGCTGCCTCTGTTGATCTTGTGTCATCCCCATCTCCGCTGCCATCATCTCTTCCACCTTCTGGATCACGTAGCTCTGGGCCTCCAGCCTCGTCTCCATGCGCCGATCCCCGCCTTTATCTGGTCCACCACCCTAGCCAGATCCTCAAAATTCTCCTTCCACTGCTGGGGAACTTCTCATTAAGGAAGCCCACCAGCTGCTCCGTCGACCACTGAGAGGGTAGGACCAGTCCCAGACCATCTGCTGTCTTCTGTGTCGCAGGCACCACTCCAGCTATCACTAATTGCTTCGTTCTTTTTCAGCCACATCTGGTCGACAAATCCATCCACCTGTGGGGCACTCTCCTACCACCCCTCCTGCAACTTGTTTAATCAGAAAACCCACCCGATAACTGGGGAAAAGGTCCGCAAATTCCACCATGAGTGGGAGCCACCAAATGTGCAACCACTCACACCATGGCTGCCACTGGAAGTCCCTTACATGCTTTCTTGAATAAGACACTCCTTTCACACTCCCCTCTGATTTAGGGAAGATTCGATGATAATCCTTCAGCAACCTGGGCTATAAGCAATCTTGACCAGGCAACATATCCACACAAAGGATAACCAGGCCTCCCAGTACCTTCTGCCTCTCAATTTTCATTTAATTCTATGCATCTACCGTATTTGTTGTCATCATCCTCTTCCTTGGTAAACACCAGTACAAAATATTAAGTATTTTAGCTTTGGCCTGTGCCTCCACGCAGAAATCACTTTGTCCCTAATTTGACCCACTCCACCTCTTATTATAAGTTTACTATTTACATGCCGGTAGAAGACTTTTGTGATGCCTTTTTGTGTTCCCTTTTAAGTTGACTGCCATTCTATTCTCATATTCTCTTCCACGAGTATTAATTCCTTTTTCACTTCCCTCTCAACCTAGCCTAGTATTTGGCCTGGTCCTCTCTTGAGGAACTCTCATGATATGTTATACTCTCTCCTTTACAGATTCATCATGTTCTCTTTCTCCTTCAGCATCCAGTGAGTCTTGGCGTTGGTTCCCCTACCTTTCGTCCTTCTTGGAATATTCCTGGTCTGCAAATGACGAATCTCCTCCTTAAAGATCGCCCATTGTTCTGTTACAGTTCTTCTTGTCAGTCTTTGGTTCTGTTTTAACCTGGCTGGATCCTATCTAATTGCATTGAAATTGGCCCTCTTCGAATTTAGAAGTTCTGGTTTAATTTGTTCTTTAGATTCTTACATAAGTGTTCCCCCACACACACACCTCATTCCTCAACACCAGACCCAGTAATGCCTCCTTTCTAGTTGAGCCAAGAATACTTACTGGTCAAGGAAGTTCTGCTGAATATATTTCAGAAATTCCTCCCCCTCTTTGCCTTTTATACCTGTTGGAGTCCCCCTATTTCACCTACAAATATATATATATATATATATATAGTTCTTGCACATCTGTGATTACCCTGCAGATTTGCTCTTCTATATTGCGCTCTCTCTATTTGGGCAACCTTTGTTCCCAACACTGCAATGTCTTCCTCTCCCACCTCCTCGTTTTCCTTCCCTGGCTTTTCTGAACACTTTATATTCTTGAAAGTGCCCAGTCTCTCCATTTTTAAGTCATGTGTATTGTTATTCCCATTGCACCATCTATGTTTGAGCAAATCTGTTCCCACTTTACAATTATAAGTATTTGGCCCAATTTATTCCAATAATTGTATTTCTGTACAACTATTTGTGCTTGTAGCTCATCAACATTTTTCAACACACCTTGAATTTACATACATGCGTTGAAAACGTACATGGCATTATAAATCCATCTCTGTATTCCTCGTAGCCCTTCTTAGGCCACTAATCACTGGCATTGAAAGCAGACCAAGGCAGGCCAGCAGCACGGTTCAATTCTCGTAGCATCCTCCCCAAACAGGCGCCGGAACGTGGCGACTAGGGGCTTTTCACAGTAACTTCATTTGAAGCCTACTTGTGTCAATAAGCGATTTTCATTCATTCATTCTTATTTAATGTAGTACATTCTCTAGTACAGTCCAACACTCACTTTGTACACCTTAATCCTCCTTTTTACTTGTATATCCTGGTGCCCGTCTCCCTGCCAATTTAGTTTAAATGTTCCCCGACCACACCAGAACATTGGTTCTACTAGTTTTGAAATACAACTTGTCCTTTTGATTCGGTGCCTCGTGCCCTAAACTCTGAAGTCCTCCTTCCTACATCATGCTACAAGCTACTGCTACAAGCAACGTGTTGAGTATAAAAGTAAAGAAGTGTTGATGCAATTGTATTGGGTGTGGTGAGACCACATTTGGAGTATTGTGTCCAGTTTTGGTCTCCTTATTTGACGAAGGATGTGGTGGCATTGGAGGCAGTTTAGAGGAGGTTCACCAAATTAATTCCAGGGATGAAAGGGTTGGTGTATGGGGAGAGATTAAACAGTTTGGGTTTATAAAGCTGGAGTTTAGTAGTATGAGAGGGGATCTGACTGAGGTATACAAAAATGGATTGAAAAAGTAAACGTAGACCAAATGTTCTCCTTTGTGGGGCAATCCAGAATGAATGGTCACAGATATAGGTTGAGAGGCGGGAGATTTAAAACTGAGATGAAGAGGAACTCTGGGGCAGCACGGTAGCATAGTGGTTAGCACTATGGCTTCACGGCACCAGGGTCCCAGGATCGATTCCCGCTTGGGTCACTGTCTGTGCGGAGTCTGCACATCCTCCCCGTGTGTGCGTGGGTTTCCTCCGGGTGCTCCGGTTTCCTCCCACAGTCCAAAGATGTGCAGGTTAGGTGGATTGGCCATGATAAATTGCCCTTGGGTTAGATGGGGTTACTGGGTTACAGGGATTGGGTGGTGGTGTGTGCTTGGGTAGGGTGCTCTTTCATAGAGCCGGTGCAGACTCAGTGGGCCGAATGACCTCCTTCTGCACTGTGAATTCTATGATTCTACTTCTCGCAGAGGGTGGTGAATTTGTGGAACTCCCCATAGTGCGGTGGAGTTTGAATTATTAGTGGTTTCAAGAAAGAGATAGAAATATTCCTAATTTATTTTTTAAAAAACAGGCTGAAGGGATATGGGGAACAGGTCAGGAGGTGGATTTGAGACCAGGAAGACATCAGCCATGATCTGATTGAAAGGCGGAGCAGGCTCAAAGGGCTGCATTGCCTACTTCTGCTCCTTGTTGCTGTGATCCTTCCTATCTCCCTGGGGAGCTGGTGACGTAGTGGCATTGTCACTGGACTAGTAATCCAGAGGCCCACAGTACTCTGGGGTTCCAGGTTCAAATCCTGCCAATGCACATGGTGAAATTTAAATTCAATAAAACCCTGGAGTTTAAAGTCTGGTGATGACCATGAAACCATTGCTGATGGATGATAGTTCACTAATGTCGTTTCGGGAAGGAAATCTGCCATCCTTACCTGGTCTGGCATATATGCCACTCCAGACCCACAGCAATTAAGGATGGGCAATAAATGCTGGCACAGCTTGTGACTCCCACGTCCATGAACAAATTAAAGAAAAATCTCCCTAATTCTGCTCTCACCAGCATGTGGAAAGGGAGTTCCAGAGGTAGCTGCCTTCAAAGTCCTACTTTTTAAACTCCCTAGCTCCTGAAATTTTGAATGCAGGACCTCAATACCTACCCTCCCTATGTAATTGATACTGATTTTTACCACAACTTCAGGCTTACTCTGCAGAATATCCTGATGTCCTTTACCCTGACACCAGGGAGGGAACAATCTGCGCTGGACTCACATTGATGGTTGCAGAAATGTCTGTTTGCCCCCCACCCCCAGACTATTTGCACTCTATATTGTTCTCTCTCTGCAGTTCTTTGCCCATTGAATCATTGTTTGCCCTGCACTCCTTCAAGGTGCTGTCAATCCTAGCTGTTTCAATGTCCAATACCTGTTCGAGAGTGGTATACATCCCAAAGATTCTTTTACTTCCTGCATCTTCCTATTCTTATGGATGGCCACCCAACTACTGAACTCTGACTGCCTGTGGTTGGTCACTTCTTGGAACTTAAAAAATATATAAATTTAGAGTACCCAATTTTTCTTTTCCAATTAAGGGCAATTTAGCATCTCCAGTCCATCTAACCTTTACGTCTTTGGGTTGTGGGGGTGAAACCCACGCAGAAACGGGGAGAATGTGCAAACTCCACACACGGACCAGGATCTGCAGCGCCATAGGCAGCAGTGCTAACCACTGCACCACCGTGCCGCCCTCACTTTGCAACGAAACTTTCTGGATTAATTGTCATTGGCATGGAATGATCGTTAAGTGCATATTGTAATTTCAAAAAATGGAATCAGTCTTTAAATACTTGTGATTAAATTTGTTATTCACATTAATTCTTTTGCTTCGGTTGCCTCTGGTTATCCTGCTCGACCAAATTGTTAAGTTGGTAGTGTTATAGTTTCTGACACAAGAACCACCTATGACTATGCATTAAACATTGCTTACTGGAACACATGGAATATATATTAGTTGCTGATTTGGAATGCAGTTTCCACTGCTTAAGCAGTCATTACATGCATTGGGGAACACATTTTGTATAACTAGGTAGCAATCTTTTGAATTAATAAGATTTAAGGAATTATATTGTTCGGTATTTTGTACATCATCCATCAATGCTAAATTGAATTATGGCAGCAGATGTCCTTTTCAATGCAGACAATATTGATATAATGTCTCTCCAGAACCTTATCATTGACAATAAGTCCTCCACAATTTATGTAATTTAGAAATCTCTTTTAGGCGTACAACCTTTTGCTCATTTAACTCTGATCTCTTGTGCATTTCCCCTCCATCACTGACACGGGCTGCAGCCGTTATGACGCTGTTATTGAACTCTCTCCTGGTTTCACCCTTTCTCACCTTGAAAACTGTTCTTTGCTCGTCTTGTCTATTTTCCCTCCTCCTTGTGTTGTCATGCCTTGGGTGGTTTTGCTCTGTTAACGAGGCTATGGAAATATCGTTGTATCACTGCATTTATGTTAATCCTAGTCCATTTCCTCTTTACTGTTGTAAATATTTGTTCCAATTTATTCCAACAATGCTGATCTTTTTCCTTTTTATTTGGCTAGTTGAGGATTGTAGAAAGGAGAAGTTGCTGGAAAATTCGAAGGGGAAAAAAAAGTTAGTCAGAAAATTCACAACATAGGTCATCGAGCCCATCATTGTGTCAATTGGGGATCAAAACCAAATCGGTCTAATTACATTTTCCTCTTGTAGTTTAAAGCACTGACAGTGCACCTCCAAGTATTTTTTTAATCCAATTAGGATTTCTGCCTCTATCAGCCTTTCAGACAGTTTTCCAAACTCCCTCCACCCCCTGGATGGAAAACATTAATCTCAACTTGCGTCTAATCCTTTTGCCAAATGTTTTCCATCTATTCCCTCTATTTATTGACCTTTCTGCCAAGGGAAATAGATCCTTCTTCTCCTCCTATTCAACTCATAATTCTGTACACCACAATTAGATCTCCCCTTATTCTTTTACAAAGAAAACAACACCAGCCTCTCCAATCTTTCCTCATTGCTGAATTCTCCATTCCTGACAACATCCTCTTAAATCTCCACTGTGCCCACTCTTGTACAATTGCATCCTTCCTGTAATACAGTGACCACTCATACTCTTGTCAGTGGCTTAACTGGTGTTTTGTACAGTTCCGGCATAAATTCTCTTCTCTTATTGTCTATGACAAGGTGAATAAAGGAAAATATCCTGTTTGCTTTGACTACCTTGTCTGTCTGTCAAGCCACATTCCGCGATCTGTGGTCATGCACCCTCTTCTCCGTATCATACCATCTATTGTGCATCTCTTTGCCTGTTTGCTTTCTTCAAATAATGCTTAGAATCTTTTATGTCCACGTCAAGAGAGCGGGAAGGGCCTCAACTTCTCTTGAACTTATTTTCCAAGTATTTGTTTTTATGAAAATCCTAATATTGTGACTCCTTTGCAATGTGTACATGTTGCAAAATTCGAAAGCTGTATGGGAATCATGTCAGTGAACATCACATTCCAAATGGAAGTGAAATACATGTAGCAGAAAAATATATGTTAGATGGGCTTTCGTCTCTCTAAATAGGTTCAGTTTTTCAGCTGAGGTGTGTTGGCTGTATAATACATTGTGCAAAATAACTTGTAATACAATTGCAAAAAGCACTGGATTTCATGGGGAAAAGATGGGGTTGTAAAACTTGCTCCCCAAAACATTGGTGAAAACTGAAATTCTATGTTATAAAATTAGAGTTTTATTAATTCAGTTGTCATCATGCATTGGCATACTGACTGTTACCATGAAAATTAGGATAAATCTACTTCTAAAAGATCCTTTGCTGCGTTAGTCATGCAGGTTAACTTTCAAGAACAAAGAAATGTACAGCACAGGAACAGGCCCTTCGGCCCTCCAAGCCCGTGCTGACCATGCTGCCCGACTAAACTACAATCTTCTACACTTCCTGGGTCCGTATCCTTCTATTCCCATCCTATTCATGTATTTGTCAAGATGCCCCTTAAATGTCCCTATCGTCCCTGCTTCCACTACCTCCTCCGGTAGCGAGTTCCAGGCACCCACTACCCTCTGCGTAAAAAACTTGCCTCGTACATCTACTCTAAACCTTGCCCCTCTCACCTTAAACCTATGCCCCCTAGTAATTGACCCCTCTACCCTGGGGAAAAGCCCACTCTCTTAAGGAAATAATTTTTACCATATGTATTTTCCCAATGATTTAAGAAAGTAGCTGTACCTTATGTGAACAAAAATATGTTTGTCCAATGCTTATTAGCTATCGATTTAGTATTGCCTTTGATTTGTCTGATGTCTCAGAAATGAGGTTTCTATTTCTCTCAATAATAACGATGAACCAATCATATGTGTTCTGTGAAAAGTTGGCTGCTTCACATCTTCCCAATTGCAACCCAGCAAACCTATAAATAAGGACGATCTCTGCATATTGCCTGTCAGCACATTGTAAACTCTTAGCAGTGCTACCAGCCGGACATTTCATTAGCATCCATCACCTTCCTTCACATTTTATTCTTTCTACTCTTGTGATGAAATCTCCATATTTACCTGCTGCTTGTTTTCTGCTATGTCTTTTTACAGTCTCGTCCACTTCTTTGTTGCTGTCTGTCTTTTCGACAGCCTGCGTATGCTCATGTCCGAAGTCCTGCACCCAAATTCACTAACAATGTTATGGGAAAGACATTAGTTAAAACATTTAAAAAAAAATTCCAATGAAGGGGCAATTTAGAGTGGCCCATCCACCTATTCTGCACATCTTTGGGTTAATAATAATCATAATAATAATCGCTTATTGTCACAAATAGGCTTCAATGAAGTTACTGTAATAAGCCCCTAGTCGCCACATTCCGGCGCCTGTTCGGGGAGGCCGGTATGGGAATTGAACCCGCGCTGCTGGCCTTGTTCTGCATTACAAGCTAGCTGTTTAGCCCACTGTGCGTTGTAGGCATGCGAACCATGCAGACATGGGCAGAATGTGCAAACTCCACACGGACAGTGACCCGGTGCCGGGATCGATCCTGGGTCCAGGAGCTGTGAGGCAGCAGTGCAACCTTCAGCACTGTGCAACCGTGCTACCTTCGGCATTAGTTTTAAATCATTGTTCATTCTCCCTTTTCCTACATGCATTTATTCACAAACGGCATGAAATTTCAGGAGTATTAATCTGTGTATGTATTTGCTCACATTCCTGCTTATACTGAACACACTTGAGTTGCAATCAGTCGTGTAAGGAAAATATTTTTCCTTTGAATTTTACTTCTTCCTCCCCTCCATAAATACCTGAATATTCATACCTCAATTGCTGTGCATTTTGATTGTGAGGGATTGTCAACCACAGAATCAGTAATTCATGAGAGAAACTGCATTAACTGGATGATTCCTGGGTAGAACTGGAAAAGGTTCCACTTTATACGTTCTAATATTTGCCAGTTCATTCATAGCGGATCCCCCCCCCCCCACTCGAGCGCACATGCCAAAACATAATAAAAGGCATGACACCAGATTTCTGTGGCATTTTGCAAATTTGATTGACATCTTATGGAATGAAAGAAAACTAGTCTGAGTGATAACTAGCCCTTTGTCTCTTGGTTTTCTTGTTTTCAGACAAATGCTCAACGTCAAATGAAAGGTGGGTTGGGGGGGAGGTGGCGGTGGTGGTGGGAGGGGGAGTGGTGGTTTCACCAGTAATCATGAGGCTCTAGAGACATGGGTTCAAATCCCATCATGGCCGCTGGTGGAATTTAAATTCTATTAATAAATCTGAAATATAAAGGTAGTCTCAGTAATGGTAACCATGACAACTGTTGCCCATTGTCGTAAAAGCCCATCTGGTTCAAAATTACCCTTTAGGGAAGGAAATCTGCCATCTTCGCCGAATCTAGCCTACAAATGGTTCCAAATCCAAAGCAATGTAGTTGACTCTGAACAGCCCTTTGAAATGGCCGCGTAAACCACTCAATTCAAGCACAATTCAGAATGTTCAATAAATGTTGGTGTTGCCAGTGATGCCCACATCCCATAAAAGAATGAAGAAGAAAAAATCTGCGCTGGCTGCAAAAGTCAGCTTGTGGTGTCAAATGGAGGGTGAATTTTTCAATATATTTGGATCCAAAAAATATTTTTGATGTGTGCAGTACAGGAGCCTTTTTTCTCTGTCCCTTTAATCTGCTTGAACTGATTTATTTTTTAAATGATTACAGAAACTAGTGAAAAATAATAAAATTCAAATGCTCTTTAAACAAAAAGCGTAATATTGTCAGTCAATTTGAATTGACAGTAGAATTGTAAGTATTTTAATAGAAAGAAAATCATATGACATCACATAACTAGAGTAAACACGCATCTAGCTTGTTAGACTCGTTTGTTGATGGGGACTAAATGAAGAAGGTGACTGACAATTGAAGGTGACATGTCGAATGGTTAGTCCCTTGTACCATGAAATACTTTTGTTTTAATTTACCATTCTGTAAATAAAATGCTATTTTTGAACATCAGCTGTCCAGAAAACAGTTCCATGTAAAATGTCCAGAAAATGATTTTGGTGCCAAATTCTTTTTTTGAGTTTTTCTGTTAAATTTAAGTTATGACGGAACTCGTAGCGTTCCAGGCGGAACCTTGCACACTATTCAGTTACAGACAATCATACTATCTTGATCATATTCCTTAGGGCTGAGGCACTCTACTTTATCGCTTGCTTGGTGACACAGCTCTGTCAGAGAACTGAGCTTTATTGTATGTCACTTTACATGAGCAAAAATGTGATAGTTGTATCAGCCTATGAACAAGCTAAAGGATATAAATTCATGCAAAACCATTTAAATACTGGCAGGATATTTGTCCTGTGTGTGGAGGTATTAATGTGGCTTTCTGGCTTTCTAACTGTTAATTTGCAGGGAGAGATCCAGAGAGCATCCTGGGAAGGTAAGTGAGAAAAAGACCTTTTCAAATTGTGTGTGGATTGGGGGGGGGGGGGGGGGGGGGGGGGGAGGAGGAGAGAGGAGAGAGAGAGAGCTGAAGTGACATCACAGTAAAGCTGTGACCTTATTGGCTGGTAGGGAATCTGTTAAATTTGAGGAAGAAACATTGAAAAAACTAATGAATTAACTAGGTAGAGGATTAACTAAACCGGAGGGTAGAGATTAGTATTTAGCATTTAATTTTACAGTAAAACCTACCCATATAGTTAATTGTAACTTAATCTATTAACAATTTAAGTATTTATTTTGAAATAATTAGCTAGTGCTTAAATGTCACTCAGCGGGGTGCAGTGCTCTAACTGTGAGATGTGGCAGATCCGTGACGCTTCCAGCGTTCCGGTCGACTACGTCTGCACGAAGTATAACCAATGGCAGCTCATCACAGACTACGTGGTTCGGTTGGAGCAGCAGTTGGATGCACGTAAGAGCATGCAGTTGGCGAAAAGCGTCATAATTAAGAGTTATAGAGACGTGGTCACATCCAAGGTGCAGACAGATAAGTTGGTGACTGCTAGAAAGGGCAGGCAGCCAGTGCAGGAATCCCCTGTGGCTGACCTCTTCTCTAACAGGTATACCGTTTTGGATACTGTTGGGGGGGGGATAGCCTATCAGGGGAAAACAACAGCAGCCAGAGCAATGACACTACAATTGGCTCTGTTGCTCAGCAGGTGAGTGCAAAGTGCAGGAGAGCGATAGTTTAGGGAGCTCTATAGTAAGGGGCACAGATAGGCGCTTCTGTGGATGTGAAACAGACTCCAGGATGGTGTGTAGCCTCCCTGGTGCCAGGGTCAAGGATGCCTCTGAACAAACACAGGACATCCTGAAGGAGGAGGGTGAATAGCCAGAGGCAGTAGTACACGTAAGTACTAACGACATAGGCAGAAAGAGTGATGAGTCCTGCAGAAGGAGGTCAGGGAGTTGGGCAGTAAGCTAAAATGCAGGACCACTAGGGTTATAATCTCAGGATTACTCCCTGTGCCACGTGCAATAGGAGGATAGTGCAGCTAAACTGGTGGTGTAGGAGGAAGGATTTCCGATTTCTGGACAATTGGGATCTCTTCTGGGGCAGGTGGGACCTGTACAAGAAGGACCGGTTGCATCTAAACTGGACGGGCACTGATATCTTGGCTGGGAGGTTTGCTAGAGTCACACGGGAGGATTTAAAATAGTATGGCTGGGAGATGGGAACCAGAATGTTAGCTTAGAAGGTGTAATAACTGAAGGGGAAATAGAGAACAACATCACCCTCATGCGGAGTAAAAAAGGTGACAAGTGGAAAAGGGAGGTGGTCAATGCAGGACTGAGGATGTTGTACCCAAATGTGCCAGTATATGGAACAAGGTAAATGAGCTTGTTGCGGGCATTGAAATTGGCCAGGACGATGTTGTGGGCATCACAGAGACGTGTCTGCTAGGGGATCTAAATATCCAATATCCTATCGAAAGGGCAGGCAGATGGGCAAAGGGCGGGGGGGGGGGGGGGGGGGTGCGGTTGCATTGTCAGTAAGGAATGAAGTTAAATCAATAGCAAGGAGCAATATCGGATCAGAAGGCATAGAATCTCTGTGGGTAGAGTTGTGAATCGCAAAGGTAAAATGACCCTGATGGGAGTTATGTACAGGCCCCCTAGCAGTAGTCAGGATGTGGCAAAGAAAATAAATCAGGAGATAGAAAAGGCGTTTAAGAAAGGCAAATTACAATAATCATGGTAGACTTCAATATGCAGGTAGACTGGCAAAATCAGGTTGGTAGTGGATCCCAAGAACAGGAATTTGTGGAATGTCCAAGAGATGGGCTTTTGGAGCAGCTTGTGACAGAGCCGACTAGGGAACAGGCAATTCTGGATTTGGTGATGTGTAATGAGGCAGACTTGATTAGGGAACTTAAAGTGAAGGAATCCTTGGGATGATAGAATTTACCCTGCAGTTTGAGAGGGAGAGCTGGAATGAGATGTAACGGTGTTACAATTAAATACGGGTAACTACAAAGACATGAGGGAGGTGCTGGCCAGAGTTGATTGGAAAAGGAGCCTAGCAGAGAAGACCGTGGAACAGCAATGGCAGGAGTTTTGGGTGGTTATTCGGGAGGCACAACAGAAATTCATCCCAAGGAGGAGAAAACGTGCTACGGGGAGGACAAGGCATCATGGCTGACGAGGGAAGTCAAGGACAGCATAAACGCAAAAGAAAAAGCATACAAAGTGGCGAGGATTAGAGGATCCGCAAGCCTTTAAAAGCGAGCAGAGGACAACTAAAAAAGCAATAAGGAGGGAGAAGATGAAATATGAGTGCAAACTAGCTAATAATATAAAGGGTCGAGAGGAGGTTCACAAGAATGGTCCCTGGAATGAAGAGCTTGTTGTATGAGGAACGGTTGAGGACTCTGGGTCTGTACTCTGAGTTTAGAAGGATGAGGGAGATCGTATTGAAACTTACAGGATACTGCATGGCCTGGATAGAGTGGACATGGAGAGGATGTTTCCACTTGTAGGAAAAACTAGAAGCAGAGGACACAATCTCAGACTTAAGGGACGATTCTTTAAAACCGAGATGAGGAGGAATTTCTTCAGCCAGAGGGTGGTGAATCTGTGGAACTCTGCTGTAGAAGGCTGTGGAGGCCAAAAAACAGTGTTTTTAAGACAGAGATTAAATAGGTTCTTGGTTAATAAGGGGATCAGGGGTTATGGGGCGAAGGCAGGAGAATGGGGATGATAAAAATATCAGCCGTGATTGAATGGCAGAGCAGACTCGATGGGCCGTGTGGCCTAATTCTGCTCCTCTGTCTTATGGCCTTGTCGTCTATGGGTGGGTGAGAGGTTGAACTGAAAAAGAGAGACTTAACTTAAAAATAGTATTCAAATTTCATGGATATTAGTTGTATTTGTAAGTTTATTTTCACGATTTGGTAATTCTCCCTACAGCAGTCTACATTAAATTAATATCAACTTTATATTATATTACGTAAAAGTACACAAAATATATAGTTCGGAAGCGACCATTCGGACAAATTACAGTAATGGTTATACTCCACATGAGTCGTCTCCTATTCCAACTCTCTCATCTCATCCTTTCAGCATATTGATCTAATCCATTTTCTCTCATCCTGACCCAATTTCCTTTTGAAAGCATCCTGTCTATTTGCCTCAACAATTTCTGGCAGCAAGTTCTACGTTTTGACCACTGAGTAAATTATTTTCTCCTTATTTCTTGATTGAATTTATTCCTAGTTATCTTGTGTTTATAGTCCCTGGTTTTAGTTTCTCCTACAAGTAGAAACATTTCCTCCATATTTGCACTGCCCAACCCATGAACAATTTTACAGATCTCAATCAGACCACTCTTAAAGAAAAACAACAACTCATTCAATCTTTCTGAAAGCTGTAATCTTTCACTCCTGGTACTATTCCCTTTTCCCAGTGCTTCTGCATTCTCTATGTAGTATACTGACCCGCATTGTGCGTAATACTCAAGTGTGGCCTCACCAGATTCCTGTACAAGTTTAACATAACTACATCACTTTTGATTTCTATTGCCCTCTCCCTATGCTTTAGCATTTTTGTTGGTGATGCTTTTGACGATTTGCCCATCTGTATTCCTAGAAACCTTTACTCTTTACCTCATTCACTTTCTTACTTTCTGAGGTTTAGGTGATGTTTCTATTTTTCTGTTGAACATTGTTCAAGTTCATTTGCCATTGCACCGTCCAATCAGCAAGTTTTATACTGCTGTTTATATTATGTTGGTTTCTTCCTCACTGTCGCCTATATTTGCAGTTTGGTGTCACTGCAAAATCTGATAGTGAGTTACTGTTCCCTAGTGCGAATCATTTATATTAGGGCAGGTGACCAGAAGCTTGATCAAAGAGGTAGGTTTTAAGAAACCTGTTCAAGGAGGAGAGAGCCAAAACTTTAGTGAGAAACTTCTAGAAAGCTTTGGGGCCCAGGTATTCTCAACATGTATTAAGAGCTTAATTGCAATACCCTTACCACTGCCCAAGTTGCCATCAGCTAAATCGACACACAGTGGAGTGAACACAGCCTTTGGAGTCACTGTGATACTGCCATTTCATGGTTAAACTTGTTTATCTTGTAAGAAGCAAAGCAGATGGGCATTTTATTATCCAGAACACATTGTCTTACTCTTAAGTCTTCAACTGATTTCATGCTTACAGGTGTTAGTCCATATCAACTTCATGACTGCCCTTTGCAGCAATCTTTGTTGTGGACATACGCCTGGAAGTTTCACCATATGCCATGCCAAACTTCCATTTCCTCATCCAATTGAAACAGCTTGCCCCACCCCCTTAAAGAAATTTTTCATTCAGTGCAATGCAAAATAATTAAGAACCTATTTTCAACCTGTAGTTTGTGTAGTTTGGTAACAAGCTCTTATTTTCTTCTTAGGTTTAAGCACTGAAGGACTGTATCGTGTAAGTGGAAACAGGACTGATCAAGATAACATTCAAAGACAATTTGATCAAGGTAATACTATTGTTTCCAAATGATAAAAATGAAGGTTTTCCCCCCCCTCAAAGAATGTATTGATATTGTTTTGCGACGACCAGGGTTCAAACTACATTGGGGTGTTGGTTCTCAAAAGGCCTGAAAAATTCAATCACGGGATGAGCAATGAGAGAAATCAACCTCCTCCCTGCCCCCACCTGGAAATTACAGAATCTATGAGGAATTACTCCCCTATTGACAAACTGTTTCTCATGATTGCTACTAATAGGCTAAGTTATGGATCATCAGACTGAACACTGGAGCGGCAGCAGTGGGAGGTTCTGTGAGGGTGAGAGAATAGTTTTAAACATGTCAACAAAGGAATACTCAGCTAACAGAGCCAGGAAACCTTGAAGTCATTTGTTCCTTGAAAATTAATATTGACTCTCTAACTTAAAGTCCATAACTTAAGGAGCCACTGTATGAGAAACGTGTAGTAGATGCTGGTATAATTAGCATTCTGTTAATTAGATAATTTAATACAGAGCATAAAATCCCTCCAGTGCAGAAGGAGGCCATTCGGCCATCGAATCTCACCGACCATCCGAAAGAGTATCTTTCCTCGGCCCACTCTCCTGCGCTATCCCCAAAATCCCACCTAACAGAACATAGGCAATAGATGCTTGAGTAGACTAATTGATCTCTTTAAGCCTGCTCTGCCATTCAACCAGATCATGACTGATCTTCTACCTCAGCACCATTTTCCTGCACTATCCTCAAATCCCTTGATATTTTTAGTATCTAGAAATCCACCTGTCTTTGTCTTACATGTACTGAACTGCAGAGCTTCCTCCACAGCCCACAGGGTAGAGAATTCCAAAGATTCACCATCCTCTGAGTGAGGAAATTCCTCTTATCTCAGTCCTCAATGATCTACCTCTTGTTCTGAGACTCTCTCCTGGTTCTAGACCTGCCTACAGCCTGGGGAAACATCCATCCTGCATCTACCCTGTTGAGCCCTGTAAGAATTTTGTGTGCTTTAATAAGATCACCTCTTATTCTTCTAAATTCGAGCAAATATAAGCCCAGTTTCCCCAAAGGACAGTGCCGCCTTCCCAGGGATTAATCGGGGTGAACTCTATGGCAAATATATTCTTCCCTGGGTAAAGAGACCAAGACTGTACACACTACTCCAGATATGGTCTCACCAAGGCTTTATGTAATTGCAGCAAAATGTCTTAACACCTATACTCAAATCCTCTTGCAATAAAGGCCAACATACCATTTGCCTTTGTAATTTCTTGCTGCACCTGCATGTTTAGCTGTCAGTGACTTGTGAACAAGTGCACCCGGATCCCTTTGGCAATCAACACTTCTAAATCTCTCACCATTTAAGAAACAGGTTTTCTATTTCTGTTTTTCCTACCAAAGTGTATAACCATATTATATTCCACCTGCCATGTACTTGTCCATTCACTCAGTCTACCTAAATCTCTTCGGAATCTCTTTATATCTTCCTCAAAACTCTCACCTAGTTTTGTGTGCCAACTTAGAAATGTTAAAGTTGGTCCAGCATCTAAATAATTGATATGGATTATGAACAGCTGGGGCCCAAGACCTGCAAAATCCCACGAATCACAGCTTGCCAATCAGAGATTGAACCATTAATTCCTACCCTCATTTTTTTCCTGTCTTCGAAACTATCTTCAATTTATGCTAATATATTATCCCAATTCCATGTGCCATCCTAATTTTGCTTACTCACCTCTGTGGGAGCTTATTGAAATCCTTCTGAAAATCCCCCCCCCCCGTTCCAGAGTCTATAGTGTTTTGCAAGATGACCACTTCTACAGCCACATTTCTACGTTCTGCGTTCTGGGATGTAGATAATTAGATGCAGTAGATTTGTCAACTTACAGTCCAATTAATTTCTCCAGTCCTACTTTTTTTACTATAACTAATTTCTTTCCGTTCTCTCTCTTTAGTCCGTTATTTCTCTAGTATTCCTTTTTGAACAAAGTATATTTACCGTTATGTACACAGAATAAAATATATATATATTTTATATATAATATATATATAGAAGAGAAGGGAAAACGCACGCGCAAAAAAAATAAAATAATTTAGAATAAAATAACTGGTAGGGTATTATGCACTAGCTCAACAACAGCAACTCTATACAATTGGCAATATTATTTTTAACACTTAAGTAGGCATCTGTGGAGGGGGGGTGCGGAAAACTGGGAAGGTACATATACATTTGGGTGCTGGAGAAACAATTACAGAGGGCAATATGCGAATGGATCTGGTGTTGTTATTGTCACTTGCTTCTCTCGGACGGTTTTCGCTGCCGTTGGTGTCGCGTGTTCACCTCCGCTTCAGCCGTTCGTTCCGTCTTTCGCCCGTATTTTCCTTGTTCACTGCTCCTGTAGATGCCAAGTTTGTTATCTTTTCCCGTGCCCTCCTTCCGGCTGTCAATCCCTTGCCTCCCCTCCCCCCCCACCTCTCTGGTTCCCCTCTATTGTTCCCTGTCTCCTCCCTCTTCCCTTCTCCTGTGGTTCCCTAGTATTCCTGAGAGGTCTCTATGTATCTTCCGCCATGAAGACAAAATATTTGTTAGTTTCTCTGCCATTTCCTTATTCCCCATTATAATTTCTCCTGTATCTGCCTGTCGTGGGCCCACATTTCTCTTGGACTAATGAAATGTTGGCTGTCATATTTAGAGAACTGGAATACAAGGAATAGAAGTCATGCTACAACTGTACAAAGCACTGGCTACGTCACACCAAGAGTACGGTGAGCAGTTCTGGGCACTACATCTTAGGAATAGTGTCGCAATACCCTGGGCTTGTGCGTGGTCAATTCCAACCCACTTGACCTGGAGTTGCAACACAAGTAAAATTCGATGTTATTTTACAATACCCAAGGTTCTTGGCTGCCTGTAACTTTAACACAAGTAACCTTTAACTATGTGCAGTATTACAATTAAGCTGACAGAAAAATGCAACTGACTATCTAATGCCCCTTTGCCAACCCCCTCTTCCCACTTCACACACAGACAAACAACACAGGGGAAAGTGTGGTTGAGAGGTTAAAGAAAAAATATTGATAGAATAAAAGGGCAAAGGATCTTTGCACTATGATGACTTCTAGTTCATGGCCTAAGTTTGAGCTTTCACTTCAGTACTGCTCCCTTCTCGGCTTGAGATGGTTTTCTTTGGCAAGGCTATCTATTTTCTCAGTAAATTCAGGATCATTTCAAGTTTTCAGCACAGGTCCTCACTTGTTTTAAAACAATAAAGCAATTAAGAATCATACAATTCCTACAGTGCAGAAGGAGGCCATTTGGCCCATCAAGTCTGCAATGGCCCTTGGAAAGAGCACCTTGCTTCAGCAGCACGAGACTGTTCCTTTCACATCCAAGGTTTAAACATTTCTACTAAGCTCTCTCAAGAAGCATCAGACAGGAACCAATCATTGACTTGTAAGACAGAACACTGTCCCTGGCCATCCCACCGGTTGCCAGCCGGCCATAAGACATGGGAGTAGAATTAGGTCATTCGGCCCATCAAGTCTACTCACCCATTCAATCATGGCTGATATGTTTCTCATCCCCATACTCCTGCCTTCTCTCCATAACCCCTGATCCCCTTATTAACCACAACCCTATCTATTGCTGTCTGAAAGACACTCCATGATTTGACCCCCACAGCCTTCTGCGGCAATGAGTTCCACAGATTCAACACCCTCTGGCTGAACTCTTTGTCTCAGTTTTAAATGAACGTCCCTTCAGTCTGAAGCTGTGCCCTTGGGTTCTAATTTACATCCTCTCCACGTCACTCTATCTAGGCCTCTCAGTATCCTGTGAGTTTAAATAAAATCCCCCCCCATCCTTCTAAACTCCAAAGAGTTCAGACCCAGAGTCCTCAACCGCTCCTCATATGACAAGCTCTTCATTCCAGGGATCATTCTTGTGAACCTCCTCTGGACCCTTTCCAAAGCAACCACATCCTTCTTTAGATAAGGGGCACAAAACTGCTCACAATACTCCAAATGGGGTCTGACCAGAGCCTTATACAGCCTCAGAAGTACATCCCCGCTCTTGTATTCTAGCCCTCTTGGGCCGTTGCTGTTTGTCATTTTTATCAATGACCTAGAGGAAGGCGCAGAAGGGTGGGTGAGTAAATTTGCAGACGATACTAAAGTCGGTGGTGTTGTCGATAGTGTGGAAGGAAGTAGCAGGTTACAGAGGGATATAGATAAGCTGCAGTGCTGGGCTGAGAGGTGGCAAATGGAGTTTAATGTAGAGAAGTGTGAGGTGATTCACTTTGGAAGGAATAACAGGAATGTGGAATATTTGGCTAATGGAAAAGTTCTTGAAAGTGTGGATGAGCAGAGGGATCTAGGTGTCCATGTACATAGATCCCTGAAAGTTGCCACCCAGGTTGATAGGGTGGTGAAGAAGGCCTATGGAGTGTTGGCCTTTATTGGTAGAGGGATTGAGTTCCGGAGTCAGGAGGTCATGTTGCAGCTGTACAGAACTCTGGTACGGCTGCATTTGGAGTATTGCGTACAGTTCTGGTCACCGCATTATAGGAAGGACGTGGAGGCTTTGGAACGGGTGCAGAGGAGATTTACCAGGATGTTGCCTGGTATGGAGGGAAAATCTTATGAGGAAAGGCTGATGGACTTGAGGTTGTTTTCGTTAGAGAGAAGAAGGTTAAGAGGAGACTTAATAGAGGCATACAAAATGATCAGAGGGTTAGATAGGGTGGACAGTGAGAGCCTTCTCCCGCGGATGGAAATGGCTAGCACGAGGGGACATAGCCTTAAACTGAGGGGTAATAGATATAGGACAGAGGTCAGAGGTAGGTTCTTTACGCAAAGAGTAGTGAGGCCGTGGAATGCCCTACCTGCTACAGTAGTGAACTCGCCAACATTGAGGGCATTTAAAAGTTTATTGGATAAACATATGGATGATAATGGTATAGTGTAGGTTAGATGGCTTTTGTTTCGGTGCAACATCGTGGGACGAAGGGCCTGTACTGCGCTGTATTGTTCTATGTTCTATGAATGCTAACATTGCATTTGCCTTTCTAACTGTCGACTGAACATTCACCTTAACTTGACTGAACATTCACCTTAACCTTAAGAGAATCTTGCACTCGGACTCCCTTTGTGCTTCTGATTTCCTAAACCTTTTCCCATTTAGTAAATAGTCTATGCCTCCATTCTTCCTACCAAAGTGCATAACCTCACACTTTTCCACATTATATTTCATTTGCCACTTCTTTGCCCACTCTCCTAGCCAGTCCAGGTCCTTCTACTGTCACCCCTGTTTCCTCAATACTACCTATCCCACTGCATATCTTTGTATCATCTGTAAACTTAGCAACAGTGCCCCCTGTTCCTTCTTCCAGATCGTAAATTTATATAGTGAAAAGGTGTGGTCCCAACACTGACCCCTTGGCACACCACTAGTCACCGGCTGCCATCCTGAAAAAGACCCCACTATCCCCACTCTCTGCCTTCTGCCAGTCAACCAATCCTCTATCCATGCCAGGATCTTACCCTTAACACCATGGGCTCGTAACTTATTTAAGAGCCGCCTACACGTCACCTTGTCAAAGGCCTTCTGAAAATCTAAATACATCACATCCACTGGTTCTTCTTTGTCTAACTTCCTTGTTACCTCCTCAAAGAACTCCTACAGATTTGTCAGACATAACCTCCCCTTGACGAAGCTGTGCTGCCTCAGTCCTCAGTACTTCCAAGTATTCTGCGATCTCATCTTTAATAATGGACTCTAAAAATCTTACCAATAACTGAAGTCAGGCTAAGCGACCTATAATTTCCCATCTTTTGCCTCTCTCCCTTCTTAAACAGGGGTGTTACGTTAGCCATTTTTCAGTCTTCAGGGACCCTCCTGCTTCCAACGATTCCTGAAAGATCACCACCAATGCCTCCACAATCTCCTCTAGAACCCCAGGGTGTAGTCATCTGGTCCAGGTGATTTATCCACCTTCAGACTTCCTCTAAAGCTGGTTCTTAAGATTCACTCGGCTTGGGCCTCTCCTCTCCGAACAAAACCAGGCTGCTACAGCTTGAGTCTTCTGCTTAAAGGCACATTCCAATTATAGAACAGTACACCACAGAACAGGCCCTTCGGCCCTCAATGTTGTGCCGAGCTTTGTCCGAAACCAAGATCAAGCTATCCCACTTCCTGTGATTCTGGTGTGCTCCATGTGTCTATCCAATAACCACTTGAAAGTTCCTAAAGTGTCCGACTCCACTATCACAGCAGGCAGTCCATTCCACACTCTAACCACTCTGAGTAAAGAACCTACCTCGGGCATCCCTCCTATATCTCCCACCCCGAACCTTATAGTTATGCCCACTTGTAACAGCTACATCCACCCGAGGAAATAGTCTCTGAACGTCCCACTCTATCTAGCCCCCTCATCATCTTATGAACCACTATTAAGTCATCCTCCTGCGCTTCAATGAGAAAAGCCCTAGCTCCCTCAACCTTTCTCATAAGACCTACCCTCCAAACCAGGCAGCATCTGGTAAATCCCCTTTGCACCCTTTCCAATGCTTCCACATCCTTCCTATAATGAGGTGACAAGAACTGCACACAATACTCCAAATGTGGTCTCACCAGGGTCCTGTACAGTTGCAGCATAACCACACAACTCTTAAACTCAAGCCCCCTATTAATAAACGCTAACACACTATAGGCCTTCTTCACAGCTCTATCCACTTGAGTGGCAACCTTCAGAGATCTGTGGACATGAACTCCAAGATATCTCTGTTCCTCCACATTCCTCAGAACCCTGCCATTGACCCTGTAATCCGCATTCAAATTTGTCCTACCAAAATGAATCACCTCCCCTCGATCCTTGTGGTACACCACTGGTAACTGGTCTCCAGTCTGAAAATTTTCCATCCACCACCTATGTGATAGCCAGTTACTTATCCAATTGGCCAAATTTCCCTCTATCCCACACCTCTTTACTTTCTCCATGAGTCGACCATGTGGAACCTTATCAAACGTCTTACTGAAATCCATGTATACGACATCAACTGCTCTGCCTTCATCTACACACTTAGTTACCTCCTTAAAGAATTCAATCAAATTTGTGAGGCAAGACTTACCCTTCACGAATCCGTGTTGACTATCCCGGATTAAGCTGCATCTTTCCAAATGGTGATTAATCCTATCCCTCAGGACCCTTTCCATTAACTTACCGATCACCGAAGTAAGACTAATCGGCCTATAATTACTAGGGTCATTCCTATTCCCTTTCTTGAACAGAGGAACAACATTCGCCACTCTCCAGTCCTCTGGCACTATCCCCATGGACAGTGAGGACCCAAAGATCGAAGCCAAAGGCTCTGCAATCTCATCCCTTGCCTCCCAAAGAATCCTAGGATATATCTCATCTGGCCCAGGGGACTTGTCGACCCTCAGGTTTTTCAAAATTGCTAATACATCTTCCCTCAGAACATCTAATCTACCTCCTCCACTCATCCTCAAAAACATAGCCCCTCTCCTCGGTGAACACTGAAGAAAAGTATTCATTCAACGCCTCTCCTATCTCTTCTGACTCCATGCACAAGTTCCCACTACTGACCTTGACCGGCCCTAACCTCACCCTGGTCATTCTTTTATTTCTCACATAAGAGTAAAAAGCCTTGGATTTTCCTTGATCCGACCCACCAAGGTCTTTCTCATGCCCCCTCCTAGCTCTCCTAAGCCCTTTTTTTAGCTCATTCCTTACTACCTTGTAACCCTCAAGCGGACCCAACTGAACCTTGTTTTCTGATCCTTACATTTGCTTCCTTTTTCCTCTTGACAAGACATTCAACCTCTTTTGTGAACCATGGTTCCCTCACACGGCCATTTCCTCCCTACCTGACAGAGACATACCTATCAAGGACACGCAGTATTTGTTCCTTGAACAAGCTCCACTTTTCATTTGTGCCTTTCCCTGACAGTTTCTGTTCCCATCTT